>NC_089595.1:103600479-104200479 GCF_019320115.1 Miscanthus floridulus
AGCCTCCGAGCGCCAGGTTGGCATCGGGGTGTGTTTGGATTGGACCTTCAAGGATGCGGGTGGATGGCTCATGAATGTCATTGATGAAGACACGATCTGGAGACGGAACCCGCCTAGCAGTCAATTTTATGAGAATATCGATGACATCGTTGTCCTTTCGGGGGACATGATGTAGTTCGATCCCCTAGAATTTGTCCTTGAGCTTGCGTACCTCCTGGCAGTATGTTGCCATGAGGGGGCTTTTGCAAGAGGACTCCTTCATGACTTGGTCGATGACCAACTCTGAGTCACCGTGGACGTAGAGCCACATAGCGCCGAGCTCGATGGCGATGCACAGTCTGTTGATGAGGGCCTCGTATTCCATGATGTTGTTTGAGGCCGAAAAATGGAGGTGGATTGCATAGCAGAGCCTACTCCTGTCCGAGGAGATCAGAACCACTCTAGCCCCTGAGCCAGGTGCCATTATGGACCTATCGAAGTACATCATCTAGTACTCGTGGGTGATGTCTAGGGTTAGGAGCTAGACCTCCGTCCATTTGGCAACAAAGTCCATGAGAGCCTGAGACTTGATAGCGGTGCAGGGGATATACCTAATGTCGTGGCTCATTAGATCAAGTGCCCTCTTAGGGATTCATCCTGTGGCGTCATGGTTGCGGACGATGTCTCCCAGTGATGACTAGGACTTCATGGTTGGTGAAGTAGTGTAGGAGCTTCTGGGTCATCATTAGCAAGGCATATAGAAGTTTCTGCACCTGAGGGTACCGAACCTTGGCGTCGGTGAGTACCTCCCCGATGAAGTATATGGGTCGTTGGACCTTAAGGTGGTGTCCCGGCTCCTCCCTTTTGACAACTAGGGTGGCGATCACCACGTGGTTGCTTGTCACAACATAGAGGAGGAGGGGTTCTCCCTATTCAGGAGTGATGAGGATTGGGGCCAACGTCAGTGATGCTTTGAGGCTCTCCAAAGCCTATTGTGCTTCCTTAGTCTAGACGAACGCATCTGTCTTTTTGAGAAGCTTGTAAAGAGGCATTCCCCGCTCGCCTAGCCAGGAGATGAACCGACTCAGGGTGTCCAAGCAACCGGCGAGCCTATGTAGGCCCTTGACATTATGTATAGGGCTCATGTTGGAGATGGCCGTGATTTTTTATGGTTGGCCTCGATACCACGTTCGGACATGATGTATCCAAGTAGCTTCCCCTTCAAAACCCTGAAAACACATTTTTCAGGATTCAATTTGATGTTGAACCTTCGGAGGTTCACGAACGTTGTGGCCAGGTTCGCGATTAGGTCACAAGCTTGGGCCATTTTGACCACTATGTCATCAACATAGATGACAATTGTTGGTTTTAGCCGCTCGACTTGGTCAAGCTAGTCAAGTGGGTCGATTTGGTCAGCAAAGCATTGCTGCATGCACCATTGATAGGTGGCGCCAGCGTTCTTTAGACCAAAAGGCATGGTTACATAACAGTACGAACCATATAGGGTGATGAATGAGGTTGTGAGCTGGTCGGACTCTTTCATCGTGATCTAGTGATAGCCTGAGTAGGCATCTAGAAAGGAGAGGATTTCACATCCTGAGGTGGAGTCGACTATCTGGTCTATACGTGGCAAAGGAAAATGGTCTTTCGAACATGCCTTGTTGAGGCTAGTATAATTAACGCACATTCTTCATTTCGCAGTCTTCTTTTTAACAAGAATAGTATTGGCAAGCCAGTCAGAGTGGTATACCTCCTTAATGAATCTGGTTGCCAGGAGTTTGGCGACCTCCTCGTTTATGGCCCTATGCCTCTCATCGTCAAAGTGACACATGCATTGCTTGGCGGGTTTTGAGCTTAGGATGAGGCGTAATGCATGTTTGGCAACCTCCCGTGGTATGCCTGGCACGTCGAAAGGTTTCCATGCGAAGGCATTGTGATTGGCGCGTAGAAAGTTGGCGAGCTCGCATTCCTATTTGGCCGGGAGCTGGGTCCTAATCCGCACTATCTTGGTTGGGTTGGTGGTGTTGATTCCCACCGCCTTAGTTTCTTCAAGTGGGTGGAAGCCAGTCGAGGAGGTTGGCTTGTTGCAGTCTAGGACTGCTGGGGTCAATGATTCTCCAAGATGAGGGAGCTCGGTTGAGTTGATGATGGCAGTGGTGAGCTCGTAATGCTCGCGGTCGCATGTGTAGGTGTGCAAAAAGGTGCTACCCATAGTGATGAAGCCATTTGGTCCTAGCATCTTCAACTTGAGGTAGGTGTAGTTAGGGATCACCATGAACTTGGTGTAGCACGACCGCCCCAAGATGTCATGGTAGGACCCTAGGAAGTCCACCTCCTCAAAGGTGAGGACCTCTGAGCAGAAGTTGGCTTGGTCACCAAACATGATGAGCAGGTCAATCTACCCGAGCAGGTATGTCTGTGTTCCTAGGATCACACTGTGGAAGGGAGAGCTCACTAGGCGGAGCTCTGACCGGGGGATGTGCATGGCGTCGAGGGTGTCAATGTAGAGGATGTTGAGGACACTGCCTCCATCCATCAACACCTTGGTGAGGCACTTCTTGTGGACAATGGGGTCGATGATGAGTGGGTAGCGACCTAGTCTGGTGATGTGGGAAGGATGGTCCCTTTGATCAAAAGTGATTAGAGATTCTAACCTGCTAAGGAACGAGGGAACAGCCATTTTGGCGACGCATGCCTCTCTATAGCGCACTTTGTGCTGGTGCTTGGAGTATATGGCATAGATCCCCCTAAATATAATGAGGCATTCTTTGGTATCAGGAAAGCCATCCCCATCCTCACCCACAGTGCCTCCTTTCATGGCCGCTGCCTCCTTGCCCTTTCCTTCTTTTGGTCCGTCGATCTATCATAGAAAGCGGTTGAGGAGTTTGCAGTCCTTGTAGAGGTGCTTGATGGAGTAGGCATGGTTGGTGCGTGGGCTCTCCATGAGCTTGTCAAAGTGGTCGGGCTGGCTCTACTGGGGCTACTTGCCTGCGTGATCAGCCATAGCGACCAAAGCGGAGTTGGTCGGTCGACGCCGATCCTTCTTGTTCTTTTTGCCCCTTTGTGTGTAGGGGCCCTCATCTTGGTCCTCGTTCTTGGCCTTGCCCTTATCTTGGCCTCCACTGAAGACTGCATTGACCACCTCCTCACTAGAGGCGTGGTTCATGGCGACATTGAGCAGGTCGTGGGCTTTAGACAGCCAAGCTTGTGGATCAAGGACTCACAGGTTGTCCTAGAGAGGAACGCGCTGATGATGTCCGCATCAACAACATCAGGAAGGGAGTTGCATCATTTTGAGAACCTATGAATGTAATCTCATAGGGACTCATTGGGCTCCTACTAGCAACTCTTGAGGTCTTAGAAATTCCCACGACGGACATACATCCCCTGGAAATTCCCGATGAAGATCCTCTTGAGATCCGCCTAGTTGCGGATGCTGTCATGCGGGAAGAATTCGAGCCATGGTCGAACATGTTCCCCCACGTAGATGGGGAGATATTGAATGATGAAGTGGTCATCATCCACTCCTCTAGCTCAGTAGGCGAGCCAGAAGTCTTCGAGCCATATATCGGGATTCATCTCCTCGGTATATTTATCGACGTTAGTAGGCGGTCGGAAGCGCTATAGGAATGATGCTCTTTGGATGCGACGGCCAAAGGCCCATGGTCTTGGACCATCTAGGCTAGGACTTTGGTCATCTAGTTGGCAACCATGCCTGGGGCATGTTTCCCCGCTCCCCTCGATGGTTTGGCCGAGGCCCGTGCCGCCTGCCCTCACCGCCGCATGATGGACGTCATCATCACGCCGGGCTTGACGCCAATTGTTAATGACACTACGAGTGTCTCGGTTCAGCCCGAGGCATTCGCACATAGGTGGTCGGTGTGGAGCAGGCACTGGGTTAGGCCGTGGCACAGCTATGTCCTACTATTCCATGCCCAGTGACTATAGTGGTGAGGGGATGGAGTGGTTTGACTGGTGCGCCCCTATGCCTTCGGTGGGGAGAGAGGCCTCGAGTCGGTGTCGTGACGTGGAGCTCTCTGCCAACTAAATAGCGGTTGTTTCCACCAGTGCCCGAAGGTTCTAGTGGACCACCTGCTCCTTGGGTTGATAGGCTCTGGAAGGCCGCGCAGAAGCATCACCGCAGCGGTGATGTTCTGGCCAGTCCGAGCAAAGTGTGGGGGATCGTTCCACCCATCCATAATGTTGCGCTAGACCTGGCGGGCATGACCCCAGGTGCCGCTCATTGGGTTACGCACACGGGGCATAGCGTGCTGCACTAAGCACGTCGGCGCAGGTTATGGCTGGCTCTGCCGCCTTTATCGTAGCTCCTTGTTGTGCTCCTACGCACACGCGAGGGCCTCCGCACGAGGGTCTTGAGGGGTGTGAGTCTGTAGGGACTCTGCTACCACCAACGGCTGTCCTAAAGTGTCCATAATAGCACACTCCTAGGATAGAGGGTGGCTAGGTGCCATGACATCATCGATGCTGGAGCCATCACTTTCAACCTTGTCATCCACAAGGTCATGGAAAGAGGCAGGAGCATAGCCCGCCATTCCCATGAATTTAGATGTGAGAGGTGGCGGTGTCAGCATCCTTCGGAGCCCCCATGCATACATGTCCGTAGGGGATGTGAGGCCATAGGGGGACCAGTTACATGGCGGTCACAGTGGGGACAATGGGGTCCCTCCAGAGAGTCGGCGGAAGATATTGAATAGCGAGTAAAGAACAATATGTACGTTACTCACAGTGGGATTTGAGCCTAGTGTGGGCTCATAGCGGAGCACAGGTGCCTCGTCGTTGAGGTCATGGAGTGGCCTAGAGCTGATGGAGGGTGCTCCTCCTCTGATGGGAGCCGAGGCAAGTACCTCGTCACGGAGGTGAAGCACGCTGAGCTAGTCAGCGACGAAGTCCAGGCTTCCGAAGAGGAAGGCCTGGGATGGCTCAAAGATGGGAGGAACCCATATCGCAACAGGTGGGAGTATGGGAAACTCCAGCGAGCCGAAGCGAGCCGTATCGCTTGAGCCCGCCATGCCAAAGATGGTAGAAACGTGGGCCATTCGATGACCAAAAGCGTGAACATACGTGTCGACATAGAATTTTCACCTCCGTGCCGAGGACACATGCAGCAAGCCAGAAGGGTTCGCTCGATGGAGCAGATCCGCCTGGCTTCAGTGCAAGGGTGGTTGATCCTACGCAATCCTCCTGAGATGTGCCAGTCAATTTGACCCTGCAATTGACAAGGAGAGAAAGCTTATCAGTAATTATGGGCGGAACGTGCCAGTGTTGTCAGACAGTCCCGAATGTGCAGCTCTGAGAACCGATATGAGAGGAAATGGACTAAATAGCCAATCCCAACATATTCACAAGAATGAATCGATTAAAGCTCATGGGGTTATATAAGAAGGATCGGTTATCATTTAGGATAAATGCTACTTAAGCAAAATATTAATCAATGGCAATAAGATATCAATGATGATTGGTTTATGTTGAACCAATGATTATAAGTAACCAAACTCCTTTTATTTAAAGAAACAACTCAACATCTCTTAACCATTTAATAAAGATAAATCTAATGAACATGTTAGATCTCCTCTATCGCCATGACTAGTGGGGCATGAGGTAGAATCATGTAGGCCGTAGAAACAATGATAGATTCGACGACCCTAACTCATTACTAATATCAGTGGGGCATGAGGCAGAATCATGCAGGCCATAATACAATAACAAGATCATGGGGCTAACGCATCTTTCAACTTATCTCTACTTTAATGATCTCGTAATGTGAACTATTCGTGGAAGCATTTGATATCGGCTAAATAGCCGATTCAGGCATAGCGCACAGTTAAGGTCATGCCTTCTCAGGAACGGGTCTACTAACTAACAATCCCCACTCCATGGTGCCAATAGTGGGGTGAGAGGTAGAATCCCACAGGCTATGATGACGGGCCATGGAACGATTTTCATTAACTAATAGATCTACTCAAGATCGGACATGCCTTAACCTCACGCTTTGCACGATTAAGATTGACACAAAACAACCGATAAAAACATAACTCATTGCTAAAGATATAGATTAGATCAATTTTGGATTAGCAAATGATGAGTTAAACAGGATATAAGGACGATCCAGATCAATCTCAATCGGGCAGACTGATATTGCTGTAATTAGATGAACAATGAAAGCAATAAGCAATATCGATAACTTAATGAATCTACCAAAGACTACCATACTAAGGTAGAGCCGATAATATGACCTTGATCTAATTCAAGCAGTGGGGTGTGTGACAGAATCATACAGGCCATACCTGAATTAGACAAGAATCAATAACTAGCCTATACCAGAGTCGGAGTGGGGGTCGACCAGATCGATGTAGCCATACGAACAGAGGTATAAACCATGACGGTACTTACAGACAAGCAGTGGGGGTCGACCGGATTGATGCAGCCATACTTGCTGAAGAACTCACCGAGATCTACTCTACTCCTACTCCTAAGGGGTGGCCAGAGCCAAAAAAAGTAATTGACTTTTTATTTCATTGATTGATTCTTTTTACAATAGCCGAGGTTTGATATTTATACCTGGGTCCAACGCATGACTCCTATCTAAGCACGACTCATCACAAATTTTGACTCTAAAGAAAACATTCCTAATTTAAGATAACTTGGACTCTAATCTTTCTCTTTTTGCAGAGTCCTACATGTTTCGTCCTGGCGCCGAATCGTAGCCCTTCGTCGTTATCCGCTGGCAATATCCGGAGAAAGCCGATTCTGGTTTTTGGCATCCAAATCAGCTGGTTCCGATCTGCATGCAATTAATTCCTTGATGACATGATTTTGGGAGCTTTTGAGTCCCCACGACCTTCTTTCCAAATTTTGGTGTAAACACATGCCCCCCAATTTTGGGATAAAAGAAATTTTATTCCAAAATTACCATGTCTATGTTCCCGATAGGTCCGCCATCACGGGTAAAGAATCTTGATCAGGGGTCTACTATCTGTCGCCGCCTATGTCAGCTCGTGAGCCCATGCTTCAAAAACTTTTATGGAGCCTCATGGGTCTTTGGATTTATCTTCCCAGGCCAGCTATAAAATGCCTATCTGACTCTGGCGAGAGCAACTCAATAATTCAGCCATGCTTTGTTTTCATCTACTCTCTCGGGTGCCTCTAGTTCCACCAGACCCTCTATGGTCTGCCCTCTTGTTATGAAGATCTTGAGCGGCTAGAAGAATTCTTGTGCATAGGGTGATTGCGTTACTTATCCTAGCACCTCGTTGAGCAAGAAGACCAGTCATTGTGGTTAGAAGAATTCTTGTGATATCACCTGAGTCTTCTCTTCTTGCTCACAAAGATGTTCTAGTGTTCGCACAGGCTAGAATGTTTGATCACCTTCCCCTCGTTATTCCTCTAGACGCCCACCGGGAAAGCCTCATGCTTTTTTCCATAGTTCCTCAATTTATTGAGAAATCTGTTGAGCCTATGTTTGGCGGGCGACCTTTCTTCCTCTCGGATATAACTTTATTGATGGGCCGATGCGACTTGGTTCACAATGAGTTTCGGCCTTGTGGAAATTTGGACTCCCTTCAATCCAAAGAAGTTTTGGTGAGTTAATCCCTGGTCAATGTATCCACCCCACGATATTTTGTAATTTGGGGAAGTAATAAATTCAAGTCCGTTATCTCTTCGTTATCCATCCCCTGAGTTCCTGGAGTGCCTTTCCGCCTCCATTTCTGATTCACATCCTTGGCAAAATCTATCTTTTCGCATCCTAGGGCTATATATATGGGCCATGGTTGTGGATCTAACAACAACCCACTTTGCCTCAAACCTTTCTGCATCCCTATACAGTTCCTGCTCTTCCGTAGGTTTGAGATTATGGAGAACAGTAAGATGCCTGCTGTGGAGGGCCTCGATGGATCTGTATCATCATACCAGCGCATCCATCATCAAGAGGGTGCATCTCGTGATGCCCTCACTGCCTCGGGGAATAGGGCCAATTCCATTCGGCCTTTGGGGCCCTCTTTGTCGACCGCTCGTCGCCATTTCCTTTGTCATCAGTGGAGCCAGATTGACGACGATGATCTGCTTGCCTCCATCGATCGGCATGGCCAGAACCTCGCTGAATGCCTCTCCCTTGGAGTATCGGCCCTGACCATGGTTAGATGTCGATCACCTCTCGGGGTCAATTTAGTGGAGGATAGGTTGGCCAAGGCCGAGGTCAGGATTATGGGTAAGATACATGTCATATCCTCTTCTCTCTTCCAGTTTCATCTTCAAGGCTCTGATCATCTCCCCTTTGACTCTTTTAGATCTATCCGCCCGAGTGGAGAATCTTCGATTAGCTGCAGATCATGCAATGGGATTTGTCAATGCTAGGGCATCATTCTAGTGGTTCGCTTGCACGACATCCTGAATCATGTTAGGGAGGTCGCCCTTCATGGAGTTCATCAAGGAGCCGTCATGGCGTTGGCTGCTGCCCAAGCCCATCGGGTCATAATCTTTAGCTTCTTCCTCATGGTTTTCTAGATGCAACGTACCCTCGGGAGCACGAGCGCTTGGTTGAAGATTTTATGAGCTCTGCCAACTCTATAGCTTTTAATGCCCTAGCCGATGATATAGTAGGCAAAGTATTTTTCTAGCCCGTAGCTTGTAGTAGGTGGCGTTTAGGAAACAACTTTCTTGCTTTGAGTGATTTCCCTTTGTTTTGTACTTCATTTTGTACACATCACTCTTTTGGCATAATCGATACGCCTTGCACTAGCTTTTCACTCCTTCAGGTTTACCCTCTCGCTAGCAAGGATACCCTTTCGATATCGGCTATTAAAATTGATGGCCAAGCAAATCAGTTGTTAAGTGTCAATCCAAATGCTAGGGTAACATTCCTTCAAATATTTCCCATTTCATTGCTCTGCCGAATTTTCTCTCCCTTCTTAGTATCTTCAGAATACAAGTGTTACCAGGCGCACAACATCTAATCCGATAAAGTCCTTTTTAGTTGAGTGACCTTTCACCGAATATGCTGCCCCCTGGCGATTTTATTTTTTAGACTAAGTCTCCTTCAGAGAATTGCTTAATTTTTTACCTTCAACCCTTAGTTTATCGGCTTCCAAGTTTTTGAGAGCACGCAACCAAAAGTAATTCAAATCTTCTGAGTTGTCCATTACAAAATTCTTGTAGTCTTCGGTTGGTAAATCATTCGGCTCCTCAGCTCTCGCCTCTCAAAAGTAGTCCATGCTAGGTCTTTCCTAGAATCTTACTACCATTGATTTGTCACAAGTCCAGTCTGGCTAAGATGCCTGTTGTCATTCAACACAAGAAACGGGAACTGATGGATAAGGTCAGAATAGGTTGAGCTATCCGAATTAGCCTCGAGATCATCAACTTGTGTAGAATCGATCGTATTCCCTGTTGTTCAATTACATTTTTGTTTCGGCCAAAGAGCCGATTCGATACAGCTGATCCTAGACTTCTGATCTTAATTTAATTAAATCTAGAAACATGACTTTCATTAAGAGAGCCCTTCGATCTTCTATCCTTGGTCATCTAATGCTGTATTCTCTTCGACATTGGTGAAGTGGCGCTTTGCCTCCTATTAATTGCGGTTACTTTTCACACGTTTCGAGGCGTCCATCCCTTCACTTCATGTCTTCTAATACCAGCCGATGGCTTCTACCTCGAACACATCTCCATTCACAACTGTTCCTTTACTCTTCTCCACCCGCTGAACACCCTATAGCAGTTCTTTCTTCTCCATCTTGTAGATCCAATCATTCTCCATGGCCGGCGAAGACCACCGAGGCAAGCGCGCGGCGGAGGAAATCCTAGAAGAGAATATGCCGATGAACCAGTGTCTTCGGTGCATGAGGTGAGATCGACATTTCTTGTTTATGATGATGAACAATTCTGACTCACCTATAGGTTTGTTGTGAATAACAGTCTTTGTCCCCTTCCTAGGGCCGGCGGGCCCTTTGATGCCACATCTTCTATGCCGGCTTCGTCGTCGGACTCCTCTGATTCCTACAACGGCGATGACACCTGGCGCTACCTTCTTGAGTGGAGGATGGCCCAAAACCGTTACTCTGAGGTGACCAGGGAGACTGGCCAACTGGAGATCCGCCTTGGGGTTTCCTAGGCCGCTCTTCATGTGGCCAAGGAAGAGGCCAATGCTGCTCGAGCATGGCTTACTGAATCGAATGCCACGGTGGTAGGTACGTCGAGCCTCAGGAACATCTTTATTCTAATCTCGGCTATTTTTTTTATCTTGATAGCTCTTCCTCTTCTGTGATCATCAACCCTGACAGCGCAGTTGGAGTCCCTCCAACTGGCAGCGAATGCAGCCGCGGACATCGTCAATGCACGGGGTTCCCATATCGATGCTCGTCTCCAAGACATCCTGGCCCATGTTCGGGAGATCGCCCTCCACGGTGTTCGTCATGGTGCGGTGGTGGCGCTGACCGCGGCGCATGTCAAAATTGGGTACGAGCTCTATGGCATGGAGACCGGTTTTCCAATGGGTGATGGCCCTGAGGAGCATGAAGACCTGCTCAAAGAATTCACCACGGTCATGGAGGCCATAGTAGACATCACGTCCGCTCAAGATGTAGTGAACAAGGCCTTTGATTAGTTTGTTGTTAGGGTAATCCATTGAACAAAGACCCCCGTTCCTTTATGGATATGCTTCAACGCAATGCCTTCATATATGATTGCGAATGTTTCTTGCTCTTTTTGTTTTTTGCTCTATAAGCGATACATATCGTATCGGCTTTTACTGTCTTTGAAGATTTTTACTCTTTGAACTAGAGGCGATACCCTCCTAGTACTAGCGATTGGGGCTGAGAACGAATCGGCTATCAAATTCAGATGTCAGAATAACATCTCTTCATGCATTTTTCATCCCAAAGATCAAACGATAGATCAATTCAAGTCAAGCATCCTATTAAGCGAAACAGAACTTCTCTTAAGAAATCCATTAACTCTAAATCACACTTACACTTTAATTCAGCATTCATATACATTGGCCTAAACCTATTTCCAAGACTCAATGTTTATTTTCCCTTAACTCAATGGCCGACGCGATGCCACGATTACTGATTAAAACAAACTTTCTGAGCCGATTGCTTGAACCGGTTGTTGGCCTTCATTATTAATTTTGATGAAGCCTCCTTCCCATGTTTTGCCAGAAAGGCATTTGAAGTCTCCTAATTCCCAAAACACTGGACCGGCTATTGCGATGCTCACAGACTCATCAGCGCGAACCACCTCAACATCATCTCTATGCCATTGAATCAAACATTGATGCATGGTTGATGGCACGCAACAGTTTGCGTGAATCCAGTCATGACCGAGGAGTAAACTATGTGAGCCTTTTCCATCGATGACAAAGAATGTGGTGAGCAGAGTTTTACTCCCGATTGTTAACTCGACGTTTATTGCCCCTCGGGTCTTAGATGTATTCCCTCTAAAGTCTCTAAGCATCATGTTAGTCTCAAGCAAATCTCCTGGTCCCTTGCCAAGCTTACAAAAAGTAGTGTAAGGCATAAGATTGACAGAAGCACCTCCGTCCACTAACATTTTGTTCATTGGCTTCCCATCAACAAACCCTTGCATGTATAAAGCCTTCAAGTGCCGATGTTTGACTGGCTTATCAAATATCGCTTGGTGTGTAACTATCAACTTGGCAACCATCTCTTCATACTCCAATTCATTGAAGTCTGAGTAAACTTCCTAATCTACCGGAGCTCTGAATTCTGATGGCAACAGAAAAGCCATTTGGATATTAGCCGATGGTTGCTTCTTATCAGCTATTTGCTTGGTACGCCACACTTGAGTTTTACCGAATAGCTGAGACTGTTCCATCTCCTTATTCCTTAGGCGTTGCACTCTTCTCTTCTAGCTTTTTGTTAAACCTTCGGGGCACCATTGGCCTTCTTACCAAACATATTCCCTCTAGTTGTTTCCTTCTTCATGATCAGTCCAGTCTTGGTCAACAATTCTCTTTCCCAACCGATCATGAATACTTTTATTTTTTAAGCGCCGGTCCATGTTATTATGATGATATACATTCTGGGCATGGATAGATCGGTGGTTGACTTGAGATTGCCTAAACTCCCAATATTGATTACTGCATTTTGGACAGTCATGTCTGGTAGGCAATTTCAAACCTTCGTTCCAGCAGTGTCTAAAGAAAGGACAATTCCGGTGCGATTCAGCTTGCTTCCTTTCATACCTTTCTTCTTCCAATTGACGCTGGTATTCTTGATCCTCTAACCATAGCAGATGATCTTTCTCCTTCTGCCATTGCCACTTATTCAACAGGATCCGAGATGTGACTCATGGCCTTGTCGCTCCATCCTTTGACGTTCCCCCCTGCTCGTATCCGCTCTTCTGTTGATCACGACGTTTTTTAACCTCTTTGTATTCATCAGCCGATATTTGCACCTTGGGATCGACTGTTCCATCTTTTCTTGATTTGACCGGTGTTAGGACCTTAGTTTTTCCTTTGAATATCCCAACATCAACCATATTCTGATCTCCTAGGAAAGGATTATCATCAACTTTCATCTTCCGAGGCATATCTAACTTGAGTCTTCCTTGCTGAATAGCCCTCTGTATATGCTGCCGAAAAACTCTACACTCATTAGTAGAATGAGAAGTAGCATTATGGAATTTGTAGAACTTCTTATTCTTCAACTATTCAGGGGGAACATAACATGATTGTCTGGCAATTTGATCTGGCCCTTCTCAAGTAAAAAGTCAAAGAGCTTGTCCGATTTTGTGACATCAAAGTCATAGCTCTCCTCGACTCTTCTTCCCCAAGGATTTGGCACCATTACTGTCTTTTTACCCCAATTCCAATCAGCTGTAGCAACCTCCTCTTCTTCATCTTCATAGCCGTCATCTGCTAAGTATGGATCATAAGCTTCGGCTATGGTGGTACTCTTCTAGAATCGGGTGTCTCTACGCATACTCTGGAATTGGTTGTTGAGCGCTGCTACTCGTTGAACCAATTGACCCAAGTTGTCAAATTCTTGTCCTAGTAGCTTTTCCTTCTACATTGGCAGCATTCCTTGGACAGCCAAAGCAGCTAGCTGATCATCGGCCAAACTCAATGAGAAGCACAAATTCCTAGTTTCTTAGAACCTCTGAAGAAACTCAGTGCCTGATTCATTAGTCCTTTGTCTCATGGTCGTCAGATCGGTGATCTTCTTTTCTCCAGTCCCAGTGTAAAAATATGTATGAAACTTCTTCTCCAGGTCAGCCCAATTGGTAATGGAGTTAACTAGTAGTGACGAGAACCAAGTGAAGGTTGGCCCTAACAGGGATAAGGAGAAGAAACAAACCTGATGGGCATCCTCAACTGATGCTTCACCCAATTGTGTAAGATACTGACTGATATGTTCTATTATGCTTGTACTATCTTGACCAGTGAACTTGGCGAATTCTAGGAGCCTATAATTTGTAGGAAGAGTGACCAAATCATACCATTCTGGATATGGACGTTTGTATAAAAAGGTCAGCCCTTTCGGCTTTAGGCCGAACTGATTCTTCATTATCTCGGTCACCTTCAGCAACAACTCGGATTTGGATTTCTCAGTACCTGCTGACCCATCTATGGATTGAAATCTCGTGTGCCTTGATATCCTGGATTTGGCATCATGTGGAGGGTGTTATAATCCGTGCCATAGTGATAGCCTTATGGAATCTCAGTCTATTGGGTCCTTTGCTGGCTTGCTGCTTGAAGTCTCTGATTATAGACATAAGGATCTATATCTCTACGGATCTTCTGAATTGATGGTGCTATTTTTTGAGCCGACGACGATATGTGGCCTGATGTGCCAAAATTGATCATCTGGTTCTGACTTTGCCCCATTGCCTTTTGTACATGCTGTATTGATGGTCCAGGATTGTACTGTACCTAGGGTCTATTTAGATGAACTTTGAAGTGTCTAGACATCACCATTACCAGCTAGTACTGGTTCTTAATGGCTGGTACCGACTTGATTAGTCCCATGAGTCGACGGATCTAGAATATTGTAACAAGTCGATCCAAACTGACCAACTAGAATCCCATGAATCGCCTCTTTCATGGCATTGTGAAATGCATCAACGAAAGCTTCATTGCAGCTTGATATGGCATCACGAATAGATTTATCTATGGCTTCTGTAAAGAAACGCTTGTCTTCAGCTTCAACTATATCTGTCTGCCCATGTAGTAGAACTCTTGGTAGTGGAAATTTCTGAATAATTGTGCTGTCACGTGTTTTGGTGTAGGACAACAAACACTTCTTCTAAAATTCTTCTGTAGCCTTATTGATGGTATCCTTATCTTCACTAGGTAGGTCTTCATAGTATACCATAAGGATATTGTCATTGTTGTGAGCCGCCATGACGATTGTGGGGTCCCACTGGGCATGCCAGAAACCTGTGTCGACACAGAATTTTTGCCTCCATGCTGAGGACACATGCAACAAGCCAGAAGGGTCCACTCGATGGAGCAGATTCGCTTGGCTTCAATGCAAGGGTGGTCGATCCTGCGCAATCCTCCTAAGATGTGCCAGTCAATTTGACCCTACAATTGACAAGGAGAGAAAGCTTATTAGTAATTAAGGGCGGAACATGCCGGTGTTGCTAGACAATCCCGAATATGCGGCTCTGAGAGCCGATATGAGAGGAAATCGACTAAATAGCCGATCCCAGCATGTTCACAAGAGTGAATCGATTAAAGCTCATGGGGTTATATAAGAAGGATCGGTTATCATTTAGGATAAATGTTACTTAAGAAAAATATTAGTCAATGGCAATAAGATATGAATGATGATTGGTTTATGTTGAACCAATGATTATAAGTAACCGAACTCCTTTTATTTAAAGAAACAACTCAACATCTCTTAACCATTTAATAAAGATAAATCTAATGAACATGTTAGATCTCATCTATCGCCATGATTAGTGGGGCATGAGGCAGAATCATACAGGCCGTAGAAACAATGATAGACTCGACGACCCTAACTCATTACTAATATCAGTGGGGCATGAGGCAGAATCATGCAGGCCGTAATACAATAACAAGATCATGGGGCTAACGCATCTTTCAAGTTATCTCTACTTCAATGATCTCGTAATGTGAACTGTTCGTGGAAGCATTCGATATCGGTTAAACAGCCGATTCAGGCATAGCGCACAGTTAAGGTCATGCCTTCTTAGGAACAGGTCTACTAACTAACGATCCCCACTCCACGGTGTCAACAGTGGGGTGAGAGGCAGAATCCCACAGGCCGTGATGATGGGCCATGGAACGATTTTCATTAACTAATAGATCTACTCAAGATTGGACATGCCTTAACCGCATGCTATGCACGATTAAGATTGACACAAAACAGTCGATAAAAACATAACTCATCGCTTAAGATATAGATTAGATCAGTTTTGGATTAGCAAACGATGAGTTAAATAGGATATAAGGTCGATCTAGATCAATCTCAATCGGGCAGAGTGATATTGCTGTAATTAGATGAACAATGAAAGCAATAAGCAATATCGGTAACTTAATGAATCTATAAAAGACTGACATACTAAGGTAGAGCCGATAACTTGACCTTGATCTAATTCAAGCAGTGGGGTGTGAGGCAGAATCACACATGCCATACTTGAATTAGATAAGAATTGATAACTAGCCTATACCAGAGTCATAGTGGGGGGTCAATCGGCTCGATGCAGACATACGAATAGAGGTATAAACCATGACAGTACTTATAGACAAGCAGTGGAGGTCGACCGGATTGATGCAGCCATACTTGTTGAAGAACTCGCCAAGATCTACTCAACTCCTACTCCTAAGGGGTGGCCAGAGCCGAAGAAAGTAATTGACTTTGTATTTGATTGATTGATTCTTTTTACAATAGCTAGGGTTTGGTATTTATACCCAGAACCTGCACACGACTCCTATCTAAGCACGACTCATCACAAATTTTGACTCTAAAGAAAACATTCCTAAGATAACTTGGACTCTAATCTTTCCCTTTTTGCAGAGTCCTACATGTTTTGTCCTGGCGCCGAATCGTAGCCCTTCGTCGTTATCCGCTGGTGATATCCGGAGAAAGCCGATTCTGGTTTTTGGCATCCGAATCAGCTGGTTCTGATCTGCACGCAATTAATTCCTTGATGACATGATTTTGGGAGCTTTCAAGTCCCTGTGACCTTCTTTCCAAATTTTGGTGTAAACAGTAGGGCGTCTTCCCCATGGACGACGCCAACTGTCTGTGCGAAAAGTGACCAATAAGTAAATATTTGTCATTTTGTCATACATTGTGATTGGATGTGGCCTAGCACTCAATGACATAGGGTTTATACTAGTTCAGGCAATGTGCCCTACGTCTAGTTTGAGTCGGTCGATGACTTTATTCCTAAGCCCTGATACTCAAAGTTTGTTGTGGGGTTGCAAATGAGTGGGAATAAGATGGTGGGTGTCGGAGGTCCGGTCGGACTCTGGACTGAATGGACAAGAGTGACAGGAGATCCAATGTGTGCTAAGTGTTCGAGCGTATGCTCTGTGTAGCTTTAGAGTTGTGAAGCTGTTCAAGTGCTCAGAATATCTAAAGCTAGCAAAGGGAGTCAGAATGATCCATCGGTTGTTCGTTTGTTTTGTTATCTGTCCATTTTGTAGGGAGAGGGCACATCCCCTTTTATAGATGAAGGGGATAGCTTTACAAGTGTGTGTGAGAGAGTGTGTATGCTACCTAGTCTTGTTGCCCACGCCATCGGGTACAAGACGATTTGTCGGTGCCCACAATACTATTGACGCCCAGATGCATATGGCAGGCTCCATAGTGTTCTTCTGGTATGGCAAATGTCGGCGCCTACCATACTATAGGACAAATATCAGCGCCCACAACACTGTTAGTGTTCTGACATGTCTAGAAGGTTATAAAGTACCCTTCTAACATGACCGAGCAGTACTATCCTATAGGTGTGCATGGTATGGTCCTTGGTATTGCGGTTGACTTGAGCGCCTTATCTTATCTGCTCTGCCTGATTTCTTGGGTCCTCACCGAGCGGGTGTCCCTGGCCAGTCGTTCCTAGTCAGCTCTGACTGCGTCGATCAAAGAAGAGCCATAGGTAGAGGTTCGGTGTCCTTCTGATCGGAGAAGCGGGTCAGAGTCGGAAGCGAGCGTCGCCCCTCCTTTACTAGGCCTTCCAGTTGGAGAAGCAGGTTAGAGTCGGAAGCGAGCATCACCCCTCCTTGGCCAGGCCTTCCGGTTGGAGAAGCAGGTCAGAGTCAGAAGCAAGCGTTGCCCCTCCTTAGCCAGGCCTTCCGGTTGGAGACTGGATCGCTCTTCCGGCCTGTCGTTAGGTATCTGAGCCTGCCCAGGAGTTGCGCGTGGTTTGTAATGCCGTCTACTAAGCTGAGATTTTGTTGGGAAGTGGGCCCATTAGGGACTCTAGGTTTATGAACCCGACATAACCATTATAGTAGTATCATTGTAAA
This sequence comes from Miscanthus floridulus, assembly GCF_019320115.1. NCBI lineage: Eukaryota > Viridiplantae > Streptophyta > Magnoliopsida > Poales > Poaceae > Miscanthus > Miscanthus floridulus. Next base: position 103,617,941 of record NC_089595.1, read on the forward strand.
TTAGCGTTAGTGTGCCGGCACCCCGTTATTCAACGACCTACGTTAGCACCTTGGCCTAGCTGAGGCCCCCATGGTGGGGCTAGCTAAAGCTAAGCTACGGCATCTCCGCCTACCACTCTGTGTTGCATGCATAGCCCTATAGCAGCTACTGCTAAAGTCATCATGTTCGCTTGGCTTATAAGTCATACTTTTTTAGCCAACGAACAATATTTTTCTCTCACAACAGATCAACCTACAGTACTTTTAGCCATGGCTTATCAGCCAAGCGAATAGGGCAAAGCAGCTAGCTAGGGTTTGCCTATGGGCACCTGCAACAATGACACCTTAGCTAGCTCATAGACATCAATCAGCATTTTGTCTACGTGGAAGAAAAAGAAAAGAGAGAAACACAAGAATTATCTCTTGTTCCCATGCCTAGCTCAGACAGATTTCAAGGCCAATCATGGGGCCCTCCTCACCCACGCCCATTCCTATCCCTCCCTTCTTTCTTCTTTCTTCTTGCTTCTTGCATGACCGTCGATGGCAGACTAGAGCAGAGGGCGCAAGCAGCTGCGGTCAGGGGAGGACCCAACACTAGGGTAGCCATGGCCATGGCCATAGTAGTGGCCCATTAACAAGGCAGCAAGTCTTTAGTTTTTTGGCCCATTAAGCAATCCAACACAGGCAGCCTAGGCCAGGAGTAGGGCAACAGAGATAGAGAGCCGCTTAGCGCTCGCTCCTTGTGTTGTCGTGAAACTCATGAGTCACACAGGGGAGTCGCAACCGCCGCTCCACAGCTGGTGGCTTCGCCAGTCTGCATCAACGTGCCCTACGCCCAGTCGACCAGTAGGCAGCCTACACCCAATGGCCCTCTGCTCCACCTCCACCCTCGCCCCCTCCATTGTGCGCTTTGCTGTGGCACGGCCGATGGCTCCTTCCTCAGCCAGTCAGCCGGTTGCCAGCCGCTCGCCTGCTGCCGGCTGACCCTGACTGGTGACCGCCTTCTTCCATGCAAGTTGCAATAGGTTTGGATCTAAAACTGATTTAATTCCAAATTTCAAATTTCCATGTTCCCAATTTCAACCCTTTATCTCTAATTTCTGATTGCAATGTACAAGATGAAGAGGACTAGGACTTTAGTTTTGTATTTCTCTTGAGTTCCTGAGAAAATGGGTGCTGTCAAACAACAACCGTAATCTCAAGCTCCTCCATCGCAAACTTGAGGTACATAACAGGAGACAATTAGGACTAGAGCTAGTGCCGCACAAGCACAGAACCAACCTGAGGAAGTAAGAACAACTACAACTAGTTTGCCTGCAGTAGAACAAACTAGAAATGAAAATATTGATTTTGTGGAGGAGGAGGAGGAGGAGGGTGGCTCCAATCATGTCCTTAATCCTCAAGATATTATTGCAGATCCAGGTTGTCGAAAACCAATTGAAGAAATGCATCAAAACATTAGGGATGATGCAAAAAGGGAGTACGTCTTGTTAGGTCCATGTCAACCAAAAGGTCATGCATGTAACACCTCTAGTGTTGCGAGCTTGCTTAGCACCTAGATTAATGCCTAAGAGTAATTAGTAAAACAAGTTTTTGGGCTTAAAAGTTTAAAGCACAAGGAATTATGAACAAATCTTGTGTGACTCGCTTTCGTGAATAAAACAAGCAAATAAGTGTCGCGAGTTGACTTGTCTCGGTGCTTAACAACTTTTAAATAATCTTGTGGCCAAAAGTTGTTTAGGGCTTTTTTTGAAAAGTATGAAGAAAGTGCTTAAAGTTGCCTGATAGCAAATAAATGGCGAATGGCTTGTTTATTTGATTAAGCATGAAAAATAGTTTTTATAAACAAAAATAAAATATAACTTGTAATTGGTACTTAAATAAAATTTGAAGTGCAAGTTTAGGAGATGAAATTACAACTTTGGTTTTGGAGAACGAATATTGTTAACTAGGGGTTTTGCCTGCTCAAATATCGAATTAGAAATTAAAATTAACCCTTTTCGTTGAATCAGCAAAAATTTGAAGTTGTGTTGAAAGTACACTTTTTGGTGATTTATCAAATGCAAAAAAGTTAAATAACGCCATAATGTTTTAATTCTATTGTTTGATAGACGGTAGTATGGACTTCAGATTGGAGGATGTGCTTGGGCCTCAATCGCGATCAATCACAGCACTCGCTTAGCTTTTAAATTCATGTGCATCACTACTCACCATCGAAAGGCTCGGTCTGCGGTTGCCACGTGCACTGCCTGCCAGCCGTCTAGCCAACGTGGTGCTCTGCCCACCGCATGAACCACCTACCAAGCCATGCTCGATGCCGTCGTGTAGCCTGCTGCATCACGACAATGTGCTGTTGTGTGCGCATGGCCCCACGCGGGCACGCTTTAATGCCTCTGCCGCTCTTTCTTCCGTGCATGACATGGTCTTAGTCTACATGAAAGACGGATGTGGTCAAGGAAGGGAAAGAAAAAGAAAAGTAGTAAGGAAAGTTAGCCGTGGGTAGTAGGGAGTGATTGTAAAAGCCTGAGTGGACGTCATGTCCCAAGTCCCATGTGGGGGTGTGGCCCCTGGTATCCTCAAGACAAGACATGGGCCACACCATCAAAGGTGGCCCGGCCCACAAGATCAAGGCGTACACGGCGCTACTCGACGTGCACCGCAAGACATTGTATAGTACCAAATAGGATACTTTACTTGTAATCCTGTCCTTCTAGACTATATAAGGTGAGGCAGGGGTTCCCTAGTGGACACGATCCAACAAGATCCATCATGATCCATCTAGATCTCATTTACAAATAGCAATACAATCAGACACAGGACATAGGTATTATGCTTTCACGGCGGCTGAACCTAGATAAAACCTCATGTCTATCTTGCGTCACCATCTCGTTCGTAGCTTGAGCACATGTCTACCGATAATCTACTACCTTGGGCATACCCCTAGGTAGACTACCGACCATATTTCGTCGACAGTGGCACGCCAGGTAGGGGGTGTGCATACTGCTCCCTAGATGAACAAGATGGTCATCATCCCCGGTTCCATGGCTACGCCGAACGACCTCACGTTCACCATCGGCCAGATGACCTGGACCACTGGCTCCGACAACTTCATCGCCATGATCATGGAGGAGGCACAGATTCTAACATCCTAATGGGCCAAAGTGGGCCCAATCCAACCCAGTTATGGGCCAGTGCTGCTGTAGCAGAGAAATGGGCGGGTACTGTAGCATCCGGGCTTCGGGCTACTATAGACCTGGCACTGTTCACCCAAAAAATGGACCGGCCAAATTTGGGGTACCGGTCACTGTTACTGTAGCACCGTGAAAAACACTATGCAGCCAGGTTGAGTACCATACTGGGAACTTAGGGATCGCTGGATCAATTTAAATACCAGGGCCAGGGACGCGTAGTAACCTTCGGTTAACAGCGAGGACGAGAGTTCAAGCGGGTTGCTACGCGGGTCGGACCACTCCTCGGAAGAGTGGGCCTAGGCCATGTATGTCAGGACTGGTTGTTACATAGATCCAATCTGCGTCGACCACTACTTCACCAGCATCAGCTACGGCTCCGACCATGTTGGATCTAGCTCCGGCCACACCAGCATCGTCTTTAGCCACGCCGACAACTCGTTGTTCGCTTCCTCGCTACAAAGGGAGGCAGATCGACAACACCGACCTGCTTGACTCCATCGATCAGGACGACGTCACCTAGACTACTTACTCTGACCACATGCCGCATCGTAATGATGATCGCCGCGAAGAACGGCGCCGTGACAACCGCGACTACCGCCATGATGACAGTTCGGAAAGCTCGAGCGCCGGGCAACTTCATCAATGCCGACCAGATAATGCCATACGCCGCCGACCAGACGTTCTATCTAAAGCTAAGTGACGCTTTAATATTTTTCTAAATATTCTCCAATCTTCATATATCACCATAATGTTTCTCCGAGCTGTTTTCTCTATGTTTGCTCTCCAAACATTTTTCTTTCATGTATACCGTCTTAAAGATGACATACAACTAAGTCTAAGGCGAACCCTCGAACAGTCACGTTGATGCTCGGACACCTCCAGAGATGGCCCTGTCTTCGGCTCCTCCCTACACGTGCACGAGCGTCTGCCATCTACGTTATGGGTGGTCGACAGCAGCTCCTTGGTCATGCCTATTCCTCCTACACGTGCACGGGCTCCGCGCTCGACGTTATGGACTATGGGCTAGCTAGGGCTGGAGACTCAGCTACACACTAACTGTTCGGGCGGTTTATATTAAACATAAATATATTTTCACGCCAACTGATCGCCGAACTGCATATGTCGTTTCATCACCATTACTGATTTTCTCCAGAGTTTATTTATTTTTACATCATGTACTACCCGTTCTACATGTTTTTATTGTAGGATCATCGTCCACCTAGTGCTCGGACTTCTCCACCGATCAACTGGTCAGACCACATGGCTCATGGACTCCGTCGCCGACCAGTTGATCGAACTGATCGCCAGCTATGCCGGTTACTCCTTGGCACATGGATACTTCGTGCTTGAGGACTAAGTGGGCACACTTCACCACATGGACATTGTCAGATACGTCGGTGCTTGGACCTCGCCACCTATGCCGAGGACTTCTCAGTGCTCGGACATCACCGCCTATGCCATGGACTCCTCGGTGCTCGGTCATCGCTAGCGACGCCAGGGACTCCTCGCTCCTCGGTGCTCGATCATCGCCAGCGACGCCGGGGACTCCTTGCTCCTTGGTGCTCGAACATCGCCAGCGATGCCGGGGACTCCACGCTCCTCGGTGCTCAGTCATCACCAGCGACGCCGGAGACTCCTCGCTCCTTGGTGCTCGGACTTCGCCAGCGACGCTGGGGACTCCTCGCTCCTCGGTGCTCGGACTTCACCAGCGACGCCGGGGACTCCTCACTCCTTGGTGCTCGGTCATCACCAGTGACGCCGGGGACTCCTCGGTGCTCGGTCATCACTAGCAACGCCGAGGACTCCTCGTTCCTCGGTGCTCGGACATCACCGCCTACGCCAGGGATACCTCGCTCCTCGATGCTCGGTCATCGTTAGTGACACCAGGGACTCCTTGCTCCTTGGTGCTCTGACCTCGCCAGCTTCGCCGGGGACTCCTCGACGCTCGAACATCGCTAGCTTCGCTAGCGACTCCTTGGTGCTCGGACATCGCCACCTATGCCGAAGACTCCTCGGTGCTCGGTCATTGCTAGCGATGCTAGGGACTCCTCGCTCCTCGGTGCTCGGTCATCGCCAGCGACACTGGGGGCTCCTCGTTGCTTCCTTGGTGGTTGGATCTTGCTACGTCTCATCGATGTGCTATCAAGCTGCTCTATGCTGTTCGGATCAGGGTGCTGATCTTAGGCAGCTCGTTTGGGGTCTTGATACGTGCATGTCAGACGACGTGGACAAGCTTTTAGACTTCTTTTTCTTTGACCCTGCTACAAGATTCATTCTTCATCTTCCAGCAGGCTTGGGGACTAAGTGGGCACACTTCACCTTGCGGTGAATGTGCTTGTTCTCATCTCGAGGCTATGCCCAGGGACTGGCTGCCTACTCAGCTAGTCTTCTACTTTCTGACCCTGGCACCATGTGACTATGTCATCTACTATCAGGCTCAGCAACTAGCTATGGGGGTATGGCCCCCGGTATCCTCAAGACAAGACATGGGCCATACCATCAGAGGTGGCCCGGCCCACAAGATCAAGGCGTGCATGGCGCTGCTCGGCGTGCACCGCAAGACATTGTATAGTACCAAATAGGATACTTTACTTGTAACCCTGTCCTTCTAGACTATATAAGGAGAGGTAGGGGTCCCCTAGTGGACACGATCCAACATGATCCATCACGATCCATCTAGATCTCATTTACATACAACAATACAATCAGACACAGGACATAGGTATTACGCCTTCACGGTGGCCGAACCTGGATAAAACCTCGTGTCTGTCTTGCATCACCATCTCGTTCGTAGCTTACGCACCTATCTGCCAATAATCTACTACCTTGGGCATACCCCTAGGTAGACTGCCGACCATATTTCATCGAGTCTAGCTTGACCGTGCTATGCATGCTGGGTTATTTCACTGTGTGCCCTGCGGACACCGTCTATGTTAGGCTCATTAGCACCCCGTTTTCGTGTGGCCATGGCATCGTGCCGCACTAGCCGTCCTTGTGTACTGTGCGTTTCCCTTTTTCTCGACATCCGGTTGGCTCTCGACCCCCATGCTCTTGTCCCCGTACCAAACCCTCCCCTTCCCCCTCCCTTCTTTCTTCTTTTGGGGACACGGTCGCTCGCACACCTTCCTCGTCGAGCGAACCCCTCTCCTCTCCTCTCCCTTATCCTCTACCCGCTCACGCAGGGAGTGCACCATAGCTGACTTTATCCCCACAGCATGAACCGACAGTGTACCCTATCCACGCCGTCTCCACTTCTGGTGCATTGCGCCCCACCTCTGTTCACCACTATAAGATGCCCTTGGTCCTTGCCCTTCTTCCCCATCCCCATTCCCTTGAATCCGACGTAGAGCTACGAGATCTAGTTGACATTGTGGAACTAGGTTTGTCAGTCAGAGGAGAGGGTGTAATCTGAGAAGAAGAAGGATATGGTTTTTGAAGAAGTTCAAGTCTACCATTGGTTAATTTGGTCTTAGGGTTCACGATGTTTGACTTCTCAGTCTCCTGTTTCTAGATCTGTTGGTCATACGCCATGTTTTGGGTAATTATTATCTTGTTGTTTCTCCATTACCCTCGTCTATCCCGACTTCTGGATTAAGCCTTGGTTGTATTAGGTTGCTCTTAACTATGTATCTCTAAATCCTCGTGTGGTTTAGTATTCGAAGTCGTGTAATCTGTCATGTAATATCTGATCTATGAAATGTAATCGTGTTTCCCCTCTTTTGGTTCTTACTTTGAATCTCGAGACGAGATTCTTTTTAGGGGGGTTGGTTGTAACACCTTTGGTGTTGTGAGCTTTCTTAGCACCTAGGTTAATTCCTAAGAGTAATTAGTAAAACAAGTTTTTGGGTTTAAATGTTTAAAGCACAAGGAATTATAAACGAATCTTGTGTGACTCGCTTTCGTGAATAAAACAAGCAAATAAGTGTCGCTAGTCGACTTGTCTCCGTGCTTAATAACTTTCAAATAATCTTGTGGATAAAAGTTGTTTAGGGCTTTTGTAACACCGTAAAATTTGAATTTCTGGAAATGAACCTAAAAAGATTTAGTTTGGAATTTTTGTGCACATGAAATATAGGAAAATAAAAAATTTCCATTAAATTAAAATTCATCAGAAGGTAGCAACATGTTTGAGCATACATGCCATTGCATTTGATTTATTTGGTTGAGTGGTTTTGATTGAAAATTCAAAATGGTTAAAATTGCTTTTGCAAATGAAATAAAAAATGGCTATGAAATAAAAGAAAAGAAAAATTAGAAAATGAAATAATTTAAAAAGTTATTCTCGGAAAACTTACCCAAAATTGGTTCATTTATGTTTGAATTAAAAAGTGTATTTTAAATCATATTTATATTCGATTTGGTTCATATTTGAATTTGTTTTGAATCGAGAAAAGAAAAAGGTTTTGGAAAAATAAAAGAAGAAAAAACTCCTCTCTCTCATTTTGGACCTAAGGCCCATGCTTCCTCCCTTTGGCCCTCCTTTCTGGCCCAACTCTTCTTCTTTTTTCTTCTTCCGCGTCGAAACCGGCTTAGGCCTGCTTGGTGGCCCAGCTCGCCCCTCCCTTCCCTCCTTCCTGCCTCCCGCTCCCTTCCCTTTCCCATGCGTGGCCCACTGCTCAGTGGCCCATTTCGGCTTCGCTTCACGCGTGCGCAAGGCAGCGGCCCAGCTCCTCCCCCACTACCGGTGATGGCCATGCCCGTCATCCGCCCGCACGTGCTTCGCCCTCTCCTTCCCCACTGTGTCGATGGCCCCACCCGTCAGCTGGCCCCGCTCTCTTCCTTCCCCTTCCTTTCTTTCCCCCGCTCCCTTCCTTTCTTCACTGCCGGTGATGGCGCACGCCATGCACGGCAAGCCACCGTGCCCGTGCCCGTATGGCAGGCGCCCAAAATCACCGTGCCTCACTTCCCTTCCATCTACGCAGTGCCTACCCACCTACAAAACCTAAACCGAGCGCCTCCCTCCCTTCTTTTCTCCGATCACTGCTCAAGCTCACCACTACCGCCTCGTCGCTCGCTCCTCCGACACACAATTCTCGACGCCGACGCACCCGTGAGCTCCGTCATGACCCGATACGACCGTAGGTGGCTTCAATTCATCGTTTTGGTCTTGCATTGCCTAGATTCATCCTCACCCACACCCTCTCTATCTCTAGATCACCATCGTTGTCTACCCCACCTTTGGAGCCCTTCCCGGACACATCCGTCGCCTTACCCGGACTCGTGGTGAGCTCCCGAGCCTCCTCGTCCCCTTTCTTGTCGTGTTTAGCGCACAAGAGTGCTGCAATGGTGAGCTCCCAAGCCACCGGCCATGGCATCGCCATAGGATCAGCTCCTCGACGCGTTCCCTACCCTCGTTTTGTGCCCCATTGTGTTCACGAGAGCCTGTAGATCGTGTACGCGTGTTTGGTTTGACCCGGGGAGGTCCAAAGCGCCGTACTGGAGTTCGCCGCCGTATTCGCCTCGCCGCCGGCCATGGTGGGCTTGCCGGCGGTGTTGTGCAACAGTGGGGAAACACCTAATCACACCGAATATGTTTTGGACGGCCACGATTGAACCGTACCAATTCGGATCATAACCGGTCCACCGTGGCTGTGGACAAGGTCCATGGTGCCGCGTCAGTGCGCGCCCACGCACCCGTGGTGCACCACGCCAATCGTGTGCCACCACGTGGCTGCCTAGTCAGCAGCTACGGTCAACACCCGGTCAGCCGCACACATTTTTCAGAAAAAGCCCCTCGGTTTCTAGTGAATTGACCCGCAGTCCATAACAGTTCAAAATAAATACAATTTAGTCCTGTTTTTTTCGTTTAGGTCCCTATAGTTTCTAGAAATAGTACACGCAGTCCAGTAGCCGCGTAAATTCATATTTTAATTGTTTAATTCAAAAATAAGTTCAGTTTATTTATAGAAATGCCATTGCACCTTATTTCATGCGTAACTTTTGCATTTTAAGTCCAATTTGACCCGTTCAAATTGCGTTAGGACCATATTTGTGTTTTCTATGTGTTTATACTATTGTTAGGCATGTTTTCAAGATTTAAAATTCATGGGTAGATTTAATCTATTATTTAACTAAAGGAAAACTTATTTAAATCATAATTTATTCATTTTAACTCCGAAATAGTCCGTTTAAGTTGCGTTGGTTTCATAACGATGTGACCTACGCATTAGTAATAATGTCAAAATCTCTAGAATTTTTTCATGGGTTAAAACCCAACTTGAATAATAATTATGTCACTAGATTTATAAATAAAATATAATAAATTCTACTTCAATTTTTAAAACCAAATATAAGTTTGACTTAATTCAACTTAAGTATTTTCTCTGAAATATCATATATATGCTTTTATATAATAAAATAAATAAGGCTTATGGTTTTCCATTTTATAAGCAAGATCTTTCGGTAGATGTATCTTTTCAACCGTAGCTCCGATTTGCGTGCTTCCCGCGTCTATGTTCGTAGCAATATGTAGATTTGTTTTGAATCCTTTTTCCATTAGTTGGTGTATTGTTCTAATATGGCTATGTATGTATGTTATGCATGTCTGTTTGGATGCTTGTGTGATGTTCTATGATCAAGTCCAATCGGTAAGCTATACGTGATGAGTCTAGAAGCAGTTCTTGGAAGATTTGGACCAGAAGAAGATCGGATCTGAGTTTAAGGCAAGTATAGCATGGGACCATCCTTGTTACCTATTCACCTTTAATCACTTAATTCATATTGCAAGCGTCTACCTTGTTGCTAATAAGGATATCCTAGATATTTGATATCTTGTACCTTGACACCATGGGTGATTATGCATTGGGTAGTATTATGCTAGTGCTCAAGATGAATAACCATGATCTTGTAACTTGACTAATGATATATGCAATAAACATTAAAACATGACTTTTTAGCAACATGAAAATAGGGGTTGGAGTGTTTAGCTACTTTCTAAATACTCTAGATTCCTCTTCCTAAGGACTTATCTGTAAGTGATCATCCAGGACTTACAGTATAATTATGAGGGCTATATGGGTCTGACTTTAGCTCAGTATGAGGACCTTTTTCTAGCTTGTTAGTGGTTACCTTTATGGCGCAAGAGGGGCTCTAGCAGGTATGATCTTGACCTGCCAAGAGGGTGCACTTTGCTAGTCACTCCTTGGAGGGGGGTTTATGCTTATTGATAGGGAAACCTTAGCGGCCCTAACTTGTTAGACGAACCTTTGAAAGGCTTTATAGTGAACCCTACCAACCTTCCTAGGTAGTGGGTTAAGAGGCTGATCACCTTGGACGAAAGGGTAAATCACGACTCATAGTGAAAGTGTACAACCTCTACAGAGTGTAAAACTGTTATAACAGTCGTGCTCATGGATACGATCGGCCTTAGAACCCTTATGAAATAGAAATGATCACTAATGATTAATTGTTTATGCTATTCATTAATCATGTGGTTATGGGCTTATGATAAATTTGTTGCTACTCAATTGCCTAAAAAGATGACCTATTAAAAGCTAATCACAGTAAACCAGTGTCAACCTTTTGAGCCTCATGAACCCCATGTTATTTTGCTGAGTACGATATGTACTAACATTTGCTTTACTTTTCTATACTTTTAAATAAAATCCCGGATGGGTACCAGATTGCTAGTTTGGAGGAGTTAGGCTTGTGGTGAACCAGTTAGTTGTCCCTATGGATTTGGAGTCTCCGCCTAAAGATCGGAGTTGTCTTTCTGTTGTCCATACTCTGAGGTTATATTCCTTACACTAATATGTTATGTAATAAGTATTATCTTTTGATATTACCCTTATTTGTGGCTATATGCGAGATTTGACTTTCTAGGCTCACATATAGTGTGTATTTGGTTTTGTCTTTAAAACCGGGTGCTACAACTTATTTTGGAAAAGTATGAAGAAAGTGCTTAAAATGCCTGATAGCAAATAAATGGCGAATGTCTTGTTTATTTGATTAAGCATAAAAAACAGTTTTTATAAACAAAAATAGAATATAACTTATAATTGGTACTTAAATAAAATTTGAAGTGCAAGTTTAGTAGATGAAAATGCAACTTTGGTTTTAGAGAACGAATATTGTTAACTAGGGTTTTCGCCTGCTCAAAAATCGAATTGGAAATTAAAATTAGCCCTTTTCGTTGAATCGGCAAAAAATTGAAGTTGTGTTAAAAGTACACTTTTTGGTGATTTATAAAATGCAAAAATAGTTAAATAATGCCCTGATGTTTTAATTCTATTGTTTGATAGATGGTAGTGTGGACTTCAGATTGGAGGACTTGCTTGGGCCTCAATCGCGATCAATCGCAGCACTTGCTTAGCTTTTTAAATTCGTGCGCATCACTACTCACCGTTGAAAGGCTTGGCCTACGGTCGCCGTGTGCACTGCCTTCTTGCCGTCTGGTCGATGTGGTGCTCCGCCCACTACATGAACCACCTACCAAGCCATGCTCGATGCCGTCGCATAGCCTGCTGCATCACAACAATGCGCTGTTGTGTGTGTGTGGCCGCACGTGGGCACGCTATAATGCCTCTAGCTCTCTCTCTTCCATGCACTCGCCCCTCGGCCCCACGCTAGACCTGTTGCTCCACGGTGTTGCCCCTCCCAGGTGCCTCCTCCATCATTGTTTGCGCTGGGCCTCCCCTGCTGCCGATGCCACCGCGAGGCTCTGCCTCCATGACCCTCCCCTGCCGGAGGCCCGCCGATGATGGCATCCCCACCATGCTCTACCCGTCACGATGTCCCTGGCCGCTCCCGTCACCGACCACCGCATGCGCAAGTGCACCCCGAGCCCCGCACTGCTCTGTGTCGCATCCTCGTCGTGGTCGTGCCCCCGCCATCGTCCGCGCCAGGCCACCCTGCTGCTGTTGCCTGCCGCAAAGCACGAGCTCAACCATGAACCCTCCTATCCCTTCCCTTTTTCTTTGATCTTCTTGGTGTTATTGCTCTGCATTGATGCCTCGAACTCGCCTACGAAACAGGTTCATCGAAGCTCCAATGGTTCACCGGAATGACGATCACGTCGCCATCACGCCAACTCGGATCCACCCCGCATGTGGCAAGTCTACCTCGAGCCATTCCTGCCCTAACCAACTCCACCGTGGTGTTCATGGTGAGTCACTATTCCTTCCTTGACTCCACGTTTAACCACTATAGTAGCCATTGCTGCCATCCATGTATGCACGCGGGCAGACATGCCCTACATGTCGTCACGGGCCATCGCGGTCCTATGTGGTCGCACGAACCCTGTAGTAGACCTACGCCCCTAGCGGCCACCCCTCCATCGCCGTCGTGCCCTCCTCGGCCAGTCTTGGCCACCGTCGGATCATCCCTGCCATGGTGCTCTGCTCTGGTGATGCCCGGGGACTGGGGAATGATCAAGATAGGAAAATGTAGGGGTTAAATCGCATAGATGGTGAGGTATATACATAGCGTTAATAGTTGGAACACGATTTAAACATAGAAAGGGGTCCTTTTTGCTAAATGTATAGCGTGCAATTGAGCCTCCCCTCTAGGTCGGCCTGCTCCCACGTGTGGGCTGGCTACTCACCCTCGCCTAGGCTGGCCTTGTGCCGCCTACGCCAGGGCCACGTGTCTGCGTGGGCTGGCCACTTTCGTCTGCTAGGTCGCCGCCTGCTCGCTTAGGCCACTCGCAGCGCGCAGCGTTGGGCCACGCGCGCGAATGCGGGACGAGCCTGACTGCTCACACCTTGTCTTTTTGTGTCGTTTTGGTTTTGTTAATTCAGTGCTCTTCAAAAATTGATAATAAAATGTAGAAAATTTACAAAAATGTTAAACCAATTTTGTTAGGCTCCTAAAATCATGATCTATCTAATAGTGTATTTTGTTCACATAAGTTTTGTATGTTTTTAGGGTGCTCTAATTATTTTAACATGCTTAATATTGTTAAGACATAAACTTGTTGGAATTTCCGTGATAAATCGGTGATAGTGTTGACTCTAAAAATTTTACAGTAAATTACTAATATTATTAGCTGCTCACTGTAATTTTGGTAGCTCTAGAGTAATTAGTTTGCTAGATAGATAATCATGCCCTATTTTGAATAAAGATTAAATCAATAGAATGGGATAAAGAAACACCTTGGAATTTTATAACTAAAAACACTTGTTGGGAAATGACATCTTTCTCGACAATGTTGATACGTAGGTTAGTACATTAGTCATTAGAGCTAGCTTGTTAGTTCATAGTATGTACTGTGTTTTAAAAGTTGTTGTTGCCTTGTTAATTAACTATTGCATCATCCCTGCATCGCATTGCATACCATAATAGGGACGATGATGGATCGTGGAATCAACATGAGTAACTAAAAAGATGGTGCTAGTAGTCATGTTACAAAGATGGAATACTAACTTTTGGTTATATTTTACCCAGGCAAGCCCTGGTGTATAACCCTACTTTTATGCACTTTATATTATGTTTGTGCATTAAGTTTTAAGGAGTTATATGAAACCCACCTGCATATATATATCTTTATCCTACGAGTCCTACTAGTATGACAGGATCATGTAGATTGCTATGCTACAGGACTTCGGTAGAAGTCGAGTGATTGTCTGTCACTTGCGAGAGATAGGAAATATATTATTGTTGTTACTATATTATTATCACTTGAAATATATATATATATGAATGATAAATGGAGACCGGGCAGGAATGTGGTTTGGGTATTGGTGGGTGTAAGAGGTTGTATCCTACGGCCAACGGGGCATAGCTTGGTTACACTGTTTTTCCTGTCTGTGTCGGTTAAGGACCGACCATTGCATTGGACTCTAGACAAGTCATAGACTTATTATCCTGAGCACATACTTGTGTATGGGTACATAGAAGACTTGTTACTCTCTTGTCATGGGTTCCGGCTCTTTCTGGACCGACTTTCAGGGTGGTTTTTGGGTGGAGGTCGGTGGAGGTCCAAGCACCGCACTGAGTCCGGGGCTCAGGGGCGGGGGCTTGGAGTCCAAGTTTGGACGGGGACCTGGACCTCATGACAGGAGGGTAGTGGGTTGGTCCTGCTTGTGCCTAGGGTACAAGCGGGGTATGTGTTTCGGGGTACCCAACTAGGCACATTGATTCATGAATCACCAGCATTTCAGTACGGCTTGTCTACACTCTAGCACCGTAGTAAGAACTAGAAGATAAAAGATGGTAAAAATAATTTTGATTGCTTACCACATGCTTGAAAGTAGTACAGGTGTTTACATAGAATGGTTAGTTAATAAACTAATGATGATTTCTAAAAAAATGAATATAAGGATACACATTTAGTAATGCTCCTACAGATGCAATAAACCCACAAGCCAGATAGCCTTGCATACCCTTGGAGTCTTTTTCTTTCCTCCTGTCGGGTAAGTCTTGCTGAGTACAATTGAGCACTTAGGGTTTTATTTCCCCCTGTTGTAGGTGACAGACGAATGCAAGAGCTGACTCTTGTGTGTGGATTCCTCCCGGTGGGCTCAGAGAGGATTACTTTACGCTGTGATTATAGTCTTTATTTATAACTCTCCCTAAATGTTTTTATAAATGTAAATTTTATAACCTGTTGTCATAGTTTATATAACAATGCTTCAATATGTCATGAATAGATATTTATTTCCGCTGTAACTCTGATCACATATTTATATTCCGTTGTGAAATTAAATTATTCATAACTCTGATGTTGTATTAAAAGTGATGTAAGAAATGGTTAATAATGATGTAAGCTTTACTCTCTCATTTGAGATCCTGATGGAAAAATGTGGATTTTCGGGTTCTCCTCTGGGGTGTGCTCGACGGAACCGCGTAATTTGATGTCCTCCCTTGGGTACTTAGTGTCTAACAGAAGACGAGTACTCCTAAGAGGCATTAGATTAGGCAGTTCTGCCATAATGCATACTCCAAAAGGAAGATATATGGTCACAATAGGAGTTTTCATGATACATGGTTCACAAATCATGCTTGGTTGGAATATAGTGTCTCTAAGGATGCTGCTTTTTGCTTCTATTGTTGTGTATTTAAACCATTAAGAGTTGATAACTTTGGTGTTGAATCCTTCACAACAAATGGGTTTACTAATTGGAAAGATGGACCAAAATTATTTGATGATCATGCTAACTATGTGCTTCACAATACGGCAAGATAAACAACGATTTGTTCGGAGAGCGACACACCGATCCGGTTTTAGATCACAAAGACCCGAACCCTGCAACCTTAGCACCACATCTCCTCTGGTTATCAACCATGTCATAATCCAGTTGACCTCACCAAGAAGGCTAATCCCTACTGTGAATCGAAGAACACAAGCAAGAACAAGATAAAAAGCAACTCAATTAAAGTGACAATTGCAGATGAATGATTAAGCACTCGAAGTTGGGTCTTGCAAACCGATAACGGCGACTGTTCAATGACAGATTGATCTAAACCAAAACCCAAAACCTAAAGTAGGTGGTGGCTACTGATTATATAGCCTAAGGGATGTCCAAGGATCCCTCTTCATGTCCTAAAGGTGTCCCAACACGTTACAAGGCCCAACGGCCCAAAAGACGATGACACAGCGCCGTAATAGATTCTGGACGTCAACTTGTTTCGACGATTCCCATTGATTCTGATGGAATTTTGATGTGGGACCACTTCCATTGGTTTCCTTATAAAATTATCTTTCCATCCATATGTGGATCATAAAAAACGGAGTTCGTATGTGACCTGGACGTCCGTTTTACTACACGTTGGTCTTGGAGCCCGAGATGGACTCGAACTCAAGTTGGACTGGGCCTCCGGGTTGGCTTGGACGTCCTTGCTGGCCTCCTAAGGTGATGGCCAAGGAGGAGGACATCCAAGGGCTTTCTTGGTGGGTTCTCCAAGTCCTTGGGGTGTGCTCCCACTTGGGCCAGGGTCCCAAGGATGAATAACAAGCCTATAACAACAGTGTAGCTCCTAGCAGAAATAGCGACAGAATATCTTGATGGTTTGAAGGCCTTGCTGATGTGATATTGAGATGAGACCAGATCTATTTGAAATCTTATCAAACAAGCTTTCCATCAAGTGCTCATTGACCTCGATCGCACTCCAGATGGCTGAGTTATGGCCTCCCCAATGATGCACTGTCGAGCTGCCGATGAACCGAAAATTCAACTTTGATGAACTTGCACATTGAGACATATTTGTACCTACATTCAAATAACAACATATACATGTGGAACCAAGTGAATTGTACCAAAAATCACTATGCAAATGTAGGAATAAGCTCACCTTATAAACAATGGTCGTATCCGAGGGTGTTATGTCCTCATCATCCTCCCCTTCTTGACAACAAACCGTCCTCGGTTTGGGATTAGCTGAAGAAAATGTTGTTGGTAGTAGCCAACATTGCTCCCCTTCTTGAAATTTAACATGTTTCTTTATAACAAAACTAGGGAAACTCGACATGACAAGATTATAGCAATTGCGATCCTTTGGTTGATCATACTTTTGCACAATATAAGAAGATTTCAGATTTGAACAAATATAGACACGATGCACCATATACTCTCCTTTACAATTATATTTTCCAATAAAATGATATGTACAAGTAGACAACCATGACAATTCAACACATTTAAGTTTCTCTTCTAAACTACTAAGAGTATATAAAGTATCAAACTCAATATAACCCAAAGTATTTGAAGAATACAATAATTTCTTTTCATCTTTTTCGGTAGCAATGGGAAGCAAATTTTTATGTTCAGCATAAGTAATTGGTTCCAAAGCCAAAGCATCATACTCATTCACTAGTTGTGGCATACGTATAATAAAAGCATTTTCACACAGCTCTTCTTTATCACTAGCATTATTAGAATAATTATTTTTTGACAAAGGCAATTTAGATTTAACATCCAATTCTTTCCTTTCATTAGCAGCTCTATCTCTATTAGTTTGTGCATTTTTAGCATGGTTTAAAGTTTTACTAGACTCCAAAGTATGTGTGGGAGGTGGTGGTGGTGAAGATGTTGTTGTAGTGGCGAAAGTAACCACTCGCCTTTTTATCGCAGTCTCAACCTTCGCAAATGGTTGCTCCACCCTTGCTAAAATCTGGTTGAGGTTGTCGCCAATGTTGGTATGGTTCTTTTGCTGACATTCCTGCAATTCTTTTTCTGCAAGCATAGCAAGCTGGAACAAACATTTGAGAGTATAAAATTCTATATGGAAAACAATATATTGTATTTCATGCCTCAAACCACCAAAAAACGAACAATGATATCTTCCATGTCCTCTACTATCCCACAACGTATTGCACACTTTTGAAACTCTGTATAATATTCTTGGACAAACATATTACCCTGCTCTAAGCACTGCAATTTGTTATGCTCGTCATGGTTACTTGCTAGTGTTGCTCTAAGAAATGCTAAACTGGTATAAGGGAAAGATGCAAAAGCTGCAAGGTTACTTGCTAGTGTTGCGAAGAACAACACAATGACTTTTCTTAAAGTTGAAAAAGACGTGCGCAAAGCTTGTGCAGAACAGACCAGCAAAGCAATTGTTGCTGAAATTAGGGATAGGAAGTTTGTTGTTCTTGTTGATGAGGCACGGGATGTATCAATCAAGGAACAAATGGTTGTTGTATAGAGGTAATGAGATTTGTATTTTGTTGTTGTTGTTGAATTCTTGTTTGAACTTCATTGCTGATTTTGTTGCTCTATGTGACTGTAGGTTTGTCGATGCACAAGGACAAGTTATTGAGAGGTTCCTTAGTATGAAGTCTGTTGCTGATACAACTTCATCATCTCTGTAGGAAGCATTGGATGGTATGTTTGCTCGTCATGGTTTGTCTATGTCTAGAGTCCGTGGGTAAGGGTATGATGGGGCATCTAATATGAGAGGACAATTTCATGGGCTACAAAGACGAATACTAGACGAGAATCCATATGATTTATATATATATTGCTTTGCGCATCAATTGCAATTAGTGGTTGTCTTAGTAGCACAGTGTTGTGGTTCAGTATTTAATTTCTTTAACATCACCTCTATGATTGTCAACACTGTCAATGTTTCTTGTAAGAGAAGAGATCAGTTGGCCCAAAACCACCATGACAACATTGTAAATCAATTGGAAAATTGTCAATTTTTTAGTGGTAGAGGGAAAAATCAAGAAACTAGCCTTACAAGGGCAGGTGATACAAGATAGGGTTCTCATCACAAAAACCTTGTGTCGCCTTTTCCATACGTGGGATTCAGTCTTAGAGGTATTAGAAAATGTTGCTGAAGATGGTGTTGGAGATAAGAGAACAACAGCTTCAGACTTGCTGTTACAAATGGAGAATTTTGAGTTTGTGTTTATATTGCATCTTAAGATCAGATTATTGGGCATAACAAATGATTTATCACAATGCTTGCAAAGAAAGGATTAGAATATTGTTCGGGCTGTTGGGTTGGTTGGAATCACATTGCATAAATTTAATGATGTAAGGCAGCATGGTTGGGATGAGCTGTTTGAGAAGGTAACAGAGTTCTGTGCAATCCATCACATCATTGTCCCAAATATGGAGGAGAACGTAACCGTTCGAGGTCGTTCAAGGGGCGGTGGAGGGCAGCAGGTAACCTACTACCATCAATCCAAAAATGAGATCTTCAATGTGGTGCATGACCAAGTTATTGTTGAATTAAATAATCGGTTTGCTGAAAGGTCTACCCAATTATTGAGATGCATTGCATGTTTAGATCCACGGAATTTCTTTGCCAACTATGACCGTGAGAAACTAATTGAACTTGCTCAGATTTATGATGATGATTTCTTCCAATATGATCATGATTGGCTTCCACAACAACTTGATAACTTCATTAGTGATGTGAGAGCTGATCCTTCCTTTGCAAATTGTACTGAACTTGGTGAACTTGCTATAAAGATGGTTCAAACTGAAAGGCACACAACATTTTCATTGGTTTATCGCCTCATTGAGTTGGCCTTGATTTTACCTGTTGCAATCGCCATAGTAGAAAGGATTTTCTCAGCTATGAAGATTGTCAAGACTGAGTCTCGGAATAAAATGTCGGATGAGTGGTTGAATCATAGGATGGTATGTTATGTTGAGCGAGCTGTGTTTGCAACCATCCAAAATGATGACATCTTACGACATTTTCAAGAATCGAAGACCCGAAAGAAGAAGTTACCTAGTATGTTACATAAATTGCTCATTTTCTTATTAACCTTTACTTGCTTATTTTCTTATTAACCTTTTTGCTTGCTCCTTTTCTTATTAGGAGTTGTTATTCATGACAAGGAAGTGGACGATGCGAAAGCACCAAATCAGGGGCGTCAGTAGACACTAGGTATTTATTTTTTAATATTCCATAATATTTCTTAGCTATTAATTGTATAGTTGAAAAACTTTTCTTGCAAACTTTGTTTGAGAATAATTATTTTATGTGACATATATATATGGTCTTATAGACGCCGTAGCTTTGGGCTTTTGGCCGGTAAGATTTGGCTCCAGGACTTGACCAAATCCTGGATCCGCCATTGGCAGCGGTGGACTGCAGCACGAACGGCAGCGGCTCAACAGAGCGCACACGGCACACGGCGGCGCGGACGGTTGTAGACGGCGACAGCGGCCCGGCGTGGAGGCCGACGTGTATGCGTGGATGGGTGTGGCGGCGGCGATGCCCAGCTCGGAGGACTCGTGCCGGGGCAGCGAACCAACGTGGACGATGGCAGCAGCCATTGGCGTGGAGACGGACCGGCAGCACAGCAGCCATGTGCATCTCGTCACTAGGACGAAGACGGGGTGGGTGGGGAAGAAAGTTGTGGGGCCCAGAGTATTGTGCTGTATGAGATAGATTACTGGAGAAGTTGTCTCATGTGTTGGCTCTAAAATGACGTGGCAACTTATGAGCTAGTGAGCTAGCTCATCTGTTGCGGGTGCCCTGTATGCTGATGCTGTTCATCAGTGCGCGCGCGGCATCAGATGCAGGGGAGCAGTGCTGTGCTAGCTGTGCCGTCGTCGTCGACTTTTGCCCTGAAGCCTGGAAGCCAGTGCACACACACAGTCACATGATTATCCGCATGCTGTCCCTGGATGCAGTCGTCCTAAGTTATTCAGGCTATTTATTCGTTGGTTTCGGTCAGAGCTTATTAATCAGTTAATAGTATTTTTCTCTCACAACAAATCAGTATTGGTTGGGCTTATCAGCCTAGAAACCAACCAGCGAACAGACTCATTGGCGATTGATGCTACAGTGCCTCCTCCTTTCCTTCCGTCCTGCATGCATAGTCCGCCGTTCCCGCTTGCTACGTACTTTCTCTGTTCGTTTTTGTTTTCGTGCCGTAAGTTTGACTCGATTTTTAGGAGTGCAACATTTATATCCCTAAATAAATTTATTAGAAAACTAGGTTCAAAGATCTTTCTAATAATACCAATTATGGCCCCGTTCGTTTGGAGTAATTCTGAAGGAATCTAGATGAATTTGTGAGAGAAAAACAATGTTCTGAATGAAAAAAAGAAGCGAATCAAGCTGGGTTTAAGAGCACGCGAACGGAACCTATGTACCATAAATATTAATATTTTTAAATATATATTTTATCAAAATTGTTTCTCGAAAAACGAAAACGACAGATATTTTGGGATGGAGTGAGCACGTGCCACATTGTTTATTTGAAGCAGCCATACCGAATGAATTAATGTTATGCTATGCTGGTTCAGCTAGGTACGTGCTTCCTCTGATTTGTGAAGAACGTTGTTTTGAATAGTGACACGGTCTCAAAAAAAAACTTTGATTGTTATTTTTTTGTTATAAAATATTTATAAAATATAGTTAATATATATTTTTATGAAACTATATTTCGAGATGATTCTACTTACATTACTTTCATGTTTTCAAAATCAACCCAAAATAATTTATTTATAGTCAAACTTTAAAATGTTTGACTTAAGATAACCTCAAAACGACATTCTTTACGAAATCGGAGATCGGAGGGAGTATGTATAGATCGATTGGTTGTTAATAACTCATTAAGCACGCGGGTGCGTATGTAGGCATATGAATGTGGGCTTTAATTCCTGATCCGTCGCAAATTAAAGGATCGGCCGGTGAGCCAGCCAGCTGGACACGGCGACACGCTGCTATCAGCAGAGCGCCTTTCACTTTTACTGGATATCGGATGCGGACACCAGATGCGCGCGGCATGCGTTGTGCTACTGCTACCCAAATGATATGATAGCCTGTCTGAAATTCCATGGGTCCCCACGATATTTTCGCACACGCGTTGGCCATCTGAAGCGGCTTTGCTCTACGCGGCGACGGCGTGGCCGCGTGGCACTGGTGCACGCACAGCTCGATTAGACATCTATTCCTCTGATTGATTCCAGCAGCAGTAGGGGTCTGTTTGGTTTTAGACTGGCCGGACTTGCGTGGAGCGTGCGTCAGTCCTAGACGTTCGATTTTCCACGCCTGAGGACAGGATGAGAAGGAAAGGAAAAAAAAAGAGAGACCGGCGGTGTTGACTGACTACTTGCTAGGGGTACGTACGGAGTAGCTGACGACGACGATCGCGAGTTTAAAAAAGAAAAGGCGTAGTCAATGCATGCATGCGCCGCACGCGAAAGATCTCTCTCGCAGAAGCCGCGCGCGCTCTCTGCTGCAACGACGACCGGGAGTAGTCGTGCGACTCATATGAACACGAAGAAGCTAAGCTTGGATGTGGCCGATTCCCGATTGCATTGGTCTCTCAGATATTGGATGCGTCGTCAATAAGGCGCCAATGAATGCACCTGCCCCAGCACAAGCCGAGAATGAAACGAACTCGCGTGCCGGTAAAATTTGAGGACACGAATAGGCAATCACGGTCTTTCAAAAAATAAGCAATCACTATCCCGTGTGAGTGTATGACACGGGTACTTTTGTGCCGGTAAAATTTGAGGACACGAATAGGCAATCACGGTCTTTCAAAAAATAAGCAATCACTATCCCGTGTGAGTGTATGACACGGGTACTTCTGTGTCTATATCTGCCCCCCCCCCCCCCCCCCCCCCCCCCCCCCCGTGGGGGAATATACTATACATATCCCGTGTCTGTGATTTGAATTTCAAGTTGTTTCGTAAATTATTATTTTTTTGCCTATACGAACTTAGAATAGAGACAAACTTTGCATGGAAAATGTCCCGAGGAGACTCAGCATTCTGGTAGGAAATTTTGAGATCCACAACTTTCTACTCCCTCCGTTCGCTAGAGAATGTAAAGCCCTGTTTGGCGTGGCTTTCGAGGTGCTCTAGCTCATCTAAAATGAACTAAGAAAATAGAGAAATCGAAGCAGTTGTGTTTTGGGGGCTTCTTCCCGCTCCGCCACCTAAGTGCTGCAGTGCCGGATTGGACTATTAAGTGGCCTTGGGATGGCAATCACACCCGTGGGTGCAGGTGCAACATTGGACCAGCAGGTGTCACTACCGAATATAAGAGCTTTGCCGAGTGCCCCCCCAAAACACTCGGCAAACTGTTTGTCGAGTGTTACAATCGGCAAACGACACTCGACAAACGGTTTGACGACAAACGTTGTTTTGCCGAGTGTTTTTTGTCGGGCACTCGGCGAAGACTTTGCCGAGTGCCCCAAAAACACTCGGCAAACATTTTTTTTAAAATAAAAAAAGCACCAGCCTCCCATGCTGGATCTGCCGCTCCCATGCTGGATCCCGCCGTGTCCGCCATTATCGAAGCCACCGAGCCAGATCCGCGCCGCCACCGAGCGAGGGAGGGAGTCTGGGCTCGCGCCGCCGTGCTGAGCGACGGCGTGGCCGCCTTCCTGACCTAGATCCGTGGCCACCTTCTCTGCCCTAGATCCACGCTGTCGTGCTTAGCGAACGAGGGAGGGAGCTGGATCTGGCCACCCCGCTCGCACCGGCGCTGGCCGCCACCTCCGCGGGTGGGGGTCGCCCCGCCATGGATCCACACCACCGACGATGGTGGGGGCCGGCCCGCCCTGGATCCACGTCGTGGGAGACAGCTTCCGTGAGGACCCGTGCTCACCGACCACCGCCTCCGCCCGCTGCCACCGTGGATCTGAGCACCGGCGAGGGAGAGAGGTCGCGCCACGCCACGCCATGGATCCGGGCGCCGCGAGGGTGAGAGGCAACTCCATTGCGCCACGCCATGCCCTGCCCACAAAGCCACGCCACCCATGCCGCGCCCGCAACGCAGGGCCACCCCTTCACCATCGCCTTGGGAGCGCCGCCACCGGGCCCCCTCCCTAGATCTCGTCGTTGGGGGGAGGGAGGGGCGGCACCGGCCGCCAGATCTTGCCGGTGGGGAGGCTACGCCAGGGAAGAAGGTAGGGGAGGGGGGAACCGGGGAAGAAGGGAGTGGCGGGGAAGAAGGGAGGGCCCGGATCTGGCGGCGAAGAAGGGAGGAGGGGAGGGGAGGGACTGGATCCGGCGGGGAAGAAGAAGGGGAGGGAGGGGAGGGGCCGGATCCGACGGGGAAGAAGAAGGGGAGGGAGGGAAGGGGTCGGCCATCGGCGGGGAAGAAGAAGGGGAGGGAGGGAAGGGGCCGGCCACCGGTGGGGAAGAAGAAGGGGAGGGAGGGGAGGGACCGGCCACCGGCGGGAGGAGGGGAGGGAGGGAGGGGGCGGCATCAGCCGTCGTATCTCGCCGGTGGGGAGACGGCGCTGGGAAGAGGGAGGGGAGGGGCCGCGCCGGGGAAGAAGGTAGGGGAGGGATGCAACGCCATCAGGAGGAGAGGGGGCGCTGGGGAAGGGAGGAGAGAGAAGGGGTGGGGACGGGAGGGGTGGGGTGCTGGGGACGCGGTTAAGTATGATATATTTTTTGTTTGCCGAGTGTCCCAGATGGGGCACTCGACAAAGTTGTTTTCATTTTTTCTTCTCTTTTTTTTGCCGAGTGTTCTAGATCTGAGCACTCGACAAAAAATTTTTTCTTCTCCTTCTTTTCTAGAAAAAAGATTTTATTTCTTTGCCGAGTGTTTTTTTAACACTCGGCAAACTACCTCTTTGCCGAGTGTTTTTTTGACACTCGGCAAAATGCCTATTTGCCGAGTGTTTTTAGCGCGGCACTCGGCAAAGAACTTGTTCGTCGAGTGCCCGAGGGAATACACTCGGCAAACATAAAAAACTCAGTAAATTTGAGGATGCCGGTAGTGTGTCTTCGAGTTGGTGCTCACGATGGTAGGGACGAAGCTAGAGCAAATCGGAGGGGATGCACCTTGCCTTATGGGTGCAAGGATCTATGATATATGGGTGCAATATTGTCGGGGACCTAATACCGGGGTACCCCAGAAGGTGGAACCAATAACCACCGAACGTTAAAAACTTCGGGACGGATAAGGGCGCCGTTACGTCCCTTGTTCGAATGATAGGAGTTTGGTTCCGCCTCGCCCGACGCCTTTGAGATAGCTCTGCTTTGCCCAAGGGCTCAGGGCTAGTCTCCGTCTCGCCCGACGCCTTTGGGGCGGGCTCGGTCTCGCCCGAGGGCCGAGGGATAGACTCCACCTCGCCCGACGCCTTTGAGATAGCTCTGCCTCGCCCAAGGGCTCAGGGCTAGTCTCTGTCTCGCCCGATGCCTTTGGGGCGAGCTCGGTCTCGCCCGAGGGCCGAGGGATAGACTTCGCCTCGCTCGACGCCTTTGAGATAGCTCTGCCTCGCCCAAGGGCTCAAGGCTAGTCTCCGTCTCGCTCGACGCCTTTGGGGCGGGCTCGGTCTCGCCCGAGGGATAAGGACTGGTCTCTGCTTCACCCGACGGCCAGGAACGAGCCTTGCCCTGCTCAATATCTAAAGATTGGTTTCATCTTACCTGATAACTTCTCCCCGTTCCCTCATAATGATGGGTACAGGGCAAGACAAGACGTTCGGGTCAATCATGGCTCCAAGGACCATACCCTATGTCCTGGTAGGAAAAGTACTGCCAGGAAACGATGGGACAGGTGCTTTAGACCCTTCCGGGTGCCATAGAGCCCGAAAGGTATTACAGGTGCGTGCTCCTTGCCCTGTAGAGTTGTAGGCGCCGCCTTCAGCTCTGGGACACGGAACCCGACAAAGATATACGACAACAGCTATGCTCCAGAAAATGATTTGATATCTCCACGAACGATGGATTTTCCGTCACCACGCTATGGACCCAAGGGAGCGGAGCCCGCTTCCCGACCCTCAGGTCCGCCAAGACAGGAGACCTTGCCCACGGCACTACTCCGGACCCCAACCCTGCGTCCCTCCGACAAAGACTCATAGGAACCAGAAGGCGTGCGAAGCAAGGCTAGGGAGGCTCATAAGTCAAACCACTGTGCTGCAGCCCATACCCTACGTAGGGCAGCATTCTGTAACCAACCTGACATTCTACAGAGGCATCGATAGTATTGTAGGTGCTTATCTTCCTTCGCACTCATCAGAATGAGGAACCAGGCCACGTAGACGTAAGCCACAAGACTAGGTAAAGCCCTCATCCTTGTAAAGCTAGCCCCTTCATCTATAAAAGGGGATGCGCTTCCCCCATCAAAGGGATGGGCTTTTGACCGAACAACACAAGACACACACACACAATCAAGCTGCTACAAAGCTCTTGGCCTCCTTTCAATCCTTCCATCAGAGACTTGGGACCAGTCCCTCTCTCGATCGTTTGTACCCCCTACTACGAACCATTCACGGTGCTAATAACACGAGCAGCAACAAACTGGACGTAGGGACATTCGGCCCAAACCAGTATAAATCTTGTGTCCTTTAGCGCACCATCCGAGCCTAACGCGCATTACTATAAATTTACTTACCGGTGCTTGTACGAAACACCGACAAATATGATAAAATGACTCTTTTCACTGTCTTTATAATTTTGCGTGGGTGCGGCCGCACCCACAACAAGCAATATAGCTCCACCCCTGCACAATGGTGTCGGGTCTGGTGTGTGGGTGCCATATATTTCACTTGTAGGGTCCGGAACGTACGTTTTGTATTTTCCCCCTCCAATTAGAGAGCAATATAACTAATGTTTGGTGTAAGCTTATGTAAAACTTAGAATGACTTGTATGGATTATGTTGTCTATGTAGTATGTACTAGACTAGATTTAAGTTGTTGTGAACTTTCAATTTATTGGTGATGATAAACTGATAATTATGTGTTATTTTCTTTTAAATTTATTTTTTGTTATATGTTACTTCCTTATTAGCACACCTGTGGGTGCGAGTGTGGGTGTCACATTGCACCCATGGGTCTCATTGAGGTTTGGTGTAGCCAAATATCACGAGCATCGTTGAGGATGGGTTTTTACTCTGATCCACACCTTACCCGACTTGTTGCCATCCCTAGACCTGTGGATGGGCTAACTTCCACTTTCCCACGTGAGAGTTTCCACTAGAGGACAAGCACCATATCAATCGGCTTAGCGAGGAAGGGGTGTGGGTCATGGCAAGTCATGGGTGGCGACGTAGGAAGAAGGGAAGGTTGTGGTTGCAGGAGTCGATGGCCATGAGTTCGAGCTGTCTAGGGGCCATGGTGAGTCGGCATTCGTAATTAGAGAAGTCAACAATGAATTCCCGGTTGGAGGATAGCTCCCTATCCCCGTCCCTGTGGAGAGAAAAAATTCTTTGTCCCTATATCTCCGGTAATCTTCAGGTCCGAATGGCCAGACAGGAGTCGCGCGCCGAACGGTGAAACACGCGAACCGATTAGTGTGTTTTCTACTTGCCCAATTGGTACTACCGCCGTGGGATGGCTTGGTGAGCTACGAAGCCTACTTGGAAAATTGCTACTCGCTAGCCTGGGCAACAGGGATCGGTAGAGAATTTTTAGGTCAATCAAAAGTGGCCCAATCCACGATAGTGAAGAGAGGTAAGCAATTGCTTTGCTTTCCCAACCATACCGAATGAACCATATAGTCGTTGCTAAAAAAAGAACCATATAGTTGGGTTTGTGCCAAGATTCACAAAAAGCAATTTGGGCAACAAACCACCTATGGTAGAACCGCCTAATCTAATGTCTCCCAGGAGTGCTTGTCTTCTATTAGACACTAAGCACCCAAAGGAGAACACTAAATTACTCGGTTCCGTCGGGCACACCCCGTGGAAGAACCCAAAATCCATATTTTTGCCATCAGGATCACAAATGAGAGAATAAAGCTTACATCATTCTTAACCATTTCTTACATCACTTTTAATACAACATCAGAGTGTAACATTTATTATTTAACAGTGGAATGTAATCATATTATCAGAGTTATGAACAATTTAATTTAACAGCGGAATATAAACATGTGATCAGAATTACAGCGAAAATGAATACCTATTCATGAAAGGATGAAGCACTGATATATAAACTATGACAACAGATTATAATACTTTCATTCATAAAAACATTTAGTGAGAGTTATAAATAAAAACTACGATCGCAGCGTAAAGGAATCATCGCTGAGCCCACTAGGAGGTATCCACACACAAGGGTCAGCTCTAGCATCCACCTGTCACCTACAACAGGGAGAATAAAATCCTGAGTACTCAATTGTACTCAGCAAGACTTACCCGACAGGAGAAAAGAAAAGACTCCAAGGGTATGCAAGGCTATCTGGCTTGTGGGTTTATTATATTTGCAAGAAGCATTACTAAGTGGGCACGCGCGCGCTCGCGCACGCACACGACAGCGGCGAGAGGCGCGACAACGGTGGCTTCCATGGCCCGGAGATGGCCATGGCGACGGGAACGGTCGCGGGTGCTGTAGGAGGGGCAGCGCTCATGCGCTAGCGCGGGGGAGGGCCGACACCCGGCGGATGAGGTGGGGTGCGGCGACTCCAGCACGAGACCATGGGAGTCCGCGCGCGCGCCCATGATGGACTGGCGGTGGAATGCGGTCTCGGCCCTAGGCGGTGCTGCAGGGCAGCGGCTGTTGTCCAAAGCGGCCGTGGGGACACACAGGCCACGAAGGGAACTGGCCTAGCCATGGCGCGGGAGGACGGCGCAGGCCAGAGGATGGGTGATGGCGCGTGGGGAACAAGAGGAGCTGCGGCGTGCTCGGGCGCGCTGCGCGCGTAGAGGCAGCAAGGGCACAACCACGCTGGAGTGCAAGGCGTGCGCAACAGCATGGAATAACAGCAGCAGCAGCAGCAAGGGAAGCCAGGCACAGACGATGGCGGAGCGCTGCGGCTCGGATGCGCTGAGGAAGCTGTAGGATACTCGAGCAACAGCGTCGGCCTTGGCGGTTAGAGGAAAAAGAGAGGGATGGAGAGGCAGGATTGGAGCAGAGACGCCTCCTCTCGGCTGTAGAAAACAAAAGGGAGAGAGAGAGGGGAGCAACGCTGCCAACACAGAGGTGACCCGGCCTGGCTTGCCTTGGCGCGTCGGGACTTGAAGTTTTGCTCGTTAGCCATGGCACACAGCAGAGAGCAGAGAGCATGCCAAGAGGGACAAGCCGACGTAGGCAAGCAGAGACGGGTCTGGCACAACTATACTTGGCCCAAAAACACTCAAGACAGAGGCAGGCAGAGGTCACAGGAAAAACAAGGAGACGCTAGCGGGCTCGATTACTTCTTAAACACGACGGCAGGACGACCTAGCTCAATGTGGCCGACAAGGCGTGCCGGTTGGCACGGACAAGACCATGAGCTTCATTGTAGCAGAGATGATGCAATGAAACGGGCAGTCGAACGGTGGCGCTCACATAAAAATATCATACGCAACACAAGCGAGGGAGAGGGAGCAGCACCACAATGACGGGACTCGACGACGCGGTGCGACACAAATGTGAACAGCGATACGTCATCGGCACTCCAAAAGATTTAAATCCTATCGACCATCATCCCTAAACATTTCACGCGACAACTCCTACTCCATACCCAGCCATAGAACAAAATATTAGGTGTTATATAATTATTTTACGCAAAACAATTCGCCACAATTAGCGATTTAAAATATAATTTCTAGTTTTTACCGTTGACGCGAAAAACTGGTTTTTAAATTTTAAAATCCGATAAAATCGGTTCGGTAATTTTACTTAGGCCTAAATCACGGTCCTAAACGAGATGGTAACACCAGGGGTGTTACATCAATGTTCGTCAGAGTTTCAATAAACACTTTTTTTACGACATGGCGTTTGACCCTAGCTACCTAACTATGATTAGAGAAGATGGCAATGGAGTCTCGATTCCCAATAGAATTCCCCTACTAGGGAACCAAAATGGAGTCAATTTAGCCCTGCAAGGATTGAAATGGAGAAAAATCAATCCCCATTGGTTTTCGTAGGTCCTCATCCCCGTTCTTCGTGTACCCACCCCGTGAAACACTCTTATTCCGACTTATATCTTTGATCTATTGAAATCCCATAAAAGAACTCAACATATAGGCTGATATAAATAGCAAACTATATCCTAAACTAGATGTCACTTATAATATAAAACTTTGCTTATTCGATTTATAATGATTTGACACCATGGAATAGCTTTTGCTCTTCAATTGCTGCATTTCGTAACAGAGACGGGTTTTTCGTGAGGACAAATTCCCTGTGCAGGGCACGGATGGGTGCAAAAGCTGCCCCACAAACATTCGCAGAGATATAGGGGGCGTGTTAGCGTCTGGCCGGTCGGAGGGCAATCAAAAGTGGCTCAATCCATGATAGTGAAGAGAGGTAAGCAATTGCTTTGCTTTCCCAACCATACCGAATGAACCGTATAGTCGTTGCGTAAAAAAAAGAACCATATAGTTAGGTTTGTGCCAAGATTCACAAAACGCAATTTGGGCAACAAACCAACATTCGTCAGAGTTTCATTAAACACATTTTTATGACATGGCGTTCGACCCTGGCTACCTAACTACGATTAGAGAATATGGCAATGGAGTCTCGATTCTCAATAGAATTGCCCTAGTAGGGAACCGAAATGGAGTCAATTTAGCCCTGCAAGGATTGAAATGGAGAAAAGTCAATCCCCATTGGTTTTTGTGGGTCCTCATCCCCGTTCTTCGTGTACCCACCCCGTGAAACACTCTTATTCCGACTTATATCCACGGATGGAGCGCAATGGGGGCCAAACTGGGCTCTGGCCCCCCTTGTCCAAAACAAAATTCCCAAATATTGTTTAGCCCACGAAGCCCAATAGCCAGACAGCCCAACAACGTGAGCAAAATAGCTGAGCAGAGTGTCTGACTCGGTGACTCAGGGACTCTTCCGAGTCTCAGATTTCTGCCGCCCCGCCAGACCGCCAGTCTGCCACGGCGCCGCACCGTGCCACCGCCGGCCCCTAGCTGAGCAGACACTGGCACACCAGCAGGGCTAGCCACTCTGCCTCTCAACTCGTCCTCCCTCCATCTCGCGGTCCTACAGGGTGTAGGCTGTAGCGCAGCAGCGGTGGTCACTGGCTCGACGCCTCGTTGGCTCGTCGCCAGGTTAATTTTTCTTCTTCGATCTCCAACTCCAATCTTTTGCTCTATTTCTTTTCTAGGTGGTTTTGCTAGATGCTTGATTGAAATAAAAAATAACTGGATGCAATTTTTTTATTAGGTAGCAACAATGGTTTGCATGAAAACTGTGTC
Source organism: Miscanthus floridulus (assembly GCF_019320115.1). Taxonomy (NCBI): domain Eukaryota; kingdom Viridiplantae; phylum Streptophyta; class Magnoliopsida; order Poales; family Poaceae; genus Miscanthus; species Miscanthus floridulus. The sequence continues at coordinate 103,648,565 of NC_089595.1, forward strand.
TCTCCATTCTTTTTACGAAAGAAAACGAGATGAATCAGATGTTGGGGAAGAGGAAGATCAAGCGCCTCCAATACTTTAGCTAGGTGATTTGGAACCCCAAAGGCAAGAAGGAAATGCGGAAGAAGCAGTAGCTCAGTTAGATGAATTGGATCAGCTGAGGCAAGGAGAACAAGAAGCTGCAGCTGCAAATGAGTTAGATGATTCAGAGCCACAAAGACAAGAAGTCCAGGAAGAAGCAATTGGAATAGTAGAAGAAGAAGATACGAAAGGAGACGAAGCTAAGGAAGAAGAAAATCAAAGAAATGTACACATCATGTTTTGAGGCATTGAATTCTTGGAGAGAGATCCTGCATTGGTCCACAAATTTGGTAATATCCAAATGACCAGAGAGATCAAGTGCGGCGAGCATACTTGCAGTTAGGTCCCATGCAACCATTATTGAAGAAATACAAGCCTTCTGGACCCCAAGGGCATCAACGCCGTTTCAATTATATTTGGTTCAGTCAATTTCCGTCTTGGTTGGAATATTCCGAGAGCAGCGGTCATGCATATTCTTTTTTCTACTTCCTTTGTCGCAAAAATATAAAGAAGCGAGGTGGTTTTGATGTCTTTACAGCACAAGGTTTCGATAATTGGAAGAAAGTTAATGATGGGAAAAAGGGTGGCTTCTTAGTTCATGTCGGATCCACACCTTGCTCACAACACAATAATGCAGTAAGAGAATGTCAAACTATACTGAATCAACCAAATCATATAGAAAATATTTTGGAAGAGGCAACTAATAGGGAGAAAGAAAGAAATCGTCTACGTCTGAGAACATCAATAGCAGTTGTTAAGTAGCTAACATTTCAGTCATGTGCTTTTAGAGGTCATGACGAGACACCTCAGTAAAAAAACAGAGGTAACTTTATTGAAATGCTAAAGCTTCTTGCAGAGTTCAATCTTGAAATTGCAAGTTTAATTTTAGAGAATGCCCCAAAATATTGCAAATACACTTCACCAGATATTCAAAAAGAGATTTTAAGTATTTTTGCAATGAAAGTTAGGAAGCATATCCATGAAGAAATTGGTGATGCCAAGTTCTCAATTCTTGTGGATGAAACATGTGATGTGGCAAAGAGAGAGCAGATGTCACTTGTTTTCAGATTTGTTGATATAAATGGTGTTTTACAAGAACGGTTCTTTGACTTGATACATGTAAAGAACACCAAAGCATTGACATTAAAAGAGGAACTATGTACTGTACTGTCCAAATATGGCTTTGACATCCAAAACCTTCATGGCCAAGGGTATGACGATGCAAGCAATATGAAGGGAGAGTTGAATGGACTGCAAGCACTTTTTCTTAGAGAATGTCCTTATGCATATTATGTCCATTGCTATGCACATTGCTTGCAACTTGCTCTTATCGCTGCAGCAAAGGATGTGGTTCCTGTTACCCAGTTTTTTCAGCATCTTCTCTTTATTGTAAACACAGTTGATTCATCATCAAAGCGTCATGATGAGCTCCATGATGCCCAAATGGTTGAACTTGCACGCTTGCTTGCTGATGATGAGCTCGAGATAGGTCAAGGAGAAAACAAAATCCATTCATTGAGACGTCCAGGAGATACTAGGTGGGGTTCTCACCTAGGCTCTATTTCTAGCCTTATGAACATGTTTTAAGCAATAAGTTCAGTTCTACAGAATCTAGCCGCCGACTCAACAACAGGTGCAAACTGTGCTGATGAAGATACTTCTTTCATGTACTTGACATTATTTGAGTTTTGTGTTTGTGCTGTGTATGATGAGGGAAATGTTAGAAATAACTGAACAACTTGGCCAAGCTTTACAAAAGAAATCACAAGATATAGTAAATGCTATTTGCCTTGTGCAAACCACAAAAGTACTTCTTGAGAAAATGAGATCTTATGATGGATGGGAAACTTTTTTTTGCCAAGTTGTTGAGTTTTGCATGAATCATGACATTCTTATTCCAAATATGGAAGAAACATACATTTTGTGTGGTGGCCATGCTCGTCGTCAACCTGAACATTTTACTAAGGAGCGCTACTATCGAGTGGAGATATTTCGTGCAACCATAGATACCCAGTTGGCTGAATTAAACTTGAAGTTCAATGAGAAGGTGATGAATCTTTTGTCCATTAGTGTTACACTTGTACCAAGAAATGGATTTGCATATTTCCAAACAAAAGAGATATGTAGAATGGTTGAGAAGTACTACCCATTGGATTTCAATCAGTAAGAAATGATTGGGTTAGAGCGTACCATTTTATTATTGACGCTTCTACCAATGAAGACATGAAAAATATTTCTACCTTGGTGGACCTATGTTGAGGCTTTGTTAAGACAGGACGACGTAGAATCTTTAACTTGGTTGATAGATTGATCCATTTGCTTGTTACTCTCCTAGTTTCAACGGCTACTGCAGAACATATTTTCTTTGTCTTTAAGATCGTCAAGACAAGGCTGCGCAATAAGATAGAAGATCAATACCTTGCCAATAGTTTGCTTGTTCAGGTCGAAGGTGAAATTGTAGAACACTACAACTATGATGATATAATCTCAGATTTAAAGGATCTAAAGAACAGAAGAGCAGACTTTTAGGATTTGACAGTCCTATGATGTTGGACATATATTTTGGCTTGGCTTGTTTAATAGCTTGTGGTTACTTGTATTTTGTGAAATGTGACCCAACTATAAATATATATAACTAGCTAGTTTTAGTCCATAACTTGGTTAAGAGTAGTCTGACAGTCTCTGTAGTCACTTGATATGTGATTAGTTAAATTTATCATAGTATATATGGTTTTATTTTCGATGTCAACATATTTCACTTGTGTTTTTGTCAAGCCCCCCCCCCCCCCCCTGATTTTGTGCCGTCCTCCGCCGCTGCTTATATCTTTGATCTATTAAAATCCCATAAAAGAACTCAACATATAGGCTAATATAAATAGCAAACTATATCCTAAACTAGATGTCACTTATAATATAAAACTTTGCTTATTTGATTTATAATGATTTGACACCATGGAATAGCTTTTACTCTTCAATTGCTGCATTTCGTAACAGTGACGGGTTTTTCGCGAGGATAAATTCCATGTGCGGGGCACGGATGGGTGGAAAAGCTGCCCCACTAACGTTCGCGGAGATATAGGGGGCGTGTTAGCGTCTGGCCGCTCGGACGGCAATCCAGCGCCGATAAATTTTCCCGTCAGCGCCAGCGCTCTTAATAGTTTTCCGGCACGTAGGCGCTCGCAACTCTCCCACCCACTAGAAGGATGGCACGCGCAGGACGGACAAGGCCACCAGCATGCATGCAGTGCTGGTGATTATTTTATTCGTTTGATTTGCATGAAGTGACGTCATACGTCTTTACAAACTAAAAAAAGTCATACCTATTGAAACAAACCTCCAAATTAAATTTCGATTACATCATCATGTTTGCTGCAATAAATCTTTCAAAACAAACTACCACACGGATATATTTAGACAAATTTTTATTGACGAACATTTATCTTATGAAGATAGAACATTTTTTTATTAAGCAGAGACGATGTTCTATGTTTAGCGAACAATGTTCCGTCTTCGTAACAAAAATGTTCTCGATTTAGAAGAACATTGTTCTAGTTTTAGATGCATGATATTGGTATATAATATATATAAAAATAAATAAATACATAAATACATAACATAAATAAAAAATAAAATCTAGACCAAAGCATAAGGAAAAAAATAAAAAATGTAATAGAGAAAAATTAAAAAGAATATCAAATGTATAATTTTGAAACATCCTAAACTAGACTATAGAATATCACATGTATACTAAGTGAACATCACGAAATTCACCATAGAACATCACTAAATACATTATAGAACATCGCATATATATTATGTGAACATCACTAAATACATCATAGAACATCACATATATACTACGTGAATATAAAAAATCATAGAACATCACACGTATAACACGTGATCACAAAAAAATCATAGAACATCACAAAAAACATCACAGAACCTGACTTTGTTAATTTTATTTTATTTTAATTTATATTTTATTCCTTTTTTGTATTTCTTTAGTTTTCCTTTTCTCTTTTATCTTTATGTTTTCTATAATTTTTTTATTTTTATTTTCAAATTTACCTTACTTAATTATTTTTTCATGTTCAATTTTTTATTTTCTATATTCCATGAGATGCTATGCTCACGTGTTATATGTGTGATCACGTGTTATACATGTGATGTTCTATGATTTTTTTCTTTATATTTTATGTGATGTTTTTTGTGATGTTCTATGATTTTTTATCACGTTTTATACGTGTGATGTTCTAGGATTTTTTTTATGTTCACGTGGTATATATGTGATGTTCTACGATGTATTTAGTGATGTTCACGTAATATATGCGCGATGTTTTATAATGTATTTAGTGATGTTCTATAATGTATTTCGTGATGTTCACTTAGTACACATGTGATATTCTATAGTCTATTTTAGGATGTTTCAAAATTATACATGTGATATTCTTTTTAATTTTTCTCTATTACGTTTTTTTTATTTTTTTTCCTTATGCTTTGGTCTATATTTTATTTTTATTTATGTTATGTATTTATTTATTTATATTTATATTATAATACCAATATCATGCATCTAAAACTAGAACAATGTTCTTCTAAACCGAGAACATTTTTATTACGAAGATAGAACATTGTTCTCTGAACATAGAACATCGTCTTTGCTTAATAAAAGAAAATGTTTTATCTTCATAAGATAAATGTTCGTCAATAAAAATTTGTCTAAATATATCCGTGTGGTAGTTTGTTTTGAAGGATTTATTGCAGGAAATATGATGGTGTAATCCAAATTTAATTTGGATGTTTGGTTTAGTAGATACGACTTTTTTTAGTTTGTAAAGACGTATAACGTCACTTCATGCAAATCAAACGAATAAAATAATCACCAGCACTGCATGCATGTTGGTGGCCTTGTCCGTCCTGCGCGTCCCATCCTTCCAGTGGGTGGGAGAGTTGTGAGCGCCTACGCGCTGGAAAACTACTAAGAGCGTTGGCGCTGACGAAAAAATTTATCGGCGCTGGATTGCTGTCCGAGCGGCCAGATGCTAACACGCCCCCTATATCTCCGCGAACGTTTGTGGGCAGCATTTCCACCCATCCGTGCCCCGCACAGGGAATTTACCCTGGGGGAAAACCCGTTTCTATTACGAAATGCAGCAATTGAAGAGCAAAATCTAATCCATGGTGTCAAACCATTATAAATCGAATAAGCAAAGTTTTATATTATGAGCAACATCTAGTTTAGGATATAGTTTGCTATTTATATCAGCCTATATGTTGAGTTCTTTTATGGGATTTTAATAGATCAAAGATATAAGTCGGAATAAAAGTGTTTCACGGAGTGGGTACACCAAGAACGTGGATGAGGACCCACAAAAGCCAATGGGGATTGATTTTTCTCCATTTCAATGCTTGCAGGTCTAAATTGACTCCATTTCGGTTCCCTATTAGGGGAATTATGTGGGGAATCGAGACTCTATTGCCATCTTCTCTAATCGTAGTTAGGTAGCTAGGGTCGATCGCCATGTCGTAAAAAAAGTGTTTACTGAAACTCTGATGAACGTTGGTTTGTTACCCAAATTACGTTTTGTGAATCTTGGCAGAAACCCAACTATATGGTTATTTTTTTTAAGCAACGACTATAGGGTTCATTCGGTATGGTTGGGAAAGCAAAGCAATTGCTTACCTCTCTTCACTATCGTGGATTGGGCCACTTTTGATTGGCCTAAAAATTCTCTGCCGGTCCCTGTTGCCCAGGCTAGCGAGTAGCGATTTTCCAAGTATGCTTTGTAGCTCGATCACCAAGCCATCCCACGGCGGTAGTACCAATTGGGCAAGCAGAACTCACACTAATCTATGACAAATTGACAGTGATAATCTGAAAAAGTCTATTTTATCTCTTGAGACGGTCAGAAATCTTACCTTACGAATTCTTAAAACCATTTAAATTACCTCTTTGTCGTAGCTTGAACTGGTTTTGTAGGCGGTTTTATCCATTTATAAATGGTGAATACCCAATAAGATTTTTGAACCATAGAAAATGTATCTAAGTTTCTAACAATCCTAAGAAAAATGCTAGAGATAGATTAAAATACTTAGAGCTCGTGAAATATATCTACTAAAATTAGATTTAGCTATAGTAAATGTGGCAGAACAATCCGAAATAACACACTTCCGGAGGCGCTTGGCTTCCACTAGACACTAAGCACTCCGGAAGTGGCTAAACCGAACAGTTTCATCGAGCCCACCCCAAGGAAGAACTCAAAACAATCCACATTTTACCGCCAGAATCCAATATTGAGTACGAGCTTACATCACTTAATCCATTTCTTACAACATAGAGTCTTGAAAATTATTTATTACAATACCAGAGTTCAGAGTGCGGTAGTTAAACAACGAAATTAAAATAAACATCTAGCAAAAACAATATAAGGATCCGCCTGTGCCCACCAGAAGAATCCTCCACACAATAACTACTCCTCAAGCTGCACATGCAACAGGGGTAAAATAAAACCTGAGTACACAGTGTACTCGCAAAACTTACCCAACTAAAGAGAATAATTTCCCAACTTCAAGGGGTATGATAGGCTATATGATTTGCTATTTTCTTTTTATTTGCGAAAAAGCATTACTAATAGGACATCCTTAAGATCAAGTTTTATTAGCAGTCATGATTACTTCATTAGCTAACCATTCTAGGTAAGCACCTGATCTACTTTCAAGCATGGGTTGAGCAATCAGAATTATTTCACCATCTTTCATCTTCCAGTTCTTACTACGGTACTAGACCATAGCCAAGTCGTAACGTCTCACGAAAATGACGATTCGCGAACCAATGTATTCCAGCTAGGTACCCTGAAACACATGCCTCGCTGGTACCCCAGGCACAAACGAGACCAACCCATTCCACTCTTGTCGAGAGGTCTAGGTCTCCGTCCAAACTTGGACTCCAAGCCCCCACACTTGAGACCCGACCTCAGTATGGTGCTTAGACCTTAACCTTTCTCCGCCTCTAATTAGTCGGTCCGGAAAGAGCCGGAACCCACGGTAAGAGTGTAACAAGCCTTCCCGCTCCCATAAGCAAGTATGTGATCAGGATAATAAGTTTGTGACGTAACTACCATCCACAACAACGGACGGTCCTCAATCGACACGAACAGAGAAAATAGTGTAACCAAGTTAAGCTCCGTTGGCCGCGGGACACAACTTGTTACACCCACCAATATCTCATACCATATCCCTATCCGTTCTCCATTTTCTTTTTATTATTTTATTATGAGAGTAATAATAATCATCTATTGTGAGCAACGCCAGGTTACTCACGCTACCGGTGACCTAAGCATACCATCTACTCAAACCTGCACTAATAAGACTCTTAGGACATGTATATCTATGCATGTAGTTTTTACAAAATTCCAGTAACATAAATGCACAACACATATATACACGGTGAATTATAAAATAAAGGTTATGCACCAGGGCTTGCCTTGGGCAGGCGCGGTGTCAGCTGAGTCAGTCGGTGGTGGCTCTGGAATCTCCTCCCTCATGAGGACCTCCTCCTCGTATTCCTCAACGATCTCCTCAAACTCATGATCGTCGGTGGTCACTATCTCTACCCACTCATTCTCGTGGACCTAGCCAAGATGACGGTTGGGGTGGAGGATGGCGGAGGAGGTGTGGCCACGTGCGGTCGAGTCATGCGGTGGCGCACCATGGTGGCACGGTCGTGTCAACAACGATGGGGAGGCGGTAGCGGTTCCACTAGCGTGTGTAAGGTGGAGAGGGGGCTAGGCGAAGCTAGTGGTTGAGGTGAATTCGCTCAGGAGGGATGGTAGGAGGGCTTCCCTCATACATGGCTAGACACGGCCTTATCGGCACGGCGGTGCGAAAAGCGCCAAATTGGAGCTTGGCAGTGCCTTCTTCATGGCTGGGTGGGGTCGGGCGGCGAGAGAACTTAACGGTGAAGCCACAGACATGCTGAATTAATTGGATGTGATCACTCGGTGGCCAATTTAATGGTGTGGCTCGACGGTGGCGGCAGAGGGAGAGAGAGACGAGGCAGCAAGTGGGCTCAGCTCAGCCTCGTCTTGGTGGGACATGGTTGGCGTGATCAGTGCGATGAGAGCGCAGACGCAACGGACAAGCACGTGCGTCCATGACCAACATGGCCTGCGCGGGCGCAGTGCCATTAATGGCAAGGTGACGATGAGCTTGGCCACGTGCGCGCGGCATCTAAACGGGCCAGGAGCGAGGTATAGGCACAGGGGACAAGCGCGGACGCAATGGTGATGCGACGACATAGGTAGCGACTACGTCGTAGCATGATGTGGGTCGGTGGTGTGGAAGCGCGGCGAGGCAGGCTGCAGCGCCGCCCGGCCGTGCGAGTAGCAGCGGTGGCTCCACGCGGCAGAGCCAATGACGGTCAAGCCAGGGCAGTCATAGCCGGACATGTGCGGCAGCGCGTGCGCGCAGAGTGAGCCAGCATGGCGACGTCGCGCCCCTGAGGTGTGGTGACCGCACTCACCCGGTGAACTAGCTCGAAATCATGTCATGCACGAATTTTAAAGCGCCTATCAAAACTAAACGGTTGCTCTAGAACCTAAACCATCTTCACCATGCTCCAGTGGGGATATGATGTTACCAACCCGAGCTAAAAAACAACACCACTTTGTAACTCGATTTCACAAAATAAATTACCAAAACTAGCATTGTCTAGCTGTCAATATACTTAAAAATCTTCTAAGTCTATGAGCTAAATTTGACCAAATTACATTTCTAGGCTATTAAAAATATTAGCTAGCAATATTGTTTTTCAACAGCAAGGATTTCATTGTCATCTACCAAGTTTATATTCTAAACTTTATTTAAGTGCCACATATATGTTCTATAGTATTTTTGTTCAATAAAAATTGGTTTTAAACCCTACTTGATATACATGCATTATTGAATAGCTTCTCATTTAACAATTTTTACTGATCATTTTAGGTTGCAAAACTTTATCTATTCATTCCATCACATGCATTATCACATAGACATAGTACTCATGATATATTTTAGTAATTTGTTTACGGCGTAACACCGAGGGTTTTACAGTAAATTGGAGAAAAAAATAAAAATAGGAAATTCTCAAAACATTTTAATTGATGTCTAAACTCGTTTTGGAAACTTCCGACAACAAAAAAACATAAGATGCAACCAGCATGAATGCATAGCATGAAATAATTTAACATTAACATATGTTGCATGTAGGCATTTGTTCACACAAAAATGTGGCTATGAGATCAATACACAGCAAGTCGGATGATCTGAGTTGAACAAGACCAGAGATCTGCTTGATTTCAACACAGAAACAACCGATTCTGAAAAAACAACGATGTGCCAGTCAATTTAATCTGCAATTGATGAGAAAAGAAAATCTTATCGGTAATTTAAAGTGGAACATGTCGGTGTTGCACCAGACAGTTCTAAATATACGGCTAAATAGCCGAATCAATAAGGCTATCGACTAAATAGTCGATATCCGGCGTATCCATGAAATGAAGATCTTTAAATTAAGGATTATCGGCTAATATGAAATGATAATGATATGAATCAAAATAAACGATGCTCATGGAATATCAGAAAGCATCATCGGCTAAATAGAACATGATCGATGTAAAGCGTCGAGCCGATAAGTTTGATGAAAAGAGTATAACATGCGAACAAATCGACTGTCTAATATAAATAAAGCTACAAACAGTTTGAATCTAATATATTATCATCAGCAGTGAGGTTCGATTGAAACGATGCAGCTATAATAATGATAACAAACTAAAGCTAAAGAATCTATAAAACCATCTATATGTTGACAGATTCATGAAAACATGCTATATGGGTGAGAGTATAGGCAAATCGGCTAAAATAGTCGATGCAGTCATAACAAACAAACAAAGTACATAACTTGATCATGAACAAGACTACTAATCGATAATTTCTAATCTAAAGTCTTACCATTGAGGTTCAACCGGATCGATGCAGCTATGGTAGTATCATTAGATTAGATCTCATTAACTAGTGAGTTTATTCAAGATTGAAATATGTCTTTGGATGCATACTATGTTTGATTGAAATAGAGATAAAACAACCGATCTAACGGAATTAAGCCATCAATTATAGGATTTAAAGCGTGACCAGATCAAAGAACGACCAATTAAGATGATATGATGCCGATCTATCTCTATCTCTATCTCAATCAGGTGATTTGTTATAATTAATAAAATATTAATTATAACAAGATTGATAAGTGGTGAATCAACCAAAAGTAGCAAAAAAATCTTACTAATCTTAGCCTATAACTGATGATATTGTATTAAACAACAAGTTATTTAACACAAGATCGATAACTTTGATCTATATTATGATTCGGAAGAGATCAATCAGCTGATACAGTCTTATAAACTACGATATAGATCGATAACTAACTTATATTATGGCTCATAAAAGATCAATCAGCTGATGCAGCTTTAAAAACACAATACAAGTCGTGACAATATTCACAAACAAGCTAGAGGTCGAGCAGTCGATGCAGCCCTGTTTGCTGAAGAACTCGCCGAGATCTACAATACTCCTACTCCTAATGCGATAGCGAAAGCTGAAAAGATTGTATTGATTGAGTGTTCGTTTCTTGTATAATAACCAGGGTCTAATATTTATACCCGGAACCTAAATATGAATTCTACTCAAATATGACTCATTACAATTCTTGGAATAAAAGAAAACTTCTTAACTTAATAATAACTTAGACCATAATTTTCCTTATTTGTAGAGTCCGACACATCTTCGCACCATTCAAGCATAGCCCATTGACGCCGTCTGCTAACATCATCTATAAAATTGCTGATTCTGACATCGCATCTAAATCAGCTGATATCTATTCACATCTAATCGATTCCTTGATGACACAATCCTGAAAACTTTGAGTTCTCGCATTCTTCTTCCTAAATTTTGTTGTAAACAACATCTCATAGTTTTTATCAAAAGATTTTAAAACATGTTTAGCCATTGGTTAGAATAGTTTAATGTTTTTATTTTATATTTGCTATTTGTTTAAAAAATCTAGATATATTTCACAAGCTATAAATATTTTATTTGGATTCGTCGTATCCCAATCCATTTCTAGGATTTTTTTGGAATTTTTAGAAGCTAGGAGACATTTTCTGTTACACATTATCAAATATTTATTTTGATTTTACTAGAAAAGAATAAAATTGCTTCAAACCAAAGTATGAAGTTATTTTGAGTTCAGAGATAAGATATCTGTCGGAGCAGAAAGTGACCAACACGTAAATATTTATAGTTTTGTTGTACGTTCTGATCAGAGATGGCCTAGCACTCAATGGCACAGGGTTTATACGGGTTTAGACAATGTGCCCTACGTCCAGTTTGGGTCGGTCGGTGACTTTATTCCTGAGCCCAGGTGCTCGAAGTTTGCTGTGGGGTTACAAACAGAAGGGAGAAAGATGGGGGGTATAAGAGGTCTAGTCAGACTCCGGTCTGAAGGGCCGAGAGTGATGGGAGCTCCGCTATGTGTTAAGTATTTGAGCATGTGCTCTATATAACTTTAGAGTGTCTAAAGTTATAGAGGGTGAATCAATGTAAGTGAACTGAAGGATCTATCTGTTGGGAGAGAGCGTATCCCCTTTTATAGATGAAGGGGATAATCTTACAAGCGAGAGGGAGAGAGTGTACATATGCTAAGTCTTGTTGCCCATGCCATCGGGTACAAGATGTTTGTAGGTGCCCATAACACTGCTAATGTCAGATGCATGTGGGAGGTTGTGTCATCTTCTTCTAGTATGGCAGACATCGATGCCTGCCATACTGTTGATGCCCAGAGGTATGTAGGGGGTTTTACCTTGTTCTCCTAGTACGGTAAATGTCGGCGCCCACAACAATGTTGATGCCTAGAGGCATGTGGGGGGAGCCTTACCGTGTTTGTCTGATATGGGAGTTGATGGCGCCCACAACACTATAGGAAAAATGTCAACGTCCTCAACACTGCTTGGGTCTTGACATGTCAGGAAGGTTGCAGGGCACCCTTCTGGCATGCCTTGTTGGTACTGTCCTACAGGTGTATAGGATATGGTTCTTGGTATTGCGGTTGACTTGAGTGCCTTGCCTTACTTTCTCCGTCCATTTCCTGGTCCTCACCGAGTGGGTGTCCCTAGTCAATTGGTCCTAGTCGGCTCTGATTGCGCCAGTTAGAGAAGAGCTGTAAGCAGGGGTTCGGTGCATCCTTGGTCGGAGACATGGGTCAAAGTTGGAAGTGGTGCTTGGCCAGGCCTTCCAGACGGAGAGGCCGTCCAGAGGCGGGCCAGAGTCAGAAGCGAGCACTGTTCCTCCTCAGTGAGGCCTTCCGAACGGAGAGGCGGACCGAAGTCTGAAGCGGGTGTCGTTCCTCCTTGGCCAGGCCTTCTGGTCGGAGATTGGATTGCCCTTCTAGCCTGTTGTTTAGGTTTTTGGGCTGTCCCATGAGTTGCGCGTCATTCGCAATGTTGTCTGCTGGGCCGAGCCTTTGTTGGAAAGCCGGTCCATGAGGGACCCTAGGTTTATGAACCCAATAGGAGCCCCCAAGCCCCTGGGCGATTCGGGTAGAATCGTCTGGGCGATTTTTGTCTTGACGGTGGGTGCGCACGAGTGCACCCACGGGTGTAGCCCCCGAGCCCTTGGGTAATTTGGGGAGAATTGTCCAGGGGTTTTTTCGTGTTGCCAGCGGGGGAAGTTTGTGTTTCGTCAACAAGTGCACGTGGTCGCACCCGTAGGTGTAGCCCCCAAGCCCCCGGGCGATTCGGGCAGAATTGCCTGGGGGTTTTGTTAGTGGGCATGAGTGTGTGCATTTTGGTGGGCATAGCCTCCCTTTTCCTATTTCTAGCCCATCATTTCTAGGAGCGTGGTCCCAGGCATTTGGTCGTGGCGTCCGGGGATCGGGCGAGTCGGATTCATGGATCTAGGCGTCAGGTGCACCGGGGGATCGGACGAGATGGACTCATGGATCCAAGCGTCAGGTGCGTCGGGGGATCAGGCGAGACGGACTCGTGGATCCAGGCATTAGGCGCGCCAGGGGATCGGACGAGACGAACTCATGGATCTAGGCACCGGGTGCACCGAGGGATCGAACAAGACAGACTCACGGATCCAGGCGTCGGGCGCGTCAGGGGATCAGACGAGACGGACTCACAGATCTAGGCATCGAGCGTGCCGGGGGATCAGATGAGATGGACTCGTGGACCTAGGCATAGCCAAGTCGTTTGGGTGTCTTGAGCCCCGGAACCCTATTGGGCTTGGTAGGGGTTGGTTGAGTTTTATGCATTACCCCATCCACGGTTTCTCACAACTAGAGGGACTGAGCTAACGTTGCTTGCCTCGATGGCTCGAGTGACGCGCTCGGTAAGCTCACTAACAGGTATGTCCAAGTGAAGTCCGGGTCCGTCGTTCGTGATGGGGTCAGCATAGCCCTCATGTGGCACTCCACTGCTCCTTAACCTACAACCCAATAGATGTCTGGGTCATTCCAAAGACCGACCCAGGTGGCCCGCTGGTCTTCCCTCGATGGAGATTCTGTGGGATTGGCAGGTGGTTAGGATCGAACGAGAAGGTTGAGATGACCATGTTTACTTTGGGGCAGACTAGGTGAGGGCCGCTCGGGGCTCATCTGCATTTTCTCCCCTGGCTCTATTTGACATGAGGCGGCCTCGAGCCCTATATGGGCTAGCCTTTGAACCCCGGTTGGTCGTTGCTCATGTTGAATGAGGCAACTGCCACTTCATGACGCAACACAGAGCGTTGTGATGCATTTAACTGCATATGCGATGCTATTGGACGTATGGAATGAATGAATGCGTGCATGGATGATTGAATGTTTATATAAAGAAAGAGTGGGGGTTTGGTAATGTTACCTTGATGACTCGAGTGATGGGGTTCGAGGAGCTCCTATCGGATATGTCTGACTAGGATCCGCGCTTGTCGTTCATGACGAAGTCAGCATGGCCCACACGGGGCGTCCCTCTGCTCCTTACCTGTCTCTCAATGTTCACCTAAGCCATCCGATCGACTTAGGAAGCCCGTTGGTCTCTCCTGGCGGAGATCCTATCGATTGGGCCTTTCCAAGCCCCGCCTAGGAAGGCGGAGGGCTGCTTGCGTGTAGTGGCACCTTGTTTCTTGTGCCTAGCGTGCGGTAGTGGTGGGCCATACCTAGGCCACGTCCCGTCTGGCCAGGCACCGTTCTGTTGGGTAGGGTGTGTCCCATCGGTCAAGACGCATCCCATCATATCCCATTCGCATTGAATGGGGGAAGGGAGCCCCCATCGTTTCACCTTTCCCCGATCACCGCGCCTTTCTCAATTGTTGTGCCTCTTTCTTTAAGTAGGGGAAGGGAGAGGGCTTTTGCCTCGTTCCTTCACCCATTCCTCATCTACTGTCTCTTCTCTTTCTTCCTTCTCGCCAAGAGCATCTGAGTGCCATAGCGGTTCCTAGGAAAGAAAAGGGGAGAGCGAGGGAGAGGAGAAAACTCACAAATCCATTTGTGAACCTAGAGTGAAATGTTGAGCTGGAGGTCATCTGTCATGAGGGAGTCGGTGTTGGCTACCTTTACCGAGAAGGGGTTTCTGCTGCCGAAGGAGGTGGCGCACTAGAGAGCTCTTAGGAGGGAGGATTTCCCGCAACCTCAGGTCGGCGAGGTTGTTTCCTTCCTCGCCTTCCATGAGCACGGGTTAGGATACCCTGCGCACTGGTTCCTGCATGGGCTCCTCAATGAGTGGGGCCTAGAGCTATAGTACCTCAATCCGACTAGGGTGTTGCATATTGCTGGCTTCATCACTGTGTGCGAGGACTTCCTTGGGATGGAGCCGCACGTGGACCTCTTCTAGCAGATGTTCTCTGGGTGAGCTTTGTCAGAGGGGAAGCCGCTCATGATCGTGTCGGTGGGGGCTTCGCGCTGCAGAAGAAACCGAGCGCGTCGGGCTCGTACCCCGTGTACACCCCTATGACACCAATTGGGGGTGGCATAGGGAATGGTTTTACATTAGGAACCTGATGGAGGTGTTGTTCTCGTCTTTCACCAGTGGGAGGCCGAAGAAGCAGGAGAGCTGGTCGTGGGGCCCTGCCAGCCAGTAGAAGAAGAAGGTGGAGATTATCGAGGTGGAGCTCTAGAAGCTCGTGCAGCGCGGCCTTGATGGGATGTAGGTGTTCCATACCCTCTTTTGTCGAGACGGCATAAGAAGAAGGTGGAGATTATCGAGGTGGAAGTGCAATGGCCCAACGGACCCCAATCGTGCATCGCCGGAGGAGCTGCCGAATGACGAGGTCTGGAGTTGCATTGACTGGGTGCTGTAGCTGAGGCCTAAATAAACCCTCGATGGAAAGCCTAGCCTCCTCAATGTCGTGATGGTGTCCAAACTGGTATGCTCCCCTCTCCTCACTCTGTGTTTTTTCCTCCGCTCCCCTGTTTTTTTATTTTGGGTCACCTATTTTGTAGGGACTTGGAGTTTACAAGTCTCGGCCGCACCTTCCAAAGGGGCCAGAGGGCGTGGCGCGGCAAGCCACACTAAAGGAGGTAGAAGTTGAGAGGAAGAGGAAGAAAGCCAAGGAGGCTTGATGGAAGCATGAGAAGGAGATGGAGATCACCCGGCGTGTGCGGGCCGAGGAAAATAGGTGCGATGTTGAGTCAGAGCTCGAGTCAGAGTCCCCCACAAAGGTGGGGGATGACATGATCTTCTTTGAGGAGGAGGAAAGTCAGGAGGTCATTGTGACCTCGGTGGAGCATTGTGATCCATGGTCGCACATGCTGGTGATGAGTAGGAGGCAGAGAGGCGCAGTGATGTTCCTACACCGAGGAAGCATGTTGCAAGCACGGACACCATCGGTGAACGGGAGGTGAAGCGGACGCGGTCACCATGCCCTTCTGAGGCATCGTCGGCCTTGTCCCCACCTGCTCTGGGTGCGGCGGAGCAAGCCAGGCGGTCAGAGGAGTGGGCTCACACCCGCACATCGTTGGGGCTAGCGCCAGCGCACGACCCACAATGGGAGGATGCCCCACCAGCTGCCCCCATCGGCATGCCCCAAGCCGAAGGTCATGGTGACTCGTAGACTGAGCAAGAGCCAGTTGGGTCGACTCCCCCCCAGGGTTGAAGTGAGGGGGCGTGGGTCGTGACCCGGGAGTGGTTCTTACCCGGTGGGCCCATTGACGTCGTGTTGAGGCTTCAGAGTCCTATCGCTTGCATCCTAGTATGTCTTTCTTTATTTCTTTTCGATCTTGTCATTGAGTTTTCTGGAGTATGACTGGCCTATACTTTTTCGATAGGGGCCGGATGCTGACGGGGCTGAGCATCACCCCAACTCCCGTGTGGGAGGATTGGAGGCCCACTTTGTAGCGCGTCGTGGCGAGCGCCAGGGAGAGCAGGGGTGGTGGTGATGGGTCCTTCTCTTCTAGGGGTGGTGCCCCTTGGGTTGGTCGCTAGTACGGCGATGGTGTTGGTGGCGATCCCGGTGGTGATGGCGGAGGCCACGTCAGAGGTATCCCTTGCGGCCCCTCCTCCACCATCTGTGGTGGAAGAGGAGAGGGAGACTAGGCTCCCTGCCTCATTGGGCAGGGGATGTATGGCTTACCCTCCCGGTCGGAGCTAGATGTGCTAGGGGGAGACGGGGCTAGGATAGAATCGAAACACCTACCGGTGGCCCATGAAACCGAGGTGGTGGAGATCCCCTCCAACAACAAAGCAGGTGACACGGTGGAGCTGCCGACGCCATCGTAGGAGCTGGCGATGGTTCGGTCGAAGGCTAGGCCCTCCAATGGACTAGAGGAGACCAACCTGGTGTGGCCCTACCCCGAGGACCCAACAAAGGTTCGGTTCATCCTACGGGATGTGCAGGAGTGTTAGCTCTAGGACATCCTTAGGGGAGAGGATTCGCCATGGATTCTAATCTCGCCAAACTATCCATGAAGCTTGAGGAGGCCTAGGAGCAGGTTGAAGCTATCCAGCGGGCGGTAAAGGTCAACCTATGCCACGCCACAGCGGTGAGTTTCCCATGCTCGTCCTTGACCCCTTGGTCTTTTGTCGGTAGCCTCAGCATGCTTGCTTCTCATTTTTGTAGGGTCTGGAGGAGATGTCGAGCTGCAAGTCCTATTTCCTCTGGATGGAGCACGCCTAGATGGATGAGCTTGAGCGCCAGCTAGAGTCCGCCCTTTGCAAGTCCCAAGATCAGGCGGTGGAGGCGACCGAGGCATGGGTGGCTGAAGTGCTTGCGGCGGAACGGGCGACCGCCACCGAGCGGGGGCTTGAGGCGGCAAAGGCCCGCTAGGCGGAGACTGAGGCAGCACTATAGAGTCCCTAGCAGACACCAAGGCAGTGCTCCAAAAATCCCTAGAGACCCTAGAGTCAGAGCGGAATGCCCTAGAGTCAGAGCGAAAGGCCCGGTCGGAGGCAGACTAGGAAGTGCTCGTGCTTCGGGGTTGGGTGATGGGAACGGAGGTGGCGAACGCTCAACTACGTGAGTAGGTGACTCGGCAGAAGGAGGGACTCTCCATCCTCGAGAACACCCGCCTTGGTATGTACCTTTGCTACTTTCGACATGTTGGTTTCTTCCTTTAGCTTGATTCTGAGCTTGTCGTCCTTTGTCTAGAGCTGGGTGGAAAGGTGAAGTCATTGGAGCAGGACCTGGCGATGGCCAAGGCGATGATTGGCCAGAATACAGAAGCGCTGGCCAAGTCCCTTGAAGAGAAACGTGCTCTCGAGGGGGAGCTTGACCAGATATGCAATGTTGCCCAGCTCATCGTCTCGGAGGTCTTTGGGCTGGCGGAGGTTCTGGATGAGGTTCGAGCCCTCGTCACCGATGGGCTATTCTACGGGACGTCAGGGGTGTTGACTTCAGTGGCGACATACCACCTGGACCTAGAATTCGCCACCATCTACAGTGGGTATGCCAATGGCTAGAGCACTGAGGACATCCACTC
This sequence comes from Miscanthus floridulus, assembly GCF_019320115.1. NCBI lineage: Eukaryota > Viridiplantae > Streptophyta > Magnoliopsida > Poales > Poaceae > Miscanthus > Miscanthus floridulus. The sequence continues at coordinate 103,666,629 of NC_089595.1, forward strand.
GCTCGGGGAGAGCTTGCTGCCACACACAAAGTTGGTGGCGGAGCAAGTCTCTGCGTAGTGGGTGATGGATGCTCGCAGTGCGGACATGGCCATAGGCACATGTTAGGAGGACATCGGCTAGCCTATGGATGGTGTGGAGCCTGGGTCAGAAGCGAACATCGCCCTACCTCCGACCGAGCCAAACATTGCCTAGTCGGAGGACGAGCAACCCCTACCCTTGCCGGTCGAGCCGGTAGTCGATGTCGCCAAGGAGCCATAGTAGAAGTTTTAGAGTAGAAATACTTTAGCAAATGTAGAAGATAATGTTGTGGGGGAGCCCCCTATGTAAAGTATTTTTGTGTATTCATGAATACAGTAATTTTGTTTTTGTGATGGAACTACTTCATTCGAGGAAGCTTGTCCCGTCCATTCCTTATTTTTATCTTAGCATAACTTTGTTTTTTATTCTTTTCTTTTTCGCACCTGCCTGTTTGCATCATAGGCTACAACCTTAAGAGCCTGGGTGTGGCCCATGAGGCTCAGCTACTCATAACCGTAGGTAGAGGTGGGGTGCAATCGGTCGGAATATTTAAAGCAAAGTTACGTAAGGTAATTAAAGGAACGGACTACCCTTTCATTCGGGGAAAATGTATTTATCATATGATAGTAAAAAGAGAGGCGGCATTGCACCCCCGTGGAGCCCCTGAGCGACCTGAGCCAAAAGTGTTCGGGTTGGGGTGCTCTATAGGAGCAAATGTTAAGTAAAAAATGATAAGATTGAATTTTAGGGAAAGAAACGACGTAGTTGTTCGCTGTTCCAAGTGTTGGTGAGAATGTTGTCATTGTCATCCTTTAGTTAGTAGGCATCCGATTGGATCACCTTGGTCACCATATAGGGACCTTCAGTCGTCTGGATCCTTGCCCGCTATGCCCCCTTTCTTGGCTGCCGCTTCTTTGCCTTTTCCTTCCTTTGGCCCGTCGGCCTATCGCAAAAGGCGCTTGAGGAGCTCGCAGTCCTTGTAGAGGTGTTTGACAAAGTAGGCGTGGTTGGTACATGGGCTCTCCATGAGCTCATTGAAGTGGTCCGAAAGGCCCTGCTGGGGCTGCTTGCCCGTATGATCAGTCGTGGCGACCAATGCAGAGTTGGCTGGTCGGCAATGATCTTTTTTGTTCTTTTTGCCCCTCTGCGTGGAGGGGCCCTCGTCCTGATCCTCGTGCTTGGCCTTACCTTTGTCTTGGCCTCCATTGAAGCACTACGGGAATGACGCTCTCAGGATGCATCGACCAAAGGCCCGTGGTCCCAGGCCATCTGGGCTAGGACTTCGGTCGTCCGACCAGCGACCATGCCTAGGGTGCGTTTCACCACTCCTCGCGATGGTTCGGTCAGGGTCTGTGTCACCTACCATCACTACCACTCGATGGACGTCATCATCATGCTGGGACCAATGCTAGTTACTGATGACGCTGCGAGCATCTTGGTTTGGCCCGAGTCGCTCACGTATAGGCAGTCGGTGTGGAGCGGGCACTAGGTCAGGCCGGGTCATAGATGCGGACTCCTGTGCCACGCTCGGTGGCTATAGCGGTGAGCGAGTGGAGCGATTCGTTTGGTGCATCCCCACTCCCCTAGTGGGGAGAGAGGCCACGAGTCGGTGTCGTGATGCATAGCTCTCCACCTGTTGAACGGTAGCAGTTTCCATCAGTGCCCGGAGGTTCTGGTGGATCGCCTATTCCTAGGGGTCATTCGGCTCAGGAAGGCCGCGTAGAAGCATTGCTGTGGCGGCGATGTTCTGGCCAGCCCAAGCGAACTATGGAGGATCGTTCCCCCTGTCCATGATGTTGCGCTGGACCTGGCGAGCGCGACCCTAGGTGCCGCTCGTCGAGTCATACGTACAGGGCGCGGTGTGGTGCATCGAGCGCGCCGGTGCATGTGGTGGCTATTTCTGCTACCGTTGTCGTAGCTCCTCACCGTGCTTTTGTGTGAGCACGAGGGCCCCCGCATGAGGGTCTAGAGGGGTGTGAGTCTGCAAGGACTCCGCTGCCACTGGCGGCTGTCCCAAAGCATCCGCCATAGCACACTCCCAAGACATATGGTGGCTAGGTGCCACATTGCTGATGCTGGAGCCATCACTCTCGACATCATCATCCATGAGGTCGAGGAAACAGGTGGGAGCATAGCTTGCCATCCCCATGAATTCAGACATGAGAGGGGGCGGCGCTAGCATCCTTTGGAGCCCTCGAGCGCATGTGTCCGTGGGGGACGTGAGGCCATAGGGGAACCGGTCGTACGGTGGTCGCAGTGTGGACAGTGTGGTCCCTCCGGATAATCAGCGGGAGATAGTAAATAGCGAGTAAATAACAACATATACATTACTTACAGCAGGGTTTGAGCAGAGCATTTGCTGGGATTGAATCGCAGGTGCCTCGTCGTTGAAGTCGTCGTGTGTTCTGGATCCAATGGAGGGTGCCCCTCCGACGGGTGCCAGAACAAGTGCCTCCTCACAGAGGCGCAGTACGCCGAGCTGGTCGGCGACAAAATCTAGGCTTCCGAAGAGGAAGGCCTGGGGCAGCTCGAAGATGGGTGGAACCCACATCCTAGTAGGTGGGAGTGTGGGAAACTCCAGCGAGCCGAAGCGAGTCGTATCGCTTGAGCCCGCCATGGCGAAGGTGGCGGAAAAGAGGGCCATCCGATAACCAAAAGTGTGAACGTACAACATCTTCCCCACTGACAGCGCCAACTGTCAGTGTAGAAAGTGACCAACACGTAAATATTTATAGTTTTGTTGTGCATTATGATCGGAGGTGGCCTAGCACTCAATGACATAGGTTTTATACTGGTTCAGGCAACATGCCCTACGTCCAGTTTGGGTCGGTCGGTGACTTTATTCCTGAGCTCAGGTGCTCGAAGTTTGTTGTGTAGTTACAAACAGAAGGGAGAAAGATGAGGGGTACAAGAGGTCCGGTCGGACTCCGGTCTAAAGGGCCAAGAGTGACGGGAGCTCCGCTATGTGCTAAGTGTTCAAGCATGTGCTCTGTATAACTTTAGAGTGTCTAAAGTTATAGAGGGTGAATCAATATAAGTGAACTAAGGGATCTATCTGTTGGGAGAGAGCATATCCCCTTTTATAGATGAAGGGGATGGCCTTATAAGCGAGAGGGAGAGATTGTACGTATGCTAAGTCTAGTTACCCACGACGTCAGGTACAAGATGTTTGTAGGAGCCCATAACACTTTTAGTGTCAGATGCATGTGGAAGGTTGCGTCTTCTTCTTCTGGTATGGCAGACGTCGGTGCCCGCCATACTGTTGATGCCTAGAGGTATGCAGGGGTTTTACCATGTTCACCTGGTACGGTAAATGCCGACGCCCACAACATTGTTGATGCCCAGAGGCATGTGGGGAGAGCCTTACCGCGTTTGTTTGGTATGGGAGTTGATGGCGCCCACAACACTGTAGGGAAAATGTTGGCGTCCTCAACATTGCTTGGGTCCTGACATGTCAGAAAGGTTGCAGGGCACCCTTCTGACATGCCTTATTGGTACTGTCCTACAGGTGTACTGGGTATGGTTCTTGGTATTACGGTTGACTTGAGTGCCCTGTCTTACTTTCTTTGTCTATTTCCTAGTCCTTACCGAGCGGGTGTCCCCGGTCGGTTGGTCCTAGTCGTCTCTGATTGCGCTAGTCGGAGAAGAGCTGTAAGCAGGGGTTCGGTGCATCCCTAGTCGAAGACGCGGGTCGGAGTCAGAAGTGGTGCTTGGCCAGACCTTCTGGTTGGAGAGGCCTTCTAGAGGCGGGCCAAAGTCAGAAGCGAGCACTGTTCCTCCTCAGTGAGGCCTTCCGGTCGGAGAGGCGGGCCGGAGTCAGAAGCGGGTGTTGTTCCTCCTTGGCCAGGCCTTCTGGTCGGAGATTGGATTGCCCTTCTGGCCTGTGGTTTAGGTTTTTGGGCTGGCCCATGAGTTATGCGTCGTTCGTAACGTTGTCTGCTGGACCGAGCCTTTATTGGAAAGCAGGTCCATGAGGGACCCAGGTTTATGAACCCGATAGGATCTAATTTTAAATTTGGTGTCATGAACATAATCCTCAATTCAACAATTGGACACACAGAACAAGATACAAGGTTCTGGAAGGTTCTGCAAGGATCTAGATTAGTACATGAGAGGAGATGAGGGGCGGGATAAGAATGGAGTCCGAGGCTCACCTCGAGCTATCGCTCGCCTCTGAGTTCGTGTTTTGGTCCTTCGACGACCCTTCTTGTGTTTTTTAATACAACCCTTCTCATGGTGGTGTTGATTGCTTTTATGATGTGTTTCCTTCATGCTTGGGCCAAAGACATGTTCAACCATTCCCTTCCCTTGGTCCTAGTCCAGCCCATATATCGTTTCATCGGCTCAGCCCATAGGATCATGTCATTTGGAGAAGAAAAATCTTCCCTTAGTTATAGATTTATAAATCTTTTTTAACAAGTATACATCTAAATAATTGTATAACTAAGTTATACATGATCCAATGAGTATGAAATTTTTACCACAGTTCAAACATACAATAATTAGCCCACCATAAAAATTTCACCACAATTGGACCATAAAAACTGCAGCTATTAATTAATTACAGAAAAATATAAATCTAAAACTACAATAAAAAAATTTATACTAAAGCACACCATATTATATGTTCACTGTGTAGATCTACTTATATGGAATCTAACAAAATTGGATTTTCTATTTTATGATTTTTCTGTGATTTACTATGATTTTTCAAGATTCAACCAAAATAAATAAAAACCCCCTTTGAAAACTGCTTATAACCGGTCAGGGAGGTAAAATGAACGGTTTTAAAAGCTTAGAGAGATGGTTTACCTGGTTTTAGAGTTCAGGGAGGAAAAACAGACTTTCGCAAAAGTTAAGAGAGGTAATGTGAATTTTTTTCAAGAAAAATTACATTATGTGAAATGAACTTTTTTTGTCTGCAAACGCGGCAAGAGTATTTTGACAAATTGTTTAATGGTAAGAATACGGACACAACCTTTCAGTTGGATGACTCTTTTGATGACACCAATAGGCGCTTTGTGCGGAGAATCCAAGAATCTGAGGTCAGAGAGGCGTTGAAAAGGATGAAAGGAGGTAAGGCGATGGGACCGGATGGTATCCCAATCGAGGTGTGGAGATGCCTCGGGGACATAGCTGTAGTATGGTTAACCAAGCTATTCAACCATATTTTTCGATCGAACAAGATGCCTGATGAGTGGAGAAGAAGTATATTGGTACCGATCTACAAGAATAAAGGGGATATTCAAAGTTGTACAAATTACCGGGGAATTAAGTTGATGAGCCATACTATGAAGCTATGGGAGAGAGTTATCGAGCATCGCTTAAGAGCAATAACGCGGGTCTCTATGAACCAATTTGGTTTCATGCCCAGAAGGTCAACCATGGAAGCCATTTTCTTAATAAGACAAGTTATGGAGCGGTATAGGGAGAAGAAGAAGGACCTACATATGGTTTTTATTGACTTGGAGAAGGCTTATGATAAAATACCAAGGAATATTATGTGGTGGGCTTTGGACAAACATAAAGTCCCAACGAAGTACGTCGGGCTCATTAAGGACATGTACAGCAATGTTGTGACTAGAGTTCGAACAAGCGATGGAGACACGGATGACTTCCCGATTAAGATAGGACTACATCAAGGGTCAGCTTTGAGCCCTTATTTGTTTGCTTTAGTGATGGATAAGGTCATAAGGGACATACAAGGGGACATCCCTTAGTGTATGCTTTTCGCGGACGATGTAGTGTTAGTTGATGAAAGCCGGACAGGAGTGAATCAGAAACTGGAGTTATGGCGGAAGACCTTGGAGTCCAAAGATTTTAGACTTAGTAGAACTAAAACTGAGTATATAAGATGTGACTTCGGCACTACTACTCGGGAGGAGAAAGATGTTAGTTTGGAAGGTAAAGTAGTGCCTAGGAAGGATACATTTCGATATTTAGGATCAATGCTACAGAGGGACGGGGATATTGATAAAGATGTTAGCCATAGAATCAAAGCAGGGTGGATGAAGTGGCGGCAAGCGTCTGGTGTCCTATGTGACAAAAGGGTACCACAGAAGCTAAAAGGCAAGTTTTATAGGACGGTGATTAGACCTGCTATGTTGTATGGTGCAGAATGTTGACCTACGAAAAGACGACATATTCAACAGCTAAGTGTCGCGGAAATGCGTATGTTGCGTTGGATTTGCGGTCATACAAGAAGGGATCGAGTTCGGAACGATGATATACGTGAGAGATTCCTAGTAGCACCAATTGAAGAAAAGCTTGTCCAACACCGGTTGAGATGGTTTGGACATGTGCAACGGAGACCTCTAGATGCACCGGTGCGTAGTGGAATCCTAAGTCAGGATAGTAACGTGAAGAGAGGCAGAGGAAGACCGAAGTTGACTTGGGTAGAGGCAATAAAAGGAGACTTGAAAGGATGGAATATACCCAAAGACTTAGCCTTAGATATGAGTGCTTGGAAGACAGCTATTCACGTGTCTGAACCTTGATTGCTTCTGTTGGGTTTTAACTCTAGCTTACTCTAATTTGTTTGGGACTTAAAGGCTTTGTTGTTGTCGTTGTTGTTGTAAACGCGGCCCAATCCTCAGCGCCGCAGCCCGCAGGCCATCATCAGGCCAGATCCGCAAGGAACCCACGCGCGGCGTAGCCGCAACGCAGACTTCTCGACTAGCCTCGGCCCTCGGCCTCTCTGGCGGCCCACCAGCCAGTAGGCAGGCGCGTTTCTCCCAACTCTCTCTCGCCCTCTCTCGCCTCTCTCCCAACTCTCTCTCGCGATCGCCGTCTTCTCCGCGTCCTCGCCTAAACCCTGCGCTAAAAACCAAAACCTAACTAAAACCCCGCAGCTTTTTTTTTGTCCTCCCTTCTTCTCCCGCAAGCCACGCGCCCGCAGCCGCGCCGATCGCCATGTCGCGTCTCCTCCTTCGCCGCCGCAGCCTCCTCCTCCCGGGGTTGCGGAGCGGCGCCAGCCACCCCTTCGCCGCCGCCGCCTCTTCCCGTTCTGCGTCCTCCCGGGCTGCCTCCTCCCGCTCCTCATACACTTCCCGGTTCGCCCCTCCCGCCTACCACGCCTCCGCCACGGCCGCGGCCGCGGGCTCCCAATCGGAGGGTGCGGCGGCGGCGGCGGCCGAGTCCACACCCGCAGCGGGCGACCAGCCCTCACCGACACCTCCCCCCGCGGCGCGCGGGCGGTGGGGCCTGCTCAAGTTCGGCGCCTTGGCGGCAGTCGCCGGGGCCATCGGCGGCGTCGGATACGCCAGCTACGGTGCGATCCCCCGGTTCCTCACCGCGATCCGGCCTTCTAGGGCGATTTGGCTTTAGTTGCAGATTTGGTCTGGGGTTTGGCTTGGGATTTTGCGCGCGCCTGACTTGTTTTTTTTTTGTTTGCTTTCGTGTCAGCCTATTCGCTGAATGAAGTGGAGGAGAAGACGAGAGAGTTCAGGAAGAACCCAGCGCCGCTCATCCCTGAGGATGCCTCCACGTTCGAGGTAAGTTATACCATGCGATCCTCTGTTACTTATTGTTGCTTGTTAGTATTCGTGTGAGCTATCCTCTGTTACTTATTGTTGCTTGCTAGTATTCGTGTGAGCTGCAAAGCCAATTAATCATAGCACCCACCCTTTTCTCACCTAGGACGGAGGGAGGGATGGTACTCCGATGATTGGCCTTTTTGGCAGCTCAGATTCTTCTAAGATGACTAGGAATGTCTGTTCAGCTCCCATGAATTAGACTGACTATGCCAAACGGTTGGCAGAGATGCAAAATTTGTGTAACTAGAATTTGATATATTTCAGCCCACACTGTTTGTTGTTTGTTGTGGAGTGCCATTCTGTTGGTTGGATTTGTGGGAGGATCTTTGACTTCAGTTGACTGTTAATTTCTCTTTGATGCCACCATTCAAGCATATCATAAATGAATGACACACTTTGTGCTGATATTGAAGCATGGCATAACTTATACACCCCATGAGAATTTTGCACAAATGGATGAGTTGCATTAATTGAAATAGGGAGTGAATGCTTCTCCCATTGAGTGTGAAATTATTTTTTGACTGTAAATTATTGTTGTATTTCTTGCATGCAGAAGTATAAGGCTATGGTGTACTCGATGGCTATGAAAGGTGCAAACTGAATGCGCTCCTCTTTTTACTGTTCTTCTCTTTGTTTACTTGGAATTCAAGAGTTATTGTTGCGAAGTATTTTCTTCTCTGGTGATCAATTGCTGTGCACTTCTGAACGCATGTCCAGATGGCAATGTGGTGATGCTTGATGAAGTAGGCTCATTTTTTTTTTCACCACGGATGAACTGAATTTCATTACTTAAAAGCAACGAAATTACAAGAGTTTGGTAAACCATAATACGTACTTAGCTCAAACTAAACAAGCTGCCAGTTGCACTGAACACACAGGGTTCAGACAAAAGGCATCCAAAACCATCATCCCCAGCATAGTCAAAGACTAGATAAGCGATGATAAGAGTTCTCGCCGCCAAGGCTATGAAGAGTACGATTTATTACAAGTCCAGATCGGATGGAGTAGGCTCATAGAATGATAGAACTACTTACTGTTTCTCGACAGTTGAAAATTTTGCCTTTGATAATTACTATTAAATGCTTTGATTTGCATAATCAATAATTCATGTAAATTTGCAAATTACTTTAGGAATAGTTAAAGAATTACTCTGAGTTGTTCAGTGGAAGCACAGATTCCGATGGTATTGAATTATGAACTGGGTCAATGCATGTATGTTGGAAATTAATATATATGAACCCTTGTAAAGCATTCATGGATTTAACATTAGTTAAGATAGATGCATATGCTGATTAATATTCTGAGCTGAAACATTTTTCTGTGCTGAATTGCTACTTATTTCCAGCTTAGCTTGGTTGGTTATGGTTTTGTCTTTCGTACCTTCTTATCCTTACTAAGTGGTGTAAAATCTTGGGCTGCAGTTCCTGTTTCAGCTATAGAGCTGTACTTGGATATTAGGAGCACAATTGAAGACCATGTCAGGGTTGGTAACAGACTATAAGGTTTTTAGCCCCTTTGTACATGTATAATCTAGCAAGTGTTTGTAATTGCTCTTATTATTTTCTACTCCAGGGATTTACTGAACCCACATCAGACAAACTGCTACCAGATCTACTTCCTCAAGATCAGCATGTCTTCACCCTAGTTCTTGATCTGAATGAAACTCTTGTCTACTCTGATTGGCAGGTATATTGTGGCTTCATACCCTGTTCTGTTATTTATTTCATAATATGTGCGACATCGGAATCCAAAAACATGATGTAATAATATATGAAAGACAAACATCTGGTACTGTATTTACAAATGTTTTGTTTTGTTGAAATAGTTTAGTATTGTAAAATTGCAGGCCCATTATCCCTGCCACACAGGAAAGAGATCATGACTAATGGCAGTTTGAACGGTAGAGTGTAGTTTGCGTTCCATACTACTTATGTAATATGCTATAGGCTATAATAGATGCTATAGGCTGTAGTTTCGATATTTAGGATCAATGCTACAGAGGGACGGGGATATTGATGAAGATGTTAGCCATAGAATCAAAGCAGGGTGGATGAAGTGGCGGCAAGCGTCTGGTGTCCTATGTGACAAAAGGGTACCACAGAAGCTAAAAGGCAAGTTTTATAGGACGGCGATTAGACCTGCTATGTTGTATGGTGCAGAATGTTGGCCTACGAAAAGACGACATATTCAACAGCTAAGTGTCGCGGAAATGCGTATGTTGCGTTGGATTTGCGGTCATACAAGAAGGGATCGAGTTCGGAACGATGATATACGTGAGAGATTAGGGGTAGCACCAATTGAAGAAAAGCTTGTCCAACACCGGTTGAGATGGTTTGGACATGTGCAACGGAGACCTCCAGATGCACCGGTGCGTAGTGGAATCCTAAGTCAGGATAGTAACGTGAAGAGAGGCAGAGGAAGACCGAAGTTGACTTGGGTAGAGGCAATAAAAGGAGACTTGAAAGGATGGAATATACCCAAAGACTTAGCCTTAGATAGGAGTGCTTGGAAGACAGCTATTCACGTGCCTGAACCTTGATTGCTTCTGTTGGGTTTCAACTCTAGCCTACCCCAACTTGTTTGGGACTTAAAGGCTTTGTTGTTGTTGTTGTTGTTGTTGTTGCATTGCCTGTGCATTTTAACATAACCTGACAAGGTCCTGCTTACTAGGTTACAGTGTGCTTAATCAATACCTTGTACTTCCTGTAACAGTTGTCCTCCAGCATATTCTTGTACAAGTAACATCTGGTCTATGGTGTTTCAGTGCCAAGGCATATCAATATAGTGTTTAATTTTGTATACATCAGCAGAAACTTTAGTACTTATGAGTTATACATTACATGTATATACATGTGGACCTGGTTTATGCAAGTACACAATATGCTTATTGATTACCTTCCTTATTGCGCCTGCCCCTAATTGGAGCTCTTCTTATCTATTTCTATACCGAGAATAGCTTTATTGACGGGCTGAACGAACCCCTCACTTGGCTAACTCAACAATCATATGTCTAAGAGTCTGGTCTAACTAAGTGGATTGGAGGCGGGCATTGAGATATTTTCTTACGCCTTGTGATACCATCTCTTTTCAGTCGCTCCTAATTTTTTTTGTGTATCCAAAGAATGTACTAATGATGTTCTTTCCTGTCTCTCTCTTTTTTTCTGTAAAGCGTGAGAGAGGATGGAGAACTTTTAAGAGGCCAGGAGTTGATGCGTTTCTGGAACATATGTCAAAATTATATGAAGTTGTTGTGTATTCTGATCAGACACCTATGGTTAGTTGATCTTTTTCTTTGCATTTGAACTCTTATGTAATGGCCTAACCTTCATAGATATTTTGTTGGTGTGCAGTATGTTGAACCTGTGTTTGAGAGGCTGAACTCAAGGGGTACCATTTCACACAGGTTATCAAGACCTGCTACTAAGTACGTGGATGGAAAACATTATCGGGTATGCAGATTGCAAGGATTTACCTAATTTCTCAGCATTAGGAATTAGGATGCATTCATTGACGTTATTCTATACACTTGCTCCTGAATATTGTCATCCTTTGCAGCTTTATAATTATTATTATTAGCACATCTCCATTATATCATCTTTGTAAAAGATAACCAACTATCAGGAGCATGTACTTGAGGAAGCATCTAAATAAACATAGAGTTTATAGTACTTTCTATTTTAGATGTACAATCATGCATTTGTGATTGATAAACTTGCTACTGTTAAACATTTTGGTTAGGGTATGACATGTTTTTTAAGACTGGTCCTGTGTCTAATCTGTGGATATGCTTAACTGTCCATTTCCACTGTTTTTTTTTTTTTGTGTGTGTGTGTGTGTGTTGCCTCTTAATCTTACTATTTTTCATGTTTTATCAGGATTTGTCAAAGTTGAACAGAAACCCTGCTCAAGTTATCTATCTCAGCGCCCATGCTCTTGAATCTTGCTTGCAGCATGCAAATTGTGTTCAAATCAAACCTTTTAAACTTGAAGATAAATATGATACCCAACTGCTGGATCTCATTCCATTTCTCGAGTGTGAGTGTTCTAACCCATCTCTTATATTGTAATATCAACATGGTTAGACGTTGATCAAGCCAACACAATTTGCAGATGTTGCCATGGCTAGACCTTCTGACATTAGGACAGTGCTGGCATCCTATCAAGGTCATGATGTTGCTGCTGAGTTTATTGAGCGTTCAAAGGAACACCAGCGGTAAGCAAACATGGTTATGCCTTATTCTAGTTCTCGTTGCAAGGCATCATGTGAATGTTCCTGCTATTGAATCTGTGCAATTTGCTATGAAGTTATAATAGTTTAGGGTTGATGTGAGTCTATGAATGAATCACTAATTTGTGATACAATCTGATATAACATATTTTTGCTTCTTTTGCATTAATGCTTCTAAATGGAATAGTGTCTCTATATTGAACTGTGTTATAATTCTTAAATGGAAGTGGTTCTAATTATATTAAAAAAAGATGCTGCAAGTCCTTAATAATCTCCCACCAAGTTCCTCGTGTGGATAGGCTTGACATTAAAACTTGAGCTGAATTTATGACCTTGCAACATTAAGGGATTAGTTGTGCTTGACTGTTCTTCAGAGTGATATGTGGCCCCTCTTTCACAATGCCTGGTTTCACCAATACATGAAAATAACAAAATACAAAGTAGGTCTGGCCTTTGAGTATATTTTGACCACAGTAGGCATATTTAGGCTCGGATCTGAGGAGTCCGGATCATTTTAGTTAGTTTGGATTTTGCAAACACCATATTAGTCACCTCTTTACAGAAACCAGTTACAGAAATGCTGTAGTACAAAACCACTCGCTGCAAGCCATAAGTAGCCAACCTTTGTGCGCTTTTATCTTATTGATTTGAGCTACAATAGGCTTTCTGGAATTTATCTGCATGGCCCATTTAATATTTTGGTAAGGTATACAGATGATCAGGACTGTTAGTCTGACGACATTATTCTTCTCATCTCACAGGCGTATGCAGGAACAGAGCAAGCTTGGGCGCATATGGCGACGGTGATGGATCGTTGAAGGATAGTGCACTGATTGATTTGTGAATCCTAGTCATCATCATGTTTCCAAAAGAAGAGCATATGGAACCTTTTGTTCTTGTCCGTAGTCGAATTGTTGGCTGCTGTGTAGGGATATTCTTAGTTTTGGCAGTTTAGGTTGCGCCCTTTTGTCAAAGGCATTCTAGTAAGAACATGGTTAAATGGCCAATGCTGAGAGTTGAGACCATGCGACTCAAATGTTGCTTTGATGGAGCTGTCAACGTGCTTCTTGCGGAAAACAGAAAAGTGATTATTCAATGGGCGACCGTAGCATCTCCCGTCAATATTTTGTTTGATCATTTGGTTTAGTATCAGCTAGCTTTCGCGGATTTATGGAGTCGAAGGGCTTTTGTATTTTGTCATCATGTAACAGTGGATCACATAATGCTGGATTTCCATGAGAAATCATGTGAAATACATCTAATTTCTGGCACTTCAAAGTTCAGCTGGTGTCCGTGGAATCCATTTGAGCTTTAGCAATTCTTCCTACTGTCATCACGTTAGTGATAAATACATCTCTTAGTAACTTTAGTGGCTGGTATCTTTGAAATTTGAAATAGCTGATAATAAAAAACGGCGGGTCTTTGACGGTTGATCGCGATGTCTTGACGAAAGAATTTTATTGTATGCTACAAAGTGGGATCGAAGGACTCTTGTCTGGTAAAAGTGGAAATTAAAATTGATGTTCATACGCTAAATCTACTGAAAATTTAAAACTCCAGCATTATGTGAAGGCACATACGAGGCAACCAATATCTGTCCTTGTTAAGACATATTGACCCCGTTGGGCTGGCAGAATTTTGGCTGAAACTGGCTGAAAACGCTGTTCTGGTTGAATTGTTGTAAGAAAAAAACACCGTTCCAGCTAAAAAAAAGAAGCCGAACAAACCAAATATAAGGTAAGCCGAACAACCAATATTATCGGCTTGTTTGGATACTTGTGTATTCACTTCAATCTACATGTATTGAGGTGAATTGAAGTGTAAATTCGTTTAAGTTCTACTTAAATCCATCTAACACATGGATTGAGATGGATACGAAGATATCTATAAGAGAAGAAGGGAGGAAGTATACCCTATGAGTGGATAATGGATATATTACAGAGAAATTGTATCACAAACAAGTAGATGCACTGATGCATCAACATGGAGGAACATGTGTGCCTATTTTAGTTGGAGCTTGCTAAAGTATATTGTGTGATAGGCTGTCGGTGTGCTTCTCTCTCTTTTTTTTTAAAAAATAAAAAATAAATGCACGCCTAGCTTCCTAAAGACTTAAATATTTTTAAGTGTAACTAAGTATATAAAAAATAATTCTAATATTTATATTTTGGAATAAATTTATCATGAAAAATATATTCTACTATCAATCTAATGATATTTCTTACACTTCATAAATATAATACTTTTTATATATACTTAGGAAAATCTAAAAAGATTTTATCCCTAACGAGATGCATATAATTTGGGACGAAGAGAGTATGCTTGTATGCATAGATATAAGTCTATGTCCCAAATATTACTATACTCATGTATTTGAATTGAATTTGAGTGTGATACGTACTCCAACCGTTTTAAATTATAGCTTATTTTATCTGTCTCCATGTTAAATTTATTAAATTTTGATTAAATTTTAGAAAAAACATATTAATGTTTATGAGTCCACACAAATGCTCAATCAAACATATATTTCATGGAGAATCCAATTAAACTAATTTAATATTCGAGATATTAAGAAAAGGTTTGACTTAGGACAAAATCAAAGTAAACCATAATTCTGAACGTATGGGGTATCTCTTGGGTTTAATTTACTGGTTTGTAAAACAACACAATTTTTTAAGATCCTTATACTATAAATTTTCAAAAATACGAGGCTGTTTGGATGTAGATATTGGAGCCCGAAATTAGAAATTGGAATAAGCTTTTCTAAATTCTATTGTTTGGATGTCCATGGTATTGAGATTTGGAATTACAACCCTAATACCAAGGTATTGGACTATAACTAGAAGTGGGCTCTCCCCGTACAAAGCTTCACCCCTCTGTATTGGTTGAAATTGGGCTCTCATGACCCCGACGCCTCCCTCGCCCGTGGCCTAACCCAACGCCGCCACCGATCCAACCGCAGCCGACGCCTCCTCGCTGGTCACGCCCTGATCCGCGCCGCGCAGCCCGCCACAAATCTCTTTCCTAGGCCCCGACAACTCCATCTTCGCTCGCGTCCCCAACCTCCGCCGCTTTTCTTCACGCGAGGCTCGACGCCTCCGTCGCAACCCTCTCCGTGCGCGTGCGGTCGGCCACCTCCTTCCCCATCTCTCGTAGGCTCCTTCTTCCCCATCTTTGGAAGTCCGGCTGCTCTGGTCTTCTTCCCTAGCTCTGACCACCTCTTCTTCCCTAGCTCTAGTAGCTCCTTCCCTAGCTCCGGCATCTCCTTCCTCGGCTTTGGCATCTCCTTCCTCGGCCCTAGCAGGTTTCTTCCCCAGCTCCAGAGGTGTGGCTACTGTTGTTGATGGAGCGATGTGTCAATTCTAGGTACATCCAAACAATAGATTTGGTATTATTAGACATTTCCAATACAAAGCTAATTTGGTATTGTATCCAATGCAATTCCAACCCATTCAATATCTACATCCAAACGGACCTCAAATTCAATTAATTTGAGCCATTTTTAGTTCTTACAACTCCCAAGTTATAAAGGACCATAGCTTCTGAGACCCAGCTCAGGCTCGTAGCTCGACAGCGACCTAGCTCGCCCGCCTCCCCATTGTCCACCCTATCCCCACCCCCGCCATCGTTGCGCCATCTCTGGCTGCTCCCTCGCTCCCACCTCCATGGCATCAAAGCAAGCGGCGGCGGGCGAAGCCCTTGCATCCCAAATCAATGGGATGTCCTAATAGACATAGTGGATCACCTAGACATAGATCTAGCGGGTACAACCTTACATACGGGATAAAAACTTCCTAGAATATGATCTAGAGAGAGAGGAAGGGAGATGAGATGTCATCGACCATCCGCGGGCTTGGAGGAAGAGCTCGACGTAGCCATGGCGAAGGTGATGTGGTCCGGGTCGGCGGTGTCTGACGGTGTTGAGGCCAGTCGCAGTGCAGTGGGGGCATAGAGGCGGCGGTGAAGACGGCAGTGGAGCTTTCCATCGCTGGCTGCGCCCCTCACTAGATCGGATTGTGTTTGTTGGTGGGTGTGGTGGCTCACAGTGAACTTTGTACTGAGAGCCGCCGCCCCCACCTCTCTTTATAGCGCAGTGCAACAGGGGCCCACCAACCATGTAGCGTTGGGCGCCCTCGATCAAGGCACGAGGTCAAGGCCCAACTTGGCCATTGGGCCGAGCTGGAGAGATCAACACTAACAATCTCCCTCTTGATCTCATCTTATTACTTAAACTTAACTTACTTTATCTTTTTCCCATTCTATCACAGATCAATGCATAGAGTGTGCTTCATCATCACGGTCAGTGCCATTAGATTAATAGCTATAATGCACCTCTCTGTTTTGAAATAGATTCTCAACTAGGCCTTTATTATCTAGGAATCATAGGCTTTCCATTAAACCCATGCCGGCTAAGTGTTCTCTGAACACGTTGGGTGGTAAGCCTTTTGTAAGCAGATCCGCGAGCATCTTTTCTGTACTTATGTGCTCAAGACTAATTATATGATCCCGAACATTGTCTTTCACAACATAATACTTTATGTCAATGTGTTTGGCAGCACCACTTGACTTATTGTTGTGAGCATAATATACTGTTGGATTATCATCATAGTATAACTTGAGTGGCTTATGTATATCGTCTACCATTTTCAACCCGGGCATGAACTTCTTCAACCAATTCACCTGCCCTGGGGCCTTATAACACGCTACAAACTCAGCATATATCGTAGACGATGTAGTGACGGTTTGCTTGGAGCTTTTCCACGATATAGCTCCTCCTGCGAGAGTAAATATATATCCTGACGTGGACTTTCTATCATCTCCCACATAATCTGAATTTGAATACCCCTCTATGTGTAGGGAATCAGATCTGCTGTACGTTAGCATGAGGCCTTTTGTGCCTTGCAAGTAACGTAAAACTTTCTTTACCAGTCTTCAGTGTTCTATTCCTGGATTACTCTAATATCTGTCAAGTAACCCGGTAACAAACGCTAAGTCAGGGCGTGTACATACTTGAGCATACTATAAACTTCCGACAGCTGAAGCATATGGAACCACTTTCATTTGATCTATCTCATATTGGTTCCTAGGACATTGGAATTCCCCAAATCTATCGCCCTTGACTATGGGAGCAGGTGAAGGCTTATAATTTTGCGTATTGTATTTCTTTAGAACCTTTTCTAAGTATGTCTTTTGGGATAATCTTAAAACCCCATTCCTTCTATCTCGGTGAATCTCTATTCCTAGAACGAACGAAGCTTCACCGAGATCCTTCATATCAAAATTCAAGGACAAGAACTTCTTCGTTTCTAGTAGTAGATTAACATCACTACTAGCGAGTAAGATGTCATCCACATACAAGATTAGGAAAATGTATTTCTCATTCTTGAACTTTGCATAAATGCAATTGTCCTCTATATTTTCTTGAAATCCAAACTTCCTTATTGTAGTATCAAACTTTAAATACCACTGTCTTGATGCTTGTTTTAATCCATAAATGGATTTCTTCAGGAGGCATCCCATATGTTCTTTTCCTTCCTCAACAAAACCTTTTGGTTGTGCCATGTAAACATTTTCCTCCAAATCCCCTTTTAGGAACACCATCTTTACATCTATCTGATGTAATTCTAAATCGTAATGTGCTACAAGCGCCATTATAATTCTAAAAGAATTCTTACATGAGACTGAAGAAAATGTCTCATTATAATCTATGCTTTCTCTTTGCATGAAGCCTTTTACCACAAGTCGCGCTTTAAATCTTTCTGCATTCCCTTTGGAGTCATATTTAGTTTTGTAGACCTATTCACAGCCTACTGTCTTGGCTCCTTTAGGAACTATTTCTAAGTCCCAAACACCATTGATATTCATTGATCTCATTTCATCTTGCATGGCTTCAAGCCACTTTGATGAGTGAGCGCTTCTCATGGCTTCTTCAAATGAGGTGGGATCACCCTCCATTTAAAATTCTTGACATTCATAGACTTTGTAGTCATCAGGAATGGCTGGTTTCTTAACTCTTTGAGACCTTCTAGGAGCCTCATTAGTTGATGTTTGTTCTATATGAGGTTGTTGTTGCTCTTCCTCATGTGTGACAATAGGTTCTACAGGATCCGAAGGATAGGTTCCTCATGTTTATTCATTGTCGCCACGAGAGAACTAACAACAGGTGTTGTTACTATAGTGTCTTGCACTGTTGGTGCAGCAACAATAGGTAGCGTGAAGAATGGCTCCTAAACCATCGGAGTAGCCACATGTACCCGCTTCTTCTCTAGGTTAATTTCTCGTGCTACCATGCTCCCCTTGATCAACTCTTCCTCTAAGAACACAGCATGTCTTGTTTCTACAAACTTCGTATGCCTGTCAGGACAATAGAAGTGATAATCTTTTGACTTTTCTGGATAGCCAATGAAATGGCAATTGACTGTCTTGGAGTTTAGCTTCCCTATATTTGGGTTAAAGACTTTAGCCTCAGCTAGACAACCCCACACACGTAAATCGCTAAGTGAGGGTTCCTTTCCTATCCACAACTCATATGGTATTTTGGGCATCGACTTGCTTGGCACTTGATTAAGAATATGAATGGTGGTTTTTTAACATCTCCATCCATAAACTTATCAGTAGGGTAGACTAATTTATCATGCTTCTCACCATATCTATTAAGGTACGGTTGCGTCTTTCAGCTACTCCATTCTACTGAGGCTCGCCCGGTGTAGAGTACTGGGCAACTATGCCATTTTTCTATAAGAACCTTGTAAAAGGTCCAGGAACTTGGCCATATGGGGTGTGTCGACCGTAGTACTTCCCCCCACGGTCAGATCTTACTATCTTAATCTTTAAATTGTGTTGATTTTCTACTTCAGCCTTAAATATCTTAAATTTATCCAATGCTTCTGATCTTTCTTTAATTGGATAAATATAGCTATAACGAGAATAATCATATGTGAATGTTATAAATGAATCATAACCATCCACACTCTTCATAGGAAAAGGATCACAGATGTCTATGTAAATTATTTCTAAAATTCCTGAGCTTCGTTTGGCATCTTTCTTTCTTTTCTTAACATACTTTCATTTTATGCAATCAATGCATTGTTCTAAATCTAAAAATTCTAATGGTGGAAGAATTGATTTCTTAATCAATCGCTCTATTCTTCCCCTCAAAATATGGCCTAAACGACAGTGCTATAATTTCGATGATACATCATGAACTCTCTTCCGCTTGTTTTGTAGCACCTGGTTTTAAGAACAAAACCAGATACGCACCATATGTGAGCCTAGGAAGTCAAATCTCACATATAGCTACAAATAAGGGTAATATCGAAAGACAATGCTCAATATATAACGTACTTAGTATAAAGGATATAACCTTAGACAACAAACAGTGGAAAAACAACTCCAATCTTCAGGTGAAGACTCCAACTCCATAGGGACAACTGACTGGTTGATCACAAGCCTAATCCCTCCAAACTCTAGCAATCTAGTACCCATCCAAGATTTTTTCAAAGATTTAAAAAGTAAAGCAAGCATAAGTACATGTCGTACACAACAAATATAACATGGGGTTCATGAGGCTCAAAAGGCTAACACGGGTTTAACTGTGATTAGTTTTTAATAAGTCATCTTTTAGCAATTTGGTGGCAACAAGTTTATTCACAAGCCCATATAAACACATGATCAGGTAAACATGGATAATGAATAGCATAAATAGTAATCATTAGTGAGCATCTTTATTATCAGTATCATTAGTGTTCATCATCTATTCCATAAAGGTCTAAGGCCACTCATGACCGTGAGCATGGCTGATATACCAGTTTTATACTCTACAGAGGTTGTACACTTTCACTATGAGTCATGATTTACCCTTTCACCCGAGGTGATTAGCCTCTTGACCCACTACCAAGGAAGGTCGGCAGGGTTCACTATGAAGCCTTTCAAAGGTACGTCTAATAAGTTAGGGCCGCTAGGTTTCCTCATCAATAAGCATGAACTCCCCTCCAAGGAGTGACTGATAAAAGACTAAAAAACCAAAATGCACTCAACCTGGCAGGCAAAGGTCATACCTATCGGAGCCCCTCTTATGCCATAAAGGTAACCACTAACAAGCTAGAAAAAGTCATCATACTGAGCTAAAGCCAGAGCCATATATCCCTCACAGATGTACTATAAGTCCCAGATGTTTGCTAACAGATAAGTCCTTAGGGAGAGGAATCTAGAGCACCGTAAAATAGCCCAATGCTCAAGCCCCCTGGTTCTATGTTGCTAAAACACATCTTTTAGTGTTTATTGCATATTCCATTAGTGAAGTTACAAGATCATGGTTATAGTTGAGCACTAGCATCATACTACCCAATGCAATACCCCATAGGTATCAAGGAATCCAGGATATTAAATAGCTAGAAAACTTACTATGGTTGCTAAGGTAGACACATGCTTATGATTAGATTATTAAAGTGAATAGGACAACAAGGATGATCCCATGCTATACTTGCCTTAAACTTAGATCCTTTTTCTAGTCTAAACCTTCAATGGAACTCCTTTTTGATCAACACGTAAAGCTCACCAACTAGACATGATCATAAAGCACCACGCAAGCATCCATGCAATCATACACGAAGCAAACAATAGAACTAAATTAGAATAGTACACCAAACATAATAAACAACAAGCAAAAAGGTTTTAAAGATGTTCTACACATTGTCATGAACAAACAGACGCAAAAAGTACTCTAATCGGAACTATGACGGAAAAGTTAAGAATTAAATAAGATTTCCTTTAATAAAATAATAGATTTAATCTAACCTCAAATTTCAAAAGTTGAAAATATATTTAACAGTAAGATAAACATGTAGATTACGCAATTATGAATCTAACACAACTTGAACGGATCAAATTAGAGTTAAAACAGAGAAATTATGGCCTAAATAAGACTAGTGGCAAAACTGTAAATAGATGAAAACGTATTTTGAATCTATTAGAAAGAAATTATGTTTTCAAAAGAAGAAAACATTTTCTGGAAAGTTGCTATGGACTGTGGGTTCTATTTAGATAAAACTGAGGGGCTTTTTAGCAAAAAGAACAACAAAGGGGTATCACGTGATCTAGATCGTTGGATTGAGATTGGATGACGCTAATTAGATCAAGGAGGGAAAGAGAGGCATGGCTGGTCGGAGAAGATGACCACCACAGCGGTTGCCATTGCCGACGACGAAGGAGCTCACTGGCGATCCTAAAACTGGCCCTAGAGACCTCAGATTAACATGGGAAAAACATAGGGAACAAGAAGAGGTAATGGCGAACGCGACTAGGAGGTGTGAGAGGGCCACAACGACACCAAGGCGGCACGGAGCTCGCTCAAGTGGCTTGGGTTTGTTGGTGGAACCCCGACAACATGAAGTGAGAGACAGAGAGCGTGAAGGAGGGCGTATGCGGCACCTGTGGCTTGCTTACCTCCACACGAAGCTCGGAGAGGTCGTTGCAGCGATGGAGAAGTAGCGGAGCGGCGAAGCGATCTCAGCGATGGTGGCTTGGGGTTTCGGCAGCGCGATGAGCTCAAGTTAGGGTGGCCCATGCGCTAGGTTTGAGAACGGGGAGGTGGACATGGTGTGGGGCTTGGTATTTAAGAGTGCAGCGGCATAGGGTGCCCGCCAACGACTAGTCGGCATGGAGGCGGAGTCCTAGTGACTGTGTCCATCGCGGAGATGAGCTGGAGGAAGGAGATGGCGCAGACATGTGGGCCTGAGGTGGTAGTGGCACAGAGCGCGGGGCTGGGCAGTCAGAGGGAGAGAGAAGAAAGGGGCGCGGCGGTGTGGCTGCTAGGCCGGCCCAAGAGGGAGAAAGAGAGGAAAGGAAGCGGGTCGCGGGGAAGAGAGGCGGGAGTAGGCCGGCTGGGCTTTGGCGAAAGAGAGGGACATGAGAGAGTTTTCATTTTTTTTCTTTTTCTTTTCTAAATTTCCAAAGCAAATTTTCAAATGAGTTTTGAATTCTCTTTTGAGTTTTGAATCAAACCACTCAATACAAAATAATATGCAGCAACATGTATGCACAAACATGTAGCTAGACCTTATATTTGATTTTAAATTTTAAATAAGTTATCATTTTTCTAAATTTAAATGCTCACAAAATGCATAATTAAATCAAATTCACCTATTTCAAAATCATGCAAATTTGAGGGTGTTACATATTTCTTGCATTCATAGACAAGGCATTCTCATTCTCAGTGCTCACAACATTCACATTCTCAGAAAGTGATAACAAATAAAGCTTGTCTTATCAGAAGGCAAGACCAACACACTTATTATTAAACACAATCTGACATTTTCCATTACCAAAATGGCAATCATATCCATCATGGTCTAGATGTGAAACACTTATCAAATTTCTACGCAAATAGGGTACATAAAGGACATCTGAAAGCTGAAGTATAAAACCATCATCTAGTTTTAGAGAGAGATCTCCAATGGCTTCCACTTCAGCTTCAACTCCATTTGCTACTTTAATTTTTCTTTCTCCTCTTTGCAGGGTCCTCCTCGTATGGAATCCCTGTAATGAATTTGCAACATGAATAGTTGCACCTGAGTCAATCCACCAAGTAGATTTTGCATAACTTAAATACAAGGACTCATCTATGAATTTAATAATGTCCCCACCTCTCTTCAAAAGGCTCTTCAGGAACTCTAGATAATTCTTCTGGTAATGTCTACACTTCTTGTACCATTTGCATTGATCCTTATCAACTTGGACATTATTGTTCTTTTGATGGTGATCGTTCTGAGGGGCTTTCCCTTATGGTTTGGCATTCTTGTTAAAGTTCTTCCTTTTATTGTCCTTTACATGGTTGACGGAGTCACCATGTGAGCTCTTAAGTCTCTCCTCTTCTTGCACACACATGGCAATGAGCTTCTCAATGTCCCATTTATCGGGCTGCATGTTGTAATTAACGATAAAGGTTTCATACTCCTTGGCAAAGAAGCAAAAACCAAATGAATTAGGAACTCATCTTTGAGCCCCAAATTCATTGGCTTGAGCTTGGATGTCGTGTTGCTCATCTTCAATATGTGCTCTCTTATCTCTCCACCAGAGTATTTCTCATTGAATAACTTCTTGATCAGAGTGCTGGCATAAGCCTTTGAAGAGCCAGTAAACTAACTCTCCACCTTTTTGAGATACTCAGTGGCGGTATCGCAATATAGGAATGATCCCCTTATTGCATCTGAAATAGTGGACTCAGCCACCATCAAACACTTGTGGTTCGAAATGTCCCACTTCTTACGATCAAGATCGTATTTCATTCTCACTTCTACATGATCTCGCTGCCGAGTAGTGAAATTAGCATCAGTTTCATTCTCTGCCCTCACCGAGTCCACTGGCTCAGTAGGACACGAAGAGGTAAGTGCTAGGTCATTCTCGGACAGAGCAAATGTCAATTCATACTTCTCTCGCCATATGCGATACTTGCCCCCCTCAAGAGGTGGAATGTGCGAGATGAACACAGAACTGCCTAATTTATACAAGATCAAGTACGATTGTCCCTGCTAACACGTTGACACGCGCATATTTTCACTTATATAAACTCAGTAGTCCACTGAATGTCACGAAGGACCTCGATAAATTAACATCACAACCAAGATCGTATGATTAAGCAAATACACATCACATACGTAGAGTTGTAGCGGAAATAATATTACAAATGGGTTCATAAATAATAGTACAAGTTTGGGTTTCAAAATCGATTAGTGAAAACAACATAGCTTTCAAATAATTACATTAATATAAGTTCCGAATACATTGCTAGCATAAGTGACATCCTCTAGCAAAAGCAAATAGATGAGAATAAATATAGAGTCACCGAGCCCACTAGCGGTTAGCCACCATCTTCAGCAAGCTAAGAACTTCACCTGCAATATGGTGGGATAAACCCTGAGTACTCGAATATACTCAGCTAGACTTACCCGTCATAAACCAGAAATAAAATGACTCCAAGGATCATACAAGGCTTTATAGGTGGAGCTATCTTGATAACATTTTACATAAAACGCAACTAATTCGGTTGTACAATTATACTTTGGTCATCAAGTTAATTATAGCTATTCATATCTAGATTAGCATCTAACCTGTGCCAAACATGTGGTATATATTTGATAGCATACAATAGTAACCACAGCCGGTGTAGTAATTCTATGTTTATCCGAACCATCACATTCCATAATACAATTACTATGATGTTGGGACTAGCCAAGTTTCTCACTGTCCGGGAGAGACGGCGATTCAAATCGATTTCAACCAGCTAGGAATTTATTCCTAACACAAACCTAGGTCTACTAGCCATGGTAGCCTTAGGTCACCTTTGGTACAACTCAGATCCACATTTCGTGGGTTCGCCCAGTGCCGCACAATCAGGGACGACCAGCTGCCAGGACGATCAGGACTACCCTGCCCTTAGGCTTACATATGGCTCCCTACACATCCTTACTACCATCCAGAGTACGCACTCTAATAGAGCGGGGCCCGGCCTGAGTTGAGCTACCCGGCTTCACGGTCGGAACGAGTTATCTAAGTGATAGGCATGCGTTCAATCTTATCAAAAAGCACCAACAACGGTATGGTCCTTAATCGATACAGATGAGGATAAATCCACACCCAAGACCTTCATGTCTTATTGCTTCTCTATCGACATCTCGCTCGATCTCCATTCATTATAAACATATGGTTATTTCCATGATAGCAAATATAGCCAACCATGCTTTGGTATCCACCTATATCTCGTAGGTGATAGGAAATCACCCAACTTCTACCGGTCTAAGCATCACTAAGCATACATTCAATCCTAGACCTACATAGGGTTCAAGGTATATTTCTGGACAAGGAAATTATATGCATCAAGTGGTTCCAATCAACTCTTATAACCTAATGCATCAAACATAAAGGACTCAAGTGATATTTGTAAAAACATAGGAGGCTTAGAATGCTCTGGGGCTTGCCTGTGATCCAACACTAGGTTAGTATTTGTTAGACGACACTCGCTTGGTGAGCATCTCCTGTTCAGGCATGTACTCTAGGGGTCCTTCCATCTTCAGGATAGGTCCACCATACACCGTCTTCAGGTTTAGCTCCAACATCCCAACCTTCACGTGGTTCATCTAGCATACCTAGATGAGATACAAGATGCAAGTGCATAAATATGAAGAATGGTAATATGAGATGCATCACATAATAGCATTCAAGGCAACCTAAGATCATGCAAGACATAGGCACCTAGAGTTATTTAACTAAACATCACACAACCTATTATAGAGGGATAGCAAGCTTACTAGGCATGGCACACAAGTGAACTTAAGTTTAGATATTGCACCCATGCATCGATCAAGAACTAACCAACCTGTTTAGCCAAAACAAGAGCAAGCTAAAGCAATCACCTAGCACATGTATAGAAATCTAAACAGCAGCTCAGCGGTCACTTATTTTAACTATAACTAGAGGCATAAGCATCCAACAAGGGTTACCCTAGACTTTATGGAAAGCTAATGAAATTGCCTACAACATTGTTATTATCACCAAAAGCTTATTCCAAAGCTAACCAGGTCAAACATGCCAATATTTTAGATCTACACAGAATTAGGACAGAAAAGTAGTAGTACTTTCAAAAATATATAACTGAAGTTATAGACATCAAACAAGAATGAACCTTACCTTTATAGAAATATTATTAAATTATCCAAAACATGTTTATTATCATCACAAGGTGATTCCATAATTAACAAGGTCAATCAAGCACAATTGAGCACCTCTGTCCAGACTTGGATAGATTCTGCCATGAAATTTCTCAAGCTTATAACTAGAGATCTACAACACAAAAATGGGTGATCTAAGATAATTTGGAAAGCTTAAGGAAAGCACTATAACTCTTATATTATCACTAAGACATGATTTCATACTTAACTAGGTCAAACAACACAATCATTCAGATCTATACAGACAGCATGCAAAACCTGACAATGAATTTGTCAAATCTATAGCTCCTAAATTATCAGGCCTATGGTCATGAAAATTTAACACAACCTATATTATGAAGTTACCTACAAATTTCTTAATCTCATCATAAGATTATTCTATAGTTAACAAGGTCAATTAATCCAATAAATGCATCTCTATCCAAAACATAGACAGAATCTGATATGCCACTTTAAACAACTATAACTAGAGTTCTACATGTCCAATAAATATGATTCTAGACTTTTTAGAAATCTTAGCAAATTCTAAACAACTTTGTTATAAACACCTAGAGCTAATTCTACAACTAAAAAGGCCCCACAGTACCAACAAGGTAACCCTATCTGGGTTTGGGCAGAAACAGACACAGAGATTTAAGCAACTATAACTAAAGATCTACTTAACCAAAAAATATGCTATTTAGCTTTTTGAAAAGACTAAGAAAAGTACTACAACCCATGTATTGTCATCAAGTTATGATTCATAACTTAACCGAGCCAATTAATTCAAACATGCAGGCCTATTTAGAATAGGAGCAAGGTAACATGGGGCATTTGTTATTTTTATAGCTCTTAAACTATCAAGCCTAAACTCCTAAAAATTTTATCAGACATCAACCATCACCTGATTAGCACTCCATAAAAATTTCACATTTATTTGAGCAGAACAACTATAGTTATGAAAAAGACAAGTACAACTAGTATTCAAAACATAACCTTCATAAATCTATTTTTACAGCAAAATCTTTAAAACTAAAGCATGCCATATTATAGATCTAGTGCATAGATAATTTCACAAGGATTCCAAAAGGTCAACATTTGTTATTTTCTGATTTTCTAGGATTTATTATGTATTTTCAAAGTTTCAGCCAAAATAAAAGCATAAAGGAAAAATGACTTTGCATTGGAGATCGTGAGCTTCTCACTAATACTAACCCCCGCAAATGGGTCCTTCTCGACACTATTCAACTGAGTCATAGGATTCACAGCTAGACCCAACAAAAGCTTCTATTCGCATTATGGCCCTTCTCTCCTTCTTCCACGAGTCAGAGCAGAGGACGCGCTCGGGCGACTCGCCACCGGCCGGTGGAGCTCCGAAGGCGGTGACTTGATGGCCGGAGAGGCGCGCGGGGGCGACGACAGCCGCACCTATGCCTAGCTTCGCTCAGGCAGCGGCAGCCCATAGCCATCCTGGCCACGCGTGCCAACGGCGGTGCATCCGGCGCCTCATTGATTAGAGAAAGGCATGGGGCTGGCTTGGGTGCTCAGATGGCTGGGGGTGCAGAGCAGCGAGGTGGAAGTGGCTCTACCATGGATGACATGGCGAGCGAGAGACAGAGAGACAGAGCGAGAGGGAGGGGGAGAATGGAGAGCACAAGGAGAAGGGCTCGGGCTTGGCCTCCCCAAAACAACGAGCGTGGGTGAGGTGGTGAGCATGCACAAGCGAGGTATCGAGCGAGGCGAGCCGAGGGAGCCACACAGCATCGAAACCCATGCGCGGTCAGCCATTGCTGCTGCTTCTGCTGATTAAGAAAGAAAAAATCTAATACCATCTCAAATATACCACTGAAGCCTCTTTTTCTTCCTTCCTTATTTCCCGATTAGGCTGGCGTTTGATCACGGAGCAAGAGGCAAAGTTGTAGATCTTTGCGAGGTGAACAATATTGCTTTAAGGATCAAGATCTAACTCGGACTGTATTGGAAGATACAGAGCTTCAAAGGAGGGCAGCCCAAAACTGAATTCTGCATTTCAGTTTTAGACCGACTGAAACTGCATAATTCTCCCCTCTCTACTCCCTAATCCAGCCAGTTTCAGCAAAAACATCAGTAATACAAGTTGTAGATATAAGGAAGTACTACAACTTCTATTAAAGGTTCATGAACTGGTTCGGCCTGGTTTGGGAGATACAGAGCTCCAAATAAGCTAACCTGAAACTAAAATTTCAGTTCCTGGACTTGGTAAAATTTTGAGTACTGAAAACAGCTGCAAATTCCAAGTTTGAGCTTCGGTTTAGCTTGCTTACAAGCTGATATAGCTCTTGGTCTAAAAACAAAGTTTGTTCTACTCTACTAAAACTTCAACTTTGATTTAAGGTGCAACTCCATGCAAGCACTGTAAGCGATTGGTCAACACAGGTCAAAATAGCATCACGATAAAGCTTAAATTAGAGTTTTTGACCGATTGAGACATTTTCTTGACCTTAGCTCAACACGAACCCTTCATGATTTTTGTTGTAGAGTTCATTTAGAGTCATTTGGGTAAGGTAGCAAGGTTTGGTTGATGACCTATAATTCCATTCACTTAGTAGTGCAATTCAAGCAAGAATGTAACTCATCATTTCATGTGACTTTGATTCTAAACTTCATGAAACTTTTCCACTGGTCTAGATGAATGCATGTTGATGTAATATACATGAAATAAGCATGTTTAACCTTACTCTTGCATAATCTTAACATGGATCCACATGTAAGCAAAGGTGCATTGTCCAAGTTTAAGTTGGAGCTCACTCTTGTAGATTTGATCTTTCATCTTCATCACCACTTAACATGTTATGTTTGAGTTCGAATTCATTGCTTAACTGGTGACAAACACCTAGGGTGTTACAAACGCCATAGGGTTGAGTCCTGAAAACAACGTCAGAGACAGTGAGAAAACATGACATAATAATTGCATGCCTTAATTTAACGTTGGTCAAAATTAAAACATACAACATTCTTCTACATTAATTATACATCACCGTTGGACAGAAATAGAATTAATGCATCAAATCTCATGGACAAAATTATAATATTCCTATTATCAACCTTGGTCAAAAAATAGCAATATCATAAATTAACTTAAATAAATATAACTACTCCTCCAATTTAAATTTTCTTGTTGGTTCCTATTGAAATCAGAGGATAAACATAATAATAATTTACTGAACAAAAAATAATTGTTCTTCAAATTAAATCCTTCCATTGGTTCGAATTTAATTAGAAGATAATAAGCATTAACTTCGCAGCGGAAACATGAAAGATAATCTTAAAATTAATATTATCAGAAGCATTTCTTTGTGCTTGACTACTCTCTGAATAAATTCTTGTGAGGGTTCAAATTTAAACCGAGATATTAACTCAAAACTTAATGAAATTCATCAAAAGAATGCTTCTGAAAAAGGATAAAACTTAAAATCGGTGTTTACTGTTCATTTGTCCTGGCCTGAGGAACATAGCTCGCGGCCCATTCCGTAATTGCAGTGCGCGGCCCAGCGAAAACACGGTGGCCCAGTAGCGAAACTCGGTCCAGCGGCCTGCTTCGCGTGGCGTGCGCGCCCGCTCCCCCGTGCCTAGGCCGCAACCTGGACCTGGGCCAGGAATATCTTCGCCCGCCTGGGCCTAAAGCAGGCCCGAGCGCTGTTAGCCGTCGGATCCGATCCGACGGTTCTCCGTGCGCTTCGGCGGAACAAAAACCCCTCCCCGGTCGCTCCTCCCGCCCGAACACTAGAGCATTTGCTTTCTCCCTCCCCTTTTCCTTCTCAGCGCCGCACCGAGTGAGGAGAGCATCAGCGGTGGTCGTCCATGGTGGCTGAAGGAGAGATAGCGGCGGCACCGCAGGCCCCCTTGTCGGCGCGCGCGTTCGGCCGAGGGTGAGCGCGCCGCCGTCGAGCGGCCTTGCGTCGGTGCCCTGAGTCTGATCCACTGCGGCGGCACTCTTTGCCCGACAGCGCGTGGCTCGGCTCGTTTTCCCGCACGGCGGCGGGGCTTTCTTCCCGCGCGACGGTGGTGCGACAGCGGTGGAGGAGCCCGTCGCTGGTTGCGTCCCTCACTAGATCGGATTGGGTTGTTGGATGGTGTGGCGGCTCACGGTGAACTACTCCTTTCGTTCCAAATTATATTTCACTTTAGATTTGTCTTAAGTCAAAATTTTCTAACTTTGATCAAGTTCATAGAAAAATACATCGACATATATAATATCAAATTAGTTTCATTAAATTCTCATGCAATGTATTTTGATCGTGCATTTATTTAAACTTGCAGATGATATCTAGAAACTTAGGTCGAAGTAAGAGAAGTTTGACTTAAGACAGCCAAAGTGAACTATAATTTGGAATGAAAGGAGTAGTTGTTTACCTGAGAAAACCTTGTATGAAGATAACTGTGTTTTATGTACTAATGTTAGCCAGCAAGTTCTATTAACGTTAAAGTCACTACTTGTTCTACTTTGCTATTGTTCTCCAACTGTTTATTTAGAAATATTCTTGTTCTAAAACCTGTCTATACCATTGTTGTCCTGGCACAATATGTTTTCATGTCTAACAGCAAATCTGTTTACTTCTTTAACTGGGTTTGAACTTTTATATGCATTTCAATAATTAGAAACATATATGACTTTCTTTTTGCAGGCGCAAGTGGTCCTTGGAATGGTGAAAACACCAAAAACTGTATGTAAACTAACTTCTTGAACTTCTTTTAACATTAATATCTGGCCTGCTAATCAGCAATTGAATTTTACTGTTGCATGCCCTCTGTCGTACAGGCACAATCTTCAGACATGGTCCCACCCACAGCAGTGCCAACAGCACCTCCCTCAGTCAAAACTACTGCACCAGATCATGTCAACTTGCCTCCACCCCCATTACCTGCTAACCAGCGGAGTGTTGCTCTACTTTCTGCCCCGTTTCCTGTTGTCAACACCGCCGGCGACCCTTCGCCGGAGTCGATGAAGACCCCCTGAAATTGGTACACCACGAACTCACAAATACACACGCACACGAACACAGAGGATTTTGGTGCCGCGAACTACTTGCGACGTTTTCTGACGCTGTTGATATATGAACAAGAACGAGCGCACTTAGCGCCATGACGCTGCACTCACCATGACCTCCGACTGAACCGCGCCATCCCACGTCGAGAGCATGCCGAGTACCTCCACTACCACCGGAAAGTAAGGACAGCCACCGCACGAACGCAGCATGCGTCTGGCTAAAACTAGACGAGCTCAACTTGGCTAAGGTCAAGCACACCTTATTCTAAATATAGCCGAGAACAAATAAATGAGCTGAGCTAAGCTAGGATTATCAACATTTCCATCTGGCTTGTCTAATGTGGGATCGACCATGGACATTCCTACTATTTCAGCAAACCCGCCACAACCAACACAAGCAAAAGGCTACCCTATCCATCAGATGCCTTCATCAGCTCCTCAGCCATCTCAACATCCAAATATGGCCCTGCCTCATGCTCCTCCACAGTATTCCAATCTTCCATCACATATACCTATAGTTCATAGTCAGCCACAGCAACCTTTGCAAAGTCCTGCAATATATAATCAACAGTTGCAACCACCTTTGCCCCAAATGTCTAGGCCACTATCTATGCAATCCTTTGCTCATCAGATGCATCCACAAGTACCAAATTCATTTGGGTTGACTCATGCAAATGCTCCGCAGCACATGTTACAACAACCGATGTTTCATGTAAGATTCTATGCTGAATCCATATGATCCTGATAACTAGATACCATGCTCATACTGATAGATGATGTTTGGAATTTCACAGCCAGGTGCGAATCCTCAAACTAATTTCCTTCCTGGCCAACCACCATTGCCTAGCCAGCCACCACCACAGCAGCTGTATCAGGTACAATTTGTTGTCTTCTGAAATATATCATTATGTTGCATTGGAGTTGCTGCATTTACCTTTCCAAAGAAGTTAATATGAGTATCTTCCCAATTGCATTTGTGTTTGATGAAGATTCAAGATTGTTAGGAAAAGTTACATTTAGGAAGTGCAATAAAGTGATTACATTCTTTATTGTTATCATCACAAGAGTTCTTGGTTTAGAAGAACCATGGCCAAGTTTCATGTTGGGTCCGAAGTTCTAACATATTTGTCTAGTTATATGTGCTGACCATTTTTAAATTCTCAGTATTTAGTAGCATATGCTCGAAATGTTGTTCAGATTTTTTTTTTTACCTAATCAAATTGGCATCCATTTTGACCTGTAGAGCGCTTCTTGTTATGAAAATGGGCTACATATTTTCTTAGCTAGGTTCTACTGACGTTTCCTTGTTCTAAGTATCATCTGGCTTTTCTTCCCTGATTATTGGTGCATATAAAGTTCAAGTTTTGCCATTGTTCTTAGGCCCATGGCACTACTCTATTCCTAAGGAAATAAATACAACAAACTTAAACTGTACAATCTCAACTTTTATACGATTGGTCCTTTTCATGTTTTGACAACTTCCAATCATGATAATGCACCATAGTTCTTGTGCATGAAAAATACCACAAGTACATGAAAAATTCTTTAAAAAAAACTAGCAAATTTCACAAAACACAGGTACTTTTGCTTCTTGTACTCATCTAGATGCAAAACGAAGATAAGCTCTCTTGGCTTCTCCTCATTAATGAATGGAACTTGTGATGTACTGATATTGACGGTAGAAGCCTTAGTAAAATAAAGATGGACGGGGATTTCCTTTTCCATTTAAAGTTGGTTGACCTGATTGTTTCTCTTGGGTGATCTCAATTTGATCACATGTTCTGCATTAAGAAAAAGGGCAAGGGTTGGATTCTTGGCGAGCATAGTGTTGATAGAAAGGCATGAGCAGGTTTTACTAGAATGTAGCTAAGTATCAAAACATTAACATTGCAAACTTGTATGTGATGATGAAGAATGGTGATGAAAGCACCAGTATAATGTCAAGGTCTCAAGGTGCAGGGGGAGGGCCAAATAACAGAAGAACTGTAGTTTTGCCCCCCTGTGTTGCACCGAGATAGGTGAAGGAGCAAAAACTATGGTTTTGTGTCATATACTCATAAGCTGTTGTGTTGCAATGTCACCTGTACATGTGTCTCTGTGTTGCTCAAATAAATCTGGTTGTCTGCTTCCCATCTTTCTGAAGGAATGTACATACACACTTGTCAATTCTTCAATGCTTGTGAAATAAATGTTCTTCCAGTCTCCTTTTCATTGTCCTAAGAAATAAAGGTTCTGAAACAAATGCTAGATTGCTAGATATCTGTTTACTTTCTTGGTTGTTTAGTCACCACTATAGTATCATCTAAGATGTTTAGAAATTTTGTGGCTGGTATATAGAACTGAGATCACTGTTCTTGGAAGATGTCAACCATTTGTGCACACATATCTCCCCGAACATGGCGTTTCATGTTTTCTTTCAAAAAAGGGAAAAGGAGAAAAGTTCAACAAGCTTCAATTACATATGGTCCAAATGAAGCACATGCAACTTATTGCAAAGATAGTCTTGCTGTTGTACTCTGAGTAGTTCAGTCTTTCATGTGATTTGGTGACCATGGCTCAGTGCATAACCCTTGTAATCTATCTGCTCAGCAGGCTAGTTCACACTATAATACACAAAGTACGACTCCAATGGGAGTTGATAGGTCAGCTCCCTGGGGACGGCCCCCAGAAGCTCCCATTTCTGGCTCTCATTTCCCTGGACAATTACCTGGGTTGCCCGGACAAATGGCCCAAGGAATTGGTGGTATCCAGGCAGGCCAAGCACCTGTAAGTGTCTTCTGTTAGTATTTGGGAACAACAATTGTCTGTATTTCCTCGTTAAAAAAGCAATTGTCTGTATTACCATTACCTTCCTATGTTTTCTCCTGTTAGTGTACTTAACTCTGGTTATATTGCTCGGGCAGCTGACACCTGAGATGGAAAAGATGCTAGTCCAGCAAGTCCTGGGCATGCTAGTCCAGCGAGTCCTGGGCATGTCCGCTGAGCTGATCTTGAGTTGACTGGGTAGAAAAGTTTCAGTTCACTGCAGCAGAGATCCCGACTGTGGGTGCCTGTTCGTTTTAGCCTTTTGTATCACCTGATTGACATCCCGACTAGCCTGCAGCCTATCTTGGAGATGCGATCGTAGAATGCTAGCCATTGTCGTCATTTATAGAAATGCTTGGGCAATGTGTTTTCCTATCGACTCACAGAACGGCATGTTTTGGTCCTGTTCCGCCGCTTCAATTTCAAGTCGTGTTAAACACTTACGATCCCCCCCCCCCCCCCCCCCCCCTAGCTCCGTACCAACTACTCCGATGCACGGAGACGAACCTTGGTAAACTGATTGTTGAATTACCGAAAGAACGCAATTCTAGGTCTGATTTAAACCATCTTAAATTCAGAGTTAATATTTATGACTCTGAATAAGTATATTATTAAATCACTTCTCCTATATTTTAGGAAGTTTAATTTTGTTATTGTCTAGACAACCGTTAATTCTGTTAGAGCATCTCCGAGAGTTTCTAAAACCCACTCCCAATCAAGATTTTTTTAGCAAGATTAAAAAAAAATGTTCTCCAACAACTCCCTATAAAAAAAACTCCCAATCTTTATGCACTTAGAAAAAATCGATCTAACCGTGCGGAAATATACACATGCATATTGACGTGGCATAATCTGGAGTTGGAAGGATATGGAAAGGATAAAGAGTAGGACAGAGTTATTAATGTAAATATTCAAGAAAGAAAATACAAAAGTTGTTGTGGTAATTTAGAAATAGTTTATGATTTTGTCTTCTATATTTTAGGAGCGAGCTTTTGGAAATTGTTCGAGGAACCCAACAAATATGCTCCTAATTTTTTTAGCCACTTCTAAAACTCATTAATCTATCAACTATTTTTCTTGAGTACTATTGGAGATGCTCTTATTATTTGACTATAGAGAAAAATGTAAATTATCTCTTGTGAGTCGTCCTTTTAACTATACTAGTTGGTTGTTTATGATCTGTGCTAGTTAGTTGTTTAAGACCATCGTCTGAAAATTTAGGCACACAAAATATATAGCAAATCTTTATTCAAATATATTTCATTTATGTTGATACTTATTATGATAAATATTGATGTATTTTTAATATAAACTAGTAATTTTGTTGTTGCTACAAGTTAAGAAAAAATCCATGTAAGATACTTCATACCCTTCTATCCCGACGAGATGTTTCTTTATTTATTACTATTGGTCTCTCGATAGCGGTCATAACTACTTTTTGTATCCCAAAATATTTGTTGTTTTAGGATTTTTAGAATAAATTAGTGGTCAATGTAAATTGCCTTGTACTTATTCTTATCGAAGGTGATCCATGTTGATTAAGGATTAAGACGCTAAAAGAAATACATAGAGGCAGGCCACAACTCCAAGTTGATATAGCCCAACTTAGTGTCCAATAGCTAAAACATCAATTTTTGTAGGACGGATGGAGTATATTTACTAATATCTTTGTTACTCTTTTGGATATTGTCTTCTTTTAGCTAATCTTAGTGTCCATGTTTGTGTTATGATCGCTATTCTAGGGGTCGTTTGGATGGTTTGCCTAGCCTGGCCTCGCTCGTGGCGCAAGAAACGAGGAGCTCGCCCCCGATCGGCACTGTGGCATTGCTGGCACGAAAACCGAAACAGCTAGCAAAGCAACCAAACACATTCACTGCCCTACTATCCTCACTCGGCAAGGCTGGACCTGCTCCGGCAAAAGAACCAAACGCGCCCTTAAAATGCGAACAAACCTAAGATGGCTGCTTTAGCACTATGTTAGATGATTAGTTAGTTAATTAATTAATATACAAGGACTTTCGATATAGGACTCGTTCGGCCGGTATGCTATTTGGCTTGTTCGGCTTCTTTTTCAGCTAGAATAATATTTTTCTCTCACAATATTTCAGCCAGAACAGTATTTTTCAGCCAGTTTCAGCCAAGTTTCAGAACAGCGAACGGACCCTAGAGTGACATGAACTATTGGGTTTCGAAGAAATCCTGTCTTTCTTCCTTACTAGCTAAAAGACTATTGTATGCATCTACAGCAACGTTCAATTATTGTAAGTAGCTACAGCGTTTTCTTCTTTTATATGTAGGCATTTCTACAATGCCCTTATTTTTTTCCGGGCTGCTTTACCCACGAAGGATTTTTCTGCTCTTTAAGGAGTTTTTATTTATTTATTTAGGTTGTTATAAGAATAGCAGTGTCGGGGGAATGTGTTTACTCGTTCTGCTTTCGGTCGTCTATTCGTTTATTAGTTTAGTCATCAGAGACCGACTGCAATTGCAAGCTTCAAAGCCTTCTTCATTAAGCAATACACGGTTAGATTATCCAGGCAGGAACCAGCTGTGACAAGTGGCCAGTGGGTCCCACGCGTCAGCCCCCACAAATCACCCATCAGCCCAGCCACGCGGGCACACACTCTCAGCGTGTTTTGTTTTGTTTTGTCTCGTCGACCGAGAGACCGACCCGGCCGTCGTCCTCCGTCCTCCCTGGCGGGCCTGGCCGCCTTCCTCCCCGTCTCGGGCGTCTCGCCCTTTTCCTCTACAGCTTCCTCTGCCCAATCAGCTCTGCTCGTCCTCTCCCCTCCTCTCCCTCCCTCCCGTGAACCACCAAAATCCCTCGCCAAACAGTGATAAAGCCGCATTCCGCGTCGGGTTGGGTGGTTGATAAGCCGAAAACCGGAGGGAGAAGCAGCAATCGAGTGCTGCGCTGGTTCGTCCGAACCAATCCCGCCGGGAATCCGGGTCGTTCGACCGCGACTGAGGAGGCGTCTGGGCTCTGGAGGAGCGGTCGTCGGTGAGGAGGGATGGGCGGCGGCGGCGGAGGAGGAGGAGCCTCCGGGCCGGAGCTGTCGACGGACAACATGAAGGGGATAGTCCTGGCGCTGCTCTCCAGCGGCTTCATCGGCGCCAGCTTCATCATCAAGAAGAAGGGTCTCCGTCGGGCCGCCGCCGCGACCGGCGTCCGTGCAGGTCGCCCCCCCTCCTGTCCCTCTCGTACTATTGACCGTGGTACCTGGAGCAGGCCGGTTTTCTGGTCAAAAGATATGTCGACTTTGGTCGGTTTGGAATGTTTTCTGAATTCTGATGAAGTGATGATGGCATGTGCAGGTGTCGGCGGGTACTCGTACCTCATGGAGCCCCTGTGGTGGGTCGGCATGATCACTAGTAAGGTTTCCTCGTGCAACTCCAGTAGAGAATTGGGCATGATGCTTAGAGACTAATAGGCGTTTCTGAGCGAAGGTTCCCCTCTTTCAGTGATTGTAGGTGAGATTGCCAATTTCGTGGCATATGCTTTCGCCCCCGCTGTGCTGGTTACTCCCCTTGGAGCGCTCAGCATAATTGTTAGGTCAGCTAGCTCAGAGACTTTCTCCTTGCAATTTGGCAGTTGGATTCATCTTTGTAGTCAAACTAGAATTTGACGTTGATGGTGTCTTCACCCTTCAGTGCAGTGCTGGCTCATTTCATTCTGAATGAGAGGTTGCATGCCCTCGGGGTGCTCGGCTGCGTGATGTGCATTGCAGGGTCTGTGGTCATCGTCATCCACGCTCCACAGGAGCAGGAGATTACTTCGGTTAGGGAAATATGGAACATGGCGACACAACCTGGTAAGGACTATCATCGGTGTGATTCCGTCTTGTACAATTGCTAGCTCTTGATTTGTAGGAAATGAGATATTGTGGCTGATAAGATATATTGGTACTTTCTCTTGCAGCTTTCTTGCTATATGTTGCGTCAGTTATTGTGATTGTTTTTGTCCTGGTGTTCTATTTCTCCCCTCTCTATGGGCAGTCCAATGTGTTGATCTACACTGCCATTTGCTCTTTGATGGGCTCTCTTTCGGTAATGTAACTTCTGCCAGCAGTTCGTATGTTCTCTAAATGTTTAGTTGATTATATTCTAATATATTCTTGCTAGGTAATGTGCTAACTTTTTTCTCATTATCCAGGTTATGAGTGTTAAGGCTCTTGGTACATCATTAAAGCTCACTTTCGAGGGAACAAACCAACTAATATATCCAGAGACTTGGTTCTTTATGCTTGTTGTGGCTACTTGTGTGCTGACTCAGATGAATTATCTGAACAAGGTTTGTTCAACTTGTTACATGTTGCTTTGCTTTCATTCAGTAACTGTAGTTCTATGACATAACTATCTACATTCTAGCTGCGAAAATGGTATGTTGATAGAGAAGAACTATCTGAATGCAGTTTGGAAGTTGAACCTTTGCAAATGCATTAGCAAAAATAGGTGTTGTGTTTGTAAGTCGTGTAACCTTTAAAGGATTCAAAAGGAAAGTTAATAAGAAAGTTAGTTGGGAATAGTTTAAGACCAAATGACTATAAGAAATATATGGACATCGATCAAATTAGTGAGAATTAAGAACGGAATGGAACATAAGAATTTCCATGTAGACGTGATCTTATTGTTTGTTTTTTTACCTGAGACTAGCACATGCCCGTGCGTTGCTACGGGAGCTTAAAATTTTCATCGCAATAAGAGTATAAAAAAATAGTTGGTCAAAAACTATTTTTTTTTAACTCAGATTAACAATACTATACTAAATTCAAATTAATAAGCATCAATTTTAGTAATAGTGTCAAAACAAGTGCATGATAGACAAGTTCTCCATAACCATCTCTTTCATAGTTTTTTTTTCCATTATGCGACTATGATATTCTTGTACAGATACAGGAATCATAAAACTGCTGTGAACTTTGTGATTGACCTATTGGCATAGATGAGAACAAAGTTCTTCTGTAGTGTTTGGCCATCCTGTGAAGAAGACATAGTTATGTAATAATTGGTTTTTGCTCGTACGTTGCAACGGGAATAAAAAAACCATTATTGCGATGATCGTTATGAGCTTAAAAATCCATGTTCTCATATATTTCCCACTTATAACACATATATAAAACAATGACTTGTGTTCATCTTGGTTCCAAATCAAGCACAAGTAGTGTAGTTCATGAATCGCTTTCAATAATTTGTGTCACAAAACAATTCATTTATAATGACTCCTACATCCATTCCTTTATTTAGGAACAAAGAATAAAGATGGGGGTGATCTATTTTAGATTATATTATCACATAACCGAGCGTATGAGTGCATAGCCATTGTGCCGATACATAGTCTTGCAATTATTCAATGATCAATACTATAGCCACGAAGATAATCTTGAAAGCAATTTATGGTGCCCCATAGTACACAGGTTATCTCCAAAGCAATTCATGTTTTACCCCGTAGTTGTTTGTCTCTTCCTCTTGCTCTGAGGGCCATCCCTGAACCTGAACACTGTTACCTACATAATACACATGCAACTCCAGTTTTTATTTAATTCATTTGGCACATGAGCAATGAACCTTTGTGAATCGTGAGCAATAAAAAAGTGGCACAGATGCAAATGATCCATATGTAGAGCTTACCATAACTGCTTCTAAATTTAATCTAAAAGCTACGTAAAAACTAAAAAATCTACTTCCTTGCTTACCTGAGAGCCCTACAGAGCTCAGTGATGGTTGCTCACAACCACATCGCAAACAAATTAGATAGAATCCAGCAGGAAACTAATTTGCTCATGATCAGCATAGTGGATGATTCATATACAAAAGACCATAACCACTCTGTAATACCACCAAGGCTAGTTGAAAGTTGTCACCCACAGCAACATTGCTGTTACCTAGAGCAACATTGAAGATCTGCAGTCTAGTTTTTAGCAGTCAACAACACAGCAGCGAGCTCACAAGTCTCACACCAAAACTAAGATTTGTCATCAAAATAATGACAATTGACAAAGACGATCAACGGATATATTTTTTAGGAAAAGAAAATTGAGTCTCATGGAGCAAAGAACAAAAATAGAGACCATCACTAAGACACAACGGCACACTTCATCCATATACTGAATTGATCATACATAGTAAGTCGCAACCCTCTAGATCACAGCAATGTCACACATTAACATAGAGGTGGAAATTCAAATTATTCCTTGAAGGATCTCCATTCACCATTTTGCCACACTTTAGCACATAGGGGTCAATTGGTTTATGATTCCATGGATCAGCAACTATGTCTCAGAAACTAAACTCTAACCTAGGCCTCTCTGATTGATTGTGCTTTGATCAGGAGCAGTACTGGCTACAAGATACACTAATTTTCTTCATACCTATATTTGCAGACAGCACAATATTTTTTTTTTTATGAAACAACAGCACAATATCCACTAAACTTTCAGTTTCAGGCAGTTGTTTTTGCAGTGACAGAATATATGCATCAGATAGTGGGTCACCTCGAAATTTAAAACAATTTATGCAATTTTGTAAAGATGTACCCAACCTGACAGCTGTCATCCTTGCTACTGAAATCTTTATATAAATGAAATTAGAAGGATTAATCAGCTCACTCTGGCATTATTTAAATGAACTTAGTCAACTTACCAACTTTGATGTGCAACATTTGAGGCACACTATGAGATGCTGCTAGGCGAACAGTTTTTTTTTTATTGTGATAATATGCTTCTGCGTTCCTATCTATTATGATCTTTCAAAATAACCTACACTATAGCATGTAGATTCAAAATCGAAGAACTGTGTTAGAATCATTTTGTGTAGTAACTGTAAGCAGAAACTGCATTTTGTCAATTCTACTGAAGGTTACAGAAAAGGGGCTGAACTTGTCAGCTGCTCCCTTTGTATTGACCTTTTCTTTCTGAAAAACAAGATTGAGGCATCAAGCACGAGCTACATGATTTGTTACCTGAGCGGCGATGGTGGCCTTGGTAGTCTTGCTTGAACCGTCATTGCCGAGGTCAGCTTCTGCAGCAGACCAGCGCCACCGGAACTGTGATGACCACACGGCACACACTGCCTGCAACACCTCCAGTGGGCCACAACGTGGGCATGCCTCGCTGAGACGACCAAGGTCTGCGCCATCCACTGCCGACGCAGCTTGCCTCGTGATTTGGTTGGCATTTCAGAGATTCCTGCTCGGACAGATGGACTCAATCGCTTTCGCTGCAGCTGTCAGGCCGCCGGGCACATCCCGAGCTCCTGCGTGCGGCGGATGAACTGCGCCCTGACGTGGAGGCCTGTGAGCCCACCGTCATGGCTGCCCTGTGCGACTACGCCGAGGCTGGAGACGGACGCCAAGGCCTGTGAGCCCACCAATGTTTTCAGATCGTATTATCGAGGCTAGTCGTATGACCACCGATAAGTCGATAAGGGACGATTAGTCGTCGATAAGGGACGATTAGTCGGTCCTAATCGGTCTAATCGGCTAGTCGGACATTTAGTCGTCCTTGTGCCTAGATGGCCTGATCGACCATGTATATACTATATATATTATGATGTAAAGATATGTAAACATGGCAGAGGAGGCAGAGTGGTGGCTCATCTTGATGCTGCGGACGCCGGCGAGAGGCGCGGACGGAGCTGCAGACTAGAAGGTCGGAGGAGGAGGAGGTGGCGAGCTGGTTCAGGCCGTGGAGTGCCCTCTGCTCTACCACCCACTGTGCCTCGCGCTCGCCCTTGCCGCAGTCCTTGTTCGTGAACGTTGTCCGCGCGAGACAGGGGAGGAAACAACTAACTAGCAGAGATTAACTTCACGTTCAAGGGGTTCGGGGTTTTAAATGGTTGAGATCAAATTATGGTTAGGTTTGCATTGCTTGTTATGTTGACAAGTGTCATGTTCTATTCTCATCAAATCATTACTATGCATGCATTGGTAATTTTGTTACAGTTAGGACTGGAATGTGGAAATTTACTCAGCCAAAATATGTTGGAAAATAATAAAGTAAGATTAGGTGATCATATGCTAGCTTGTATGCTGTGGACCTATTTGAATATATTTGCATTGCATTCAAAACCCCATTTGCAGCCTTGTTTGTTAGTCCTAAATTTTTTTATCCAATTTGGGCAACCTCTTCTTATCCCTGTCCAGAAGATTGTCTAGTGCCATGTAATTTTGTAGACTTCTATGGTAGAATTAATTACGACATTTGCGGAACAATGCACTGAAATGCTTTACTTTTTATACTAGAGTTACCACAAACATTATGCTATTGGTTCATTTCAGTTTAATGTAGTAAGTAGTGCTTTTTTGCTGTAGGCACTTGACACGTTCAATACGGCAATTGTATCTCCAATATATTATGTAATGTTCACGACTCTCACAATACTTGCCAGTGTCATAATGTTCAAGGTAAATTTTGTTTTGCCCTTGGCTTATATATTTATTTCGGAAAAAGTCTACTTAACCCCCCACCTTTCATACTTGGTCTACTTCACCCCCCAAACTATGAAACCGTCTGTTTTACCCCCTGAACTTTCTAAAACCGTCTATTTTACCCCCTGGACGGTTTTCAGCGGCGGTTTTGCTACAGTAACATCGGGTCTGCTACAGCTTCAGGGGGTAAAATAGACGGTTTTAGAAAGTTCAGGGGGGGTAAAACAGACGGTTTCATAGTTGGGGCGGTGAAGTAGACCAAGTATGAAAGGTGGGGGGTTAAGTAGACTTTTTCCTATTTATTTCTTGAAGGGGAGCCTTGGCGCAGTGGTAAAGCTGCTGCCTTGACCATGAGGTCACGGGTTAAAGTCCTGGAAACAGCCACTTGCAGAAATGCAGGGAAAGGCTGCATACAAAGACCCAAGTGGTCGGACCCTTCCCCTGACCCTGCGCAAGCAGGAGCTACGTGCACTGGGCTGCCCTTATATATTTATTTCTTATTTCATTCTGCCATTTACTCCCTCATGCACCTTTTGGATCCTTTCGGATATTTTCATATTGTTGCATGTGTTTCTTATGCATTCCTCAGCTCTAGTATTATATGACAAAACATTAAACTGATGTCATACTGTTTAATTATTTGTGTAGGATTGGTCTGGTCAAAGCCCTGGAAGCATCATTTCTGAAATTTGTGGTTTGGTTGTGGTGTTGTCCGGTACCATTTTGTTGCATGTGACGAAGGATTATGAAAGGATCCCGCAATCAAGAAGTGTGTGGCCTTTACTCCTCTCTAATTGAAATAATCATATAGCTCTCATACGAATTTCCTTCATACCATCTCTTTTGCTACTATGTAGGTGTTTATGCACCATTATCTCCCTCCTTGACAACTAGATTAAATGGAGAATTGTTGAAGCACGTCGAGGATGAGAGGACTTCGGACGAAGAAAAAGCATTGAGAAGACAAGAGATGTACTAGCATTAGAATATCAAAGGAAAACTCTGATGGATTCTCCGGCAAGGGCTTGTATATGGTGATTTGTTGGTTTTTGTACATAACCGCGGATACCTGCAGCAATGTTTGCAAAGTTGAATCTGGCTGCCGAGTGATTGCAAATCTGCAGAGGTGGTGGAAGGCTGCACAGTTAAACCAAATAGAATCAAGTCGGGTGGATAGATTCTTGTCGAATTCCCGTCTCCTTTTTTGTAACTTCCTCAGTTTTGTCCACGGCATTTGTTTCATGTGTAGAGGTAGAGGGACCATGTGAACCGCGGAGACCGTATGCAACTGTGAATGCTGTACATTATTATTGTCCTAGTGAAGGTCATGCAAATTGGGAATGA
Source organism: Miscanthus floridulus (assembly GCF_019320115.1). NCBI lineage: Eukaryota > Viridiplantae > Streptophyta > Magnoliopsida > Poales > Poaceae > Miscanthus > Miscanthus floridulus. The sequence continues at coordinate 103,709,714 of NC_089595.1, forward strand.
TATACATTATTATTGCCAGTGATGCTTCTGCAAAATTTTGATATCATGTCATCTTTGTCCTTTTATCTAGTACTGCCCAAGTATAGATCAGAGGTATCGGTGTATAGAAAAATCATACATAGATTTGCAATTCGCGTATAACAGCTCCTAGTCCTAGATCTGTAATAATTCTTAAAATAATAATAAATATACTTTTTTCTGCCAAACACCCGCTAGATTGAGGGCGCGTTTAGTTGGCAAAAAAAATTTGGTTTTGGCTACTGTAGCACTTTCGTTTGTATTTGACAGTTAGTGTCTAATTATAGACTAATTAAGTTCGAAAGTTTCGTCTCACGATTTCTCACCTAACTATGCAATTAGTTTTGTTTTTCGTCTACATTTATTATTCCATGTATATGCCGCAAGATTCAATGCGACACTTTAAGTAAAATTTTTGGAATCTAAACGGGGCGTGAACCGCTGGAGACGACGAGATCCAGCAGACGTCCCCGCAGCGGGGAGTGTATTGCTGACGCCCGCACGTCAACGACCAGCTCCACCACCTCTATTATTATACTGCTATATTATGCCTTTCCTCACTCCACGCCCTACTTAGGCCCTGTTTTGAACGCCTTTTTTTTTTTTTTTTTTTTGCTGTTGTGCATTTTTCTGTAAAATTGAGCTAATTTTTGTAAAATTCCTACGTGATTTTTATGAAATTTCTACATTCCAGACAGGCTTTTAATTTATGTAATACTCCTTCCATTTTAAATTATAGGCCACCTTTGGAACGTAGAAATTTCATAGAAATTTGTTCATTTTCAAGAAAAAAATGCATAAAACAGAAAATTTTCCTATAATCCAAAAAGGGTCTAAGACACTTTAGTTTTTCTAAATATATTACTTTTATTATGTTTTTAGACACAATAAATATCTAAATACATAGCAAAAGCTATGAATCTAGAAAAGTCAAATATCTTATAATTTAAAATCAAGGTAGTATGTACTATGCTACCTAACTTAGGTAACCAAGATAACAAAAACCATAATACGGTAAATTTAGCAGTATCCCCACATATTACTTTGATAAAATAAAAGAGCTTATTCAGAACTATTTTTCAGCCACGGAACATCGTTTTCTTCTCACAACATTTTAGCATAAGCATCGATATAAACCAAATTTCAGCATAAGCGAACACAAGAGATACTTGTCGCCCAAATATGACCACAAGAGAATAAAGATATAATTGATTCCTAAATTTAATTTATTACTTATTAGGAAATGTCAAACCTTGATTGTATCTAGGTTGTGTCATTCATAAGAGATGACAAACTGTACTCTTTTTTTTTTCAAATTATGTCATTTTTTTTTTACTTTTCTAGTTATATATAACTTTTTATTATGTGCCTAGATATAGCTTATATTTAGGTATGTAACAAAAGTCATATATGTACAAAAGAAAAAACGATTTGTGATTTAGGATGGAGGGAGTAACTAGCTTAAGTAATTCTAATATGAATTGCAACGGCAATTCTTACTCATTTAAATTGTGCATAAATGGCATAAAAATATACGTATCAAATTCATTTTTACAAAGTAACACATTACATTATGATAATATATGCATTGAGTGACTGACACGTGGGTTCACGGACGACACGTGGGGTCCACTGACAATGGTTTTCTAAAAGCCACAGCAGTTGAACCAAACGGCTTTCAGCTTTCTCATAGCCCACAACCTACAACAACTTTTCCACATCTCACACCCACAATAACTTTTTTCAAAAGTCACAGCTCAACCAAACATGGCCTAAGTACCTCCATTACTAGAAAACATATAGAGATCTATTGAGTGTGATGAGAAATACTGACGAAACAAAAACTCCATGAATTTCAGAAGAAACATTACAGTTACTAATTTATTGTAGCAACACACATGTATCATGCTAGTTACTTAAAAACAAAACATGATTTAAGGTCTTGTTTACAACCCTAGTGCCAACCCTAGTAGATTATATAATTCGATAATCTCTCCCAATCTTACTTAGATTAAATCTGTATAATATGTCCTATATCTCTATAATATGTTTGTCGGGGGCCAATACTAGGGTACCCGAAGATGAGGAGCTAATGACCATCAACATTGATTCATCCAAGCAGTCAAGAGCATGACTACAGCTCCAACCGACCCCCAGGCGCACAAGCTCTACCTCGCCCGACCCCTGGGGGAGGGCTCCGCCTTGCCCGCCCCCAAGGCCACGGGTTTCGTCACGCTCGACCTCCGGGGGCAGGCTCCGCCTCACCCGACCCTTGGGTTCGCGCTCCGCCTCGCCCAACCCCAAGGTCGCGGGTTCCGTCGCGCCCGATCTCTAGGAGCGGGCTCTGCCTAGCCCGACACCGAGGCCGTGGGCTCCGCCTCACCCGACCCCAAGGCCACGGGCTCCACCTCACTCGACCCTAGGACCATGGACTCCGCCTCGCCCAACTCCAAGGCCACGGGCTCCGCCTCAGCCGACCCTTGGGTTGGCGCTCCACCTCGCCCGACCCCAAGGCCATGGGCTCCGCCTCGCCCGACCCCAAGGCCACAGGCTCCGCCTTGCCTGACCCTTGGGTTGGCGCTCCGCCTCGCCCGATGGAGGCCCATACCGCTGCCAACCACTCCAGGTCTAAGCGTATGGGCCTAGATCAAAGCTCTGACACCAGGGAAGAGACCGACATGCCCCGATGTAACCCGTGGCCATGACGGGCCATACCAGAAGGTTCACATCAAGAATAGCATCGGGCGTATCGGTACTGTTCTGACTAACCCTCGTACGAACACTGACAGGCACGTTGGTTCACCATGATGTCCGCCAGGACGGAGTGGAGCGTCGTAACCGGCAGACGACGCCTACGCATGGTGCTAGTGATGGACAAGACCACGACGTGGCACCATCCCTATTAACATCTACAGTGTCGGTGGGACCCACATGAAGGAGAAGGACCCGGCTACCATTTTTCTCTTTCCTTCCATTGTAACCCTTGCTTTCCCTTGACCTATAAAAGGAAAAGTAGGGCGCCCCATTAAGGGGCATCGGATCAATTCAAGGTAGATCCGAACAAACCCATCAAACCCCAAACACATGGCTGAGCAGCAATCGAGCTTCCTCAGCACCCGTTTACTCCTTTCACTAGAGACTTGGGACATGTCCCTCTCTCGCCCGTTTGTAACCCCTACTACGAACTTTCAGTGCTAGTAACACAAGTAGCAGCAATAAACTGGACGGAGGGACATTCTACCCGAACCAGTATAAACCTCATGTCCTCTTAGCACACCATCTGAGCCAGACGCGCAATATTAGAAATTTACTCATTGGTGGTAACTCAAAACACCGACAGTTGGCGCGCCAGGTAGGGGCCTTTTGTGCATCTCGACATCCACACCAGGCCTTGAATGGCTAGTCGCAATGTCAGCTGGGTCCTAGGCACGCACGTGCGATTTGAGGACCTAGACTTCATCGTCATGATGAAAGGAGAGTTGGATCAGGCTCCCGCCACCGTCCAACCTCTCCACTCCACCAGCCTCAACATGATTACCGAGGCACTAGAGGAGTTGTAGCTGCATGTACCAGAGGCCAGCGCCCCTGGGAGCGACCAACTCCTCGGCTTCGACTACATGAGGTTAGAGCACCAGCTCGGCGCCTTTCTGGGACCCCGACTGTCTCGGGAGGACCTATGCCACTCACCTTTTCGTTGGCCAACGTCTTGGCGCAGCTTGCCGGAGGAGAGCCGCTCTCTCCGGCATACCTCATCCGGAGCACCCCGACAGCACTCCCGCCCAGTCTCCATAATGCCACAGAGACCGTTGGCCACCTTGTGGCGCAACGCGCGCCTCCATCCCCTACGAACGACAAGTTCATGGGGGTGACTGAATACATTGTGGAGTCTTTCCACGACCTCCTCACCGGAGAAACGGAGTCGTCCTCCACCTCTAACTCAAGCGGAGGGAGCCACCACCCCTTTCATGAATGTTTCATGGCAGGTACCCCCGAGGGACACGTTGAAAGCATCCACAAGGAAGAGGCTACCCCAATGAATGACCTCAATGGCAAAGTCAAGGGGGATACAGGGGGCCCACCCTGCCTATGGGTGGAGTAGCTACAGTCCCGACACCAAGAGCTCGAGGAAGCACGACTCTAGCTCGAGCAGGAACGCATGGAGCTCGAGCGAGAGATCAAGCGCCACGAAGATGGTGGGCACGCGCGTGCCATGGCCCATGACATGAACTGAAGGATCGTTGAGGACGATGAAGCCCTCCCACACTTCACCAAGGCAAGCCAGAACATCACTGCTATGGCGGCCTTGCTCCGAGGGCTTTCAGGGCCCACGACGCTCGAGGATCGTCGGGCCCATCACAAGATTCGCATGCTACTCGAGCATGCGGTAGCGCAGCAGGCCAAGAGCTCGTTGTCTTGATGACGCGAGCTCGACGCCAACTAGCACATGCCCTTGGAGTGACTCAACAAGGACACGTCAGTCCATCAGGCGCCGCAAGGCGGTAGACCGTGCACCATGGTCCTGGTACATGAGCGTCTTGGCCACCACCATGACGCGTGCGACACCCTTGATGCCTGCAGGCGTGCCTGTGGTGATACGAGGGAGGGGGCTAGCCCAAGCCTTTACCTACCGGGACCTTAGGCCTTCGGCCGACACATCCTCAACGTCGTCTTCTCGCCGTGGTATCGACCACTAACCAACATCCCGAAATACTCTAGGGAAAAGAACCCTGGACTATGGCTCGAGGATTACCAACTTGCCTGCCAAGCCGATGGAGCGGATAATGATGATTTGATTATCCACAACCTTCCATTGTTCCTGGCCGATTTGGGATGAACATGGTTGGAACACCTTCATCCCAATAGAATCCAAAGTTGGGCGGACCTAAAGGTGATCTTCATGGGAAACTTTTAGGGCACATACAAGCATCTTGGGAACCCATGAGATCTCAAAAACTACTAATAGAAGGCCGGGGAAACCCTTTGTGGGTACATCCGGTGCTTCTACCGATATTGCAACGAGCTGCCTAACGTTGTCGACGCCGACGTCATAGGAACTTTCCTGTCTGGGGCCACCTGCGAGTCTCTAGTTCATAAGCTAGGATGTAAGGGCCCACGAACCACCAAGGAGCTCCTAGACATCGCCACTAGCCACGCCTCGGGTGAGGAAGCGATCGAAGCGATCTTTGATCTCCTCAAGGGCAAGGTGAAGTAGGATGAGGATGCTGGCGAAGGCACCTCCAACCGTCCCAGCAAGAGGAAGAGCAAGTGGGCTTGAGGGCTCACTCGTGGCCATCACCGACCATAAGGGGGTCGGAAGCCCGCCTCGGGTACGCCTGCTCAAAAGGCCATGCCCGAACCATGCTTTCCCTGTCAAGCTGCTCAAAGGGCCATGCTCGAACCATGCTTTCCCTATGAAGCATCTATACAAGGACTGTGGCCTCATGAAGCGATTTTTGTCTGGAGGCCTCGACAAGGAGGAGCATGGGAGGGACCCTAAGCCGATCGTGGATGACACCGAGGGGAGGGACGGTGGCTTTCCGATGCTGGATGGCTGCCTCATAATCTTTAGAGGGTCAGCGGCCTATGACTCCAAGCGCCGCTAGAAGCTCACGCGCCGCGAGCTCTATATGGTTGAGCTAACATCACCTACCTTCCTCTGATGGTCGAAGTCCGCCATAACCTTTGATCGGACCAACCACTCGGAGATCATCCCACAACCGGGAAGATATCCGCTCATGGTCGACCCGATCATCGGCACAAAGCGGCTCACCAAGGTACTGATGGATGGAGGCAGCGGCCTCAACATCATGTACGCCAAAACACTCGATGCCATGGGCATCGACCGATCACGCATCTGACCGACCGGAGCACCTTTCCACGGCATCATGCCTCAAAAGTAGGCCATGCCACTTGGGCAAATCAATCTACCTGTCACCTTTGGGGATCCAACCAATTACAGGATGGAGACCCTTACCTTCGAGGTGGTTAGGTTCCACGGAACCTACCACGCCATCCTAGGACATCCATGCTACGTGAAGTTCATGGTCGTCCCCATCTACACCTATCTGAAGCTAAAGATGCCAGGATTGTGTGAGGTCATCACCATCAGCACCTCCTTCTAGCATGCCTACGAGTGTGAGGTTGAGTGCTGCGAACACTCCACGGTGATCATCGCCTCCAAGGAGCTTGTGGCCATCAGGAAGGAGGTCATCGAAGAAGCACCCGACCCTAAGCGGTCGGCCAAGTATTTCGAGACGGTGGAGGAAACCAAGGAGGTCTTCATAGACCCCAATGTCTCTAAGGGCAAAGTGGTGTGCATTAGCACCACGCTTTCCTTCGAATAGGAAAGCGTGCTCATCAACTTCCTTCGTGCCAACATACACATTTTTGCGTGGAAACCCTCGGACATGCCAAGCATTCTGAGAGAAGTCATCGAGCACGCCTTGAAGATTAGGCCAGGCTCTAAGCCGATGAAGCAGCGTCTGTGTTGCTTCAACAAGGGGAAACATAGGGCCATCGACGAGGAGGTCATGAAGCTTTTGGTGGCTAGGTTCATCAAGGAAGTATACCACCTCGAGTGATTAGACAATCATATTCTTGTATGAAAGAAGAGTGGGAAATGGAGAATGTGTGTGGACTACATGGGTCTCAACAAAGTATGTCCAAAGGATCCATTTCCTTTACCTCACATAGACCAAGTAGTCGACTCTACCTCAGGGTGTGAAACTCTTTGCTTCCTTGATGCGTACTCCTAATACCATCAAATCATGATGAAAGAGTCCGACCAGCTCGCAACATCTTTCATCACCCCATTCGGATAGTTCTGCTATGTCATAATGCCATTTGGTCTGAAGAACGTTTAGGCTACATACCAGCATTGTATGCTCAAGTGTTTTAGGGACCTCATTAGGTGAACCATTGAGGTCTATGTGGACGACATCATGGTCAAGTCCAGATAGGCTTACTAGGTCATAGCTGACCTTGAGTAGACCTTTGCAAAACTCTAAGCAAACAGCATTAAGCTCAACCCCGAGAAGTGCGTTTTTAGGGTCCCAAGGGGTATGTTGCTAGGTTTCGTCATCTCTGAGCGTGGCATTGCAGCCAACCCGGAGAAGATCTCGGCCATAATAAGGATGGGCTCGATTTAGAACATAACGGGGTACAATGAGTTACGGGGTGCCTCGCCATGCTCAGCCACTTCATCATGCGCCTTGGTGAACAGTGTCTCCCCTTCTATCGGCTTCTGAAGAAGGCTAACCATTTCGAATGGATGCCCAAGGCCTAGGAGGTGCTTGACACGGTCAAGCAGCTTCTAATGAGTTAGTGCCTACATCATGGCCACCATGCAAGGAATAGCTTCTGCCTACATCACAGCCACCATGCAAGTGGTCAGCGCTGCCCTAGTGGTAGAGCGAGAAGAAGAGGGACACACTCTCAAAGTGCAATGTCCCATGTACTTTATTAGTGAGGTCTTGTCTGATTCCAAGACCTGCTACCCCCAAATCCAGAAGCTCTTGTATGCCATCCTCATCGCTAAGAGGAAGTTGCGTCACTTCTTTGAGTCACATCTAGTGACGGGCATGACGTCCTTCCCCCTTAGCGAGGTCATCCAAAACCAGGATGTCACGGGGAGAATCGTGAAGTGGGCACTCGAGCTGATGGGTCAAGGCATTTCGTATGCCTCCTGGACGGCCATCAAGTCCCAAGTGCTGCCTGATTTTGTTGCAGAGTGGGCTGAGGTCCAAATGCCACCAGCAGTCGTCGACCAGGAGTACTGGATGATATACTTTGATGGATCATTGATGAAGAAAGGTGCCAGTGCGGGGCTGGTCTTTGTTTTGCCCCTCGAGGTACGCATGAGGTACATGGTTCGCATCCATTTCCCCTCCTCCAACAATATGGCCAAATATGAGGCGCTCATCAATGGCCTGCGCATCACCATCGAGTTGGGTATCCAATGGCTTGATGTCTGGGGCGACTCCCAACTGGTCATTGACCAAGTCATGAAGGAGTCGAGCTGCCACAACATCAAGATGGCAGCATATTGCTGAGAAGTCCGCTAGCTGGAGGACAAGTTCGATGGTCTCGAGCTTAATCACATCCTAAGGCATCTCAACGAGGTGGCCAGAGCACTGGCAAAAGCAGCGTCCGGCCGAGAGCCGGTGCCAATGGGTGTCTTCGCTAGTGATCAGCACAAACCCTCGGTCTGCTACGAGGAGCCAAAACAAGCTAGTGGTGGGACGCCTGTCCTAGGCTTAGTGGCTAACCAATCGTCGGCTCCATCCAACCCCAAGGTTATGGAGTTTGATGAGGATCCAGTGACAGAGCCTGTCCCTCTGGTTGATTGGAGGATGCCTTACCTCGACTACCTCCTCCGTGAGGTGATGTCGATGGACATAATAGAGGCTCAGTGGCTCGTGCATCATGCCAAGTCCTTTGTCCTTATAGAGGGCGAACTCTACAAGTAAAGCCACACTGGGATCCTACAACGCTACATCCCCATCGAATAGGGGAAGCGGTTGCTGAGCGATATCCACGGTGGAGTCTGCGGTCACCATGCTGTGTCTAGAACCCTAGTCGAAAATGCATTTCGACAAGGCTTCTACTGGCTGATCGCAGTAGCTGATGCCAAATAGATTGTGCACACCTACTAAGGGTGTCAATACTACGCTTGGTAGACCCACCTGCCAGCCCAAGCATGATCCCCATCACGTGGTCGTTTGCGGTCTGGGGGCTTGATCTGGTTGGACTTCTCAAGAGGGCACCCGAGGGCTATACGCACTTGCTTGTCACCGTAGACAAGTTCACAAAGTGGGAAGAGGCCCGACCGATCTTCGTGATCAAATCCGAGCAAGCCATGTTGTTCTTCCTTGACATCATCCATCGCTTTGGGGTCCCAAACTCCATCATCATGAACAACGGCACATAGTTCACTGAAAAGAAGTTCCTCCAATTATGCGATGAATACCACATCTACGTCGATTAGGCCACCATGGTGCACCCCCGCACGAATGGGTAGGTCGAGCGCACAAACAGCATGGTCCTATAAGGCCTCAAGCCTAGGATCTTCAACCGGTTGAACAAGTTTGGTGGACGATGGGATGCCGAGCTTCCCATAGTGCTCTGGAGCATGAGGATGACCCCTAGCCAGGCCACCGACTACACACCATTCTTCATGGTCTATGGTTTCAAGGCTATCCCCTCGACCGACCTTGATTATGGAGCACCAAGGGTCAGGGCGTACAACAAACAAGAAGCCGAGGCGTCCCTCGTGGGTGCCATGGACCATCTAAATGAAGCGCGTGACATCACCCTCCTCTGCTCAGCCAAGTACCAGCAAGCATTGCACCGGTACCACAGCCGTTGGGTGTGGGGTCAGGCCTTCAATGTTGGGGACCTAGTGCTCCGTCTCGTCCAGAGCAACAAGAACCGCCACAAGCTCTCTCCACCATGGGAGGGACCATACGTCGTCGTTGAAATGCTTCGACCAGGCACCTACAAGCTCAAGACCATCGACGGTGATGTCTTCATCAACACCTAGAATATCGAGCAGCTACGCCGCTTTTACCCTTAATATAAGCACGCTTTCTCTTATTAGTTTTCGCTATTGACTCCCCAATCTTTAGTGACACCCCATCCCAACAACAGCAAGGGGTCAGGCCTCACTAGGGGGCTAATAAGAGTATATCTGGTGGACATTCTCTATGTCTGATCCTTTCTCATGTTAAGACCCAAAAGTGAGGTTTACGAAAACAAACGCTGAGTAAAACTGGTCGGATTGCGAGAAACCTACGCCCTAGTGGCTACGGCGCCTTTACTCACCAGCGTGATTAGAGTTTTTTCTACACCCCGAGCTTTTTAGCCTTAACTAAGGAAAGCGTTGGTGCGCCTTTAAGAGTATATCCACCTGGCAAACTTTCTCTATGCCTAACCCTCTCTCACGATGAGCTCTAGAAGCTAGGGTTGTGAAAAAGAACTCTGAGTAAAACTAGTCGAGCTGGAAGAAACCTACGTCTTGGCGGCTACGATGTTTTTTCTCACTAGCGTGATCAGAGTTTGTCCACCCAAACCCCGAGCTTTATGACCTTAGCGATGGAAAGGGTCAGAACACACTAACCTTTTCATATGAAAAGGGTAGAAGGGCTAAAAAGCTATTTGGCCATAACAAAATTTAAGAGCTTGTCTATTTATTACAAGTTCACCGCCTGACTTATCTGCCTAACTAATTTCTTGGGGAGGGGGATGATCTCATCCTCTATCTCCATAGAAAGGCCCTGTGCTAGTGGGTCACTCAAGTTGATAAGACGGCTCGAAGCCGCTTCCGAGAGATGGGTCACCCTTAATTTACAAATGTTTTCTCTTATTTTTGCTGTCGAACCCCCGACCCCAGCAACAGCAAGGGGTTGGGCTTCACTCAGGGTCTAGCAAGGGTGTCTATTCGGTAGACATTCTATATGCCTGACCCTTTATCACATTAAAAAACTAATGGCAAGGTGTGCGGAAACAAACTCTGAGTAAAATTGGTCGGACCGCAAGAAACCTATGCCCGACAGCTACGACATTTTTGCTCACCAGCATGATCAAAGTTTTTGTCCCCACACCCCATGCTTTAGCCTTTGCCTTCCCAGGAAGGGTTTAGAGGGGCCCACCTATAGAATCTCCATCGAGGAGAGGCCAGCAAGTCACCCAAAGTCGATCGGACGGCTCTGGCCACTGCCGAGAGATGGGTAGGGAGCAGCTGGATGTCCCATGTAGGTCACACCAACTCTGTCATGAACAATAGACCTAGACCCCACACGGACATATTTGGAAAGACCTCCCCAAACCTATCACTCAAGCCATCGAGGTAACTTTACCAACCCTCACTTTACTTTTCCAGTACATGAGCATTCATTCATCCATTCTCATGCATGCATTCATACATTCATTCATACATTCATCCATACATTCATCCAAGCATTACATATGTAATTATTGCATCACAACGCTTTGCGTTGTGTCACGAAGTAGTAGTCGTCTCATTTGACATGAGCGGTGACCGACCGAGGTTCGAACGCCGGCCCACGAAGGGCTCGAGGCCACCTCGCATCAAATAGAGCTAGGGAAGAAAAATGGAGATGAGCCCCAGTGGCCCTTGCCCGACCCCACTCAGAAGTGGACAAGGACATCTCGACCTTTCTCGTTTGATCCTAACCTCAAGCCAAGCCCATAGAATCTCCATCGAGGAGAGGCCAGCGGGCCACCTGAGTCGCTCTCCTGAGCGACACGGGCATCTATAGGGAGGTGGGTTAAGGAGTAGTGGAATGCCACATGAGGGCTATGCCAACCCCATCAGCGAATGACGTACCCAGATTCTGCTCAAACATGCCCGTTAGCGAGCTCGCCGAGCGTGACACTCGAGCCATCGAGGCAAGTGTTGTTAGCTTAGCCCCTCTAGTTGCAGAAACCACAGATGGGGTGACACATGAAATTCGGCCGACCCCTACTGAGCCAAATGAGGCTCGGGGGCTCGAGCCGCCCGACCCTAACTCAGGAATCCAACTGACCGGGGTTCAAAGGCTGACCCACGAAGGGCTCGAGGCCCCCTCACATCGAATAGAGTCAGGGGAGGAAACATAGATGAGCCCCAGCGGCCTTTGCCTAACCCACTTAGAAGCAGACAGGGTCATCTTAACCTTCTCATTCGATCCTAACCTCGAGCCGAGCCCACAGAATCTCCATCGAGGAGAGACCAATGGGCCACCTGAGTCACTCTTTGGAGCGACATGGGCATCTACCGGGAGGTGGGTTAAGGAGTAGTGGAATGCCACATGAGGGCTATGCTGACCTTGTCATGAATGATGGACTAGAATTCCACTCGAACATGCATGTTAGTGAGCTCACTGAGCGCGTCACTCGAGCCATCGAGGCAAGTGACGTTAGCTCAACCCCTTTGGTTGCGAAAACCATGGATGGGGTGACGATCACAAAGATGAGCTGACCCTTGATCGGACCCCCACTACACACGAGGGCTCGAGGAAAGTTGGACTTGCAAGGAGACTGAACGCGCGGTCGTAGAACAATGGCTCAGATCCTAGGGAGGGGGTACGTACGAAAATAAGAGACGCTTTCTCCTACTAGTTTTATTATCCTCTCCTCGATCTTTAGTGACACTTGACCCTAGCAACGACAAGGGGTCGGGTCTCACTCGGGGCTGATAAGGGTATATATATGCCCATTTTGAAACAGTCATCATGCCTGACCCCTTCCTCACGTTAAAAAACCTAGTGGCAAGGTCCGTGGAAACAAACGACTGAGTAAGGCTGGTCGGACTACAAGAAACCTACGCCCCAGCGGCTACAGCACTCTTGCTTACCAGTGTGATCAGAGTTTCCCTCCTACACCTCGAACTCTACGGTCTTAATAAACTGAAGGGTCAGAACGCATTACCCCCTTTTTCACACATAAAAGGGAGGAAAAACAAATTTGTTCATAACGAAACAAAAGAATAGATTTGATCAAACGAAGTGGCAAGTTTGTTTAAACGATACACAGGGGTTGGAACTTGTCCGATTATGACAAAAATAATTATTCAACCTATCTAACTAACTAGCCCCTCCGGGGAGAACTATGTCTTCTATCCTGTCCGCCAGGTCCTATGAAAGGGGAGCCACCGCCGCTTCCATCTCCTCTAGCTCATGGATGTCATAGTCGGGCGCTAAGGCTAGATGAAAAACTCGAAGCTCGTTAGCTCGCTCGGCTCGTGGCTGGCTTGACTCGGCTCGTTATGATAACGAGCCAAGCCGAGCCAAGATTTTAGCTCGTTGTCTATAATGAGCCAACTCGAGCCAGCTCGCGAGCCGCTCGCGAGCTAAACGAGCCAAGCTTTCAGGAAAAAAAGTATCAAAACTTATATTAGTTTTTGTACTACTTCATGTTTTGCACTTTACAATTGACTGGTAACTGGTCTAGACCCTATAAATTGACTAGTAACTGGTCTAGATGCATTTCTTTTATATTATTATTATTCTTAAACTTTAGATAAATGCAAATATTATATTTTGTGTATTTTTATACCTGGCTCGCGAGCTTAACGAGCCAGTTCGTGCTTTTAATGAGCTGAGCTGAGCTGGCTTTCTGGCTCGTTAGGATAACGAGCCGAGCTGAGCTAGCTCGTTATCTTAACGAGCCAGAACGAGCCGAGCCGAGCCGAGCCGAGCCAGCTCATTATCCAACCTTACCGGGCGCGTAGCCGTGGCTCATTGTCTCCAGATCAATGTTGTCCCCATAATGAGAATGAGCAATCGCAAAGGATTGATTAACCCTAGCGCGAAGGGCATTCCTCTCGAGCTGGCGCACCTGAGCCTTGATCTCGATGGCACGGGGCACGAACGAGCTGGTCCCCTCGGACTACACCACCTCAAGGTCATGGCAGACCACTCTGAGGGTGGCGCTTAGGATACCGAGATCATCGCTCTCCACCTAAAGATTCCTCCTCGCCTCGGTGAGATCCACAGCCAGCCCAGTGGAGATGCTCTCAGCCTCTAGCTTCTGGGTCATCGTGCTTTCGAGCTCGGCCTGGAGTGAGCCGACCTTCTACTACGCATCATCGTGCTCTTGGCAGGCCTAGTCACGCTCCCGGAAAGCCTGGTCGCGCTCCTCGCAAGCCATGCCACATTTTGAGCAGAGCCTCTCTAAGGTTTGGAGCAGCTCATCCCACTCCTTGTGTAGTCGAATGATGGCTGCGGCATCTAGGCTCACCCTCTTCTCTAGGGCCGTGAGCTTCTCCTTGGCCCCCAGCTTCAGTTCCCTTTCCTTCTCAACCTCACCCAGAAGGTCAAGGACCCGCTGGCGGGTCTCAACAACTTTTTGGAGCAGCTCATCATGCTCCTTCCTGACCCTGGTGGCTTCCTCGTCGTCCTTTCGTGACCTCACCGACAAGGCCTTGAATGCCTTCTCGGCCTTATCAGTGTCCCGATGGGCCTCGGCCACCCACGATCGAAGACTGTCTGCCTCCTCAATGAGGGGAGTTAGCTCAGCCACCCTCTACTAGGTGGCAATAAGGTGAGCTGTTACCTCTCCGCATAGCCACACCTCCTCGATGAGGCGGTTCTAGGCCTCCTTCTGTTGACGAAGGAACTGAGATTTCCCCCGGTTGTGAGCTATGAGGGATTATAGGAAGACGATGGTAAGAATACAAAAAGCATATAAAGGAGGATAAGGGCAAAAAGCAGGACCAAATAATACCCATCCGAAGGGAATGACGACATCACACAATGTGCCCGTGGCATGGTTCAGGGCCTCAAGCACGGACGCGATCCCCACATCGAGGCTCTCCCGCTCCATGCTCTCGACATCATTGTCAAGGGTGAAGAGCATCAATGCTAGATCCTATGGATTCATCCACCAGAGCAGGGGCTCATCCCATGTGGGCGAGCCGCTGCCCACCGATGTTAGGGCTAGGGATGACTCCCCGCTGGCTCCAAGCACCGCCGATCCCTCTTGTCGTGGCATCCCCACCGGGACATCCCCTCTAGCAATGGAAGGGGTTAGCGGTACGGACGTCGACCCCTATCCCAGTACCATGACTCTTGGGGACCCCTCAGCCATGTTCCCCTCTATCTAGCCCAAGCTAGGCACCATCGCTTGGGCCACCGATGGCATGGGTCCTGCCGGTGCCAGTGCCTTAGGCGCCGCTACGGTTGCGCCTGGCTATGACCCATCTATCACAGCCACCACCACCTCTACCTACATTGATGGGGTCATGACTGGCTACGTCATGCCCACCATGGTCGGTAGCCCTGTTCGCACCGCTGTTAGTAGTGGTATCGAAGCCATCGCCGGCTGCTCTGTAACCTTCGAAGGGCCCCTTGAGCGAACACGGTCACGCTAGCGCCGCTCCCACCCGAAATGGTCATGACACTAGCCAAGGGCTGCCACCTCAATTGGAGGGCAACACTCTTCTTCGACGCTAGCGCCAAAAGATTCTACTGCTTGCCGACGCTGCAAGGGACAAAAAATGTAAGTCACGATGAAATTCAATGAAAATAGGAAAAACAGATGAGCTAGTAACTCACCTCAGCGCCGTCAGGCAGTAGATGCGTTTAGGGGGCGAACCCCCTGACCTTTGCTCTGCCTCATCGGAGCGAGGCCATTTCAAGCCCACCCCCTTCTCCTGGGTAGAGGGGCTCACTTCCCTTGGCTCTTGGGGTGTGACGGTGGAGCCACCCACCTCTGATGGCACCTTAGGTGCGACGGTAGAGCCGCCCGCCCCTGTTGACTTCTAGGGTAGGACGACGGTATGGCTCGCCTCCACCGGCTCCTAGATGTACCCTCCCCTCCATGGAACGAGAAGGGTCCCAATGCCTACAAGGAAGAATCGATACCTACCAACGCATCCTCATTCTCCAGGATGTCCCACTCGATATCATCAACTACCTCATCGTCATCTCCATTGTTGTCATCATCATCAGTGTCAGTGTCCTCCCCTCATTCCTGCGCCTGCAGTTTTCATTGTCTCTTCCTCTTCCTATCCTCCTTCGCTTTCCTCAGCCGCTCACCCTCGGCGTGATTCGTCGTCCTCACGGCCGAATCCCTCAGCAACAGTGCCGAATGATCCATGAGGATGAGGTCCCTCAGCTGGTGCCATCCCTCTCAGAGTTAGTATCAAGGGGTCGGAAAATCAATTGAAGAGAAGGCAAGAGAAAGGGAAACTTATGAAGATGACATGGCCTGGCTCCGATCGCATTAGAGGATGCCCCGACACCGGGTAAACAAAGTCGAGGGCGACACCCACAATGTCCCGCAATGGCTCCATCACCTCCTTGATGTGTTGCATGATCTTAGAGTTGGGGAGCGTCCCCTCGGTGAGCATCGTTCCATCAAACGACGCCTCAGGCACCATCGCATATAGCGGGAGCACGTGCGGCATCAATGGCGCCACCCTCCTTGCATGATAGGCCCTGATGACGCTCGATGCCCTCAGGCCATTCTCCTTCAGGATGTGGATGGCAACGATGTGGTCTTAGATCTTCTTCTTGTCCGTCTTCGGGATGCTCCACTTCCTCCATGACTCCATGGCCTCTTCGATCAGGCGCCCAGTGAACTCTGATAGAGGGGCGGTGGTGTTGTTCTTTAGGTAGAACCACTATGAGTGCCACCCCTTGTTGGACATTGAAAGCCACATGGACGGGTACTCGCCGACCCGATTGTTCTAAAGCTAGATGCTAGCGTACCCCATCGACATGTGCAGCTCTTGCCTGCCGCTCTTCTCCCTCTTCTTCTGGAGGGTGACGGCGAAGAAGTGCCTCCACAAATCAAAGCGGGGGATGATCCCTAGGAATCCCTCGCATAGGGTGATGAACACCACCATGTGCTAGATCCTGTTGGGATTGAGATGCTGCAGCTCAATCTTGTAGTAGTGTAGCAGCAACCGAAGAATTCTTTGGGTAGGGGTCGCAACCCACGCTCGTGGAAGTGGGCAAACGACACCACATAGCCGTCAGGCGGCGATGGCAAGTCCTCCTCGCTAGGTAGCAGCCACTCCTTAGCCAAGGTCAGTGCGTAGAGAAGACCGCGATGGATGAGGCCCTCCATGTGCTGGAAGGAGATGTCGAAATGACACCACGGATCCATTGGAGGTGGGACGGAGGGATGCGGGCTCAATAGCGGTGGAGATGCGGAGGTAGGAAACCTAAGTGATTGGTAGCGGCGGTTGTGGCTATGGAGGCAAGGATGCAAGGTATGGAACCCGGGGGGGCTAACCCTTTGGTTTTATAGGGCGACGGGTGCGAGGAAACCA
This sequence comes from Miscanthus floridulus, assembly GCF_019320115.1. Lineage (NCBI taxonomy): Eukaryota > Viridiplantae > Streptophyta > Magnoliopsida > Poales > Poaceae > Miscanthus > Miscanthus floridulus. Next base: position 103,726,512 of record NC_089595.1, read on the forward strand.
GCCACCCACTGAGATCTCTATGCTTGCCATGATCTGCCACCATGTCTTGCTACGGGATGCGCGCACGCAACCTCTGTACGTTCCCTTGGAAAACTCGCCAGACATTTCACCTCTTCAAACGGGCCATGACCCGCCACAGGTAAGAGGAATACAGAGCTAAAAACACTACTACGGCCCATCTAGGCCCAGGAGTTCGAAGATTGGCCCACCAACGGGTTCAACAATCGCTCTAGGCACCTTTAGAGTAAGAGGTGGAAAGGGATGGGCCCGCTAGCGGCCAGAACCTAAGCGCATAAGTGTCATGGGCATCCCAACCCATGTTTGAGTCTCAGCCAGATACGATCCATGGTTTTTCCTCGAAGAAAGACAGAGAGCCCTCGGGACTGGTCGAACGGACCCAAGAACTATATGGATTGACCGCTGAGAATCTAGGGTCGGTCACCAGCTAACCCAAGCCGAATCCCCATGAACAGGATGCCGGGGCCCCACTCAGATTAGCCAGCTAACAACTCACCAAGCACCATGGCTCGTCCATAGAGGAAAATCATGGCATGGCTCAACCCCTCCGGTTACGAAAACCGTAGATGGGGCGACGATCACAAAGATGAGCCGACCCTCGACCGGACCCTGGCTACGCGTGAGGGCTCGAGGAAAGTTAGACTTGCAAGGAGACTGAACGTACGATCACAGAACAACAGACCCCCGTAGAGGTCAAAATTAGGAAAGACCTTTTTTGACCCATCAAATCTCATGGCTATACCCCCGAGGGATCTGATCTCGATGAAAGGGAATCACCGTACCCAGGTCATGCCGTGGGTGACAAAAGAAGGTCAAGACCCTCAGAGTCCCCCCGTCCAAAAAAGCCTCTGAAAGAGTATTCTACTCCTCTGTAGGCTCGGGGGCTACTGTCGGGGGCCAATACTAGGGTACTCAAAGAGGAGGAGCCTAATGACCATCAATATTGATTCATCCAAGCAGTCAAGAGCACGACTACAACTCTAATCGACCCCTAGGCGCGCAAGCTCCGCCTCGCCCGACCCCTAGGGGAGGGCTCCACCTCGCCCGATCCCAAGGCCGTGGGTTCCGTCGCGCCCGACCTCTTAGGGAGGGCTTTGCCTCGCCCGACCCCTAGGGGAGGGCTCCGCCTCGCCTGACCCCAAGGTCACGGGTTCCATCGCGCTCGACCTCTGGGGGTGAGCTCCGCCTCGCCCGACACCGAGGCCATGGGCTCCGCCTCACCCGACCCTTGGGTTCGCGCTCTGCCTCGCATGACCCTAGGACTGCGGACTCCACCTCGCCCAACCCCAAGGCCACGGGCTCCGCCTCGCCTTTCCCTTGGGTCGGTGCTCCGCCTCGCCCGACCCCAAGGCCGCGGGCTCTGCCTCGCCCGACCCTTGGGTTGGTGCTCCACCTCGCCCGACAGAGGCCCATACCGCTGCCAACCACTTTAGGTCCAAGCGTATGGCCTAGGTCAAAGCTCTGACACCAGAGAAGAGACCGACACGCCCCGATGTAACCCATGGCCATGACGGGCCATACTGGAAGATTCACATCAAGAACAACGTCGGGCGTACTGGTACTATTCTGCCTAACACTCGTACGAACACTGACAGGCATGTCGGTTCACCACGACATCCGCCAGGATGGAGTGGAGCGTCATAACCGGTAGACGACGCCTGCGCATGGCTCTAGTGACGGACAAGACCACGACGTGGCGCCGCCCCTATTGATATCTACAGTGTCGGGACCTGCATGAAGGAGAAGAAGGACCCGGCGACCCTACTCTCTCTCGTTTTTTTCTCTTTCCTTCTGTTGTAACCCATGCTTTCTCTTGGTCTATAAAAGGGAAAGCAGGGCACCCCATTAAGGGGCATCGGATCGATTCTAGCCAGATCCGAACAAATCCATCAAACCCCGAACACACGGGTGAGCAGCAACCGAGCTCCCTCAGCACCCGTTTACTCCTTTCACCAGAGACTTGGGACATGTCCCTTTCTCGCCCGTTTGTTACCCCTACTACGAACTTTCAGTGCTAGTAACACGAGCAGCAGCAACGAACTAGACGTTGGGACATTCTGCCCGAACCAGTATAAACCTCGTGTCCTCTTAGCACATCATCCGAGCCAGACGCGCAATATTAGAAATTTACTCGTTGGTCGTTGGTGGTAACTCGAAACACCGACAATGTTCTATCTTGGTACCATTCAGATTATACAAATCCAAAGGTTGCAAAACATAGCCAAACGGATTGTTTGGATACAAAGTTTTTTTCTTGGGGGTTTCACATGAATACTATGGTTTTACAAAAATACCTAGGTATTGAGAAGAAATAAAGTTAGGATGGAATAATTTTTGGAGTTTTGAGAAGTGCAATATTTAGAAAAACTATAATTCTTTAATTTATAGAGTTTTGGAAATTCCACCAAGACTCTCTTTTTTCTTGACAGAGCTCGGCGCATCATACTCCTTATTTCCATTGTGTTCCTTTTTTCTCTCTAGATGCACTCTCCTTTTGTTCCCATCTCTTGAGCTCTCCTATAAGAATAGATTTTATTGGAATTATTCTAGGTATTAAAGCATTCAAAAATTATCGCAAATGTAAGGTATTCTAGGTGAAGTAACTTTCTCAAAGTCTTAATCACATGTGTACATGCCATTAGTGTCCATCACCATGTTCAAAATACGGCATGCATAAAGTCTAGCATCTATAGTTAAGGGAGGGCTCCTATAAAATATCTTTGAGTAAGTTTGATATTGCTAACCACGTTTACCACGCAGTTCCTATAAAATTTCTAGGATAGAGGAAGTAGTCAATAGCTTTTGGTTTTCAAAAATATACTCTGTCGATAACACTACAGGTCAGGAAACTACAACATCCAAATAGATTTTTTTTTTGTTTGAGTGGAATCCAAATAGATTTTATTGGAAAATTCGATTTTGACTAGTGGGCCTAGGTATTCAGGCCTGCTCCAGGCCCGTATAGATTTTTAGGGTGCCATTCACAGCCTGCCGTTTCTTCTCCCGTCCACCGCCGCCGCTCGACCCGCACTCTCTCCGTCTCTCGTGGCGCAACCGCCGCCGCCGCCGCCGCTGCCGCTGCCGCTGCCGTTGCCGCCTCCGCCTCCGCCTCCGCCCACATCACGTGATTGGATCCGTCGCTCCGCTCGATTCGTACGTCCTGCTCAGCTGCTCGCCCTCGGTCGTGGTTGTGGAGGCCAACCGGCACGCAGAGACACAGCGCAGATTTGTCCTCATTTGAGGTATTTTTCTACTCCAATTTTCAAATGTAATATCAATTCAATTGATTGAAACGAAGTGAAGGCTCCACCTCGGATGGATGACTGTGGTTTGTTGAAGGGAAGCAAACGCGTCGGCTGATTGTAGGGGTGTGGTTCATGGCTGCAGCAATAGGTACAGATGGAGGTGTAGAAGGGTGACAAATCGAGGTTGGTGGTGAGCAGCTCGTAGTTGTGAGAGAGAAACCAGTGTTGTAGAGTTAGGAATCTGTATTGTGTTGCCGTTGGGTAGCAAGTGTTAGGCTACGACATTGCTTTATGTTGAGAGCGAAAAGAAGAAAATGGGGATTAGTAGGAAATTATTTTTGTTACGAACGAACGAAGCAAGTATATCGTTTTGATTGCTTTGGATCGTTATCAATAGGATTGTTTTGTTTCCAATGTTACAGCCTACCAACTGCTCTCGTTTTGACAGTATCCTATCTTTTTTGTTTTCGAGGAAAAAAATTAATACTGAAAGTGATTTAGCCTTTTATCGATCATTTCTAATCGTTTCGTTTAGCCTTTTAGCAAGCAAAATTTGTTAGGCATATTATTTAACAAGAGCAGAAACAGTTTAGTCTTGCAATACATTATGCTGTCCAGTCCAACACTGGTACCGATGTTTAGTGCAGCACTTTGCAATCACTCTTGCCTCCATTATTGTTTAATAGACAATGTTCATGTTGAGAGAAAGAAGTGACTGGATCATTTCTACACAAATTGCCAACCCTTATTATTGGTTATATACCTCCTAATAATTAGTTCACGTTTTGATAGTTATCTAATGAAAAGATGTGCTATCTGATAATAGAAACGGCTGACTCCAGTTTTATCAAAGTAGGCAGACCGAAGTCGACATTTATTATTTTATCTTCTGCTATCTGCAGTCTATATACGTAGTCTTCCTCAGATGCATATAATTATGAGTTAGTTATTCTTTAGTTTCTCCTGTGCAATAATTTCTCACCATTCTGATCACGCTGTTCATGGTTAGTTTTATCCTGACTTGTCATTTTCTCACCATTCTTTCTGTGCAAAACTGAGCACCCGAACCTTAATCTATTTAGGTATTTGTATTCGCATCTGATCTAATTACAAGTTTATATATGTATTATGCCTAATAAATTCGCTTTTTTGCAAAATCATTGGGTGTACATGTGTACACCCATGTCCTTTACTGTGTCCGCCCCCGTTTCCTCCCGATATCCATGCTACACCGATAGCTTCATAGATGCTTATGTAATCTGTATTTCAAGAAGGATAGCAAGAGGCTTATGGATATGAAAGGACGGTTCACTGTTTAGGGTTGGATTTACCCTGGTGATTTTTTTTGTGTATGTAGGTTTTGAATTATCCACATAATCCTTTGCGATTTATTACTATTTATTAACTTGTGTACAAATTTTGCTTGCTCTACTGTTTGCCTGGTGCGAAGGGCGGGCCTGGTGCAAGCGGTAGAGTCTTACCGCCTGTGACCGGAAGGTCCCGGGTTTGAGTCGCAGTCTCCTCGCATTGCACAGGCGAGGGTAAGGCTTGCCACTGACACCCTTCCCCAGACCCCGCACAGAGCGGGAGCTCTCTGCACTGGGTACGCCCTTTTACTGTTTGCCTGGTACATTGTATTGTCTCACTTGAATATAGCAACCTTGAATTTTACCTCTATGAATTTTGATTGTATGCTTATGTTTGCCCTCTTTTTAGTTCCTTCTGCTACAAGTTTATAATCATTGATGGGGAAGGCAAAGCGTGCCTCAATCTTCATCAGGTTGGTTTCTGCAGCTGGCACTGGATTCTTCTATGTGAAGCGCAAGAATCCTCGGCGGATCACTGAGAAGCTTGAATTTAGAAAGTACGATCCCCGTGTGAACAAGCATGTTCTGTTTACAGAAGCAAAGATGAAGTGAGATCTTGTATCTCCGCAATACAGAACTGTAATAAGCTGTCAACCTTTTGCAATCAGAAACCTCTATGTCGTTATTGGACAAGTGATTAACGATTTTATGTGTTTTTCCTGTTGATTTTATTGCTCCAATGAGCTGCAAATGGCTAGTGTTTTATCATTTTGTTTGGGAAACTATAATCAGCTTTGACACAGGAAATCTGGACTTTAAAGAGTTCCATCTTTTACTTTCACCCCGCCATATTTTGTGAAATGATGCCATTTTTCTCTGAGCCCGTGAAGCGTTGTGATGCTCAGCTAAACACCAAACGAAGCTGTTGACTCTGAATTGAATGCTGAATTGCTTATTCTGTTCTGAAAATTACAGAAGCTTGGTTTTGTTGGAGTTGCATAGCGGTGGGTGTAAACACAATGTCCAATTACTGATTTTAGCTTGTAATTGCAGGAGTCGAATGGAAGTATCAAATATTGATCAATCCATCACATGATATGCGAATTTAAAAAGGGACGAGGGTTAGTAAATTAACCAGTCTACTAGGTACAAAAATTATACTTAATGTATATTCATTCAGATCCGCAAATATTTTTTTGCTTTTCTAGAGCAGGAATATTATCTGCCTAAAAAAACTGTATGAACATGATAGGGCGAGTGAACCGTATAACGATATGGCACATCGTCGGTTATGATTTGAAGCCATTAACTGTTAGTGTCCTCAAACAAATGGAATTGCCCGATCATCCTGAAGATACTTTTATCAGTCCATTCCTGCAAGCATTGCCTAGAGCTAGGATCGTAGTCCCACAGCCCAGATGACATTTGTCGGTGGAGCTTCTTTTTCCTCTTATTTATCCAATTGTTGTGAATGATGAAACAGCCAAGCTGTTTGCAAGTTGCACGTACATCATGCTTTTCCCATAGACCCTTGTAAGCACCATTGGGGAACAAGTCCCGGTTCAAGAACACCACAGTCAGGTTTGTGTTGGGCTCCAAGCATTTGTCGTCACTGATGCAGTTTGTTCCGTTTTCCCCACACAAGACATCGTAGAAACTCGGTTGCTCAGATAAGCCTGAATTGGTTGCATGTTTTACTATCATCTCCATTGCAATGATGGTGGCGTTGTCTGAGCGAGCAAAGTAAAATCCTGAATTCAATCGGCGTGGCAAATTTATTGGTCCTGTAAATAAACAGCCATGATGAGATGCAACAACAAATAGCAGGGTGCTTAGTCAAAAAAAATCAACAGGTCTGATCTAGGATATTTCTTTTTATCTATTCAGTATTGTTATGTCATATTTGCATTTCCAGGTTAAAGTTTCTGCCACAGACATTTTTAGGAACTTCGTGTCATGTAAATGAAATTAACTCTTGTTTATAGCTGGATTTGACATAATGCCAGATGTAGGTGTGCATTGTGAAGAGAAGAAAATAGGAAGAAACATAAGAAAATGGTAGTAACTAGTAATATGATCCAAACTTTACCTGTCTCATTGTATTCATCAGATTGTGCTCCAAATGTAGCAGGACCAAGAGAGTACAGGAATGGCATTGGATTGCCAAACCAATAAACATCAACATCACTCAATAGCACATTGTATCCCAGTCTTAATATCTCCAGAACAATTCGTGACTTCACTTTTGTCACTTGTTGAAAACACTTTGTTCCAAAGTGACAGTCATCAATGCTGACATTCTTTGGTGATAGTGGATCTATGAAAACAGGCAAACCCTAGAATTCCAATTAAAAGCTTGAGGTGGTCCGTGGTTTTGCAAAGTATAAAAAAGGTTAAATAACAGAGAGAAGGAGAGAAAAAGAGGTGACTGAAAATGATTACCTGTAAAATTGAGAATTCATATGTCTCATGGTCTAAGGCACATACTATAAAATTGGTAACTCTAAGATGACGCAAGTGGCAAACCCAACTCATGAGCATGTCCCTGTAACTTTTTCCAGCCACACCAAGGACAACGGACCTATTCTTATCAGCGACAAGCTCAAGAAGCATACCCAAAGAATATGGAAGATCAGGTGCTGTGGTCTCAGGAGAATAGCTGTGTAGATATCCAGATAAAGAAATGTTTTGTTTCTTCCATAGTCTATCTCCTCCATGGCCATTTCCTTCTTTACTGATGAAAAAATTTGATAATGTGAGCTCGTCAACTTTGCTGAGCATATAATCTTCAGACTGCTTTACCACTTTATGCAACATAGGAAAGTGTCTTGATGGTAATCGACAGCAATACGAGCCATAAATCGCAGCAAGATGACGATTGACACTGTACTCCCAGGATCCAGAAGGTAATCTGTTATTCTTACTCGAGGTCATGTCATGCATGGAGCTCAGACTTCCAGGATACAATCCAAGAACCAGACTGATTGCATCAAAGCAAAGCCTCATCTCAGACGATAGAACCTCGTGAGCCAGCCACCCATTGTGTATTCCTCTTCCATACAGAAAAGAAGGCAGAACTCCTGCATGTAAAATACTGCTTGGATTGTTCCAAGCCACAATCAGCCCTCTGTCAGAGCTCTCTGATGCCCACTTGTCAGCTGGAATCTCCTGCAACTAATGTAGACAGATAATAATTGGTCAAAATTACAAGCACAGAACATCTGAGAATGCATGTGTAGCATTGGTTTTAGATAGACGAAAAGGTACCTTTTTGAAGCTCACTTCTTTGCCATCTGCTTGTACCCAATGGCTTCCATTGTCAGCGAGCTGGTAATGGAAATCGGTGACGTTACGTGACAGAGAAACAAGGAACCAATCAGCATCAACCTTGCTGAAACGAGCCAGTGCGTCGACAATTTCGGGAAGAAGGACGATCTCGGCGTCGACGAGGACGCAAATGTCGGTGTCGGCGGCAGCTTGTGCTCTTGCGACCATCGAGTGGAAGAATGGCGTCCCCGTGAACCTAAACCAACCAAGGATGAAGACTGCAACTGAAGTCTCTGAACAAACGGGCTAGAGCGGCGAGCTGATCTTGGTGTACGTAAAAGATGATGATAAGGTAATGGGTCGTGTGAATGCGTACGCATAATCTATGGCGGAATCGACGGTGACCCGATGCCCGAGCCGCGCGGTGAGCGCGACGGCCTCAGGGCCGGCGCCTAGGAGCACGACACTGACGTTCCTCGGGAGCGCCAGCCAGGAGCGCACCGCCAGCTCCTGCCGCACTGGCGAGCCCTCCGGCGGCGGGCGCGGCGCAGAGAAGATCGTGACCCTCGGTGTCGTGGCTCCGCTACCGCCGGGCACGATCCCGCGGCTGCCACCATCCTCGTGGTGGCCACGGGAGCGCGCGCGGGAGGACAGGGAGGAGAGACAGAGCACCGCCGCGGCCGCGACGAGGAGGCACCCCGCGAGACACGAGGCGAGGTCGGCGACGCTGCCACGGAGCGGCCGGCGCCGTCCGCGGCGCGGGGGCGCGCAGCGGCGGTGCCAAGGGAGCAGCGGCATTTGGGCGCGCGCCGCGGCGGGCGGGCAGAGGAAGCATTGGAGTAGTTTTGTTTTGCTGGTTGGTGGGGCCTACCCGTCATTGAGATGAGGTCTGAGGAGTAAGACGCAAAGAAACCACAAAGACGTTAACCGAAAGCAAAGCTCTGTAAAGAGACACTGACGCCCGCGGCCCGCCTGGATGCACGGCGGCACGAGCGCCGCCGCCTACCCCACGTGACGACTCTCCCTCCTGGCCTGGAGGTCACGACAGACCTCCAGCACTTCCCGGCGGCGATTCAGCAGTGACCTCCAGCGATTTCCCCTTCTTGATCTTTCCCTCCTGATCTACAGCCTGTTCGGTTGGCTGGTTCATTTCGTTGCTGGTTCGTGAAGAAGTACTGCTAGCTGATTTATGTGAGAGAAAAATATTATTCCGGCTGAAAATTTACGATCATTTACGACAAACCACAGCTAAACGAACCCTCGTTGCTTCGTTTATCTCTCGACGGCAACCAGCCGTCCTGTTTTTCCCTCGGAAAAGGGTGAGAACTAGGGAAGCAAAGGGAGAGCTGTGCTGAATTTTTTTAAGCAACCACAGTGTTGTTGGAAAATAGTCCATTAGTCAAATAAATATTCAGTACATGGTGACAACATTGTGAGGATAGTTTATAGGAGAGAAATATCAAAGCTACCCATGGAACTATGGGCAGCCCACAACACAATAAAAACGTTTCTTTTTTACTGTACATCTGACATGGTATATTAAACAAACAAAGAGCCGTTGGTTTGGGAAACTAACCGTTCGGCGTTGGCCTCCTCTTCTACCATTCTTTCTTTGTTGAACCCCTCCTCATTCTCTGCCTATAAAACTGAATGAGCTTGCTGCTCAATTTCACCACCTGAGATTTAAGTCTGGAACGCTACTGCTTTCAATGGAACCCTCCCCAAAAACTTTTCAAACTTCATGAACCAAAACTCTCTAGCCCAATACTCAGAAGGTAGTAGCCTAATCTCACCTCCTACACCCCAATCATAGTTTGGTTGCTCGCCACCCATGGAGAAGGCCCTAGTGACCGTCGACAACTCGCGATGGAAGACGATGAGGTGTGTGCTCTTCTTTTCTCTTTGTATTCGCGGCGAGTCTATGCCCCCTCATCTTTGAGGGGTTGAGGGTTGGATTTTGCTCGGCTGTCATTTTTTTTCCTCATTGGGGGTAAGATTGCAAGACTGTTTGGAGCTCTCAAATCCTTCAAACTACAACATTTTTTTCTCATTGGAGATAGGAATTGGGGGTCGGTGGAGAAGCTCTAAGATGCTATTTGGTTTCCCTACGCCCTATACTCTAGCCTTATGAATGCGCAGACCACCTTTAAGCCAGGCTTGCTGGAAACGCGAAGGACGGACATTCCCAAGTTCCCAACTAGCAGGGTTGATCTACGCACCTGTTTAACGTTGCCTCACTGCCCCAAATCTTCACTGCATCGACTTCCTACTCCCCCACGCACGGAGATGGTGACTCTGTTGCCATGCAACCCGTAGATTTGCTCGTTGTGGTGATAGGCCATCACACCTTTTAGGTAGCGGTAGGGCACCATCACCGGGATCTGACGGCGCGTCGTTGTGGAAGCCCAGCAGGGTGGAGGCACAAGATTCGCCGCCATGTCGTGGTCATGGTGATTCAGGACGCGTGCACGCGAGCGTGAAAGCGAGGCTCCTGCACACAACGGTGTTGGCCAAGTCGCGCAAGATCGTGAAGGCGGGCTACATGAGCATGGCCAGTCGAGCCATTGCCGAATTGTCCTCTATCACCATTGAACCAACCTACATTGTTGGCAAATCAATCTTATCCTGTTATCCACGAGCGGTTTCCATCACCGCCAAATTGTCTTCCCCACTACCGAATCTATTGCCCTCCATCACCATTGAATCGTTCTTCTTGTTGCTGAATTGGCTTCTAAAAGGTGCTATTGGCTAGAGGGGGGTGAATAGCCTATAAAAATTTCTACAACAACACTAAGCAAAGATGTTAGATAATTATGAGGCGAAACGAGTGTTGCACTAGCCTACTAAAAATACAAGTCACTTACCACAATTCTAGTTACTATAGTCTCTAAGCACACAATGCTAGGTCACTACCACTAAGTTAGTGAGCTCTCAAAGACTAACTAAATAGCCTCACTAACCACTAGACCTGACATAAGCTAGCTCTCAAAACTAATTACATTAAAGAGCTTAGCAATACTAGGAAAGTAAATGTAAGGGTGAGGTAGTGAGGTTATACCGACGTGGCAAGCCATGATCAATCAATCAATCACAAGGGAACTAATGAAATCCTCGGGACAAGATGACACAATAATTTATCCCTGAGGTTTACTTGCTTGCCGGCAAGCTATGTTCTTGTTGTAGCGATTCACCCACTTGAAGGTTCACGCGCTAATAGGCATCACACGCCTAACCCGTAATCAGGTGACGCACAACCAACACAAGATGGGGATTCATAAGCTACGAGCAATCCACTAGAGTACCTTTTGGCTCTCCGCCGAAGAAAGGTCAAGAACCCCTCACAATCATCATGATCAGAGCTGAAGACAATCACCTTCCTCAATGATCCTCATTGTACCAAGCCCTCTAGGTGACAGCAACCACCAAGAGAAACAAGTGAATCCCGTAGCGAAATACAATCACCAAGTGCCTCTAGATACAATCACTTAAGCAATGCACTTGGATTCACTCCTAATCCCACAAAGATGATGAATCTATGATGGAGATGAGTGGGGAGGCTTTGGCTAAGCTCACAAGGTTACTATGTCAATGCAAATGGTCAAGGGAGTGAGCTAGAGCCGGCCAAACACCTTAGATAGGCATCCTCTCAAAATAGAGCCGTTGGCTCTCTGTTGCTTGCTTTCACGACGCGATCGGACACACGCTCACCAGCGTCCAGTCACCGGATGATAGCCACGTGTCCCTAGCTTTGAATTGTGCACGTCAATCTCCAATAGTCAATTTCAGCCTCACGAGCACTTAAGTGGTGACCGGATGCGACGATCAATAGACCGGACGCGCCGGTGCACAAAATGCTCACGAGCGCGCCCAAGCCATCAAATGCTGACCAGACGTGTCGCTCACTTCACCAGACACCGTGCCACCTCGAGTCAGATTGATTCCAGTAAGGGTCTAGAGAGGGATTTTACTAACCGGACATGTCCGATCGCGTGTGACCGGACGCACCTTAGCGTCCGTTCCTCTCTGGTCCGCGAGTTAGCCCAATGTCAGCGTACGTCAGCATTGATTGGACACTCCTCCGTTGCATCAGGTCACAAACACTGTGCAGAGTCCCATCATGAAGACCAAGCAGTGCCCCTCTGTGCCACTGACCGAACGCACCCAACGCTGAGTCCGGTCAGTTCGTGACCAGCGTCTGGTCAGTGCAAAACAGCACCTCCTCTTCTCCAACTTCACCACCCTTGCTCAAATGTACCAACCACCAAGTGTATCACCTTGTACACGTGTGTTAACATATTTTCACAAACATTTTCAAGGGTGTTAGCTCTCCACTAGACCTAAATGCATATGCAATGAGTTAGAACATCTAGTGGCACTTTGATAACCATATTTCGATACGAGTTTCATCCCTCTTAATAGTACGACTATCTATCCTAAATATGATCACACTCGCTAAGTATCTTGATCACCAAACCAAAAAGCTCATATCAAGTTTCACCTTTGCCTTGAGCTTTTTATTTTTCTCTTTCTTCTTTTCCAAACCGAGCACTTGATCACCATGGCCTCTCCACCATCACCATGACCTTCATTGTTTGCTCCACCACTTGAAATGTGCTTCTCTATTCTCATGATCACTAGAGCAAGTAGGTTAGCACTTAGGATTTTATCAATTCATCAAAACCAAACTAGAGCTTTCAATCTCCTCCTTTTTGATAATTAATGACAACCCTTTTCATAAAGATGTGAATTGAAATTCAATTGAATCCATGTTGCTTGCCCAAGCATATTTCCCATGTGTAAAAGGATTTAGACAAGTTTCATGAACCTAAATTGGTAGCATCAGCTCCCCCTACATATGTGCTAAGAGTTTGGATTAAAGCTTGCACATATGCATAAATTGGAATTGTGGGAGAATAATGTTTACCAAATGATGCTAAGGTATAAGAGATGGACATTTGAAGCGTGATACAAATTGGAGTGCACCAAATATACCATCCTTAGCACCATGGTTAGTTAGATACCATTTGGAATTACTTGCAAAACACAAACACTAGATACCTCGTGAGATCAACATTATATGCAAGGCTCCAGTATCACTTATGAGAACAAAGCAAGTAAGCAAGGTATATCTAACTATCACCTATGCATGCTAGTTTTTCATCCCATCAATCAATCCTACAACTAGCATACACCACACAAGTATGGGATTTTAATTTAAAACTTGTGCCATGCAAGCAAACATATGAAATACACATTCAAATGCATCAATCAAGTCTATGAGTTTGCTCTCCCTACTTGTGTACTCAAAATTTTAGTTGATCCCCTTACTTTGTCATATTTCTCCCCTTATGTTACCTCCCCCTATCTTTGTGAATTACTTCTTCTCCTTTATCATCAATGACCACAAAGGTTCAATTTTAGATAGGTTAAGATTAGCAATGTCAATCAATGGGGTGAGAATTATTTTCCAAATTTGGCTTAATCTAGATCACTTGCCAAAGATATTTAACTCGGTTTGATCCAAGGACAAGCTTCTTCACACCTTATTTTAAGGGTTATATTGACCATATTGAGTTAAACACTTATAGCTTATTTTCTAGATCAAACACTAGGATTGCAAGCCCACAAACATGTCATATGCTTCCACTAGATCAAATCAAGCATAGAAGCAATAATGGTACCATACAAGCATCAAATTTATTTGATTTTCATGAATGAGCATATAACACATGAGGAATGACTAGATGCACTAAAACATGTCCTTAGCAAAGATGTATGCATGCCAATCAACTTTTACCTTGGATTAGTCGAAGGAGAGACATGTCATATTAGTGGAGGTGCATCAACACATATTTGAGAAATCCAATATGTTCAACTCGTTCTTTAGCTTGCAAAAACCTTTTATCATCAAGTGGCTTGGTGAATATGTCGGCAAGTTAATCTTCGATGCCCACACTTAATTGAAATGTCCCCTTTTTGTTGATGATCTCTTATAAAATGGTGGCGGACATCAATGTGCTTTGTTCTTGCATGTTGAACTGGATTGTTGGTTAGTTTGATTGCACTCTCATTATCACATAGCAATGGCACTTTCTTGAACTTGATTCCAAAGTCATTCAAGGTGGCTTTCATTCAAAGAATTTGTGCACAATAACTACCGACGGATATGTATTCGACTTCGACGGTTGATAATGGAACACTATTTTACTTCTTTGATGACCATGAAATAAGTGATCTTTCTAATAGTTGATATGTGTCCGAGGTACTCTTCCTTTCAACCTTGCATCCTGCATAATCCGAGTTTGAATATCCAACTAGTTCAAACTTTGCTCCTTTAGGATACCACAAACCAATATTTTGTGTATGCTTTAAGTACCTCAATATTCTCTTTGTTGCCTTCAAATGACTTTCTCTTGGTGAGGCTTGAAATCTTACACACATGCGCACACTAAACATGACATCTGGCCTTGATGCAGTCACATAGAGTAGGCTTCCAATCATAGAGCGATACAACTTTTGATCCACCATGTTGTCACTTGCATCACTATCCAAATTGTCATTTGTTCCCATTAGTGTACTAATAGCCTTTGCCTTATTCATGACAAACTTCTTGAGCATATCTTTGATGTACTTGCCTTGATTCACAAATGTACCATTCTTCAATTGCTTGATTTGAAGACCAAGAAAGTAACTCAACTCTCCAATCATTGACATCTCAAACTCATTAGCCGTCATTCTTCTAAACTCTTCACAAAAGTCTTGATTGGTTGATCCAAAGATAATATCATCAATATATATTTGCAACATAAACAAGTCCTTGTCAATCTTCTTGATAAAAAGAGTAGTGTTAACCTTTCTCATAATAAACCATTTAGAGAGTAGGAAATCCCTCAACCTCTCATACCATGCTTTAGGTGCTTGCTTCAAGTCATACAATGCCTTCTTCAACTTGTAAACATGGTTGGACTTCTTGTCATCTTCAAAACCAGGAGGTTACTCAACATATACTTCTTCATTGATGTAGCCATTGAGAAATGCACTCTTGACATCCATTTGATAGAGCTTGATGTTATGGACACAAAGCATAGGCTAGCAAGATTCTAATTGCTTCCAATCTAGCAATCAGGGCATATGTTTCTCTAAAGTCAAGACCTTCAACTTGTGTATAGCCTTGTGCTACCAATCTTGCTTTGTTCCTTACTACTATCCCATCTTGATCTTGCTTCTTTTTATAGACCCATTTGGTTCCAATCACATTGTGGTTCTTTGGTCTCTCAACTAACTCCATACTTGATTTCTTATGAAGTTGTTTAATTCTTCATACATAACATTCACCCAATCAACATTCATCAAAGCATCTTCTATCTTCTTTGGTTCAATGGATGACACAAATGAGAAGTGTTCACAAAATGATGCTAATTTTAATCTTGTTTGTACACCTCTAGAAAATATCTCTAATTATAGTCTCCAAAGGATAATCTATTGTAATATTGGTTGGTTAGAGTATTGGAACATTGTTGCTTGCACTTGCTTACTCATTGGATTGAGATGATGTACTAGCCACTTGATCTTGCACATTGTTATGAGATCCACTTGTACTTGTTTGAGTTGTATCATCTTGCATATTTGAATTAGAGAGCACTTGCACTTGATCATCTTCTTCATCATTCACTTGCCTAGGTCTCAATTCACCAACATCCATGTTCTTCATGGCATTTGAAAGTTGAATGCCTCTAACATCATCAAGATTTTTATTCTCATCTTAGGAACCCTTGGTTTCATCAAATTCAATATCATGAACTTCTTCAAGAGTATCATTTGCCAAATTCCAAACTCTATATGCTTTGCTAGTAGTGGAGTAACCAAGCAAGAATCCTTCATCATATTTCTTATCAAACTTATTCAATCTAGTGCATTTCTTCAATATATAGCATTTGCAACAAAAAACCTAAAAATATGCAATGTTGGGCTTTCTACCATTCAAGAGCTCATAAGGTGTCTTCTCTTTCAATGGGTGACAATAGAGTCGGTTGCTACAATAGCAAGCCATATTGATTGTTTTGGCCCAAAAGGATTGACTCACATTGTACTAACTAAGCATAGACCTTGCCATATCAATGAGTGTTCTATTCTTCCTCTCAATAAGGTCATTTGATTGTGGAGTATACTTGGCTGAAAATTGATGGCTAATTCTAAAATCATCACACAACTCATCAATTTTAGTGTTTTTGAACTCACTACCATTGTCACTTCTAACTCTTTGATGGTTGTTTCAAACTCATTGTGTATGCCCTTGATAAATGATTTGAAAATTACAAACACATCACTCTTGTCCACTAGAAAGAATGCCCAAGTATATCTACTGTAGTCATCCATTATCACAAAAGCCATATTTGTTACCACTAATGCTAGTATATTGTGTTGGCCCAAACAAATCCATGTGCAGCAACTCAAATGCTTTGCTGGTGCTCATTATGCTCTTCTTAGGATAGGTATTTCCAACTTGTTTGCCGGCTTGACAAGAGCTACAAAGTTTGTCCTTCTCAAATACCACATCTTTCAAGCCTCTAACTAGATCATGCTTAACGAATCTATTCAATTGTTTCATTCCAACATGACCAACCCTTCTATGCCATAATCAACCCATACTAGACTTAGTGAACAAGCATGTTAACAATTGAGCTTCACTAGCATTGAAATCAACCAAGTATAGATTCTCATATCTAAAACATTTGAAGATCAAATTAGAGCCATCTACACTTATGATCTCTACATCATCAACTCCAAATATGCATTTGAATCCAAGATCACATAATTGAGTCATGGATAAGCTCTCAACTAGCAATACATTGGATATGCTCAAGTCATTGGATATTGCAATCTTACTAAGTCCTTTGACCTTGTCTTTGCTATTGTCACCAAATTTAATACTATCATAACCATTGATATCATTGGTGTTGATTGAGTTGAATATTCTTGCATCATTGGTCATGTATTGAGTACACCCACTATCAAAAACTCAATGCCTTTCTCTGGCTTTGTAATTGACCTACAAAAAAAGATCAATTCTTTTTAGGTACCCAAACTTGCTTGGGTCTTTGAAGGTTAGTTACTAAGCTTTTTGGCACCCAAATAGCTTTCTTCTTCAAGCCCACAATTGGAGTACCAACAAACTTAGCATTCACACCATTTGCACCCTTGGTAAGCAAATAACAAGAATCAAACTTAATTGAGGATACATTAGTGTTCTTGTTCTTGTTCTTGCAATATTGCTCTATATGCCCAACTTGCTTGCATCTATTGTAAAATCGACCATTGTTCTTCACAAAACTACTCTTGTGAGGAGCAAAGGCTGCCTTGCCTTTCTTAGGGGTATAGCCCAATCCTTCTTTGTTGAGAGAAAATCTTTGGCTACCCAAGCACTTTAGCAAGTGGGCCTCACCACCATAGGCATTGCCTAAGGCGCGAGTGAGCTCATTGACCTTCTTCTTTAAGGTCTCATTTTCAATCATAAGTGAGGCATCACAAGTGAAATCATCACTCATAGGTGAAGTGGTAGTGAATGATGAGCTACATGAAGGGTTGGCAGGAGCAACAACAATAGGCTCATATAAAGATTCATCAATTATGTCACATGTTAAGCCTATGTCACATGTTACTACCACTTTCTCATTTTGCTTAACAAGAATGGAATGAGCCTTTTCAAGCTTAGTATGAGCCTTGCCAAGCTTCTCATAGGCATCCTCTGGCCTCTTATGAGATGCATTGAGCTCATCAAAAGCTTGCTCAAGGGCTTTTAGTTCCTTATGCAAGTCTTTGTATTCCTTTCTTTTGAGATCAAAGTGAGTTTTAGCATCTTCAAGCATGTCAATTAGCTCATCTTTAGTGGGTTCATCATCATTATCACTATCACTTTCACTCTCACATCCATCATCACAAGTTTGTACCTTAGTGGTCTTAGCCATGAAGCATGTCGATGGAGTGTCGAAGAGAGAAGGCTTCTTATTAATGGCAATGCTTGCAAGAGCCTTCTTCTTGGTGGTCTTGTCATCATCACTTGAGAAGGCATCACTATCCCAAGTGACCACATATGAATCACCCTTCTTCTTCTTCTTGAAGGTCATCTTGTCCTTCTTCTCTTTATTTTCCTTCTTGCCCTTCTTTTTGCTCTTCTTGTCATCATCTTCATTCTCACTATTGTAGGGGCATTGGGCAACAAGATAATCATTGCTACCACACTTGAAACACCTCCTTGCTTCATCCTTGTTTCTTGAGGATGACTTCTTCCTTCTTGCATGATAGCCCTTCTTTATCAAGAATTTGCCAAATCTCTTCACAAAGAGAGTCATCTTCTCATCATCAAACTCATCAAAGCTTGAGTCTTCATCTTCACTCGATGAATCTTGCTTTGCCTTACCCTTGGATGATGTGACCTTGAATGCCACACTCTTCTTCTTCTCATCCTTCTCATTATCATCTCTATAAGTGTCATCGGTCATCACATCTCCCAACACTTGGTTTAGTGTCATGGTGTCCAAACCACTCCTCACTAGAATAGTGACCAATGTCCTAAATCTTAAGGGTAGACATCTCAAGAACTTATGAGAAAAGTCCTTGTCCTTTACTTCTTCACCAAGTGCCTTGAGATTATTGACTAGCACTTGGAGCCTATGAAACATCTCCGGCACACTATTATCATCTTTTATTTTGAAGCTAGCAAACTTCCCCTTGAGGATATATGCCTTGGCACCCATCACCGCTTGTGTGACCTCAAATGACTCCTCCAACTTCTTCCATGCCTCATGAGCTATCTCAATGTTCTTAATTTGCTCAAATGTTCTCACATCCAATGCATCATGAATGGCATTAAGAGCAATGTTATTATTTTGGAGAAGCACTTCTTCGGCCGCGGAGGGATTCTCTGGATTTGCTATCTCAATCTTGGTCTCCATCACCTTCCACACATTCCTATTGATTGACTTGATATATGTTGTCATCTTAGCCTTCCAATAAGGATAATTTAAGCCATCAAATTGGGGTGACTTCTTGGTGCTGTTGATTTAAGCCATGTTGACACTAAAGGTTGTTAAGCCTCAAATCATGGTGACCACGGCTCCGATAAAACTTGAAAGGTCATAATGGCTAGAGGGGGTGAATAGCCTATAAAAATTTCTACAACAACACTAAGCAAAGAGGTTAGACAATTATGAGGCGAAACGAGTGTTATGCTAGCCTACTAAAAATACAAGCCACCTACCATAATTCTAGTTACTATAGTCTATAAGCACACAATGTTAGGTCACTATCACTAAGTTAGTGAGCTCTCAAAGACTAACTAAAGAGTCTCACTAACCACTAGACCCGACACAAGCTAGCTCTCAATACTAATTACACTAAAGAGCTTTGCAACACTAGGAAAGTAAATGCAAGGGTGAGGTAGTGAGGTTATACCGACGTGGCAAGCGATGATCAATCAATCAATCATAGGAGAACCAATGAAATCCTTGGGACAAGTTGACACAATGATTTATTCCCAAGGTTCACTTGTTTGCCGGCAATTTACGTTCTTGTTATAGTGATTCACCCACTTGGAGGTTCATGCACTAATAGGCATCACACATCTAACCCGCAATTGGGTGCCGCAAAACCAACATAAGATGGAGATCCACAAGCTATGAGCAATCCACTAGAGTATCTTTTGGCTCTCCACTAGGGAAAGGTCAAGAACCCCTCACAATCACCACGATCAGAGCCGAAGACAATCACCTTCCTCCGCTCGACGATTCTCGCTGCACCAAGCCGTCTAGGTAGCGGCAACCACCAAGAGAAACAAGTGAATCCCGCAGCAAAACACAATAACCAAGTGCCTCTAGATGCAATCACTCAAGCAATGCACTTGGATTCACTCTCAATCTCACAAAGATGATGAATCTATGATGGAGATGAGTGGGAGGGCTTTGGCTAAACTCACAAGTTGCTATGTCAATGCAAATGGCCAAGAGAGTGAGCTACAGCTGGCTAAACACCTTATATAGGTGTCCCCTTGAAATAGAGTCATTGGCTCTCTGTTGCCTGCTTTCATGACGCGACCAGACGCACGCTCACCAGTGTCCGATCGCCAGATGATAGCCACGTGTTCCCAGCTTTGAACTATGCATGTCAATCTCCAACGGTCGATTTCAGCCTCGCGAGTGCTTAAGTGGTGACCGGACACGACGATCAATAGACCAGACGCGCTAGTGCACAGAACGCCCATGTGCACGCCCAAGCCATCAAACCCTGATCTGATGTGTCGCTCACTTCACCAAACGCCGTGCCACCTCAAGTCAGATCGATTCCAGTAAGGGTCTAGAGAGGGATTTTGCTGACTGGACGCGTCCGATCGCGTGTGACCAGACGCACCTCAGCATCCGTTCCTCTCTGGCCCACGAGTTAGCCCAACGTCAACGTACGTCAGCATTGACCGAACGCACCTTCGTCACGTCAGGTCACAAACACTGTGCAGTGTCCTGTCATGAAGATCGAGCAGTGCCCCCTTTTCCGGTCAGTGCAAAACAACACCTTCTCTTCTCCAACTTCGCCAGCCTTGCTCAAATGTGCCAACCACCAAGTATATCACCTTGTGCACGTGTGTTAGCATATTTTCACAAACATTTTTAAGGGTGTTAGCTCTCCACTAGATCTAAATGCATATGCAATGAGTTAGAACATCTAGTGGCACTTTGATAACCGTATTTCGATATGAGTTTCACCCCTCTTAATAGTACGGCTATCTATCATAAATGTGATCACACTCGCTAAGTGTCTCGATCACCAAACTAAAAAGCTCCTATCAAGTTTCACCTTTGCCTTGAGCTTTTTGTTTTTCTCTTTCTTCTTTTCCAAGCCGAGCACTTGATCACCATGGCCTCTCCACCATCACCATGATCTTCTTTGTTTGCTCCACAACTTGGAATGTGCTTCCCTATTCTCATCATCACTAGAGCAGGTAGGTTAGCACTTAGGGTTTCATCAATTCACTAAAACCAAACTAGAGCTTTCAACCTCTTTTGTTGCTGGTTCGAGGATCCCAACGTGGAATCAACCTCCCGCCACAAGGTGCCCCGGTGGAGCGGGTTGTAGGCATGTGAGCACGCGCGACGATGTGACAGGTGCCCATGGCCGCCTAAGACAAGGAGGCCAGCCAACCGCAAGGATGAGGGGGGCTCCGGTGGAGGAAATGAGTTTATATCTCCTCAATGATGAGAATGATTGTATTCAAGCTAAAGAAGCAACCAAACATAATGTATACAAACCAAGCAAATTGAATAGTGGTCTCTTACATTGCGAGTGCCGCGTTTGAGTTGCCTTGGCTTAGCTGGCTAACCAGACCAAGGATAAAACGAGGACCAAATTCATCCTAAGTAAATGGAGGCGGTGGCTCCATCAAATTTTAATATGTCTTATCTTTTAATAATAAAATAGAATGTATCCGAGTATCCGGTTTTCAGCAAAAATAGCTTATCCATGTAGACGGGAGAATACCCGTGTTGTGACTTGCAGGTGGGCTCCCCTTCATCCGGGACTACCTTTAAGTGGATTTTAGTCGTGTCAATATTCTTTTTTTCTCGAATACGCAAAAGATTTACGTATCATTATATTAAGAAGAAGAGTTTGAACTTACAAACAACACGCATCTGTCGAGCGCCGAAGGAGTTCAACCAAACAGCCGTAGCTGGACGATCCAAGAGGACTCACGTTTAAATATTGTCTTAAACTTGTTGATCAGCTGCAGCGCATCAAAAGATGTTTTTTTTTAGAAAATAGCGCATCAAAAGATGGCCAGGATCAGGGAAAGAGCGGGCTGAATCCGGCACTGCACAGCCGGCATTCCGACCTAGAAGCCCAACCTGGAGCCCCCATGGTGAACACGGCCCACCAGAAGACGGGCTCCCTTTACTTGGGCCTACAATGCGTAGCGGAGCCACCGAAATCCGAAGTCGTCCTGCCGGAACTTGTTTGGATTCGTCCGACGGCCACTTCCTGGTCAGTCGCGCAGGCTCGCACCTGCCCAGGCCGTTGCGCACTCAAATTCGGCACCGACGCACCGTACCGTACAGCGACCCGCCGCTCCTTCTCGAACTCCACCCCCAATTCCTGCGGGTCCAGCGCGCCGCGTCCCCGTCCCCGTCCTGTCAGGGACTGGTGGGCATCACCTCCCGGTAGATCAGTCGTTGTTTTTAAATTTTGCGACGGATATTCGCGCATTTAATTCTACTGTGCGTTTAGATCAATTTTTTTTTTTTTTTGATTTTGACTCACGGTAGCATTTCGTTTGTATTTGGTAATTAGTGTTTAATTATGGACTAATTAGGTTCAAAAGTTTCGTCTCGCGATTTCTCAACCAACTGTGTAATTAGTTTTTTTTTCGTCTACATTTAGTACTTCATGCATGTGCCGCAAGATTCGATGTGACAGTTACTATGCAAAATTTTTTGGCAACTAAACGGGGCTTTAGGGCGTGTTTAGTTCCGAAAATTTTTGGCTTTTTGGCTACTGTAGCACTTTCGTTTGTATTTGGCAAAAATTGTTCAATTATAGACTATTTAGGTTTAAAAGATTCGTCTCACGATTTCTCGACTAACTGTGTAATTAGTTTTTTTTTTCGTCTACATTTAGTACTCCATGCATGTGCTGCAAGATTCGATGTGACAATTACTATACAAAAATTTTTGGTTTTTGATGGAACTAAACGGGGCCTTAGACCTGCTAGAGCCGTAGTAGTCCGTAGAGAGTCAGTCCGTCTGTGGAGGCTCGTAGGACCGAGCCGAGGCCGAGCGGCTTGCCTTGCTGTCCGGCTCGGGGAGCGGCAGCAGGGAGGGAGCGGAAAAGGGTACCGCCACTGGCACGTGGGGAAGGACAACATGGTCCCACAGGTCACTGGTCGATTAGCTTCGCTTTGAGGCGAACGACGACGACGAGGAGACGCGTGCCGGGGCAGGGGGACTCCTCGTCGGCCGGGCCGGCGACCGGTGTGGTGTGGGGTCTGCGGCCCGTCCTTTCCGCTGGAGTTGGGGTTTGAATATTGCAGGCGAGGCAAGGCACAAGGCAGCGTCGGGCTCCCTTTTTTTTTTTTTTTTACTTTTCGCTTTCTTTCGGGTGGAATAAAACGCTCCCCCAGATTTGAACGTTGAAGCTCTCGAGCGCAGCAAATTTGAACGCTTTTCGTGTAAAGCTCGTGACTAAACTTTAGAGACTTTTAGCCCTGTTTTTCGCTATATGAATCAGGGCCAGTAAATGGCTAAAAATTGGGCTAAAATCTTTTCCTTCCAAAGAGGTCTTAAACGGGGCTAAACTTCCTCGGGGCGGACGCTAGACACCCCATACCCCTTGTCGCTTGCATGCATAGCTGTGTATGGATAATTAATTGAAGACAAATCAGTCATTGTAGATTTGAAGATTAAAGTTTAACCCAGGGATCCAAATAACCCGGTAGGACTAAAGTTAGTGATCCAAACACCACCTTAGTCATCTTTTAGTCATCCTTAGATGACTAGAGGAGACTTAGAGACCTTTTAGTCATCTCATTTGGCACTTTAGGGACTAAAAGTGACTAAAGTTTAGTCCATAGTGTTTAGGGGGTGTTTAGATTTATGGACTAAAGTTTAGAAGGTGTCGCATCGGATATTATATCTATTGTCGCATCGGGTATTCGGATATTAATAATAAAACTAATTACAGAAGCCGTGACTAATCCGTGAGACCGATCAATTAAGCCTAATTAATCCATCATTAACATATATTTACTGTAGCACCATATAATCAAATTATGAACTAATTAGATTTAATAGATTTGTTTCACGTATTAGTCTCAATCTATATAATTAGTTTTATAATTAATCTATGTTTAATATGTCAAATAGTGTCAAATATATTTAACATATTTACGGTAAGCGATATAACAGAGACTAAATTTTAAAAGGCGAGAAACAAACACTTTCTTAGTAAGTTGAAAGCAAACAGGACGTAAGCTTTACTCTACATAACTACCAGTACTCGTAAGAAATTTGAATATTCCGCTCTTTCACGTGTAGCACAACAACTGGAGACCCGAGTAGTATGGGCCGGGCGTACCGTGTCCTCTCGATTCGTGATCGTGTCGTGGAGTGCTGCGATACTCCTACTCCCGCACAGGACGCGTTGATAGACACGTTCCTTTCGTCATAGATGATCATAGATTATTTATCATTGGTTGATTTAATGTGAGAGAAAAATATTGTTTCAGTTTATAATTTATGGTAGTATTAGGCTAGGATAATTTTCACTGTTTATGCAGAAAAAATACTGTTTATGCTAGAATATTGTGAGAAAAAAATACTGTTCCAATTGAAAAAAAAAAAGCGAAACAAACCAACTTCTTTTCTAGCCAAACACTCTCTGCGATCATCATACGAGCAAGCGAACGTGCTGAGATCCTGTAACACGAGGGCAAGCAAGCTATCTGTATGGGTAATCACGGCAAGGAAGGGGAAGGGCTGGGCGTACAGTGGCAGGACCGGCGGAAGTGAACAGATGCAGAGCAGTTAGCTCGTCTGGTCTGGGTGGCCTCGTTAGAGCAAGTATAATAGCAGACTATAAGTCGACTAAATACTGAGATGGAAGAGAGAGTGGAGGAAAGAGAGAAGAAGCGGGCTGCCCGCTTGGATATAAAAATCAAAAAAGTCTATGAGAAAGATAAGTGGGCCATATATTAACTGTAAAGAGCTAACTACTATATAAGTGGACTAAGAGAAAGTTGTAAAGAACCTTACAGCCAGCAAGCCAGCTATATTAGCATGTTCGTTTGTTGGTTTCAGCCAGCCCAAACCAGCCAGCCAACAGTATTTTTCTCTCACAACAAACCAGCACCAGTCAGCCCAAACCAACTCAGAAACCAGCGAACAGGCCAATTATTAGGCCATGTTTGGTACAGGAAAATTTTAGTCCCTGTCCCATCGAATGTTTGGACACATGCATGAAGTATTAAATATAGATAAAAAAATAACTAATTGCACAGATTGTGGCTAATTTGCGAGACGAATTTTTTAAGCCTAATTAGTCCATGATTTGATAATGTGGTGCTACAGTAAATATGTGCTAATGACGGATTAATTAGGCTTAATAAATTCGTCTCGTAAATTAGTCTCCATCTATGTAATTAGTTTTATAATTAACTCATATTTAATTCTCCTAAATAGCATCCGAACATCCGATATAACATAGACTAAAATTTAGTCCATAACCAAACACCCCCTTACTCTTGCTCTCAGGAGAAGGACACCTTACTCTTGCTCTCAGGAGAAGGACACTCGCGGCAAGTGACCTCTTGTTGAATCTTGACCGGCCCTCCGCCCTCCCTGTCCAGTGTCCTGCGGCCTCGCATTTACACCACGCCTCCCTAGGCCAGCGGTAGCAGCAGCTAGCGGGGCGCACAGCACAGCCAGGCAGCCAGCTGCGAGCGGCGAGTTCTTTAAGGAGGCGGCAGGCCGGTGCCGGTGCCGGTGCGGTGCCTTTGCCTTGCCTGTCTCTGTCTTGGCTTTGTTGCTTGGCGTGGAGTGGAGCGGGGCGAGGTTAGTGGCCTGCCTTCTTGGAGAAGACAAGCAAAGCGAGGCAACCATTCCGTTCTTGTCCCTTCCTGCTCGCTTGCTGGTGCTGCTTCTCGGAGCAGTAGCTGCTGCTGCCTGTTCGTACTGTGAGTGAGAGTGTGAGGAGGCGAGGGCGGAGGGCCGCAGCCTGAGCGGGAGAAGGAGGCCGCGGCGGGGAGAGATGAGCGTGACCAAGTTCATCAAGTGCGTCACGGTCGGGGACGGCGCCGTGGGCAAGACCTGCATGCTCATCTGCTATACCAGCAACAAGTTCCCCACGGTAATGCTCATCTCGCCGCGCCCATCTCGTCCTCGTCCTTCCAATCCTCAGATTCTGCTCGATTTGGTTCCCCAATCTTTTTGCCTCGTTTCCTCTCACCTTCCAGTAAACGGAAATGGCCGTCCAGTGGTAGAAGCAACGCATTTTTTTACAGTGTGTATTTTAATCCAACCTAGTAGTTCCATTGATGCTTTCCAGCATCAGCAGTAGGCATTTACTCACTCACCAGTCACCATCTGCTCCTGTCCGGCTGTCCCTTTCCCTGCGAGGAAAGGGAATGGGGGGCATCCCGTTCTCTGGATGCTGATCCTGACGGAGCTCTGTTCGTGTGGTTCCTGACAGGATTACATCCCCACGGTGTTCGACAACTTCAGCGCCAACGTCTCCGTGGATGGCAACATCGTCAACCTGGGCCTCTGGGACACTGCAGGTACTGCTGCTGCTTCCGCTCCCACGGCTAAAATGGTTTACATGCGCGCAGAGTCTGAGATTGTTCCCTCCCTTCTCTGTTTCGTTCAGGGCAAGAGGACTACAGCAGGCTGCGGCCACTGAGCTACAGGGGCGCAGATGTGTTCGTGCTGGCTTTCTCCCTGATCAGCAGGGCGAGCTATGAGAATGTTCTTAAGAAGGTATGGTGATAGGATCAACATGTGCTAGTCTTGTCTGGTGGGCAAGCTATGAGAATGTTCTTAAGAGTGTGTTTATAGATACAGAACCTAAGAAAGCCTTGAATTCTAGTGCAAGTGCCTGTGTAGTGTGAGGATCCAGTCAGGAAAACATGAAATTCCATTGTACATTTAAGATATCTAAACCTCTGACACATGATAATAATAATACTGCCCAAAGTAGCTGCAGAGGAACTTCTTTTTCCTTGCGACTGGCCACCTTTCGCGAACAGCTTCATACCTACTAGCAGTTTCTGCTTCTCAGAATTGGTTATGATGGCTGGAGCATTATGAACTGATCATTCTATTTCTGAACAAACAGTGGATGCCAGAGCTTCGCCGATTTGCGCCCAACGTTCCGGTTGTTCTTGTTGGGACCAAGTTAGGTGAGCTAGTGCGCTGAATGTGACCTTAATTCATGGACCTTAATGCCACATATTCGTCGGCGGGGTTGTTCTTCATAGTTCCAATAGCTAATTAAGGGATTTGGTTGGACTGTCCAGATCTCCGTGACCACAGAGCCTACCTTGCTGACCATCCTGGAGCATCGACAATCACGACGGCACAGGTTTGCTCTTTCACAGTCTAACCTAGTTTCAATGCTGAATGCCATATCTTACCAGCAGATAGTTAATTCCTCTTCCTCTTGTTCTGCAGGGTGAAGAACTGAGGAAGCAGATTGGTGCTGCAGCTTACATCGAGTGCAGTTCCAAAACCCAGCAGGTAGTCATGGCCCATATGGAATGATTTTGATCGGTTATGTCCTGTTTCAAATACGGTTTGCTGTTTGGTTAATTAAAATTAGACACGTATGGATTGTTGGTAATAGACAAATTTACTGACTTTTTGTTTAATTATGTTGGCCAAACCAGAATGTCAAGTCTGTCTTCGATACAGCCATTAAAGTGGTCCTTCAACCCCCACGGAGATGGGAGGCAATGCCTGCCAGGAAGAAAAACAGGCGTGGCTCCGGATGCTCTATAATGTAAGCTGTCTTTCCATTGTTTACTAGTTGATCATACGATGATAGTAGTCTGTTAACAGTGATTACAATCCAGTGAAACTCTAAAATCCATTTGTGAAACTTGAGAATGAGCAGACCATTGGTCAATTTATCAGAAAACCCAGCATATACCTACTATTATGTCAAGAAGGCGTCTGGTTCATCTACTTCTGTTCAAACTTAAATAAAAAATTTGGAACGACTTTTGTAAAAAAAAAAAAAATGATTTACTGATGTAACTTTTTTGTGTCTTGCCCGCAGGAACCTTATGTGTGGCAGCACGTGTGCTGCTTAGGAGTCTTAGAACACTGAACTGGAAGGAGATGAAGGCGTGATGCATGGTGTGTATGTGTTGTGGCAACTGGCAAGTTAATTTGATATAGAATGGGACCGCATGGATGACTGCTGCTTTTGTTTTCCTTAGCTCATCTGCTGTATGCTTGGGTTTTTTGGCTTAGCGCGTCAGGCTCTTCAAGGACTGACTTTTACCAGACTGCTGTGTTATGTAAGATGTTTGCTAGACGAGGATTGCTGTAACTGTAATGTTGTCGGAGGATGTGGTATAACTAAGATACAAGTAAGCTTGAGCGTGTTCTGCGCCGTGAATGTTCGGGGCTATATTGGCGTTGCTTTGCTACGGATTCTGTGAGTTCATCGGCAAGTGATGCTAGACGAGGTAAATCGTATGCTCACGATCCATTCAGGCGTATGCTAATGCCACGGCAGCGTCGGTTTGGTCCAATCTTGAAATTTCAATTCCTAACACTCCAGCGAGTTCAGAATATACCCTGGAGTCAAGCCTGCTCTAATTGTGAAAGGGATCTTTGACAGTGACATTGTTTAACGGCACGTTACAATCACGCTCTGCTAACCGTTACAGCTATGTAATTAGAGCCTGGAAGCTGCTAGGACTCAATGCAGATTTCTACAGCCATCGGGGCAATAGTTTATTAGCACTAGGGAGTAGGTTTTCCAAATTGTGCTTATACAATGATTGCTTATTGTTGCTATTTTAAGTCCAGAGTAATATTGAAATCTGCATTCTTCCCTTAGAAGAACTCTGCAGGTCCCTTAGAAGGCATTCTTCCTTCGATTTCTGTACAGAGCTAAAATCAGATGAAAACAAGAAAAAAAAATACAACCAAGCAGGGGAAACAAAAGAAATTGAAATAGTGTTAGTGTTACAAAGAAAAGTACAATGCTTGTGTGAGAGGACTTGCCAGGGAAAAGTTGTCATCTTCTCGTTTAATGTTATCATTGTTTTGGATAAGATGCGCCGTCATCATCTCCCACATCGTCCAGCGCTTAGCAGCTTCAACCTAATTGGGAAAAGGAAAATGTCTGTTTTTATTAAAAATAATAAATGCAAGACCACCAGAATCTTGCCTTTTATGTAATGATACAAAAAAAACTATGAGAAGGCACCAGAAATATATCATAATGTATTTACTTTCATAAGGAAAAATATGGGGCTACCTGAACAATAGGATCAGATGAAGTTAATCTTTTGTTATACGCATCTATGAAACAATTCCTTTCATCCTCGGGAATAAAATCTCTAAATGGTTCCCATGCTGCAGATTTAAAACTGAAGTTGTTAATGTACTCAAAACAAAACAAAAAATGGTACATAGGTGGTTTTTCTTTCATAAACCCAGAAAGTAAAATGATTTTGATATAGAAAAATAGAACACATTGCATTAACAATATGTCATTTAAATTCAACTATAATTGCTGAAACAGATTTAACATAGTTAATATAAGTTGCCAGTAGCCCAGTACCATTATGGAACATTGACGAAATACTTGGTAATGTTTAGGGAAGTTTTTTTTCGGTTTATAGAACATAAAACAAAAAACATACAAACCATCTGCGAAAATGGCTGCTGCACCACCCTCATAGAACCAATCGAGCTCCTTTTTCCTAAGCAAGAAAATTCCTCTAAGGACAAGGCCAGTGACCTAGTGAGCATACAGGGAGCGTTAGTGAGATCTACAGCATGGCTCTGCTGCACAATTATTATTTGCTATAAGAGATTCATGCTCAAATACAGAATACATCAGACAAAAAAAATCCATCACCTTATCAATATCAGGGTGCTCCTGGCTGTAGGCAAGTGCTAAGGTGCTTCCCCATGAACCACCAAACACCTACATTGTCTGGCAGCATTGAGTTCCAGCACTGAAAGGCGAGTAATCAATGTTGTTGAAAAAAAGAAGATAATTGCCTTGCCTGCCATTCCAGGATGTCAAGATGCTCCCTGAGCTTCTCAATGTTAGCCACCAAGTCCCAAGTAGTGTTCTGCTCTAAACAAGCATGAGGAGTGCTTCTGCCTGCACCCCTCTGCAATCAAACCACGACACAGATCAAGGACAACACACAACCCCGCTTTTGGTTATGATTAAAAAAAATGACACGGGTCACCAAGATGACCTGGTCAAACAGAACGATCCTGTAGAACTCCGGATCAAAAACCTCCTGTTGCCGGGCGACGTGCCGGCTCCCGGACCGCCGTGGAGAAACACCACCGGCTGCAAAATTGACGGGATGAGAAGCTCATCTCATAAGAGCAGAGCAACCATACAGTTCTAGCAAATGCTTCGCTGGGTGTACGAGGCTCAGCGAACTGGGATATCAAAATCCCCCGATATATCAAATTCAACACAGAGAGAGAGGAATTAGACGCTCACATGGCCCTGCGGGTTCCCGGACTGCTCGTAGTAGATGGTGTGGACATCGGAGACCTTGAGGAACCCGGAGTCGTACGGCTCTACTTGCGCGTACAGGCCCCTCGACAGCGGCTCCGACGACGAGCCCATCTGCGCGGCGACCGGGACGGAGAGGCTCGCGCGGCAGCGGCGGCGCGTGCCTTTCGCCTGTACGCAACCCAGCAGACCCCCTCTCCCTGCAGAGGCGGCACAGAAGAAAACCACTGTCACGACTCAGCAAACCCGTGTGCCGCTGGTCCATGGCGACGGGCCGATGAGATGACGTCGAGATCGCGGGGGCCGATGACGATGAGGCGGTTAGCTGGGCGTGGGCGGGGGTGGTGATGACATATGCAACATCCAGATAAATATACTTACAACGTACGTCTGAAAAATAGATGAAACATTGGGGACAGACGCTTGCAACATACATGTACAACCATTGCAATATATACAACATCCCGATCTACTTTTGCAACATACGTATAAAACACTTGCAACATATAGCTCTAAAACATCTGAAACATTTAAAATGTACACTTGAAACATGCATCGTATCTCGATGCGGCCTCCCCCTCCGCCGTTTGCATCGGGGCGCCGCAGCCGTAGCAGGAGACGAGGTCGGAGGGCTTCCATGCGGGGGCTCGATGCTTCTCCTTGCGCTGACGGCGCCTGTTGGCGTCGTCGGGCATGAGCACATGCGCAGTGCCCTTAGTGGCGGCTGGTGGATGGAGCGTGGGCGCGGCGGTGCTCACGCCGTCAGGCAAGACGGGGCGGCGGAGCACGTGGCAAGAGCGGCATTGCAAGAGCAAGAGCAGCGCGGGTGACCGTCAACTTTAGCCCACCTCAGGAATCAGGACGGGCTTCCACTAAAAAAATCAGGATGGCATTACATGATTAGCAGCGGTGTTTGATGCCGAGATGGTGCCTTCCTGAGTTCGTCAGCTGTTTTTTTTAAACGGAACCGGCAGCTGTCTATGCTATTAAAAAGAAGAGAGCCTTACAAAGATAATGTATAAACATGTATAAATTTGTACAACGGGGCCATAACTTCCCGAATCTTCGACACATGATGGTTTACATCATACGTGCGATAATAAGTTAGAGACATGTTTTGCTCCCGTCATTGCCCATAGGCTCGCTTCATCCTTGATTTTATAAAGGAGTTGATTGGTGCGGACTCCTTGTGCTAGAAGATTCTTGTGTTCCAACATACAAGGGTGATGATGGAGCGAAGACCTCGTCTCGCCGTTGAAGGTGTGCGATCTATGTTTTCTCACCAAATTTGTAAGGAGCCTCCTAGCATTCAGACAGAAGGTCACAGCTGCTCATTACCCAACTATATTGTAATATCTTCTCAGATACGTCTAGTGTAGCGACGGTCCTAAAATAGATGAACACCAAATTCTTGCGCCTGCACAGACCCCGTCAATAATGTGTCACCTCGGCACCTCCCCAGCGGTCGCCGGTCGGTGCCAGTTCGCGACTCCAAACCGCCCGGAAATCTTCCGCCGACGCCGACGTGCACCGGCCTGGCACCCGGGCTGCGCCGCCCAGAATGCTCCACGTATGTCGGCTCCACCACCGGGGCGCCACCTGTGTCCGCGGGGCGCGTAGCAAGTTGCGGTCGTTGCTTGGCCGCAACGTTTTTTCTCCTTTCATTCAAAAAAACTTCCGTACTCGCTTTCTTTGGCTCTTTGCATTTGAACCCCCCGAAATCATAGTGGTAATGTGGTATACGCGTGCACATTTTTGCGTACATTAATACTGTCCGTCTGTTTTCCGGCTGGGTTAATAACTTAATATGATACTACTAGCTTATTTTCCTTGACACACACATAACAAGTGTCTAGCCGGTGAAATAATAAATGATCCGCAAGAAAAGAAATAAGGAAATGCAAAAGAGTTACTATGAATTAGGTATAAACAACATGGGGGGTTCCAGTTTAAAATTTGAACAAAAGTTACGTAAATCACTCCAGACAATCTAGGGCCGTTGTTTTTCATTCAAATACTACATTTGATCATGCATGGGTCTTAATGTCCTATTCTAGTGACAGAATCCATTCGGTGGCTAGAGTTCCATGGTAAAGTGAAAGAAACCTATCAAAGTAAATGATAGAGGCAACTACAGATTTTTATTTTTGACGTAGTAGCTTGTGGTAGGTGGAGCCTGCAACATGACAGGTTCCACATTGGCCCCGTTCAGGATAGAGGGTGATTGGAGACGCTACATCAGGAGCCAATGGCCATGTTCACTTCGCTGAAATTTGACTTATACTGATTTATTGTGAGATAAAAACATTATTTATTCGCTGAAAAATATTGCTGAAGTAGTTCAAGCGAACATGGGTTTTGACAAAGGAGTAGAGGATAAAATATATAGGCCATTTAAATGTGGACGATATAAGTAAGTTAGGATTGACAAAGATGGCTAAGAGCTTGATATGTGGAGGATTGACACTATATAATATATATTTCGGAGGTGAGGAACAATACAATTATTGGATTTTACAGATCCAGCGACCGCTTTTTCATAACTATTTTGCTAACAATTACATACTCTGAGTAAAAAAAAACAATTACATACTCTGGAAACCGTGGCACACTTGCAGATACAACCCCTGGAGCTGCCGTGTCAAATTACAGACTCCAGCAGGGCAGGACGGCGGACGGCAGGTCACAGCCAGCGCAGCAGAGCAAATAAACAGGAAGTATCCAGGAGCCGTTAGCTGTTCGTTCCCCCTCCAATGCCGGCCACCCATCACCTTCCCCTCCGCGCGCCCCCGACCCGTGCCCTCACCACCACCACGACCTAATCGGCTAATCCACCTTCGGCCTTCCCCCTCCGTCTCTCCGCGCGCCCGACCTCCTCCGCTGCCCGATGGCCGCCACCCCGCTGTCGTCGCGGGACCCGTCGCCGCAGCCCCGGCGGCCGGCCTCCTCCGCGGGACCCGCCACCAAGCGCGGGGGCCTCCTGCTCGGCCGCTACGAGCTGGGCCGCCTGCTCGGCCACGGCACCTTCGCCAAGGTCTACCACGCCCGCCACGCCGACACCGGCGAGACCGTCGCCATCAAGGTGCTCGACAAGGAGAAGGCCCTCCGCAACGGCCTCGTCCCGCACATCAAGCGCGAGATCGCCATCCTCCGCCGCGTGCGCCACCCCAACATCGTCCGCCTCTTCGAGGTCATGGCCACCAAGTCCAAGATCTACTTCGTCATGGAGTTCGTCCGCGGCGGGGAGCTCTTCGCGCGCGTCGCCAAGGGCCGCCTCAAGGAGGACACCGCGCGGAGGTACTTCCAGCAGCTCATCTCCGCCGTCGGCTTCTGCCACGCCAGGGGTGTCTTCCACCGCGACCTCAAGCCCGAGAACCTCCTCGTCGACGAGCGCGGCGACCTAAAGGTCTCCGATTTCGGCCTCTCAGCGGTCG
The DNA here is from genome assembly GCF_019320115.1 of Miscanthus floridulus. Lineage (NCBI taxonomy): Eukaryota > Viridiplantae > Streptophyta > Magnoliopsida > Poales > Poaceae > Miscanthus > Miscanthus floridulus. The sequence continues at coordinate 103,760,040 of NC_089595.1, forward strand.
CCGATCAGTTCCACCCCGACGGCCTCCTCCACACCTTCTGTGGCACGCCCTCCTACGTCGCACCGGAGGTGCTCGCGCGCCGCGGCTATGACGGCGCTAAGGCGGACATATGGTCGTGCGGTGTCATCCTGTTCGTGCTCATGGCTGGCTACCTTCCTTTCCATGACCAGAACCTCATGGCGATGTACCGTAAGATTTACAGAGGGGAATTCCGGTGTCCGAGATGGTTTTCCAAGGATCTTAGCAGTCTATTGAATCGGCTTCTTGACACCAACCCAGAGACCAGGATCACCGTGGCTCAGATAATGGAGAGCAGATGGTTTCAGAAAGGGTTCCGACCGGTCAGGTTCTACGTCGAGGATGACCAAGTGCACAGCTTGGCAGACAGTGAGAATGAGGTGCCGGAACTGGGGCCTAGTGAGCCTCCACCTCCACCTCCCCCGCCGCCAACACAGAAAGCGGACGACGGTGATGATTCTGGATGGGAATCAGACTCGTCCGTAGCATCCTGCCCAGCCACATTGTCATCAGAGGAGAGGAGACGGCCTGTTGGATCTCTCCCACGGCCAGTAAGTCTAAATGCGTTTGATATCATATCGTTCTCAAGGGGATTCAATTTGTCGGGGTTGTTTGAGGAGCAAGGCAGTGAAGTGAGATTTGTCTCAGCACATCCCATGCAAACGATTATAACAAAATTGGAGGAGATCGCGAAGGTGAAGAGCTTTGCAGTTCGGCGGAAGGACTGGCGGGTGAGCCTGGAAGGCACGAGAGAAAGCAAAAAGGGTCCATTGACAATGGGGGCTGAAGTATTTGAGCTCACACCAAGCCTTGTGGTGGTGGAGGTGAGGATGAAGGCAGGGGACAGGGAAGAATATGAGGATTTTTGTGAGAGGGAGTTGAAACCTGGGATGCAGCACCTCGTGCACCATACAGCCTCTGTTCCAGATATACCTTCCGACACTGAGTAGCTTAAAAGGTAGTGTGCTCTTGCTTGGAAGGAATATGAAAAAGAAATTTGGATTGAAAGGATGCACCTTTCTGTTTCAGTCTAAGCATCTGTGCAGGAAAATGTTGTTCATAGATTTCCTTAGTTATTTCTTTTTGTTAATATTCTTTCCGCAATCGATGATGTTTTGTGATAGTAGTTGTGTGCTAATATCAACCATCAATCCTTTTAGTTGGAAGTTTAAAAGTTGTGGCCATTTCACTACAGAATTATCAAAGCTGAAAGGATCAAGATGTCCGAGAGTTGGGGTGAATTGAGCTAATTTTAAATTTCTTTGTAATAATTAAACTCTACGGTAGACCCGCTTCACCACATGTGTCTAGAAAGTGTTTCTAATGTTCTACCGCACAAAAAGTCTTACAACCTAAGTTCCAATCCTACTCTAACATGACAATTCTATGAATGTAAAGACAAGAATTGAATTGCTCAAAGTAAATGCTCAAAGTAAAGAGAGAAGAGGAACACGGCGATGTTTTGTCGAGGTATCGGAGAGTCGTCACTCCCCATTAGTCCTCGTTGAAGCACCCGCACAAGGGTGTAGCTCTCCCTTGATCCGTGCAAAGATCAAGTACTCTTTACGGGTTGATTCTTTGACACTCCGTCGTAGTGAATTACCCACAATCGCTCACAACTTGAGTTGGGTCATGCACAAGCTCCACTGGATGATCACTAAGCTCCCAATCACCACCAAGCCGTCTAGGTGATGGCGATCACCAAGAGTAACAAGCACGAACTCTCACTTGACCACGACAAGCCTAATGAGAAGGGTGGATGCACACTTTACTACTCTTGCTTTCACTAATGAGGGCTCTCTTTTGGATTCTCAAATCTCAATCACCTCAGTAGGACCTTGCTCTTCTTAGCACTCTTAAGGGTGTTTCTCAGCTGTTGGAATGAGCAAAAGTGACCCCTTGAGTGAATAGATGAAGTATTTATAACCCCTCATTCAAAATGAACCGTTATATGCCTATACGGGGTGACTGGACGCTCTGGTCAGTTCTCTCCGCCACCGAGTGTTTAAGTTGTGACCGGACGCAGGACAGCGTCCGGTCACGATTTTCCCTCTCTGGAACCTTACTGGAGTCGGCCGGACGCTGGCACCCAGTGTTCGGTCACTCACCTCTCAGCATCCGGTCGCGCTAGACGACTTCACCTTGATCAAATGAACTGACCGAACTCTGCGCCAGCGTCCGGTCACACCAGAAACAGCGTCCGATCAACATTTGACCCTCCATTCACTTTCAACTCGCAATCATTTGTGAATAAAGTTTGCTCCAATTGATCTAAGGGCTTTTTAGGAGCTATCTAGTACTAGATTTAACAAGTGTGCACCACACCTAACCCACTAGGCTCACCTAGGTCAAGCTATCCGTCCATACCCCCTTAATAGTACGGCCAAAGAAAAAACAAAGTTCTAAACTACTCTAAGTGTCTCTTCAACACCAAATGACACTTAGAACTAGTCCATCCTTAACCTTATCGTCCATCCTTTGAAAACCGAAATGATTTCCATCGTAGGGGTATGATAACCATAATTGCCCAATCAATTGCCATTACCGTGACCTAACTTAATTGCATCTACAAAACACACGTTAGTCATAGTAATCTCGTATTATCATTAATCACCGAAACCCAACTAGAGGCCTAAATGCTTTCAAAAGCTATAACTCTAATGTTATTAGCCATGTAACTGTGCTACAATTTTGTACATTCATTCTTGTAGAAATGACATCTGTAAATCTATTGAAGAAGGAATATTGGCCTTGGTGTGTACATACAAAAGACTAAAGAATGTAAAATTTGTATATTCAGTGTTTTTTGGGTGGGTTTATGAAATCTAGAATCACAGTATTAGAATTAAAATAGTCATTGGTTCCCTCCTGTGCAGCTTCACCACTTTATTAATTGAAAATCATTCTGTTGGATCCAACTATAAAATGGTAGGCGGCTAAAAGTGTGAATTCTTGAAACTTTGTTCCATTATCTAAAAAGTGTAAATTCTCAAATTCGGTGTTTTGCTTCCTTACTCATACTTATATTATGGGTTGTAACTGTGTACAAGGTTACAATATACCAAGAAATGTTATGTGGTGGTCTTTGAACAAACATAAAGTACCATCAAAATATGTGACCCTCATCAAGGACATGTACAACAATGTTGCGACTAGTGTTCGAACAAACGATGGTAACACAGATTATGTCGGTGCAGAAAGTGACCAACAAGTAAATATTTATAGTTTTGCCATACGTTGTGATCGGAGGTGGCCTAACACTCAATGACTTAGGATTTATACTAGTTTAGGCAACGTGCCCTACGTCCATTTTGAGTCGGTCGGTGACTTTATTCCTGAGCCTAGGTGCTCGAAGTTTGCTATGGGGTTACAAACGAGAAGGAGAAAGATGGGGGTACAAGAGATCCGGTCGGAAAGGCCAAGAGCGACAGGAGCTCCGCTATGAGCTAAGTGTTCAAACGTATGCTTGAGGTTCGAACCTGACGGTTCTGTGGTTGTGAACTAGTGAACTTGATCGATCTAATGAATCCGGAATGACTTGACTAAACTTGGATTCACTGAGTCTCTTGGAAGAGAGCGCATCCCCTTTTATAGATGAATGGGGTGGCCTTACAAGTGAGAGGGAGAGAGTTCATATACTTCTAAACCTTACTGCCCATGCCGACGGGTACAGGATGATGGTAGGCACCCACAACACTGTAGGATATCGGATGCATGTGGGAGGCTGCGTCGTTTTGTTCAGGTATGGCGATGTCGGTACCTGCTATACTGTTGATACCTAGAGGCATGTGAGGGGTTTTACCATGTTCACTTGGTATGGTAAATGCCGGCGCCCACAACACTGTCGATGCCCAGAGGCATGTGGGGGGAGCCTTACCGTATGGGAGTTAATGGCGCCCATAATATTGTAGGGAAAATGTCAGCGTCTATAACACTGTTTGTGTCAGGGCGGTTGCAGAGTACTGTTTTCTACATGTGTACATGGTACGGTCCTTGGTATCGTGGTTCGACTTGTGTGTCTTGCCTTGCTTTCTCCGTTTGTTCCCTGGTCCTTTTCGGGCGGGCGTCCCCGGTCGGTTGGTCCTAGTCGGCTCTAGTTGCGCCAGTCGAAGAAGAGCGGTGAGCAGAGTTTTTGCGTACCTCGGTCGGAGACACGGGATCAGAGTCAGAAGTAGTGTCTCGGCCAGGCCGTCCGGTCAGAGAGGCTGTCCGGAGGTGGGCTAGAGATCGAAGTGAGCGCTCCGGTCGGAGAGGATGGTTGGAGTAGGAAAACGGGTGTTGTTCCTCCTCAGCTAGGCCTTTCGATCGATGATTGAATCGCCCTTCTGGCCTATTGTTTCGATACTTGGGTCAGCCCATGAGTTGCGTGTTTGTCTGCTTGGGCTGAGCCTTTGTTGGAAAGCCAGTCCGCGAGGGACCCCGAGTTTATGAACCCGACAAGAGCCCCCGAGCCCCCGGGCGATTCGGGTAGAATCGTCTGAGGGATTTTTTTGTCTTGACGGCGGGTGCATGAAAGGTCCTAGTATAGCTAGAGGGGGGTGAATAGCCTATTTAAAAATCTACAAATCAACTAGAGCAATTTGATTAGTATGACAAAAGGCGAAAAGCAAACTTGCTCTAGCTCTACAAGGGTTGCAAGCCACCTATCCAATAATTCTAGTTGCAATGATTACTAGACACACAACTTGCTATGATACTACTCACTAAGAGCTCTCAATCTTGCTACACTAAAGAGCTCCACTAGATGAACTTAAATAACAAATCAAGCTCTCAATTCTAGTTACACTAAAGAGCTTGCCACAACTAGTTTGCAAGAATATAAAAGAGTGAGTAAGATGATTATACCGACGTGTAGAGGGATGAACCAATCACAAAATGAAGATTAAGCCAATCACCAGGAGAATGCAAATGACAAGAGACAACCGATTTTTCTCTCGAGGTTCACGTGCTTGCCAACACGCTAGTCCCTGTTGTGTCGACCAACACTTGGTGGTTCGGCGGCTAAGAGGTGTTTCACAAACCTCGTCCACATGATTGGATACCGCAAGAACCTACCTACAAGTGAGGTAACTCAATGACATGAGCAATTTACTAGAGTTACCTTTCGGCACTCCGCCAGAGAAGGTACAACTCCCCTCACAATCACCGGAGATGGCCACGAACAATCACCAACTCGTGCTGATTCTCCACCGCTGCACCGAGTCGTCTAGGTGGTGGCAACCACCAAGAGTAACAAGCGAAATCCGCAGCGCAACACGAATACCAAGTGCCTCTAGATGCAATCACTCAAGCACTGCACTTGGATTCTCTTCCAATCTCACAAAGATGATGAATCAATGATGGAGATGAGTGGGAGGGCTTTGGCTAAGCTCACAAGGTTGCTATGTCAATGAAAAGTGTGCAAGAGAGTGAGCTTGAGCTAGCCATGGAGCTTAAATAGAAGCCCCCACGAAATAGAGCCATTGGGCTCCTCACTGCACTGAACACGGGTCGACCGGACACTCCGGTCATATTGACCGGACGCTGGACCTCAGCGTCTGGTCGTGCGATGTGCGCCACGTGTCATCGGCTTCAAACGCCGATCGCTCGATTTCAACGGTCAAGTAATGACCGGACGCGTCAGTTAGAAAGTGATCGGACGCTGGATCTCAGCGTCCGGTCGTTTCCAGTAAGGTTCCAAATGTGACATTTCACAACCAGACGCGTCCGGTCATGCCTGACCGAACTCACCCAGCGTCCGGTCACACAACCTCTCCTCTGTGCGTCTCAGATAAGTGTACGTCAGCACTAACCGGACGCACCCTGCTAGCGTCCAGTCACTAAGTGACCTAGCATCCGGTCATAAGACTGAAACGCGCACCCTCTGCTGCCACTGACCGGACGCACCGGTCCAATCGAGGCCAACGTCCGGTCACTTATAGTGACCTCCAACCTTTTCTGTCTAGGGCACCGGTGGCACCGTCGGACTGTCCGCACTCTACGGGCGGACACTCCACCGGTGAAGTATCTTACCCTTGCTCAAATGTGCCAACCACCAAGTGTATCACCTTGTGCACATGTGTTAGAATATTTTTACAAATGTTTCAAGGGTGTTAGCACTCCACTAGATCATAAATGCATATGCAATGAGTTAGAGCATCTAGTGGTACTTTGATAACCGCATTTCAATACGAGTTTCACCCCTCTTAATCGTACGGCTATCTAACCTAAAGGTGATCACACTCGCTAAGTGTCTTGATCACCGAAACAAAATGGCTCCTACTATTTATACCTTTGCCTTGAGCCTTTTGTTTTTCTCTTTCTTCTTTTCCAAGTTCAAGCGTTTGATCATCACCATGCCATCATCATTGTCATGATCTTCTCTATTGCTTCATCACTTGGAGTAGTGCTGCCTATCTCATAATCACTTTGATAAACTAGGTTAACACTTAGGGTTTCATCAATTAACCAAAACCAAACTAGAACTTTCAGTGTGCGCGAGCGCACCCACGGGTGTAGCCCCCGAGCCCTCGGGTGATTCGAACAGAATCATCCGGGGGGGGGTTTGTGTTGCCAGCGGGGGAGGTTTTTTTTGTTTTGTCAGCGAGTGCGCACGAGTGCACCCGTGGGTGTAGCCCCCGGGCAATTCGGGCAGAATCGTCTGGGGGGGTTTTGTTAGCGGGCATGCATGCGTGTTTTTTAGTTGAGATAGAAATGTCAACCAAGATGTCGTTGCGCAACCGAGGCATTTTTAGGTTTGGGATCGAGTGAGGTAGAGCTCGTGGATCCTGGCGTTGGTGCGCGCCGTGGGATCGGGCGAGGTAGTTAGTTTAGGGATCGGACAACACAGAGCTCGTGGGTCCTAGCGTCGGTGCGCACCATGGGATCGGGTGAGTTGGAGTCGTGGATCCTGGCTTTGGTGTAGCCCACGCAGCCGAGGTAGTTAGTTAGTTTAGGGATTGGTCGAGACATAGCTCGCTGATCCTGACATCGATGCCCGCCGTGGGATCGGGCGAGTCAGAGTCGTGGATCCCGATGGGGCGAGTTTGGGGTCATAGACCCAGGCATTTTTTGGTGTGCAGTCAAAGCATAGCCGGATGGGGCGAGTTTAGGGTCGCAGACCCAGGTAGTTTTTGAAGTGCAGTCGAAGCATAGCCAGATGGGATGAGTTTGGGGTCACAGACCTAGGTAGTTTTTAGAGTGTAGTTGAAGCATAGCCGGATGGGGTGACTTCGGGGTTGCAGACCCAGGTAGCTTTTGGAGTACAGTCGAAGCATAGCCGGATTGGGTGAGTTCGGGGTCATAGACCCAAGCGTTTGGTGTCTTGAGCCCCCGAGCCCTGTTGGACCTTAGTAGGGGTCGGTTTGAGTTGTGTGCGTTACCCCGTCCTTGGTTTCTTGTAACCAGAGGGGCTGAGTTTTGTCGCTTGTCCCGATCGCTCAGGCTCGAGTGACGCGCTCGGTGAGTTCGCTAACGGGTATGATGGAGTGGAATCCGGGTCTATCATTCGTGACGGGGTCGGCATAGCCCTCTTGTGACATTCCTTTGCTCCTTTACCTACAACCTGGCAGATGCCTCGGTCGTTCTAGAGATCGACCTAGGTGGCCTAATGGCCTCCCCTCAATGGAGATTCTATGGGCTTGGTAGAGGCTTCGGATCGAACAAGAAGGTTGAGATGGCCATATCTACCAGACTAGACGAGGGCCGCATGGGGCTCATCTATGTTTTTTTCCCCTAGCTCTGTCGTTGCTCATGTCGAATGAGGCAACTGCCACTTCGTGATGCAACACGGAGCGTTGTGATGTATTTCGCTGCACATGCGATGCTTAGTTCCCGAGCCCCCCGGGTGGTTTAGGGCCTGAATTGTCCGGGGGGCATGGGCATATGGAATGAATGCGCGTATGGATGTATGAAATGATTTATAAAGAAATAGAGGGGGTTGGTAGTGTTACCTTGATGACTCGAGTGATGGGGTTTGGAGAGCTCCAGTCAGAAATGTCCGATCGGGACTCATGCTCATCGGTCATGACAGAGTCAGCATGGCCTACATGGGGCGTCCCTTCGCTCCCTACCTATCCCTCGGTATGTTTTTCTGAGCCGTTTGATCGACTTAGGAAGCCCGATGGTCTCTCCCGATGGAGATCCTATTTTGGATTTTTCCAAGTCCCGCCTAGGAATGCGGAGAGCTGCCTGCATGTGGTGAAACTTCGGTTTTCATGCCCAGTTGTGCGATAGTGGTGGGCCATACCCAAGCCACATCTTGTCTCACCAGGTGGCGTTCCGCCTAACCAGGTGGTGTTCCGTTGGTCTACGTGCATCCCATTAATCAGGGTGTGTCCCATCGTTTCCCACCCGCATTGAATTGGAGAAGGGAGAGAGTTTTTTTCTCTGATCTTTTGCCCTCTTCGGTTGTCATGTTTCTTCCTTAAATAGGGGGAGGGAGAGGGCTCTCCATCATAGTCTTTTGCCTATTCTCCAACTATTGTCTCTCCTCCTCCTTCCTCCTTACTGAGAGTGCCTGTATGCCACGAAGATTCCTAAGTGAGAGAGGGGATGAGTGAGGGGGAGGACTTACAGATCCTTTCATGAATCCGGATTGTGATGTCGAGCTGGAGGCTACTTGGGGCGGTGTTGGTCGTCTTTGCCTAAGAAGTGGCGGCTTCTACTGAAGGGGTGGCGTGCTGGATTCATCTGTGAGGCCTTCTTCAGGATGGAGCCATGTGTGGACTTTCTCCGGTGGATCTTCACTGGGCGAGCTTTGTCGAAGGGGAAGTTGCTTAGGATCGTGCTGGTGGAGGGCTCCACGCCTGTAGCTGCTCAGGTTGGCTAGTTCATAAAGTTTGATGAGATCTCTTCTAGCCATGGTGGCCATACCTCGGTAGCATCATCTTTGCCCAGGAGCTGCCTCAACTGCATGAGAAGGTTAGGAGCTCCATGCTCTTCTGCCGAGCATCTATGGGCACGACGCTCTTGAGGTACTTGTTGCATTCGCCGAAGTCGAGGGGACGGAACTGGGTGAGTCCCTTGAGGTACTCGTTGTGCTCACCAAAGTCAAGGGAATGGAACCGGGTGGGTCCCTTGAGGTACCCGTTGCGCTCGCCGAAGTCAAGGGAACAAAATGGGGCCCCTATAGCGGTGGCTACGTCTGGCGGCGTGTGCCGTGGTCTCCTTTGGCATCCAAGCGATGTCGTCGAGCGGCCGTAGTAGTGTTTGGAGTAGTAGTAGAAAATGTAGTAGTTGAGTTCGTGGGTGAGTCCCCGTGTGAATATTTTTTATATCAATGAATAAATCAGTGCTGCTTTTGTGATAGAATCACTATATATTCCTTGTTTTTATCCTAGCATAGCTATTATTTTTGTCCTTTCTTTTTCGCACTTGCCTGTTAGTTCCATAGGATGCAGCTTTTTTAAGAACCTAGGCATGGCCCGTGGGGCTCGGCTGCTCATAACCGTAGGTCATGGCGGGGTGTGTTCGGTTAGGAGTAAGAACAAAGTTACATAGGATAATCAAAGGAAAAGGAAAGTGCTTCCATTCAGGGATAAAGTTATTTATCATGTGACATTAAAAAAAGAGTAAAAAAGAGAGGTAGTATTTAGTATTTATACTCTCATGGAACCCCGAGCGACCCAGGCTGAAAGTGTTTGGGCTGGGGTGCTTTACAGGGGCAAGTGTTGACTAAAAAGTGGTAAGACCAAATTTAGGGAAAAAACGACGTAGCTGTTCAATGTTTCAAGTGTTGGTGAGAACGTTGCCGTTGTTGTCCTCCAGTCATTACGTGCCCGGTCAGATTACTTCAGTCACTCTATAGGGCCCTTCCCATGGTAGAGAGAGTTTGTGTTTTTCCTTCATTGATTAGGTCCTCCGAAGTACGAGATCGCTGACTTTGAGTATCCTCCCCCCTGATCTTCCTTTCGTGGTATTTGCGTAGGGTTTGTTGGTAGCGAGCGGAGCAGATGACAATCGTCTTGTGGGCCTCTTTGAGTAGGTCGACTGCGTCTTGCTAAGCCTCCATGGCTCGGTCGTGGTCGAAAGCCTTTACTCTTGGGGCACCGTGGTCGAGGTCAGAGGGCAGCACTGCCTTAGCTCCGTAGGTCAGGAAGAAGGGTGTGAACCCTGTGGATCGGTTTGGGGTCATTCTTAGGCTCTAGAGGATTGCTGGGACCTCTGCAACCCATCATCCGACATACTTGTTGAGTCAGTCGAAGATGCATGACTTATGTCCTTAGAGGACCATGCTATTGGCACGCTTGACCTGATCGTTAGTTCATGGATGTCCGACCGAGGCCCAGTCGATCCTGATGCCATATCCATCACTGAAGTCTAGGAATTTCTTTCCGGTGAAGTTAGTCTCGTGGTCGGTGATATACAGTTAGGAACACCAAACCGGTAAATGATGTCGAGGAAGAATTTGACTGCCTCTTCCGAGCGGATGTTGGTGATGGGCTTGGCGTCTATCCACTTGGTGAACTTGTCGACTGCCACGAGTAGGTGAGTGAAGCCACTTGGGTCCTTTTTGAGGGGTCCCACCATATCAAGGCCCTAGACCGCAAATGGCTAGGTGATGGGGATGGTTTGGAGCTCCTGTGCCGGCAAATGGGTTTGTCGAGCGTAGAACTGGCATCCTTCATACCTACGGATGACCTCCTCTGCATCTCGTAGAGCAGTGGGCCAGTAAAAACCTTGGCGAAAGGCTTTTCCGACCAGTGACCTTGGGGCCACATGATGTCCATAGATCCTGGCATAGACCTCGAGGAGGAGCTGCTTCCCCTGGTTGGTGGGGATGCACTTCATGAGTACCCCCAATGGACTCCATTTGTAGAGTTTGTCACCGAGCACGATGAAGGTCTTGGCGTGTTGAGCGATCCATCGAGCTTCAGTCCTTTTGGGCAGGAGAACCTCCTCAAGGAGGTAGGCGAGTAGCGGCGCTTGCCAGTCAGTTTGATCGAGTGCCAATATGGCGATGTTGGCGGGTGATGTCGTCATGGAGGTACTGGGATTGGAGCCCCCGAGCACTGGCTTGGCATCGGGGTTGGAGCCCCTAGGCGCTGACTGGGTGTCGGGGTGTGTCTGGACCAGACCTTCCAGGATATGGGTGGATGGCTCGTGGATGTCGTTGATGAAGACCCCGCTTAGGGATGGATCTCGCCTGGTGGCCAATTTTACAAGAAAATCAGCGACGTCGTTGTCCTTTCAGGGGACGTGATGCAGCTCAATCCCCTAGAATTTATCCTCGAGCTTGTGCACCTCTTGGTAGTATGCTGCCATGAGGGGGCTTTTGTAGGAGGACTCCTTCATGACCTAATCAACGACTAGCTCTGAGTCACCGCGAACATAGAGTCGCATAGCACCTAGCTCAATGGCGATGCATAGTCTATTGATGAGGGCCTCATACTCCATGGCATTGTTTGAGGCTAAAAAGTGGAGGCGGATGGTGTAGCGGAGCCTACTCCCATCTAGAGAGATCAGAACCACTCTAGCCCCCGAGGCGGGTGCCATTACGGACTCATCAAAGTACATTGTCCAGTACTTGTAGGTGACGTCCGTGGTCGTTAGCTACACCTCTGTCCATTCGGCGACAAAATTTGTGAGAGCCTGAGATTTAATGGTGGTACAAGGGATGTACCTCATGTCGTGGCCCATGAGTTTGAGTGCCCACTTAGAGATCCGTCCCACGATGTTGCGGTTGCGGATGATGTCCCTGAGCGGGTATGAAGTGACGACCATGACTTCGTGGTCGGTGAAGTAGTGCAGGAGCTTCTGGGTCACCATCAACACGGCATATAGGAGTTTCTGCACCTAGGGGTACCAAACCTTAGGGTCGGTGAGTACTTCCCCGATGAAGTATACGGGCCGCTGGACCTTAAGTTGGTGTCTCAGCTCCTCCCTTTCGATGACCAACGCGGCGCTTACCACATGGTTGTTGGCGGTGATGTAGAGGAGAAGGGGTACTCCCCCATTCAGGAGCGACAAGGATCGGGGCTGATGTCAGGGATGTTTTGAGGATCTCTAGGGCCTGCTGAGCTTCCTCAGTCTAGACGAAAGTGTCTATCTTTTTTAGGAGCTTGTAGAGTGGCATCCCCCATTCACTGAGCCGGGAGCTGAATAGACTCAGGGCAACCAGATAGCCGGTGAGCCTTTGTACGCCCTTGACATTGCGTATGGGACCCATGTTGGAGATGGCCATGATTTTTTGGGGTTAGCCTCGATGCTGCGCTCGGATACAATGTATCCTAGCAGCTTCCCCTTTAGAACCCCAAAAACACATTTTTCAGGATTCAACCTGATGTTGAATCTTCTAAGGTTTGCAAACATTGCGGCCAAGTTTGTGATCAGGTCGTAGGCTTGAGTTGTTTTGACCACTATGTCATCAACATATACGGCGATCATTGGTCTTGGCCGCTCGGCTTGATCAGGCTGATCGAGCGGGTTGATTTAGTTGGTGAAGCATTGCTGCATGCACCTTTGGTAGGTGGCGCCAATGTTTTTCAAGCCGAACAGCATGGTTACGTAGCAGTACGAACCATACAGGGTGATAATCAAGGTTGTGAGTTGATTGGACTCTTTTATCGTGATCTAGTGATAGCACGAGTAGGCATCTAGAAAGGAGAGGATCTCGCAACTCGAGGTGGAGTCGATTATCTGGTCTATGCGTGGCAAAGGGAAGTGATCCTTTGGGCACGCTTTGATGAGGCTAGTATAATCAACGCACATTCTCTATTTCCCGGTCTTCTTGTTAACAAGAACGGGATTGGCAAGCAAGTCAGAGTGGAATACCTCTCTGATAAATTCGGCTATCAGGAGTTTGGTGATTTCTTCACCTATGGCCCTGCGCCTTTCATCGTCGAAATGGTGCAGGATTTGCTTAGCGGGCTTTGAGCCTGAGATGAGGCGCAGTGCATGCTAGGCGACCTCCTGTGGTATGCCTAGCATGTTAGAGGGCTACCATGCAAAGACTTCACGATTAGCGCGTAGGAAGTCAACGAGCTCGCATTCCTATTTGGTTGGGAGCTAGGTTCTAATCCACACCATCTTGGCCGGGTCGGTGGGGTCGACCCCTACCACCTTGGTTTCCTCAAGCGGATGGAAGGCCATCAAGGAGGTTGGTTTGTTGTAGTCTAGGACTGCCGAGATCGATGATTCCCCGAGCCGTGGGAGCTCAGATGAGTTGACAACTGCAGTGGTGACCTCGTAGTGCTCGTGGTCACACGTGAAGGCATGCGAGAAGGCGCTGCTCATGATGATGATGCCATTTGGTCCTAACATCTTTAGCTTGAGGTAGGTGTAGTTAGGGATTGCCATGAATTTAGCATAGCATGGCCACCCCAAGATGGCATGGTAGGACCCTAGAAAGTCCACCACTTTGAAGGTGAGGACCTCTGAGCAGAAGTTGGCTCGGTTGCCGAACGTGATGGGCAAGTCGATATGCCCGAGCGGGTATGCCTATGCTCCTAGGATCACCCCGTGGAAGGGAGAGCTCGCTAGGTGAAGCTCCGATCGGGGGATGCACATGATGTCGAGGGTGTCGACGTAGAGGATGTTGAGGCCGCTGCCTCCATCCATCAGCACCTTAGTGAGATGCTTCTTGCGGATGATGGGATCGACGACGAGCGGGTAGCGTCTCGGTCTCGCGATGTGGGAGGGATGGTCCCTCTAATCAAAGGTGATTAGAGATTCCAACTAGCTAAGGAAGGAGGGGACGGCCGTCTCGGCGGCGCATGCCTCCCTATAATGCATCTTGTGTTGGCGCTTGGACCAGATGATGTTGGATCCACCAAAGATCATGATGCATTCATCAGCGTCGGGGAGACTGTCTTCGTCCTTGCCCATCGTGCCTCCTTTCTTGGCTGCCGCCTCTTTGCCGTCCTGTTCTTTTGGCCCGCTGTCCTATTATAGAAAATGTTTGAGGAGCTCGCAGTCCTTGTAGAGGTGTTTGACGGGGTTGGCATGGTTGGTGCATGGGCTATCCATGAGTTTGTTGAAGTGGTTAGGCAGGCCCTGCTGGGGCTACTTGTCCATGTGGTCAGTTGCGGCGACCAACATGGTGTTGTCCGGTCGGCACCGGTCCTTTTTGTTCTTCTTGCCCCTCTGTGTGGAGGGGCCCTTGTCTTGGTCTATACGCTTGGCCTTGCCTTTGTCCTAGCCCCCGCTGAAGACTACTCCAATCGCTTCCTCATTGGAGGCATGGTTAGTGGCGACATCGAGCAGGTCGTGGGTGGTATGGGGCTTTAGGCATCCTAGCTTATGGATCAGGGAATCATAGGTCGTTCTAGAGAGGAATGCGCTGATGACATCCGTGTCGACGATATTAGGAAGGGAGTTGCATCGTTGGGAGAACCTGCGGATGTAGTCCTATAGGGACTCGCTAGGCTCCTTCTGGTAACTCTTAAGGTCCTAGGAGTTTCTAGGTTGGACATACGTCCCCTGGAAATTCCCAGCAAAGACCCTCTTGAGGTCCACCCAGTCGTGGATGTTGTCGTGCGGGAGGAATTCAAGCCATGCTCGAACATGTCCCCCCACGTAGATGGGGAGATACTAAATGATGAAAAAGTCATCATCCACCCCTCCAGCTCAGTAGGTGAGCCAGAAAATCTTCAAGCTAAATACCGAGGTTTGTCTCCCCGGTGTACTTGGTGATGTTGATGGGCGGTCGGAAGTGCTGTGGGAATGGCGCTCTCCGGATATGCTGGTCAAAGGCCCGTGGTCCTAGGCCCTTAGGGCTGGGACTTCGGTTGTCCGGCTAGCGACCGTGTTTGGGGCGCGTTTCATCGCTCCCCTCGATGGTTCGGCCAGGATCCATGTCGCCCGCTCTCACCATCGCTCGGTGGACATCATCATCATGCCAGGCACGATGCTAGTTGCTGACGACATTATGAGCGTCCTGGTATGGACTGGGCCACTCATGTACCAGTGGTCGGTGTGGAGCAGGCACCAGGTCAGACCGAGGTGCAATTGCTACCTCCCGAGCTACACCTGGCGGCTGTAGCGATGAGCGAATGGAGCGATCCATCTGGCGTGTCCTCGCCCCCCTAGTGGGGAGAGAGGGTGCATGTTGGAGTCATGATGCAGAGCTTTTCGCTTGTTGTATGGCGGTGGCTTCTACTAGAACCAGAAGGTTCCAGTAGACCGCCCGCTCCTGGGGTCGATGGGCTTGGAAACGCCGCACAGAAGCATTGCTGCAGCAATGATGTTCTGGCTAGCCTGGGCGAAATGCGGGAGGTCGTTCCCCTCGTTCATGATGTCGTGTTGTACCTGGCGGACGTGACCCCGAGCGCCGCCTATCGAGTTATGCGCATGGGGCACAACGTGCTGCACCGAGCTTTTTGACGCAGGCGGTGGCTAGCTCTACCGCTGTTGTCGTAGTTCCTTGGCATGCCCTTGCGCAAATGTGAGGGCCCCCACACGTGGGTCCAGAGGGGTGTGAGTTTGCGCAGACTCCGCAACGACCGGCGACTATCCCAGAGCATCCGCCATAGCGCACTTTCGGGATGAACGGTGGCTAGGTGCCATGTCGCCGATGCTGGAGCCATCGCTCTCACCCTCATCATCTGGGAGTTTGTGGAAAGTGGTAGGAGCATAGCTCGCCATTCCCATGAATTCGGATGTGAGGGGAGATGGCGACAGCAGCCCTTGGAGCCCCCGAGCACACGTGTTCGCAGGGGATGCGAGGTCGTAGGGGAACCGATCGTATGGTGTTCGTGGTGCGGTAAATACGGTCCCTCTGGATAATCGGCGGGAGATAGTAAATAGAGAGTAAATAACAGTATGCATATTACTCACAACAGGGTTTGATTAGAGAGTTTGCTCGGAATGAAGCGTAGATGCCGTGTCGTTGAAGTTGTTGTGCGTCCCAGAGCTGATGGAGGGCACTCCTTCGATGGGTGCTAGAACAAGAGCCTCCTCACAGAGGTGAAGTATGCCAAGCCAGTCGACGATGAAGTCTAGGCTCCCAAAGAGGAAGGCCTAGGATGACTCGAAGACGGGTGAAATCCGCATCCCAACCGGTGGGAGAGCGGGAAACTCGAGTGAGCCAAAGCAAATCGTATCGCTTGAGCCCGCCATGGTGAAGGTGGCAGAAAAGTGGGCCATCCGATGACCAAAAAGTGTTGAACATACAACGTCTTCCCCACGGACGGCGCCAACTATCAGTACAGAAAGTGACCAACAAATAAATATTTGTAGTTTTGCCGTACATTGTGATCGGAGGTGGCCTAGCACTCAATGACACAGGGTTTATACTAGTTCAGGCAACATACCCTATGTCCAGTTTGAGTCGATCGGTAACTTTATTTCTGAGTCCAGGTGCTCAAAATTTGTAGTGGGGTTACAAACGAGAAGGAGAAAGATGGGGGTACAAGAGGTCCGATCGGCTCTGGTCAGAAAGGCCAAGAGCGACATGAGCTCCCCTATCAGCTAAGTGTTCAAGTGCGTGCTTGAGGTTCAAACCTGGTAGTTCTATGGTTGTGAACTAATGAACTTGATCAATCTAATGAATCTGGAATGACTTGGCTGAACTTGGATTCACTAAGTCTCTTGGGAGAGAGCGCATCTCCTTTTATAGATGAAGGAGATGACCTTATAAGTGTGTGAGAGAGAGAGTTCGTATGCTTCTAAACCTTGTTGCCCACGCCGGTGGGTATAGGATGATGGTAGGCACCCACAACACTATGGGATGTAAGATGTACGTGGGAGGCTGCGTCGTTTTGTTCGGGTATGGCAGATATCGGTACCTGCTATACTGTTGATGCCCAGAGGCATGTGAGGGGTTTTACCATGTTCACTCGGTATGGTAAATGCCGACGCCCATAACACTATCGATGCCTAGAGGCATGGGGGGAGCCTTACCGTATGGGAGTTAATGGCGCCCATAATACTATAGGGAAAATTTTGGCGCCTACAACATTGTTTGTGTTAGGGCGGTTGTAGAGTACTGTTTTCTGTAGGTGTACAGGGTACGATCCTTGGTATCATGGTTCAACTTGTGTGCCTTGCCTTGCTTTCTCCATTCGTTCCCTGGTCCTTTCTAGGCGGGCGTCCCCGGTCAGTTGGTCCTAGTCGGCTCTTATTGCGCCAGTCGGAGAAGAGTGGTGAGCAGGGTTTTTGCATACCCCGATCGGAGACATGGGGTCGGAGTTAGAAGTAGTGTCTCGGCCAAGCCTTCCGATCGGAGAGGCCGTCTAGAGGTAGGCTGGAGATCAAAGTGAGCGCTCTAGTCGGAGAGGAGGACCAGAGTCGGAAAATGGGTGTTGTTCCTCCTTGGCTAGGCCTTCTGGTCGGTGATTGGATTGCCTTTTTGGCCTATTGTTCTGATACTTGGGCCGGCCCATGAGTTGCGCATTTATCTGCTTGGGCTGAGCCATTGTTGGGAAGCCAATCCACGAGGGACCCCAGGTTTATGAACCCGATAGATTACTTCCTGATTAAAATTAGAATCCATCAAGGGTCAGCCTTAAGCCTATATCTCTTTGCCTTAGTAATGGATGAGGTTACCAGGAACATATAAGTGGATATCCATTTGTGTATGTTGTTCACTGGTGATATAGTATTAGTGGACGAAAGCCAAGCGGGAGTAAATAGAAAACTAGAGTTATGACGACAGACCCTTGAGTCTAAAGGTTTTAGATTGAGGAGAACTAAAACTGAATACATGAGATGCGACTTTGGTGAAGTTATACAGGAGGAGGGAGATGTGAGTTTGGAAGGTCAAGTAGTGCCTAAGAAGGATACCTTTCGGTATCTGGGATCGATGGTACAGAGGGATGGAGATATTGATGCAGATGTTAGCCAAAGAATCAAAGCAGGGTGGATCAAGTGGCGACAAGCTTCTGGCATTTTCTATGACAAGAGGGTACCACAAAAGGTAAAAGGCAAGTTCTATAGAACGACAATTAGAACGGCTATGTTATATGGAGCAGAATGTTGGCCTACAAAGATTCGACATGTTCAACAACTGAGTGTTGCAAAAATGTGTATGTTGCGATGGATTTATGGTCACACAAGAATGGACCGAGTTCAGAACGATGATATACGTGATCGCCTAGAGGTAGCACCAATTGAAGAAAAGCTTGTCCAACATCGGTTGAGGTGGTTTGACCATGTCCAAAGGAGACGTCTAGAGGCACCAGTGCATTGTGGAGTCCTAAGCCAAGCTAATCATATGAGGAGAGGTAGAGAAAGACCGAAATTGACATGGGAGGAGGCAATAAAAAGAGATTTGAAAACTTGTGATATACTTAGAGATCTATGTTTGAATAGGAGTATTTGAAAAGCACCTATTGAAGTGCCTGAATCGTGACTTGTGGCTCTTGGTGGGTTTCAACTCTAGCCTACCTCAACTTGTTTGGGACTGAAAAACTATGTTGTTGTTATTGTTGTGTTGTTGTTGTTGTTGTAACTATGTATAAGGTTAAATAGTGTAGCTTGTATATCCTATGGCCTTTTCAGGCTTATGGAACAAGAGTCCCTGTAGAGTTAGAGTGACCATTGTTTGTTGCTATTGAGCTTAACTAATTCAGTTACTGAGAACATTCTGTTTGATCCAAATTTAATAGGAGATGGCTAATATTCCCTCTGTTGTAATTTATAGGTCGTTTTGGCATTTCCTATTGTGTATCTAGACCACGTTGTATGTAACACCTCGGGTGTTTAAATATTAAAATCTGACATGTCATCATATGCATTGCAAAGCATTTGGCATTTGGTAAAAACTTTGATGTACATTTACTAAAACAAGTTTACAATTGTGTAATGAATGTTGAATTGTATTGTTTGACTCAAGTTCAATGTTTGTTTGGATTTTGAATTTTTTCCAGAAAACCCCACTTTTCAACATTTAAACCCTACCCTAAAAATCCATTTCAAAATCTAAGCATATTTTAGGGTTGGGCCCAAAAGCAAAAGTGTAGAGCTTGGCAAGTTATACAAAGTTTGTTTTTGGAGTTTTTCAAGTTGCTTAGAAAAATTTTGAGTAATTCAAAAAGGCGTAATTCGTTAAATATCCCCTATTTGAATTTAAAATATCATTTCAAAATCTAGATAGAATTAGGGGTTGGTTATAAAAGCAAAGTTGTAGAACTTTTGATTTTAAACAACTTTTATTTTTGGAGATTTTTGAGTTGCTATACAAATTTGGGAGTAATTTGAATTTGAAACCGAATGGCAAATCTGTAAATTCGGTGAACAGTACTCACCGCCCTAGCTACATGGCCGGCGATCTTCGGTTTGCTTCCAGGCGCGGTCGTGGCCGTCTTTGACATCGCGCTGGTGTGGTGAAGGCCACAGCGCAGCTTCCTTGCACTTCTGAGCCGCTCTACTTAGCCTTGGCCGTCGCCGTTTGCCTCCGCTCTCTTGCTCTGTTTTTCCGACGCCACGGCCATAACTCCGGCGAGCTCGTGTGGATGCCGTAGTGCTTCACCGTCGCTGATAAGCTTGTCCCAGCTCCATCTCATCCTTGCGCACCTAAATAACTAGCCCTGGTCGCTTGCCATCATCGGGAAATGCCGTTCGGCGCTTTTCTTCCTCACGGCCGGCAGCACCACCGTGGAGTGCGCGTCGCCGTGGCTAGCGCGCTACGGTGAGCCTCTGCCCTTACTGAGTCTTGCTTCGGCTTCGCCTCAATTATGTAGTGCTTTGTGAACCTTTGATTTCTCATTTTGACCACCACAGCTACCGGAGCATCGCCGTCGTCGAAGATCACTCTGCCGTGACCGCTGTCAACGTCGACCCGTGTCACCGAAGCTTATCCGGTCTCGCTCTTTGCTTCAACGTGTTCGTGGTGAGCTACTGGACCTTCCCATGCCCTCCGTTTCACTGTTTTTGGCTTCATTTCACTGGCGTAGCGTAGCCGCGCCGTCATGGCCGCCATGGCCAAAGTAGTGCTCGGTCCAGTCCATAGTTAGTTAGGCTTGTGCTCAAAATGGATGCGCCTAGTCTCGGGGAGGGTGTAGGTATCTTGGCCGTCGCCGTTGGACTCACCGGCGGCGAGATATCGCCGGTCAGCGCCATCATCGCCGTAGTCAAAGCACGAGGTAGAAGATGACAGGTGGGGTCACCATGTCAGTGACTCAACGTTCAAAATGAATTTTCTGTTTTTCAGATTTAAATGAATAGTGTTATAATTTGTTATTTTTGTGTAGAATTATTTAGAGCTCCAAAAATTATAAAAATTTTTGTGTGAATTCTATATGATGTATATTATATGACAAAAATTTGAAATATTGATTTTCAGTATTTTTGGAATATGATAAAAATTGCTCAATTAATTAATAAATGACTTTCCATGATTTTTCCAGGCTTATTTATTTATCCAAAAATTATGAAATTTATTTTGCCACTTAGTCACCAGGTAATGAACATGTACTAAAATTTTGAGCTCAATTAGAATAAGTTGATTTATTTCATAATTTTGAATTAAATAATTAATTCATAAAAGCGAATAGTAACCTTTAATGATTTAGGTTTTTGTTTGGACTTTTGGATTGAGTGATGACCTTGGGTCATTAGTTGATAATGATCCTTGGCAATTGATTTGGGTGTTATGAAAAAGGTTTGATTAGTTTGACTTGCAACTGTACCGCGAAGGAAAGTTGTATTCAAATTATTAATTTTGCATCCATCATAGAGCATCATGTTTCGTATTCCGCATCATGTTAAACATGGCATTGTTACTACGTGTAGTGAACGAAGGTGAAAACGTGATAGTTAATCAAGTCGTGGAAGAAGTTAATCCGTCTGTTGAGGTCAGATCGAATACTTGTGAAACGTCGCAGGAACCGGACTTTTTCATCAACAAAGGCAAGCCCCGGATGCATACAACCCTACCTTGTGTTTTACAAATTAATTTCGCTTTTGCTTTCCGTTACTGCATTAAGTGATTAGGAGTTAAGTAAAAGCCTAATTAGTGCATTACCACCCTTGTTATTCCATGTTTACCATATTACCAGTTTTTAAACTCGTATATGCCTAGTTTTGCTTAGCTATGCGTAGAACGATGAAAGTCGGGTGACTACCTGCCACCTGCAAGTTTTAAATGGAACATTGGTTAATTATGTTAGCATATGATATGGGAATGTGGAGTAATAAATCTAGACCGGGCGGACTTGGTGAGTGTGAGCCACCAGACATGGAGGTCTTGTGAGCGGGGTCTTTCCGCCTATGTCGATTAAGGCACGTCCGTTATTGAATTGCATGAGGTGAGAATTTGTAGTACTAACCACATACTCTGGTAAGCCTGAACTTGGCAATTCTATTACGAGAATGGCTACTCGCGCACTGGGAGTGGAGAGATGGTGGGAATAGCATGTACCCACGTGGCCATGGGCTGGAATGGTGGAGTACTGTGTTCTCGGGTGGCGCAGACCCGTTCTTATTTTAGGGGATCCGAGGATAGGTTGGTATATGTAGGTCAGGGACCTGCATATGTCGTGTGGTCTGGAATCCCCAGCTGGGCTTAATCGATTCGAATCGTCGTTGCTCCTCGGTTAAGGAGACTCAACTCACTGTTCATCATCGTAGAATTAATAACCGGAACTTGAATAAGGCTTGTGAAGGTGTGGGATATGAAGTTTCATGATCTCAGTACAGATCGTGTCAGCTTTGTATATAATTCTTGAGAAGTTTTCTATATAAAGAATGTTGTTAAAAGAGCTTTTATGCAAAAGAACTTTGATCATTGTTAAAGCTATACCTTGAATCCCTGATCCTGCATTACTGAGTTTATCAGTTAATATTTCGGATAAGTCTTGTTGAGTACTTTCATACTCAGGGTTCGTTGACCCTTGTTGCAGGTGAGCCTCATGAGCAGATCTGTTTTGGATCGTGCTGCATGACTATCGTTCGTTCTGACGATGAGAAGTAAATGTGTGATCCTTGGGCAGGATGTTTATTTTGTGTGATATGTCTATATTAATTATGCCACTCCACTACTACTATGGTTTGTAATAATTATCGAACTTAGTTTGTAAGGTTTGAAACAACTGGTTTGTAAACTATGTTATCGTATGTCTTCCGCTGTTTTTACTCTCGTTTTGATATTTGAATAAATGTTGTAGTACTGCAATGACTCTGTAACGTGATCCTGCTCGGAAATCATGGATGATTCAGGGTTCTCCGAGGACACCCGACAGTCTTTTTAAGTTATTGGAAATATATGCATAAATGTCAAAGGTCGTCGGACAGTGACAGGTGCATGTGGGCCCTATAACTTAGGAGGTTCTGCCACAGAATGGTATCAGAGCAATCGTTACAAGATTTTTGTTGTATTGTTTTATAAAAACTTCAAAATGATTTGGATGACTAAATTTAACTTGGTAATTTAGTCCAAATTGCTTCTGACTTATCTTATTTCTTTCTCACCATTCCCTATTTAATTAAAAGGTTTTTTTGTGGTAGAGTAGTAATCATACTATGCCCTATATAAAAATAAATGTTGTTTATGTGCATTATAAACTTTGATGTTTTTGTTCATAAGAACGATGCATGCATCATGAATAATTCACTCGTTACTTCCTTCACCTCTTAGTCTGGAGTTGAGTAGTGAGTCTGGTTTGAGGAATGTAATCCATCTTAGCTACTTTTTGGATTTTGATCAAATGATCTTACTAGGATTAAATTGGCTTCCTACAGTATGGCTCGTGCCAAGATGATGCCCCGTAAGTCCACCGGACCCAAAGGAGTTCCTCGTCACCAACTTGCCCCTAGAAACGATGGTGCTAGCAGTAGCAGTTCTAGGCCTGATCCTCAGGCAGAGATACAGAGGATTTCCACAGAGTTAGCACAAGCTACTAGAGATAGGGCTTTGGATGCTATACAGGTGGGAGAATTACAGGATCAATTGAGGCGTCTCACCACCGCACACAGGAACTGTGAAAGTATGTTAGTTCATACGGTGGAAGGAAAAAATGAAGCTTGGCACAGGGAAAATGTAGCTAGAGCTAGAACTCATGAGCTAGAATTCTATGTAGAAGATTTAGAAGAACATAATACATATCTACATGAGGAAGTTCATAGGCTTAGCAATCTACTAAATTCGAATCATGAGCCTCAAGCTGATGCCATGGACCTCGGTGTCATCCTTGCCGATGATGATGAATCGAGAGAGGAAGAAGAAGAAGATCCTGAAGAATTAGTAATGATCGATGAAAGTGATGATGAAGGCGGTAATAATTCCGGAATGGATACCGAGCCTAAAGTTTGAAGAAATTGAGGAAAAGAGTAGAGTTGTATAATAGTAGCTCTAGCTAAGTTATGTAGTTTTGTTCTCGTACTCGTGGGTTTGATTGTACATTAGTAAACTCTATGTAATGTGTCTAGAGTAAGCTTTGGTACAATTCAATAAAGACATGTGAATAAAGTTTGGTTTGTTATGAGCAGATGCGTCGTACGCAGGGTTCGTTTATTCCAGGAACTTCACAAGATGAGGACAGTATTCCAGATCTGCCACCAGTTCCAACCAATTTAGCTGATGCTATAACTGCACTTGTCAATGTGATGGCTGAAAATTCTCGTTTGCTTCATGAGATGGCTCAGAGTAATCAGAATCAGATGTACGGAAACCGTGAATGCCACCATAACCGATAGGAGGCTACATATGTTGATTTCACAAACACAAGACCCCCGGTGTTCACCAAGGCAGATGAACCATTGGAGGCTGATGACTGGCTTCGAACCATGGAGCAGAAATTTGACCTTATCCCATGCACGGAGTATCAGAAACCTACGTTTGCCGCCCAACAACTTAGAGGAGCAGCAAGTGCTTGGTGGGCAAACTTAGTGGCTATGCAACCTACTAGCATTCCAATAACTTGGGCTGAGTTCCGTACTGCCTTCAGAGCCCATTATATCCCTGAAGGAGTGATGGCTATGAAGCTAGATGAATTCCTTGCTTTGAAACAAGGAGATCAAACCGTGATGCAGTATGTGGGAAGATTTAATCATCTGTCCCAATATGTATCCGAACATGTCAATACTGATGCCAAGAAGAAGAGGTGGTTTATGAGAGGCCTGAATACCAAGTTGCAGACTATGATGACCACTTGCACCAATGTCACTTACCATGAGGCAGTAAATATTGCAATTGCTTCAGAATCAAAGTATCGACAACATAAGGAGCTCAAAAAGAAAAAGAGTGTGCCGTCTGGATCTTTTGGGGGAAATTAGAAGAGGCAGAGGGTGATTTATCATCTAGTACATCATAATCGTCCTCCTTATCGTCTGCCATAGTTCCAAGCCAGGCAACAGTCAAATGTACGTCCTGCTATAACCTATCCGAACTCACAATCAACCAATGCTCCTGGTGGCAATGCTCCAACATCCTAGGGTCATAACTATTTGTGCTACAATTGTGGAAGGACTGGTCATTTCTCTAGGGAATGTCCATATCCTAGGCAGGCTAATCAAAATTATCAGAAGGCCCTTGCTAATCAACAATAGGGTCAGGCACCAAACAGGAACCCTAATCAGAATGCTCAGAAGGGCAAAGATGAGAGGAAGATAGGACGGGTGTTCTATATTCAAGCTAGAGAAATTCCGGAAGGGGAGCCAGTGATGATGGGTATGTTTCTTGTTGCCAATCACCCTGCAGTTATACTTTTTGATTCCGGCGCATCGCATTCATTCATCAATAGAACATTTGTCGTGAAGCATGAAATTTCAATTGGGGCAACAAAGGAAAGTTTCTTTATACAGTTGCTCGGGGGATGTCTATGTACTAAGAAAATGGTATACTAGGTACCCGTAAACCTAGGTGGGCATATTTTTCCCACTACCATGATTATCCTTAAGGATCAGGATATAGATGTAATTTTGGGAATGAATTGGATGTATCAGCATAAGGCTGTTATAGATGCTTTGAATAGGACCTTAAGAGTGAGTTTGCCTGATAGTAATTCTCAACTTCTTATCCAACTTCCAACCCTCAGAAGATTAGTGAGCAAGATTTGTGCAACTGTTGTCAAAGAGATTAGAGATATTCCGGTAGTGTGTGAATTTTCGGATGTGTTTCCTGAAGATTTACCCGGTCTACCACCTAATAGGGATGTACAGTTCAATATAGAGTTACAACCTGGAACAGCTCCAATTTCTCGGAGAGCTTATAGGATGCCACCTAAGGAATTAGCCGAGTTGAAAACTCAGTTACAAGAATTGATTGAGAAAGGGTTTATCCAACCTAGTTCTTCACCTTGGGGATGTCCGGCAATTTTTGTGAAAAAGAAAGATGAGACCCTGAGGTTATGTGTTGACTATCATCCATTGAATGAAGTGACCATCAAGAATAAGTATCCATTACCTCAGATAGATCTGCTTTTTGATCAATTGGCTGGAGCCAAAGTTTTCTCCAAGATGGATTTGAGATCAGGATATCACCAAATCAAGATAAAGCCTGAGGATATTCCCAAAATAGCATTTACCACAAGATATGGGTTATATGAATACTTGGTAATGTCTTTTGGTTTGACAAATGCTCCAGCTCATTTCATGTATCTAATGAACTCAGTATTCATGCCTGAGCTAGACAAGTTTGTAGTAGTGTTTATTGATGATATTTTAGTATATTCCAAAAATAAGAAAGAACATGCGGAACATCTCAGAATTATTCTGACCCGTTTGAGAGAACATCAACTATATGTCAAGTTCAGCAAGTGTGATTTTTGGCTTAAGGAAGTGCAATTTCTTGGACATGTCTTGTCAGCTGAAGGAGTTGCAGTTGATCCAAGCAAAGTAAAGGATGTGCTTGATTGGAAACTGTCAACCACAGTTCATCAAGTTCAGAGTTTTTTGGGTTTGGTGGGATATTACCGTCGGTTTATTCCAGATTTCTCAAAGATATCAAAGTCCATAACTGAATTGTTGAAGAACCAAGTTAAGTTTGTCTGGTCATCAGATTGTGAGAAGGCTTTCCAGACTTTGAAGAGACTGTTAACCACTGCACCAGTATTAGCCCAACCTGACATCAAGAAGCCGTTTGATGTTTATTGTGATGCTTTAGGTATTGGTATTGGATGTGTGTTGATGCAAGAAGGCTGAGTCATATGCATCTCGGCAACTTAAGCAACATGAAGAACACTATCCAACTCATGACTTGGAGTTAGCAGCTGTGGTTCATGCTCTGAAGATTTGGCAGCATTACCTGCTTAGTAATACGTGTCATATGTATACAGACCACAAAAGCTTAAAGTACATCTTTACTCAGTCAGAGTTGAACATGCGACAAAGAAGATGGTTAGAACTGATTAAGGATTATGATTTGGAAGTACATTATCACCCTAGTAAAGCAAATGTAGTTGCAGATGCCCTCAGTCACAAAAATTATTGCAATTGTCTAACAGTGAGAACAATGGGTTTGAATTTATGTCAAGAAATGGAAAAGTTGAATGTAGAAGTAATTCAACAAGGAAGTTTGACCAACATAATTGTTGAAGCCACTATTCGAGATCAAGTTATTGCTGCTCAGAAGGAAAACAAGGGTATAGCCCATATTAAGAAAAGAGTCAAGAATGGAAAAGCGGAATGCTTTAGTATTGACAATGAAGATGTGTTGTGGTTCAAGGATCGCCTGGTGGTACCAAAAGTTCCTGAGTTGCGGCAGTCAATTCTAGATGAGGCACATGCTACTAGGTTATCAATCCATCCGGGAAGTAACAAGATGTACCATGATTTGAAGCAAAGATTCTGGTGGACTAAAATGAAAATAGAGATTGCTAGATATATAGCAAAGTGTAATACTTGTCAAAAGGTGAAAGCTATACATTTGAGGTCTGCTGGTGAATTACAACCATTACCTATTCCATCTTGGAAGTGGGAGGACATAAGTATGGACTTTATTGTTGGTCTACCCAAGACATCAAAGGGATTTGACTCAGTATGGGTTATTGTAGATCGACTCACTAAGTCAGCACATTTTCTTCCAGTCAAGACAAAATATCCTACGATCCAATATGCCAAGATGTATTTAGCAAGAATCATGAGTCTTCATGGAGTACCCAGGACTATTGTGTCAGATAGAGGTACACAATTTGTCTCCAACTTTTGGAAACAATTGCATTCTTCATTGGGTACCAAACTTCTGTATAGTACAGCTTATCATTCGCAAACTGATGGACAGACTAAAAAAGTTAATCAAGTACTTGAAGACATGTTAAGGTGTTGTGTCCTTAACTATTCCAATAAGTGGGACGAATGCTTACCTTTGGCCGAGTTCTCATACAACAATAGTTATCAGGAAAGCATTAGAATGGCTTCATTTGAAGCACTCTATGGTCGTAGATGTAGGACATCATTGAGTTGGTCTGAGCCTGGAGAAAGAAGCTTCTTTGGAGTTGACCTTGTGAAAGAAACAGAAGACAAGGTTAGACAAATACAGAGTAATTTGAAGATAGCTCAATCCCGACAAAAGAGTTATGCGGATAGAAGATGGAGACCATTGGTATTTACCAAAGGAGATTTTGTATATCTGAAAGTATCACCAATGAAGGGAGTTACCCGTTTCGGTGTTAAAGGAAAGTTGGCACCCCGATATATTGGACCATATCAAATTTTGGAAAGGTATGGAAAAGTGGCATATCGTTTGAAGTTACCTGAACATCTTGTAGTTGTGCATGATGTGTTCCATGTTTCTCAATTGAAGAAGTGTCTCCGAGTGCCTGAACAAAATGTTGAAGTTGGAGTAGAACTAGAACTGGATTTAACCTATTCCGAATATCCTGTCCGAGTGTTAGATCAGAAAGATCATGTTACTCGAAGATGGACAATCAAGTTCTATAAAATACAATGGAATCAACATTCAGAAGAGGAAGCTACTTGAGAATCAGAAGACTACTTGTTAGAAAAGTTTCCAGAGTTTCTAGCGTCAATATAGAATATAGTGTTAGTTGTTCTCGGTTGCTACAAGTTGTGTTTTGTAAAGGAACCTCAGCTATTTTATAGGCAAGTTTTGGATGTTTTTGGACTGACACATTTCCTTTTCCATTACTTACCCTATGGCTTTGAATCTCGGGGCGAGATTTCTTTTAGGGGGAAGGATTGTAACACCTCGGGTGTTTAAATATTAAAATCTGACATGTCATCATATGCATTGCAAAGCATTTGGCATTTGGTAAAAACTTTGATGTACATTTACTAAAACAAGTTTACAATTGTGTAATGAATGTTGAATTGTATTATTTGACTCAAGTTCAATGTTTGTTTGGATTTTTAATTTTTTCCAGAAAACCCCGCTTTTCAACATTTAAACCCTACCCTGAAAATCCATTTCAAAATCTAAGCATATTTTGGGGTTGGGCCCAAAAGCAAAAGTGTAGAGCTTGGCAAGTTATACAAAGTTTGTTATTGGAGTTTTTCAAGTTGCTTAGAAAAATTTTAAGTAATTCAAAAAGGCGTAATTCGTTAAATATCCCCTATTTGAATTTAAAAGATCATTTCAAAATCTAGATAGAATTAGGGGTTGGTTATAAAAGCAAAGTTGTAGAACTTTTGATTTTAAACAACTTTTATTTTTGGAGATTTTTGAGTTGCTATACAAATTTGGGAGTAATTTGAATTTGAAACCGAATGGCAAATCTGTAAATTCGGTGAACAGTACTCACCGCCCTAGCTACATGGCCGGCGATCTTCGGTTTGCTTCCAGGCGCGGTCGTGGCCGTCTTTAACGTCGCGCTGGCGCGGTGAAGGCCACAGCGCAGCTTCCTTGCACTTCTGAGCCGCTCTACTTAGCCTTGGTCGTCGCCGTTTGCCTCCGCTCTCTTGCTCTGTTTTTCTGACGCCACGGCCATAACTCCGGCGAGCTCGTGTGGATGCCGTAGTGCTTCACCGTCGCTGATAAGCTTGTCCTAGCTCCGTCTCATCCTTGCGCACCTAAATAACTAGCCCTGGTCGCTTGCCATCGTCGAGAAACGCCGTTTGACGCTTTTCTTCCTCACGGCTGGCAGCACCACCGTGGAGTGCGCGTCGCCGTGGCTAGCGCGCTACGGTGAGCCTCTGCCCTTACTGAGTCTTGCTTCGGCTTCGCCTCAATTATGTAGTGCTTTGTGAACCTTTGATTTCTCATTTTGACCACCACAGCTATCGGAGCATCGCCGTCGTCAAAGATCACTCCGCCGTGACCGCTGTCAACGTCGACCCGTGTCACCGAAGCTTATCCGGTCTCGCTCTTTGCTCCAACGTGTTCGTGGTGAGCTACTGGACCTTCCCATGCCCTCTGTTTCACCGTTTTTGGCTTTATTTCACCGGCGTAGCGTAGCCGCGCCGTCGTGGCCGCCATGGCCGAAGTAGTGCTCGGTCCAGTCCATAGTTAGTCAGGCTTGTGCTCAAAATGAATGCGCCTAGTCTCGGGGAGGGTGTAGGTATCTTGGCCGTCGCCGTTGGACTCACCGGCGGCGAGATAACGCTGGTCAGCGCTATCATCACCGTAGTCAAAGCGCGAGGTAGAAGATGACAGGTGGGGTCACCATGTCAGTGACTCAACGTTCAAAATGAATTTTCTGTTTTTCAGATTTAAATGAATAGTGCTGTAATTTGTTATTTTTGTGTAGAATTATTTAGAGCTCCAAAAATTATAAAAATTTTTGTGTGAATTCTCTATGATGTATATTATATGACAAAATTTTGAAATATTGATTTTCAGTATTTTTGGAATATGATAAAAATTGCTCAATTAATTAATAAATGACTTTCCATGATTTTTCCAGGCTTATTTATTTATCCAAAAATTATGAAATTTATTTTGCCACTTAGTCACCAGGTAATGAACATGTACTAAAATTTTGAGCTCAATTAGAATAAGTTGATTTATTTCATAATTTTGAATTAAATAATTAATTCATAAAAGCGAATAGTAACCTTTAATGATTTAGGTTTTTGTTTGGACTTTTGGATTGAGTGATGACCTTGGGTCATTAGTTGATAATGATCCTTGGCAATTGATTTGGGTGTTATGAAAAAGGTTTGATTAGTTTGACTTGCAACTGTACCGCGAAGGAAAGTTGTATTCAAATTATTAATTTTGCATCCATCATAGAGCATCATGTTTCGTATTCCGCATCATGTTAAACATGGCATTGTTACTACGTGTAGTGAACGAAGGTGAAAACGTGGTAGTTAATCAAGTCGTGGAAGAAGTTAATCCGTCTGTTGAGGTCGGATCGAATACTTGTGAAACGTCGTAGGAACCAGACTTTTTCGTCAACGAAGGCAAGCCCCGGATGCATACAACCCTACCTTGTGTTTTACAAATTAATTTTGCTTTTGCTTTCTGTTACTGCATTAAGTGATTAGGAGTTAAGTAAAAGCCTAATTGGTGCATTACCACCCTTGTTATTCCATGTTTACCATATTACCAGTTTTTAAACTCGTATATGCCTAGTTTTGCTTAGCTATGCGTAGAACGATGAAAGTCGGGTGACTACCTGTCACCTGCAAGTTTTAAATGGAACATTGGTTAATTATGTTAGCATGTGATATAGGAATGTGGAGTAATAAATCTAGACCGGGCGAACTCGGTGAGTGTGAGCCACCAGACATGGAGGTCTTGTGAGCGGGGTCTTTCCGCCTATGTCGATTAAGGCACGTCCGTTGTTGAATTGCATGAGGTGAGAATTTGTAGTACTAACCACATACTCCGGTAAGCCTGAACTTGGTAATTCTATTACGAGAATGACTACTCGCGCACTAGGAGTGGAGAGATGGCGAGAATAGCGTGTACCCACGTGGCCATGGGCTGGAATGATGGAGTACTGTGTTCTCGGGTGGCGCGGACCCGTTCTTGTTTTAGGGGATCCGAGGATAGGTTGGTATATGTAGGTCGGGGACCTGCATATGTCGTGTGGTCTAGAATCCCCAGCTGGACTTAATCGATTCGAATCGTCGTTGCTCCTCGGTTAAGGAGACTCAACTCACTGTTCATCATCGTAGAATTAATAACCGGAACTTGAATAAGGCTTGTGAAGGTGTGGGATATGAAGTTTCATGATCTCAGTACGGATCGTGTCAGCTTTGTATATAATTCTTGAGAAGTTTTCTATATAAAGAATGTTGTTAAAAGAGCTTTTACGCAAAAGAACTTTGATCATTGTTAAAGCTATACCTTGAATCCCTGAGCCTGCATTACTGAGTTTATCAGTTAATATTTCGGATAAGTCTTGTTGAGTACTTTCGTACTTAGGGTTCGTTGACCCTTGTTGCAGGTGAGCCTCATGAGCAGATCTGTTTTGGATCGTGCTGCATGACTATCGTTCGTTCTGACGATGAGAAGTAAATGTGTGATCCTTGGGCAGGATGTTTATTTTATGTGATATGTCTATATTAATTATGACACTCCACTACTACTATGGTTTGTAATAATTATCGAACTTAGTTTGTAAGGTTTGAAACAACTGGTTTGTAAACTATGTTATCGTATGACTTCCGCTATTTTTACTCTGGTTTTGATATTTGAATAAATGTTGTAATACTGCAATGACTCTGTAACGTGATCCTGCTCGGAAATCGTGGATGATTCGGGGTTCCCTAAGGACACCCGACAGTCTTTTTAAGTTATTGGAAACATATGCATAAATGTCAAAGGTCGTCGGACAGTGACAGGTGCATGTGGGCCCTATAACTTAGGAGGTTCTGCCACATTGTATATCTAGGTGTATAGTAAAATATATATACCTAGAAAATCTAAAATGACCTATAATTTGAGACAGAGGGCAGTAGTAAGAACAACTCAAACTTGTAGCTTGTAGGACAAGTAAATGATGGTGGAAAAGCTTGTGTGGAGACTGCGGACACAATCGTTACCATATTTCTAATCAACTTTGTTTACTGTTTTTTATTGAATGCAAAATTGTATTGTTTCTTTCTTCTCATCTAAGCTTATGTTGTTCTAAGCGAAGTTCAATTAGAAAACAATGTTTCCAGGCGGTCGAGTTTCCTTTTCTTGCATGGTTACTAACCTTGGACTCCCTTGCATTTGTGATTTGGTTTGCAGAGGCAAGAAGAAGAGTTATAGTAAGTGGTCTAGCAAAACTTTTCCCCCCCTTTTTGGTGGAGAAATTGTTGTGCTAAGTATCTAGTTGTTGATTGGTTGTCATGCACCCATTTGCATTGTGCACCCTGTTGTAATCAGGTAGCTGATATTTTGTAATGCTCGTCTTTAGAATTATTCTTTGCAACTTAACTACATGCATCAGTCACCAGAGTAATTGTGGAGGATAAATATTCTGGTCCACTCTTGTAATGTAGTGAAAAATAGTCGGTGTACTTAATTTGTAGTTGTCAGGCTAAGAATTTGTTTTCACACCAGTAGCCTATAGGACGAGTAAATGATGGTGGAAAAGCTGTGTGTAAACTGCGTACACAATTGTGTACCATGTTTCTCATCAACTTTGTTTATTGTTTTTGATTGAATGCGAAATTGTGTTGTTTCTTTCTTCTCAACTAAACTTATGTTGTTCTAAGCGAAGTTCAATTAGAAAACAATGTTTCCAGATGGTTGAGTTTCGTCTTGCATGGTTATAAACCTTGGACTCCCTTCCATTTGTAATTTGGTTCGCCGAGGAAAGAAGAATTATATTAAGTGGTCTAACAAAACTTTTTTTTTCCTATTGGAGTACTGGTGGTTGCTGTGCTAAGTATCTAGCTGTTAGTTGGTTGTCACACACCCATTTGCACTGTACACCTGTTGTACGCTTTGGGAATCCTCCCTTCTTACTATTTGTGAATAGAATAGGGCTTGACATGTTTTCGCGTTAATCTAACTAAATGGGATGGCCAGATGGGTGCGGCTTCATTTTGGTGACGAGGCGAAATTGATAAACAGGTAGCTGATATTTTGCAGTGCTTGACTTTAAAAATGTTCTTTGCAACTTAACTACATACATCAGTCACGTGAGTAATTGTCTGAGGATAAATATTCTGGCCACTCATGTCATGTGTGAACAATAGTTGGTATACTTAATTTGTAGTTGTCAGGCTATAGATTTGTTTACACCTGTTGTAAAGAGTCATCCAGACTAAGATGTTCGGTCACGGAGTTTCTTCTTTTTACAGCATATAAAGGGCCAATGTTTAGTAAAGTCACTTCACTGAGGAAATAGAACACAGTACGATGAGTTTAAAGGCCACCTTTAATAAAGTCACTTTATAAAGAAATGTAGTATAATGAGTGAAATCAATTAATTAATTGTGATAGTGAAATATACCTAGAAATATCGTGACTTGAAAACAATTAGAATTTAAAGCCAAAATGAATGTGGGGAGAAAGCTTGGTGGTTTGATACACTGTTTCACAATTGTCTCATTTTCTTGTTTGAATTACGTAAATATTGAATACTAATTCCTTCTCATTTTAACAAAATTAAGTTTCACAAATGCAGTTATATCTCCTTCATTTGTTTTGTAGGTATATTTTATTTCTTAGGTCTAAGGGTATTTAGGTATAATGCAAAATATTCGGGTATCGATTTTGTAGGATATTTCCTGGGAAACTCATGCAGTCATGTGTCAGAGTGAACAACCCAGTGGGACTTTTATTCTTTTCTCTCATTAATAATTCATGTCGTGCTATGTAACGCACTACAAGAAGTCAAGCCATCTGTTGCTTTAGGTACTTGCAAAGGACTTGATCCTGCTGTCTCATACTACAAGCACGAGCAAATGAATGAACCACGAGCATGTGCAAAGTCAAGTGCAAATGCTAGTACTTCTTTGAAGCTATTCCTCGTGTTCGCTTGAACTTATTTAGAACTATTTTTTAGCTATGTAATAATATTTTTCTCTTACAATATTTCAGCATCAGCGAACATGGTTGTTTTGTTGCAGCCTGTTTTATGCTGATTTGAAGGAGACTAATGTGTTGTACTATTTGTATATTTCTACAGGAGTAAACAAATTGTGCCTCAGATTGAAACGAAGAATGTCCCCCTGATTCATGTCTCATTACATTTAGTGGACTATAAGATTACTTTCTCTGGATAACAGCTGAAATTATGATCCAGTAGTAGGTGAGGTCCATAGTGTTTGGAGTTCTATCCACTGTTCGCCTAAACGGCCGTTTAGCCCGTTTACACACCGTTTAAACACTACACGGTGGTACACCGTTTCCGTTTAATCGGTTGTTTTGACCGTTTAAATGGCCGTTTTTCCCGTTTAAACACCCGTTTTGTCCGAATAATGGGCTAAACGGTAGGTGACCGACTGTTTACCGTTTAGCGTTTAGGATAACACTGGTTCTATCTGGACTTGTTCTTGTGATGAGTTGAGGCTAACATGAATTGTAAATTCTTATCTTACTTCTGACTAGAGTCCTTGCTTCGATAGTGAATGAGATGTGGCAACTACTAGAATTGTTTAATAACTTTAAAACTCAGCTAGATACTCTAAGCTGAGGGTGTTTATGAGATGGATAGCCCACTTGTAAGGCCGCGTTTAGTTTGCATTTTTTTTTTGACGAAATGGTACTGTAGTACTTTCGTTGTTATTTGGTAATTAGTGTCTAATCATAGTCTAATTAGGCTTAAAATATTCGTCTCGTAAATTTCGTCTAAACTGTGTAATTAGTTTTGTTTTTTATTTATATTTAATGCTTCATACATGCGTCCAAAGATTCGATGTTACGGGGAATCTTGAAAAATTTTACAAAATGAAGTGAAACTAAACGGTACCTAAGCTGAAGTGTCAAGAAGCAGTTGATTTGGTCTTTGTCAGACCAGCTTAATTGACCCTCTCCTAGTGTTGCAGGTTTTGAACAGTTCGAATGTTCAATGGTCGGTTTTCTTGAGCTCACTGAAGCTGTCGCCGGAGCAGTTTTCTTGCTTTCTGCTACCTGTAGAATTTCTAGAACCTTCAATGGTGCCAGCTGGGGAAGTGCTGCTGGAAGCTGGAGGGAAGATATTTTTGGGTTGAAGAAATGTCTTTCTTCTTGAGGAGAGCCTAACAATCTTGTGGTTAAGCAAGGTTATAATTGATGACACAGACTGAAGACCAGGGCCAAATTTTTTGCTTTTTATCCTTTTTGTTTTTGAAAGATTTTCACAAATACGTCCTTAGCGCTATCCTTTCAACAAATAGACCATGACCTCGGCGTCGTGACAATTAGCACCGAGCTTACACGTCTTGATGCCAAATGCTTTGGCGCCGAGGTCCAGAGTCATTTTCTGCGTGTCGTTGACGTGATTGCATGCGTGACACTGACGTGGCATGAGCTCGGTGCCGAGCTCTGGAAAATATATACTAGCCTGTTGGCCGGCCCATGGTGATAAACCTATTTCATCGATCCATCACCTGTCGCAGTCTCTTGCGCCCTCTCCTTGTCCCCATTTATGAGCCATGATGTTGCCTACATAGCCGTGGTATTTATTGGCGCGCGTCCGGCTTAAGGAGGGGGCAATGCGATGCGGGCGGCAATTTTTTTCATCAAACAATACAATAAGGCAGGCACTCTCGAATGGGGGCTTTGACCGCACATCGCCAATGCTCTCTTTCGAGTATGGGCTTATGGGTTTATGGCCTGCGGTGACAATTGTCAGCTGGTCACTCGAGCCTCTGCTTGACTAAATGGAACTATAGCACGTCCGGGCGCCACAGTGTAGCGCTCAGCTCCTATAGCATGGCCGGGCGGTGCAGGGCTCGGCTCCATGCATCTGTTGCGTTGCTAACCGGAGTAGTCTAGAATATGGCTAAGTTTAGAATTTATGACCGTGACTAAGTCTGGTTTTTTACTGTGGCCAAGTCCAAATTTGACAAGACTTATTTTGTTGTCATCGCCTCAGAGAGTATTCAAACTAGCAGTAAGGTATCAAATTGAGTTGCTATACAAATTTGGAAGATAAAATATCACAAACATATCAATTCACTGTTGGCGATCAGGGACTTGAAAAGATTTGGAGCCAAAACAACACTGTATTCAAAATTATGGTCACTATTTGGCCATGTTAAAGACTGACTTAGGTTTAGGTCCAAAAGCAAAGTTTGTTGTACTCAAGTCAAACTACAACTTATATTAAAGGTCAAACTTCATATATAGAAAATAAACTATAGTTTTACCATGGTCAAAACAACATCATGAAAAAAGAAGTTAACTATTGATCAAACACTTAGAAGCATTTTTAGGCCAGTTCATAAACATAAACCCTAGATTATTTTTTTATCTTAAGTATTTCTACATTATTTTAAGTGATCAAACAGTAAGTCACTATAAAAACTCTATAGTTAGCCACATTTCTCAATATCCAAGCCATGGTAAAAATTCAAATTTGTCAATTTTCAGAGCTTGGCGTCGAGCTCATGCCACGTCCGTGCTACACAGGCAGCCACATCAACGACACGCAGAAAATGACCCTGAACCTCGGCGCCAATGACGCTGAGACGTGCAACTTCGGTGTCAGTTGCTACGATGCCGAGGCTAGGGTCTATTTTTTTTTGAAATGATACAATCAGAGGCGTATTTATGAAAATCTTTCGAAAAAGGGCTCAAAAGCAAAAAAAATTCGCAGACCAGGGAGGGTTTCAATATAAAATGTTCTAAAATATGTATTGTGAAAGTTCAGCTTTCATACAACAAACATCGATAATTTGTTAGATTAATGAAATGCCTCTTTATGATGATCATCAATTCCTTTTGGGTGTTTTTTTTGTCCATACAATTTTATCTGTTATTACCCCCCGTATCGACCCTTCTACTTTTTAAAGATTCCAGTCTCTGACAACGATGAACTCACCTATTCGGACATCGAGCAGAAACAGCTTGTAGATTGCGGGGGCCCCTGATCGTGGGGGCGAAGAGTTCGACACCTTCACTTCAGTTCGTGCAAGATCTGCAGCAGCACAGCTGTTGCAAGCCACGGCACAGTTCAACTCACTGGGCATCGAGGAAAATATTCCTTCCTCTTTGCCGTTTCTTTTATAATTCATATTTTTTAATTTATTTTTTTTTAGATAAAATAATATTTCGGTTGTTTTTTCAACGAAGAGAACGTGACCTTAAAAGAGGAGAAATCAATCACATTGACAGACGCCATCAGCGACGTGGGGGCCCGTTATCGACAAGCCATCAACACCTCGTTAATGGCGATCTCATCTCGAAGCAATTTTTATATTTTATATATTTTAAAATATCACCTAGTGGCGATGGTGATTAATCATGCACGCCGCGCAGCTGCTGAAGATATCTATATATAGGTGTGGGTACCCGTCAGGTTACCTTCGACAACAACACTTAAAATACAAAATCTATTTGTCGGTGTTTCGGATCGGAGGTCCTCAATCGACTAGTGAATTTGAACTGCGTGCCCCTAATTTTAGATGGTGATGCAAAGAGACACAAGGTTTATACTAGTTCGGGCAATCGATGCCCTACGTCCAGTCTGAGGAATCGATCTTGTATTCCTTGCACCGAAGTGCTAGTAGTATGGGGTTACAAGCATGGTGAGAGAGGGAGCTAATCCCAGGTCTCGACGAGGTGTCGTGTGAGCTGCTTGAGACGTTGCTCTCAGGCGGCTGGGATGTGTATGTGTGTGTTACAATGTGTTCTTTCCTGTCCGTCCCCCTAAGTGGCCCAAGTCCTCTCCTTTTATAGTTGAAGGGAGGGCAAGGACAGTACATGTGCTGACTATACGGCGTCGTGCCAACAGGGGTGGTGTGTCCGAGCCCTGTGGCCTGTTCCTGTGGCGGCGTGGTCGTCGGAGTGGTCCGTCCTTGCAGCACTGGGGCGACGTGCTGGTCACGTCCGACCCTGTGCGTCATGGGAGCCCCTGGGCTGCCTCGGAGCAAGCGCGGCGGCCAGGGCGCGGATCGCTGTGGATTGACGGCGCGTGAGGCCGAGGCTCGGTCGGTGCCGAGGCTGCACCATAGTGGGGGGTCTCGGTAGACACAAATCCCGAGGTAGCCGAGACCCTGGTGCATAGTGCTGAGGCCCGGAGAGAGCGGTTGATCCGGGGTGCTAGCTTAGAGACGGCGATGAACCAGGTCAGGCCGTCCATGCCGTGTTGTTTTTGAGGCGGGGATCGCGAGGCACAGTGCAGTGTGGGCGCTAATCGTGGGCACAGCGTCAGGAAACAGTGACCGGTAATCCCCGCCGTGCCCTGTCTCAGCCGGTATGGGGCTGATGCGACCTCATGTCCTGTCGGCCATTCTGTGGTGTCGAGCCATCGTCCGGCTGAGATTACGGGAGTGGTTGAAGTATTAATGGAACATGATGTGCTATCGGGAAGACCGATCGAGGCGGGGGCAACGGACTATGGATAAGCTGGCCTCGTGCGATACGGAGAATGAGGCCTCGCGTGAGACGGAGAGCGAGGCCTCGTGCGAGACGGAGATCGGACTCCTTGCCGAGGCCTTCCGTGAGAGGCCTCGCGCGAGGCAGAGATTGCACTCCTTGCCGAGGCCTTCCGTGAAGAGCCTCACACGAGGCGGAGATTGTGTTCTCTGTCGAGGTCTTCCGTGAAGAGCCTCGCGCGAGGCGGAGATTGCGTCAGGACATTGAGACCTCCTGCGCAAGGCTCGAGGCAAGGCGGAGAGCCTGGTGGGCTCGGACATGGTGGGTGAGGGGCCTACGGCTTACCTTCTAGCTTTGTTTTTTATGGGACTTAAGTGACCCCTTTGATGTTCGCTCGGGGTACCCCGTTCTATGGTACCCGACAGTAGCCCCCGAGCCTCCGGGGGAGTGTGTGCACTCTCCCTGAGGGTTTGCCGAGGCTTGGTTTATACCCGCTCCTGTAGGAATTGGGTTTTGTTTCTTGAGGTTCTGGTGGGTGCGCGCGAGTGCACCCGCCGGGTGTAGCCCCTGAGGCCCTGGAGGAGTGGAGTTACTCCTCCAGGGGCTTTTTCATTTTTGCATTTGAGAGAGGAGTTTTTATCGCATTTGCCGAGCCCATAAGCGCAAGTTCGGGTTGCGGGGGTCTCGGCGAGGCTACAGGAAAAAGCCCTCTAGCCTCCGCATGGAGCGAGAGGTCTGTCAGGGGTCCCCCTGACTTTGGGTATGACCCTCATGCTTCCTTTTCGCTTGGAAGGAGGGGTGGAATGTGCCAGGCTACCCTCGATGGGTACGAGCGTGGGCACTTCCGGTGAGTCCAAGTGGAGGCCTATACCCCATTCGCTAGGGGACGGCTAGCGGTCTAGAGACGCACTCCAAGAGTACCAGAGGGTTTCTCTAGTGGGTGCCGAGGCTATTCGCTGGGCCTCGGTGGCTCGGTGCCTCCCTACAGTGGGATCCCATTCGGAGACTTCCCTGCCGGTCTCGGACACGACTTAGGACGCCCCGAGCGATTGTTCGCTTGGGCCCCGACCATTCATAGGCTCGCCCCAAGGTCATCCCTGACTCTGTTGCCCTGGGGCGGCCATCGAAACCTCTAGAGGCCCAGCCTTCGAACCCCTGGACCGTAACGGGCTCGGTGCCCTTTATCGTATTTGTAACGAAACTTCTAGCGTGGACTTAGACCGTTTGTCTTTGTCTTGGGCACAGGAGGAGCCCCTGAGCCTCCGCTAGAAGTAGGAGGACGATCAGGGGTCCCCTGGCTTTTTTATCCGACCCTCACATATCCTTTTCGTTCGGACGGAGGGTTTGTTTGTCGAGCCCATTCTGGTGCGAGCTGGAGCCGCTGGTCTCGGTAGGGTTGCAAGAAGAGCCCCTAGCCTCTGCGTGGAGCAAGAGGGCCGTCGGGAGTTCCCTTGGCTTTTTATACGCCCCTCGCGCGTGAGGGTTTGTTTGCCGAGGC
The DNA here is from genome assembly GCF_019320115.1 of Miscanthus floridulus. Taxonomy (NCBI): domain Eukaryota; kingdom Viridiplantae; phylum Streptophyta; class Magnoliopsida; order Poales; family Poaceae; genus Miscanthus; species Miscanthus floridulus. Next base: position 103,799,720 of record NC_089595.1, read on the forward strand.
CCCTTTAGGCGCGAGCCTAGGTCGTGGGGTCTCGGCGTATCTACAGAAAGAGCCCCCTAGCCTCTGCACAGGGCGAGAGAGCCGTTAGGAGCTCCCCTATTTTTTTGTATGACCCTCACGCTTCCTTTTCGCTCGGAAGGAGGGTTTGTTTTGCTGAGCCCCTTCGAGTGCGAGCCGGGGTCGCTGGGTCTCGGCAAGGTTGCAGGAAGAGCCCCTTAGCCTCTACATAGAGCGAGAAGGCCGTCGGGGGTTCCCCTGACTTTTTGTACGACCCTCATGCTTCCTTTTCGCTCAAAAGGAGGGGTGGAATGTGCCTCGCTACCCTCAGTGGGCACGAGCGGTGGCACTTCCGGTGAGCTGTTATCGGGTAGTCCGAGTGGAGGCCCAAACCCCGTTCGCTAAGGGTCGGCTAGCGGTCCGGAGATGCACTCCAAGAGTACTGGAGGGTTTCTCTAGTGGGTGCCGAGGCCATTCGCTGGGCCTCGGTGGCTCGGTGCCTCCCTATGGTGGGATCCCATTCGGAGACTCCCCTGCCGGTCTCAGACACGACTTAGGGCGTCCCAAGCGTTTCGCTTGCTTGGGCCTTAGTCTTGTATAGGCTCGCCCGCGGTCGTCCCTAACTCTGTTGTCCTGGGGTGGCTGTCGAAACCCCTTGGGGCCTAGCCTTCGAACCCCTGGACCGTAATAGGCTCAGAGCCTAGTTTCTTCATATGAAAGGAATAGGCCGGGGGGGAATATCTTCCCCATTGGCTCGGCAACAGGTGGCGCGCCTTTTGAGGCAGTTTCCTAGGGAGGCAAAATGACGCCTGCTGCCGTAGTGGCTGAGCATGATGTGGTGGATGGGATGTAACTGTTCTCGCGTTTAATGAGGAAGATGTGGGCGCGTGGGCCGGCGAAATTGGCTCGTGGTTAACTGCGCCAGATCAGGGGGGAAAACTTCCCTGATTTCATTACCCGTTTGTTTCGTCTCCTCCCTGCATAAATACCCAAAGAGTCTCACCCCTCCTCGTCTTACCTTGCCTGCATTAGCACTGCCTCTGTCGAGCCGTTGCAAGAGCAGCAGGTGCCGGGAAGAAGAGGGGAGAAGAGCGAGCCTAGGGAGAAAGCGAGAAAAAGCGAGAGCGTGGGAGAGAGAGAAAAACTCACCGCCGCATCCAATTCCTCCATTGCACTCATGGTCGGCGACATCGTCGTTGTCGAGGCGGACCCCTAGGATCCGTCGGACGTCACCGAGGAGATGCTTCAGTCGCTTGTCGATGGCGGACTCCTTCGCCCGGTGACAGACCCCACCAGGCCAGAGTGGATTGCTCCGTACGGCGAGCTAGAGCCGAGGCCTCGCGACGGCTACATCGTAAGCTTTGTCTCCTTTCACGAGCGCGGCCTCGGCGTCTCGGCGGATCGGTTCATGCGGGCGCTCCTGCACTACTACAACGTGGAGCTCCACAACTTCAATCCCAACTCCATCGCTCAGGCGGCTATCTTTGTTGCCGTCTGTGAGGGGTATTTGGGGATTACTCCCCATTGGGAGCTATGGCTCCACCTATTCCGGGCGGGGCACACTACTAAGCCGACGGGCACGTCGGGTACGAGGAAGGCGACGAGGGCCGGCGGCTGCACTCTCCAAGTGCGCTAGGACCGCCTGCACCTCTACATCCTGGCCCAACTCGCGTCATCCAATCGCCGGTGGTACACGAGTTGGTTCTACCTTCGTAATGACGACGGAGGACTTCCCCCCTACACTGGGCGGATTGTGGGGAGTTGCCTAGAGAGATGGAAGTACAGTGTCCCGAAGGACGACCAGCCCAAGCTGCAGCCGCTTCTAGAGGGGCTGGCGAGGCTGCGGGGCCACGGTCTCATCGTGGCTGTGGTCATGGCCGCCTTCCACCACCGGAGGGTGCTGCCGCTGATGGCTTGGCGACGGCGGCTGTTCAAGATGAAGCGAGTGAGCCCATTGAGGGCATCCGGATGTCCTCCTCTGCCCTTTCTGATGAGGAAATTCTTCATCGGGTGGGGGAGACGGTAGAGGCGAAGCTGCGGGGCAGCAACTTGACCCCTATCACGATGCGGCCGTCGCGGGAGTTCCTCTCACTGGTAAGTCATGTGCCGCTGTAGCCTCCGAGCCTCCTTAGTCTCCCCTTACCCCTTGTTCCCTTATGCATGTCCGTCGTTCCTACAGGGGATGAGGGACGTGCGCTCTTCTCCACCACCCGTTCCCGAGGACGTGAGGCGGCGGGCGATCAACCGGGCACACGCCGACGTGCAGAAGAAGTGAAAAGACGCCAAGGTGGCGAAGCACACGAAGTAAATCCTCACGCGCGAAGAGCTGGATAAGCGCCGCCGTCAACAACGGAAGGATGGTCTCCCATTGGAGGAATCCCCATCATCATCGCTGTCGACGGAGGCCTCAGACGGGGATGATGGGGGCAAGGTGGGGCGAGGTCCCCTAGACCACCTTCCTGATATAGTGGAGGTGGTGCCCGGGGCATTGGCAAGCAGCCCGGCACTCCTGGGAGGAGGAGGAGAAGTGGACCCGGGGTCAGCGGTTCCCCGCTCTGGGGTCGAGGCCGACACGCCTGAGGCGCGGGCATTGGGCAAACGCGCCGTTAGCCTGGTGGGCTCGACGGCGATGGTGGAACAAGCGGCGGCGGAGGTGATGCTACCGCCCCCACAGAGGACCGACGGGGCGCCGGGGTCCTTTGAGGACCGGCCGACGCCGATGGACACAGAGGCGATGCCTCTGCCGCCGCCTCCACCTTTGCGGACGAGGTTTGCCATGGCAAAGCGGTTGCCGCCCCGTTCAAGGTAGGTGTATTTTTGGTAGGGTCATAGTGCCTTCCGTTTGCCTTTTGGTCTCGCGCTGACCCTATAGGTTATTTTTCCTTAGTCGGAAGCGACCTGCGGATGAGCTTCCCTTGGCGCCCCTTAAGGCGCTCAAGACGAGCCCTGGCTCCTCCGCCCACTGGGTGGTAGAGGCACAAGCCGCTATCCAATGCGGTGCGGTGTCGATGAGGGCCGACCCGAAGGAGCCGGCCACCCAAGGAGGGGCTGCCGAGGCGACCCCTACACGGACGAGGGAGGGAGTGCTTCTGCCCTGCGAGGGCGAGGCTCACGAGTCAGATGGGGCCAGTGTGCCCTTGGTTGCCGAGGCCCCTGGGGTCTCCGAGGCTGAGGCGACGGAGGCCAGGGCGCCCAAGACCGCCGAGACCACAATGGTCGTGGTCGGTGTTTCTGCGTCCACCGAGGCCACGATGGCGGAGGCCAGAGCCCCCGAGACCGTTGAGGCCATAATTGTGGAGGCCGGAGCCCCCGAGATCACCAAGGCTATCATGATGGTGGCGAGGCCGTCTATCCAGGAGGTGAAGATGAAGGCGGCGGAGGCCTCGGTGGCGCCCTCGGTTCAGGGGCCATCGTTGTTGCGAGAGAGTGCCCGGGAGGCGGAGGTCTATCCGATCTCCTCTGATGATACTTCCTGGGCGCAGGAGGTGGTCGACGCCGAGGAGGCCGGTGCCATGGAACAGCCGGCGCTAATCTTGGACGAGGGAAGCTCAGCCCTCGTGCGGGCATGACCTGAGCCTCGTAGGTGGGATCACCCGTGGGTATTGTGGTGGAGCCGGGACGACCCTGAGGGGGAGCCTCTATTTGCCCTCGAGGACATAGCCGAGGGTGAGCGCTGGGGCACCTTCGAGCAATACCGCCAGCTGGCGGAGCGGTCACTATGGACGGCCCTATCCGTGGTGGCCGACAAACTGCCCGGAGTCGCCTAGGTTCGCGTTTTCCTTTCTCGTGTAACATTGTCCTTTTTTGGTTTTGTTGTAATCAATGACCCCTGTTCTGCTTCCCCAGGAGCTCGAGACCCGGTCCCTTGGGAAGTCGGTCTTTCTCCGATAGGAGAGGGGCGTCTGGGACCAGCTTCAGCGGCAGAAGGGCCTTCTTGCCGGCGCCAATGAGCTCCTGTCGGCGCGGAGCGCGGAGGTAGAGGACCTCTGCCTTCATTGTGCCGACGTGAAGGTCAAGGCGGCCACGGCCCAGATGCAGCTCGCCCCTCTGGCAGCGCGGGTCAAGGAGTTGGAGGAGGAGCTCACCCATGTGGTCAGTGATCGGGACGCCTTCAGGGGCCAAGCCGTTGAAGCTATGGCCTCGGCCGCGGCTCTCGTAGTGCAGCTGGGGGCAGAACAGAGGGCACACCAGCTGACGAAAGGTGCCTGGATGAGGCCCTTGCTGCAGCTGAGGCCTCGTGAACTGAGGCTGTGGTTTGGAGGGGGACGGTTGAGGGTGAGTTTTAGCCCCCTCATTTTGTTTTCTTTTCCTTATGTTCACTCCCTAACTCCCTTATGTGACGCAGAGCTGGGGAGTGAAGCTTCTAGGGCGTCTGAGGCTTCTCGGGTCGAGGCCCAGCGCTTGAAGGAGGAGGTTGAGGCTTCCCGGGCCGAGGCCCTACGCTGGAAGGAGAAAGCCGAGGCCTGTCAGGTCGAGACCCGATGCTGGGAGCAGAAGGCCAAGGGTGAGTTCCATGGGCTTCCGCCCCTAACTTAGGTTGTTTTTCCCTCGCTCGACCTCATTCCATTTTTCGTGGTGCAGAGTCAGAGGCGGAGGTTACTCGGGCAGCCGAGGCTTCCAGCGCAGTGTAGACTATGCTCGAGACCGAGATCGGGGAGCATGAGGCACTAAAACGTGCCGCCCTTTCCGCCTGCGAGGCCTTGGAGGTCAAAAGTGTTCAGTTAGGCTACTCCCTTAGGAGCCGTTTGATTGTGCTGAGCAGCCAGATGCGCGAGCGGCTCCGAGGAGCGCTGCACATGGGTGTCAAGTGGGCATTGGCCATCATCTCCTCTCACTACATTAGCGTCGACCTCCTAGCCATCAGTGATGGGTATGTCCTACCTGATGATGACGAGGAGGCCGACGCGGCGGTCACGAAGCTGATGAAGGCGGTAGAAGGCCCTGGCACGGCGCTGGCGACGCTCTTCGAAGAGGAGGTGGTTCCACCCCTACCATCTGCCAGTGCTGAAGGCCCTAAGCCTTGATCTGGGCCCCGAGGGCTATGTAAAAATAGAGTAGGAGTTATTTTTGTATCATAATGCTTATGGCCATCGAGGCCTTTATTTTTGAAGTATTTGTGTTTCTTAGTTGTTTTTCTCATGTTTCCAAGCCTCTGCCCTCTGTTGCTCCAGATCAGATTTCGTTTGCAAAACACCCCCTTGGGGCCTAAGCCGTCCCTTGGGCGAGAGGTAGTGAGGGAGTGCCGTAGCCCAGAGGCATAGGCCGTCTCGTGACTCTACCGGCCTCTTGCTTAGGAAACAGACCTTGGTCTGAAGGGTTTTTACAACTGATTCGTCAGAGCATGCTAGAGTCTTGGCGTAGGAATTTTTGTGAAAAATGACTGAAGAATGGTGCGTGGGACCTAGGGGGAGTCCCCCATCTAGCCCCCGAGGGAGGCTTGGTTCTGCTGAGGCAGAGCCGAGTCTCCCTTACCGTGTTATAGTATTGCCGAGACCCGCGATGGGCTCGAGGGATTTCTCGAAAAATTATACCAGCTAAAGAACGCTTTTTAATTGTATTTTGAGAAACAACATATACAATGCTTGGAAATTTAGGGATACAAGCGACGTAGCTGTTCTATGTTCCAAGCGTTGGTGAAGACTTCGCCCTTCTCGTTGGCCAGCTTGTAGGTCCCGGGCTTCAGTACTTGGGCGATGATGTACGGTCCTTCCCATGGCGGGGTCAGCTTGTGGCGGCCCTTGTTGCTCTATGCTAGCCTCAACACCAGGTCACCTACCTTCAAGTCTCAGCCTCAGACGCATTGGGCCTGATAGCGCCGTAGGCTCTGCTGGTATTTGGCCGAGTGTAGTAGCGCGACGTCTCGGGCTTCCTCTAGTTGATCGAAGGCGTCCTCTCGGGTGGTGCGGTTACTTTGTTCGTTATAGGCTTGTAGCCTCGGGGAACCATATTCCAAGTCAGTGGGGAGGATGGCCTCGGCCCCATAGACCAGGAAGAAAGGCGTGAACCCCGTGGCTCGGCTTGGAGTGTTCCTCAAGCTCTAGATGATCGATGGGAGTTCGGCGAGCCATTTCTTGCCAAACTTTTTCAACCGGTTGTGAATCCTTGGCTTGAGGCCTTGTAGGATCATGCCGTTGGCACGCTCTACTTGGCCGTTGGTCCTTGGGTGTCCTATGGTTGACCAGGCCACATGGATGTGGCAGTCGTCGCAAAACGTCAGGAACTTTTTGTCGATGAACTGTGTTCCGTTGTCGGTGATGATGGTGTTGGGAAGCCCAAACCTGTGGATGATGTCAGTGAAGAACAGCACTGCCTGCTCGGATTTGATTCGATTGATCGGATAAGCCTCAATCCATTTGGAGAACTTATCGATTGATACCAGTAGATGGGTGTAGCCCCCAGGGGCCTTTTGTAGAGGCCCGACCATGTCGAGCCCCCACACGGCGAACAGCCACGTGATGGGGATGGTTTGCAGGGCTAGGGCCGGGAGATGTGTCTGTCGAGCATAGTACTGGCATCCTTCGTAGGAGCATACTAGCTTGGTAGCATCGGCGACCGCCGTCAGCCAGTAGAACCCTTGGCGGAAAGCGTTCCCCATGAGCATCCGAGGCGCCACATGGTGCCCACAAGTGCCGGCGTGCAAGTCCCAAAGCAGGGCTCGGCCCGCCTTGGTAGTGATACATCGTTGGAGGACACCTGAGAGACTTCGCCTGTACAATTCATCATTATAGAGGACGTAGGTCTTGGCTCGGCGTGTAAGCTGTCGTGCTTCGGTCCTATCGCTAGGAAGCTCCCCCCGATCAAGCCAATCGAGGAACGGGATTCGCTAATCCGTGTCCTGATAAGTCTGTGGAGGCTCGGTGTTGACTTCCATGACCTCGGGCTCGGTCGAGGGGGTCTCGGCAGCAGAGGGGGTGTCGAGCTTTGTCATAGGTCCCACAGGTGGGCCCCCCTCTGTCGTTGAGGTGTAGTCAATGGAAGGTTTGTGGAGGTCTCTGGCGAAGACGTTCAGGGGGACTGGGGCCCATGCCGAGGCCATCTTTGCCAGCTTGTCGGCGGCCTCGTTATACTTTCGCGCGACGTGGTTTAGTTTGAGGCCGTCGAACTTGTCTTCTAGACGACGTACCAATTTGCAGTAAGCCTCCATTTTAGGGTCGAGGCAATTTGACTCCTTCATCACTTGATCCATGACAAGCTATGAGTCGCCTCGGACGTCGAGACACCGTGCCCCAAGTTCGATGGTGACTTACAAGCCGTTGATGAGGGCCTCATACTCGGCCACGTTGTTGGAGGCGGCGAAGTGGAGCCGCACCATGTAGTGCATGTGTAATCCGAGGGGCGAGATGAAGAGCAGACCCGCGCCTGCCCCGGTCTTCATCAGGGATCCGTCAAAGTACAGGGTCCAGCACTCTGTCTGAATTTGAGCAGGTGGCAGTTGGGTGTCTGTCCACTTAGCCATGAAATCAGCCAAGACCTAAGACTTGATCGCTTTTCGAGGCGCAAAAGTCAAGGTTTCGCCCATAAGCTCGATGACCCACTTGGCTATCCTGCCCGAGGCCTCCCGGTTATGAACTATCTCCCCTAGGGGGAAAGATGATACCACAGTCATTAGGTGAGACTCGAAGTAGTGATGCAATTTGCGCCGGGCCAGGACCACGACGTAGACTAGCTTCTAGATATGGGGGTAGCGTGCTTTGGTCTCGGAGAGCACCTCGCTGATAAAATAAACAGGACGTTGGGTGGGTAGAGCATGCCCCTCTTCCTGCCTCTCTACCACTATGGCAGCACTGAACACTTGGGTCATTGCGGCGACGTAGAGTAAGAGGGCCTTGTCCCTGGCCGGGGGTACCAGGACGGGAGGATTTGTGAGCAGCGTTTTGAGTCTATCGAGGGCTTCTTTGGCCTCGGGGGTCCAAGAAAAACGCTCGGATTTTCTCAAGAGTCGGTACAGAGGCAAACCTTTTTCGCCGAGGTGCGAGATGAAGCGGCTTAGGGCCGCAAGGCATCCCATGACCCTCTGTACTCCCTTGAGGTCTTTGATTGGTCCCATGCTGGTTATGGCCGAGACCTTCTCTTGGTTGGCTTCAATGCCACATTCTGATTCTATGAACCCCAAGAGCATGCCTTAGGGGACCCCGAACACACACTTCTCGGGATTGAGCTTGATGCCCTTCTCTCTAAGGCATTTAAAGGTTATCCTCAAGTCGTCGACGAGATCCTCGGCTTTTTTGGTCTTGACCACGATGTCGTCTACGTAGGCCTCGATGGTCCACCCAATGTTGTCGCTAAAGACCTAGGTCATGCACCGCTGGTACGTGGCACCTGCATTTCTGAGGCCAAAAGGCATAGTCACATAGCAGTACATGTCGAATGGTGTGATGAAAGAAGTCGTGAGTTGGTCTGACTCTTTCATCTTGATTTGATGGTAACTAGAATACGTATCAAGGAAAGACAGGGTCTCACATCCTATAGTGGAATCAACGATTTGATCGATTCGGGGTAATGGAAAGGGGACTTTTGGATAGGCTTTGTTCAAACCGGTGTAGTCTACGCACATCCTCCATTTCCCATTTTTCTTCTTGACTAACACGAGGTTAGCCAACCACTCTGGGTGGGACACTTCTTTAATGAATCCAGCCACCAAGAGTTTCTGTATCTCCTCACCGATGGCCCTACACTTTTCCTCGTCGAAGCGGCGTAGGCGTTGCCTCACCGGTCTAGATCCGGCCCGGATGTCCAGGGCGTGCTCAGCGACCTCCCTTGATATGCTTAGCATGTCCGAGGGACTCCATGCGAATATATCTGCATTTGCATGGAGAAAGTCGATGAGCACGGCTTCCTATTTGATGTTGAGGGTGGCGCTGATCCTCAGCGCTCGGTCGTCGGGGCAGGCGGGGTCGACCGGGACGAGTTTGATGGCCTCCGTGGGCTCGAACGCCCCCACGCGATGCTTGGAGTCAGGCACCTCGCCACTGAGTTGGTCGAGGTGAGCGATGAGGGTCTTGGCCTCTGCAAGAGCCTCGGCGTACTCGATGCACTCAACATCGTAGTCGTATGCATGTTCGTACGTGGACTCAATCGTGATGATACCGCTAGGGCCTAGCATCTTGAGCTTGAGGTAGGTATAGTTGGGGACTCCCATGAACTTGGCATAGCATGACCGCCCCAGGATGGCGTGGTAGGCTCCCCCAAACCCGACTACCTTGAAGGTAAGGACTTCCTTGCGGTAGTTGGAGGGGGTGTCGAAGCAGACGGGAAGGTCGATGCGCCCGAGGGGTCGCGTGCGCTTCCCTAGCACAATGCCGTGGAAGGGTGCGACGTCGCCTCGGAGCCTTGACCGGTCGATCTCCAAGAGCTCCAGGGTATTGACGTAGAGGATATGGAGGCCACTGCCTCCGTCCATCAACACCTTGGAGAGTCAGGTGTTATCGATGATCAGGTCGACGACCAGTGGGTACTACCCAGGATTCGGGACATGGTCAGCGTGGTCGTCTCGATCGAAGGTGATCGCCTCCTGAGACTAGTCGAGGTACTAGGGGGTGGCCACCTTGATCGAGAAGACCTCTCGGCGTTCCCTCTTGCGCTGCCGCGCCGTAAGGCACGCCGAGGGTCCGCCAAAGATCATGAAGGCATTGCATACCTCGGGGAACCCATCGTCCTTGTCCTCATCCCGGTCACCAGCGCCCTTCTGCTTGGCATCGTCGTCGGGGAGCCTGAGCCTAGCGTAGTAACGTCGCAGCATGGAGCAATCCTCGAGAGCATGCTTGACCGAGTCTTGGTGGTAAGGGCAGGGTTTTTTAAGCATGTCGTCGAAAGGCCTAGGGCCTTTGAAGCCTCGAGGATTCTTGCGCTCTATGGCCATGACCAGATTGGCCTCTAGGACCTCCTGCTTCCCTAGGTGCCCCTTTTTCTTTCTCTTGGGGAGGTGGGAGGCCGAGGCCTCAGGGGCCTCGTCCCTCCGCTTACCCTTGGTGTCGCTGTCGGGGAAGATGGCTCCAATAGCCTCTTCACCCGAGGCGAAGTTGGTGGTGATGTCGAGGAGCGTGGTAGCTGAGCGTGGCATGTTCCGACCTAACTCTCAAATCAAGTCTCGACAAGTGGTGCCGGAGAGGAAAGCCTAGACGATCTCCGAGTCGCCGACGCTGGGCAACTCGGTGCACTGTTTGGAGAAGCGCCGGATGAAGTCTCGGAGAGACTCGTCCAGTTTCTGGCGATAGTTTTTAAGATCCCAGGAGTTCCCAGGGCACACGTATGTGCCTTAGAAGTTCCCAACGAAGATCCTAACCAAGTCGCGCCAGTCGTGGATTTGTGAGGGAGGAAGGTGCTCGAGCCAGGCTTGTGCCGAGTCTGACAAGAGTAAGGGGAGGTTGTGGATGATGAGCAGGTCATCGTCCATGCCACCTAGCTGGCAGGCCAGGCGGTAATCGGCAAGCCAGAGTTCGGGGTTGGTCTCGTCGCTATACTTCGCGAGATTGGCTAGTTGCCGAAACCGGGCCGGGAAAAGAGTAGCGCGGATGGCCCTGCTGAAGACCCGAGGGCCTGATGGTTTAGGAGAAGGACTACGGTCCTCCTCGCTGTCATAGCGGCCGCCTCGGTGCGGGTGGTAACCCCGAGCAGGCCCTTCGTTGTCGTGGCGTCGTCGCCTGCTGACCACCTCATAGTCTCCCTACACCTCGCGTCGATTGCCGAGGCGGTCAAGAAGCATGGGGGCCCTGTGGGCTATCGGTGCTCGAGCGGGCTCGGGACGAACCGAGGCTTCCCTATCCTACCGAGGTGGGGCTGCGGGCAAGTTCGAGGCGCCCTCGTGCCATCGGGAGGCGGAACTTTCGGCCTGCTATACCGCGGCGGTCTCTAGGAGATCTCAGAGCTCACCGTGAACCCGCCGCCCCTCCGTGGTAGAAGGCTCAGGCATTGCGCGGACCAGCATTGCCGCAACCGCGATGTTCTGGCTAGCGCGATTGAAGACTGGGGGTTGCTCACTCCCTTCATCATCATGGATGCGGTGATGCACGTCGCGGGCCCTCCGTCGGGCTCCTCCGCCTTTGCCGCGACCTCGCTACTCCTGATCGAGAGAGTCTTGAAGCTGCTGTAGAAGGAGTCGGTCTTGTTCGACCTTGGCTTGGAGCTCACGGAGCTGTTCTAGGTCTGGGCGTTGAGGTCGCGCAAGAGCGGGGTTCTTGTTCTGTGCTGCCAGCAGGACAATGCACGGGGGTGTGGCGGCGCTTGTACTCGAGCGAAGCGGGGAACGGCTACCCTCCCCCGTGTCCTCCTTGCCCACCCTCGGCATCCCGAGCCCGACATGGAAACACTCGCGAGTGGGGTCATAGGTGCCCTTGTCATCGGAGTCAGAGTAGCCTAAGCAGTAGTCGCTTACGGCCAAGAACTGGCGCATAGCCCCAGGGTCGCGAAGTCTAGAGAAATCCACTCCGGGCCATGCCTCGTCCTCCTCCGAGGAGTCGGCGTGGGTGCTCAGGTCGAGAGTGAAGCGCTGGCGGCGCTCTGAGGGATCCTTGTGAGTGGCAGCGTAAGCGTAAGCATAAGAGGTGGCGGCATTTCTTAACCCAAAGGGGTATGGGGATGGTGCCACCGTCGGGCTCTGCTCCGCCGGAGTCGGGCTCTCAGGGGGTGGTGGAGCAGAGACTGATGACTGGGCGTTGCCGCGTTCCACCGGCGTTTTTCCCTTGTCTAAGCTCAGGCTAGATAGGTCCCCGACCAAGGACCCTGCGCCAACAACTGGTCATAGGATATCGGCGGGGAGCGGCGTGTTGCCCTGGATTCGCGTAGCGTCGGGGTGATCTTGCTCGCGTCGTGCTCGGTGAGCGCGGCGAGAGCGGTTGCCCAGGCGCTGCCTGCGCCTCGGCTACCGGTGTGTGACTTCGTCATCGGTTGGTGGGGCTCGAGGAGTGAGAAGTACCATATCGTACTCATGCCCTAGAGACATGAACTCTAGGCACCCAAACCAAACCATCGTGCCGAGACGCAACGGTCGTACAGGGTCTGCCATCTGGAACTTACTAGGATGACGAAACTAACACGCAGAGGCCCCTACCTGGCGCGCCAACTGTCGGTGTTTCGGACCGGGGGGTCCTCAACCGACTAGTGAATTTGAACTGCGTGCCCCTAATCCCGGATGGTGATGCAAAGAGACACAAGGTTTATACTGGTTTAGGCAATCGATGCCCTACGTCTAGTCTGAGGGATTGATCTTGTATTCCTTGCACCGAAGTGCTAGTAGTAGGGGGTTACAAGCACGGTGAGAGAGGGAGCTAATCCCAGGTCTCGACGAGGTGTCATATGAGCTACTTGAGACGTTGCTCTCAGGCGGCTGGGATGTGTATGTGTGTGTTACAAGGTGTTCTTTCCTGTCCGTCCCCCCTAAGTGGCCCAAGTCCTCTCCTTTTATAGTTGAAGGGAGGGCAAGGACAGTACATGTGCTGATTATACGGTGTCGTGCCAACAGGGGCGGTGTGTCCGAGCCCTGTGGCCTGTTCCTATTGCGGCGTGGTCGTCGGAGTGGTCCGTCCTTGGAGCACTGGGGCGACGTGCTGGTCACGTCCGACCCTTGCGTCATGGGAGCCCCTAGGCTGCCTCGGAGCAAGCGCGGCGGCCAGGGCGCGGATCGCTGTGGATTGGCGGCGCGTGAGGCCGAGGCTCGGTCGGTGCCGAGGCTACACCGCAGTGGAGGGTCTCGGTAGACACGAATCCCGAAGTAGCCGAGACCCTGGTGCATAGTGTTGAGGCCCAAAGAGAGCGGTTGATCCGGGGTGCTAGCTTGGAGACGGCGATGAACCGGGCTAGGCCGTCCATGCCGTGTTGTTTTTGAGACGGGGATCGCAGGGCACAGTATAGTGTGGGCACTGATCGTGGGCACAGCGTCAGGATACAGTGACCGATAATCCCCGCCGTGCCCTGTCTTAGCCAGTATGGGGCTGATGCGACCTCATGTCCTATCAGCCATTCTGTGGTGTCGAGCCATCGTCCGACTGAGATTACGGGAGTGGTTGAAGTATTAATGGAACATAACGTGCTGTCGGGAAGACCGGCCGAGGCGAGGGCGACGGACTATGGATAAGCTGGCCTCGCGCGATACGGAGAATGAGGCCTCGCGCGAGACGGAGAGCGAGGCCTCGCGCGAGACGGAGAGCGGACTCCTTGCCGAGGCCTTCCGTGAGAGGCCTCGCACGAGGCGGAGATTACACTCCCTGCCGAGGCCTTTCGTGAAGAGCCTCGCGCGAGGCGGAGATTGTGTTCCCTGCCGAGGTCTTCCGTGAAGAGCCTCGCGCGAGGTGGAGATTGCGTCAGGACGCCGAGACCTCCTACGCGAGGCTCGAGGCGAGGCGGAGAGCCTGATGGGCTCGGACGTGATGGGTGAGGGGCCCACGGCTTACCTTCTAGCTTTGTTTTTTTGATGGGACTTAAGTGACCCCTTTGATGTTCGCTCGGGGTACCCCGTTCTATGGTACCTGATACTATTCGTTCTTTGAATAGCGCTATAGATAAAAAGTTCAATACATATTCGACATCTTCTCCAACAACCAGACCTAAAAGAGAATTCTTTCTGCAAATGAGTTTCTAGAAGAGAGGATACTCATATTTAGGTTGCGTCTCTCAAACAACCTAAAATAGATTTTTCATATAGGTAGTCTGTATAAGTAGTCTGTTGGAAGCTAATTTTAGACCTCTCGCTATCTATTTTGAATTTAGGTCTCTTTCTTGGCACAGTCTCACGACGTTTTCCGAGCGTGCGGCGTCCACCCCACCGCCACCACAAGGCCGCCCTGGACCACGAGGAAAAATCAGTCAAACAGCGGGTGGTGCGCATGCCGGCTCCCGCTCCCGCTCCCGCCCCACGGTCACGGCGCCAGGAGCACCACCTCCGCGCGCACTGGTGGACCGCGGTCCGCAGCAGTGGAAAACCATCCTGCTCCCCCGCGGCCACGCTACGGCCCCGTTCGCTGGTTTGAAACTTGGCTGAAACTGGCTGAAAACACTGTTCCGGCTGAATTATTGTGAGAAAAAAATACTGTTCCAGCTAAAAAAAAACCAAACAAACCATTTTTAAGACAAGCGAACGAGCCTACGTCCCACGTCCCCTAGACGCTGTCGCTCGTGGCGAGGGGAGGGGAGGGGAAGGCTCGTGCTCGGCGTGCGCGACTCCGCGCGCGCACTGGTGGACCACAACGTGCCGCCCGCGCGGGCAAAGCAGGCGCGCGGGGTGGTTTGCCGGGCGACTTTTCTAGCGGCTGCCGGTTCTTCGGCTGTTGCAGGCCGCACTACTGTTGGGTGCTAGGGAGTTTGACGCTGAAGCTGCTGAGCTAATCGCGTCGTCGCCGGGTGTTGTCAGGTCAGGTGGTTGGACCTTGGACGGGACGTTGACGTCACCGCAACACGAGACATACCGGGGGAGTTTCTAGACACGGTTCACCAATAGCTATACTCTTCGTTTTAATATAATGGAGTAACGTTTTAATTAATTACCTAGGTCCAATTCAAAACGGAGAAAGATGTCACACTTTCAAGCCAGTTTGACAAAATCTGGAAACCTTCAATTCGCAAGTAAGGGCCTGTTTAGTTTCACCCAAAACCCAAAAATTTTTGCACAGTATCCGTCACATCGAATCTTACGGCACATGCATGTAGTACTAAATGTAGACAAAGAAAAAACTAATTGCACAGTTGGGTGAGAAATCGTGAGACAAAACTTTCGAACTTAATTAATCCATAATTAGACACTAATTACCAAATACAAACGAAAATACTACAGTACCCCGAACCTAAAAATTTTTGCATCTAAACGGGGCCTAAGTCGAGTGCGACTACTGGTTTTTCTGTTTTCTTTTTTAAATAAAAATAAAGGAGCACGAGTTCGAAAAAAAATAAAAATAAACGAGCACGAGCTTTTTTTTTTGGCGCTAAAAGAGTACGAGTACTGTTGCGGCAGCTGCGAACCTGCGATCCGCGCTCAGCACGCATGGGACCCAGGCGCTTAATGGCCCCACGTGTCATGGCAGACAAGGCGTATAATTAGGCGCAGCAGATCCGGGATTAATTTAGGCGAGTGAGAGGCGCACGTCGAGGAGTCACTTTTTCAATTTTCGGGGACGTTTCTTCGTCATTTTTTTCCTTTCTGTTCCTCCTTCCTCTCGCTCGCTTCCATTCCCTGCTCCCCTCCTCCCCAAGCCCCCCTTTAATCCTCCATCCGCTCGCGCCAATCTCTTCGGCCGGGGGGCAGGGATCGGGGTGCCCGGCCGCCGCCCGTCATGATCTCCTGGCGGCGCAGCGCGTCCTGGTTGTCGTCGGCGTCCCGCTCCTCGCTCGGTGCTGCCGTCGGCGGGGAGGCGAAGGTCACGCCGGAGGCGGATCCGGCGGCCCAGGAGGAGGAGGAGGACGAGGCCGACGAGGAGCGGTGGTCGCGCCTGCTGCCGGAGCTGCTCACGGAGATCATGCGGCGTGTGGACGCCGGCGCCGTGCGCTGGCCGCCGCGGCGCGACGTGGTGGTCTGCGCCTGCGTGTGCCGGCGGTGGCGCGACGCCGCGGTCTCGGTCGTGCGCCCGCCGCTCGAGTGCGGGAGGATCACCTTCCCGTCCTCGCTCAAGCAGGTGAGACACAGACACCACCGGGCCGTAACGTCTCGTCATAGTAATACTGGCTCTTTTGACCTGTTTGTGTAAATCACCTGAATCTACATGGCTCGAAATTGCTGTGTTCTGGAGGATTTGGGGCACATGGCTATTGTGGCTGTGCGTTTTCTTATTACCCATTTCTATCCTTGAAAAAAATAAAACCTGTAGCTACAAATCCTATGGGTATCTTTGATTTGAAGCTCTAGGTGCAAGAGATGTCTTCTGCGCTTTTTTCTTATGCAGTTTGACTCGATCTCAGGTGATCTCTGGATCAGTTATTGGATTTAATCTTCTTCAAATTAATTTTCTGTTTCTGAATAGACGTCTTTGCCTACTCGATTTTATTTTTTTTCGAAGGGACGGTAAAAGCTTTGCCGTGAATTTTATTAGACTGGAGAAATTAAAATTACAAAGTGTTCGGCCCAGTTTTTCCAGTGGAAACCGGGCTCAAAAACCACCACCAACTTTAGAAACACCGCCCGAACACCTAACGACTTTGCCCCACTAGTTGCTCAAACCTCAACCAACTTGTCGAAAACGGCCCAACTAGCAACACATCTGTACTGGCAACACAACTGCACTGGCAACTATCTAACAACTAAAGCAACTAACAACAACTCAGCCCTAGAACCAACTAGCAAAAACAACTATCACTACTAAACAACACCGAGTTCCGATGAATACTTCCATCAAACCACTAACTGCTGTTGAATATTTCCATATCACCCTTTGGTTAGCTTGCCCCTCTTCTTGTTTTTTTTGTTGCCCCACTTCAATTAGCACCGTGAGGGCATCCATCTTCGCCTTGGTGAGCGGACGCTCGAAATGTTGCGCAAAAAATTCAAATTGGTCAGCTTCCTCTTTTGTTGCTAGTGGCGATAAGTCTCCTAGCTTTTTGACAAGCAACTCCTCTGCAACTTGGATTGCTCCTTTTCCTTGTGTGGTTTTGGATTTCTCTGCTAACCTAATGCTTTTGCGTTGTGGGGTAAAGAATGAGGGTCTTGGTGCTGGTGGGGTTTGAGAAGTTACAGATGTGTTTTCCATTTCATGATCATTGGGTTCTTCCTCAGGAACTGGTACTGGTAGTTGCGGGATTAGAGGGGTTGGTACAAATTTAGAAATTGAAGCCAAAAACCCATCAATTGTAATTTCCTTAGCTATCGCAGCTGGATCTTGTGGTGAAGTGCAACCCAATTCAATCTCAACAGTCTTGGAAGGAACCTGAGTGATAACCGGCTCCTGTAGTCTAGAAGAGGTGTCATTCTGATCATTGACAGTTTCCCAACCATTACCATGTAGATCAGTGTGTGCCAGGTCAACAACAAGCTTCGGTATTCCAATCTCTAGAGGTACGCCTCCTGAACTAGCCCCAAGCGTTGATGCCTTGCCATCAGCAACATCCACAGCCTCCCTTAAATTGTGCACTGGTTCCACTGTAGAACATGTTGGGTGCATCGCTTCCTCATCTTCATCCACTAGTGTCGTCGTACCACCTTGTAGGTTTTTTGTCGATGCCTCTGTTGGTGGGTCCCAATCTTTATGAGATGGTATTGACATCTCTAATAACCGTGAGCTTGCATCAAGGTACGAAGGCAACGGAGTAGGATGTTGGGAAGTTTCCACAGATGTGTAGAGGCTGGATTCGAACAACATGGGATCACGACTAAAGATACTTTCATTAAAAGGAGGGGCAGTACCCGGCAGGATGAGACGCCCATCATCAACAATAGCAAGTGCATGTTCCCCCATGACCTGGGAAATAGGCATCGCGAAGGATACCCTCTTGAGGCTAGGTGCTTGCTTCTTATGATCTCTATTGCTCCTACTACTAGCATGATCCACCACCTCCTTCGATCCAATGTCAAAGTGATTCTTATCCATATCTTCACTACCTTTGCAATTGAAACTCCTTCGCATTCCCTTGAACGACCATGAGAAGTCTGGACTCTCTTCTCTCTCCCAACATTGTGGCAGGCGTTGAGAGTGGAAGCCACTCTGATGGGATGAATGCATTCCGGGTTGGTGAGGTGCAATATACTCTGGAGACCGACGAGAGGGAAGTCTAAGACTTGGGCAAAAACTTGACCTGTGTCCCTCTTCCAAACAACGCCAGCAACGAGAGTTCCTTCTGCAAGACACCACCATGTGCTCGGTAGAGAGACAATTGAAGCAACGCCCCCTCATATGATGCAAGAATTTCTGTCTCCTCACCACATGCTGTTCAACTCGGTGTGGCTGTTCGCCGGCTATGGGGAATCTTGGATGCTCATTTGGTTTGTGCCATTCACACTTGCCTTCCAAACAGCACCAGCATCTTTCCTTTGTGTGCTGGAAAAAACTTCTTCCCTCAGCCCTATCTGTCTTGGTAGCTAGCATACCAGAATGGCCTGCATAGTGTCTCCACCAGTAGTGGCTCTTTGCATCCTCCCAGTCCCCGCAACCATGGCCTCCCTCCATAGGGTGTGACGAATGACAGAGCCCTTTGGGGACGTGGTTGCCAGCTGGTGGTGCTCGGGTAGGTGCTGCTCTTGAGTGCTTTGCTGATGGGGAGGATCTTGGGGGCTCATGAGATATCTGTGCACCGGAAGCATGCCACCGCTGTTTACAGGTTTGAATTTTGCCATCAGGATGAGCTAGGTGCCACCGCTGTCCAACGGAGGTGGAAGCATGCCCAGATTTTCGAGGGCCGACATCACTGCCTTGCTCTGCTTCGATCTTACCAATCCCCTTCTCTTCTCTGGTGTGGCGTCTCTGCAGGGTCTCGTCATGGAATTGACTCTTGCCTAAGTCTTCATCTGAGCCATTCGCTATCCGTTGGAGGAGGTCTTCCAGCTGTGGGTCTGAGGACGACAGGGCTGATTGCTTGCAAGGATGCGGTTGATTATGGGAGTTCGGCGTGAAGAACTGCTGCAGATCATGCACGATGCTTGGAAGAATGGGGCGCCCAATTGGAGAGTGCGCTCCAAACAGATCCTCCGTCGAAGCTAGGGAAACTTCATCCAGCGACACCAAAACGCTTCCAGGGTGAGCCGCAGATGACGAACCTGAGGCGAGCGACCCCTGAATGGGTAGCTCAGAGAGGGGAGAAGCTGGGTCAGTGGGGGGCATGTTCTGATTTGGTGGATTAGCGGTGGATTTCAGAAATGCGAACAATTTGTATATCTAATTCTTATGTGTTCTGCTTACAAGGATCAGCAGATCCATGTTAGCACTCGAACAATTTGTATATCTAATTCTTCTTGTTCATCAAGCGCTGCTGTAATGTTCCTTGTGCGCTAGGATTTAGAATGGAGCCACATATTCATCATATTCTTCATCCTCTTCTTTTGGCTACATAACACTATATTTTTGGTGGCTAGTGCTAATAAAGTATGACAGTAGTGGAGAAGTTGGGCACAAACACAGACTTCCTTTATTTATGTTTATATGTGATAGCTGGATTTTGTTTGGTATGCCAATAGCGATATGATAATACCTATAAAAGCTTGCTTCTTCGTTTCGGTTTACTAAATATTGATTTAATGGGCGCGTATATTATTTCTTTTGCACAGCCTGGACCAAGGGATGCACCGCTGCACTGTTTTATCCGGAGGGACAAAAAGAACTCAACCTTTTCTCTCTATCTCAGCTTAACACAGGGTGAGTAAGCATGGGTATCTTCTTATTCCCCATGCTTTTGATTTCATGGTATCATGGATCTGGTTCACTTGGTAGATTGAAATAGGGGTTTCAGATATCTTTTGATTTGATAGGTAGTGCCAGTAAGCAAATAAAAAAGCTAACTGACTTTCTGAGGTTCCTGATCCACCCATGATATTTGAAATGGAATCCTATAATTCTGTCAAATCATGTTTATAAAATTGAAAGCATAACCATCAGGGCCAAATAAACTGCAAATACAGCTGGCACCTCTGCTGAGGTTACTTCGCATATGACTTGTGATGTTGCACATCTGTACCTGGTCTTGTTTAGAAAATAGGAAAGTGAATATATAGTTTGTTTATTCTTATAATCAATTACGGCTTTCTTATTCCATTTGATGAGGACCCGTACATCTACTTTGCCGTCTCACCTACAATATTTAGAGGGTTGTCTAAATATAATCCTATTCGTTCGGTAGGAAGATTTGACTTGTCATTGATTGTTGAAAAATTATTCAAAATACATTGGCAGTGATTCTTACTCGGCATCTATTTGATTTGATCTTAACGGCTAATATAAATTTTGGAGATCTACCTTGCTAGCATAATAATATATAGGACGTGCTTAGTTTCACTAGATGGCTTGCCTAGCCTGGCCTCACCTGGCTAGCACGAGGTACGACAACTTTGCCTAGCCAGGAGAGCCAATTTGACTCTCTCAGATGGCAAGGCAAACCTTGCCTACACAAACTTCGAGGTAGTTAAGCAAGATAACCAAACAAGCAAGATTGTTCTATATCCTTGCTCAGCAAGGTCAAACGGTACCTGACCAAAAAACCAAGCAGCCTCATAGTAGAGCTTGTGAAGTAGATGATTTTGCAATGCTAATGGAGTTTTGGAAACTCTGCATGATCCATTTCCACTCACATAATCAGTTCAACTTATGATCTGTGAAAGCAAGAAAATGTTGAAATACTGGGTCCTGTCAAGTGTATGATTCGCAATTTCACTGTATAGATAAGGTTACAGTTTCTCACAAGTATGGTATGTAGAGGCATTATGGCTTGGGAACTTGAATCCACAATAGTCCAGTTGATCTCTTATTCCCTGCCATATCGATCTGAATAAGCTTGTTCTAGAGATTGTAGCAATGAAGTTACACTTCGTCTAGAATTCTTGACTGCAATTTCATGTGATATTTAATTTATTTTGCTCTCTTGGCAGCCCTAACGGATAAAGGTAAGTTTCTTTTGGCTGCTCGAAGGTTCAGACAAGGAGCACATACAGAATATATCATCTCTTATGACTATGATGATCTGCACCCAAGAAGCAGTTCATATGTTGGAAAGTTGAGGTAAGGTCTAATCATTCCAGAACCTTATTTTCCAATTTGATTACCTGATTTGTTTGTTGTGCATGCTAACGAGGTTAAATGTTCGTCTTTTGACTATATGTTATAGCTGAGTTCTATATTATGGGCATAAAACTATATAATTTGTGTCATGTGCCTTATTTCCATTGCTGGTATTTTTTATTATTGTTCAAACACTTTAGTAAATTAATCCATCATCTCTTTATTTCTGGTAGTTATATTGTCAATAGACACTGTCCATGTTCATATGCATCGTCATATTCTGTGATTGAATCAGCTTATGAGAAAATTGCTTGTGTGAGTGCAGCTGCGACAGGTTTCTGTGGTATCTATATTCAGCTAGCAGTGGCTGAAATCCTGTTTATTCATAGGTTGAGGTTCTGGCTCAGTTACATTGATGGATTGTGGCAGCTTTTCCTTGTTTTTCAGTCAGTCAGTCACCTGTTACATAGAGCTATTTGTATGAAAACAAAGAACCAATTCAATCTATTGGATAATCTACTCCAAATGCTGTCTTGTTTATTGCCAAGTTCACTAATGGGGTATAGTTAACACTGTTGCGTTACGGCTGAACTTCCACTAATTGTTCATGCCACTCATGCCTTGCTTCCTTCGCTATAAATTGGCTACAGCCTACAACACGTCCATAACTCAACGTACCTGCCATTGATGCCCCAACACACAGCCTCAAACATGATAATACCCTGTATCATACTCTTCTCATACATATGAAGCTGCCATGATGGAACGATTGATTCAATTCTCCATATAGTAGGGATTCATTGCTTCCATAAATTTGTTATGTGCAACCCCAAAGTTTGGTTTGTGGAAAGCTTTTAAAAACTTGCATTGTAAACAATTGTATTTAATCTCGTTGCAAGTACTGGGAACATATTCAAAGCCTTCCTCACTTATATGTGTTTTTGATTTTCCATAATGTCATTCAAAACTGTGGCCCATCCATGTGTATTTTCAGTAGTGTGTATGGATACCTGATCCAGATCTAGCTCTAGCTCTGCATTATACAAGGTATCTCAATGCTTATATGCACTTTCTTCTGTTCATTGTCCTGGATAGAAAAAATGTGAATATTGAAAGAATTGGGCCTTAAACATCCATCAGAGTGAACTGTAGACAATGAAATACAAAAGTACTTTATAGTTACAAAGTGCTGCAAGGGACATTCAACTTAAAACTTTCAACCATGCTAATATTTATGTAGAGGTGGAAAAACCTCAACGGATGTTGTACAGTGATGTTCGACTTAAAAAAATTAATTCTTACAGCACAAAATGCTCCATTGCGATACAGGTAAATGTACATTTGGTGGGAGGGTAGGCAGATGTTGTAGTATACAGTTGGTTGGGAGGTTCGTTTAACATATGTGCTGTCAACGAGATGGTGGCATACGGATGTCTGGACATGAGGGAACACCGGAACAGGGTTTGGGTTATCATTTTGTCATAACTCATAAGCAAGGGAGCAAGCACATGATAGTTTCCATGCCCTAACCCAACTGAAACTAGTCCTACAGTTTTGGAGAGACATCAGATTTTCTCAATCCTACATCACTAGTCCTAACATCTGTGGAGAGAGACCAGACTTTCTACCACTTTCAAATGCATTTGATCCAGCGTTAGCCGTGAAGTAATAAAGTCATAATTTGGCACCTTATGGAGTGTTTGTTTATATTATGAAAGGCATAGTTATTATAAGAAAAATGATTTCTTGTTATAAAGTTTGCCAATAATACTAATTTGATAATGTGAGTTCTGCCTGTAGATCTGACTTCTTGGGGACAAAGTTCATCATCTATGATAGCCAGGCACCATATGCTGGTGCTAAACCTTCGAGGAGCCGATCTACTCGCCGCTTTGCAAGCAAGCAGATAAGCCCACAGGTTTCAGGTGGCAATTTCGAAGTTGGACAAGTGACCTATAAGTTCAACTTCATGAAATCAAGAGGGCCAAGACGAATGCAGTGCAATATCCAGTGCCCTGTAGGTCAGGGCACTTCGTCAGATCCATCCAAGGAGAAAACAGCCTCGCCAAGTTCCTTGGATCTAAAGAACAAAGCTCCAAGATGGCACGACCATCTTCAGTGTTGGTGCTTAAATTTCCATGGCCGGGTGACTGTCGCCTCTGTGAAGAACTTCCAGCTTGTCGCCACAGCTGGCTCTGGTGGTTCATGGGGCGTTGGAGATGAGGAAACGGTGATCCTGCAGTTTGGGAAGATCGAGGACGATGCGTTTACAATGGACTACCGGCAGCCTCTGTCTGCCTTCCAGGCGTTCGCTATCTGCCTCACCAGCTTTGGCACGAAGCTGGCTTGTGAATAAGTGATTGCCTGTTTACCAATTATATGTTGGGGATCAAATTGTAGGGGATAGTCTGAACTAGTTGCCCTGAGTCCCTGAGATGGGACAAAACTGGCGACAAGAAACAGGGGCGGACGTTGTCCCTAGCTTGACTTATTGTGATCTCCTAAACGATTGATTTATATGATGTGCGTCTATGTTGTTGAAGAGATGACGATGGCTTATTGTTGTAAATGGCACTCCCTTTCGTTTGGTGAGATTACTCCTAATGCTTTATTCCGATGGTGTGCAGTGTGCTGTTTGACTTCTTTTCTGCATTTTTCAAAGATGATGGTTGAGAGGTTTCTATCAGACATGATCGACCACGTGTGACGGTGTGAGCATATCTAGACAACTAGTTGTGGTTGCTGCTAAACTGGTAGTGCTATTGTTTATTGGACCAGGTGAGGAAGCATGCATGATTAAATTACCTTGTCATTAACTTACCTCGTGCTCCATCAGTCTGTTCGACAGCCTGTATCTGGTTTATAAGCCTTTGGCTTATCAGACAATGAACAATATTTTTCTCTTACACCAAATCAGTCAACAGTACTTTCAGCATGGCTTATAAGTCAATCCAGCCGAAACGAATGGGTTGTATTTACACGGATAGAAATAGAATCATGCTACATCTACGTGCCCTTGGAGATTGCTAAAGAACCCATCACTACAACATATCCATTCCTACGTACCCATCACTAGTAGAACAAAACCACCAGGAGGCGCTCGCTAACAGTTGGCATGATCAGGATAGCTTCCGTCATTTCTGTAGATCGTGCACGCGAATTTGCCGTTGCCTGTCATGATGGACGTCCCTGCTCGAATCAATGGAGCACCACGGCAACGGAGCACGTTTCTTGGGCTGCACATGGAGACCCAGAAAAGACGTCGCCGGGGGTCGAGTGGACACGGAAGGCAGCGCGCGCGAGAGCCACGACTCCGTAGGCGACTTGGGCAGCGGCAACGGGAGCAGCGGCGACAGCGCCATCTCACGTCCGGCAACGGCCTCCTTGTCTTCCAGAAGCAGCGGGAAACCGTACCTGCCGCCGCCGGCATCGGCGGCCGCGTCACGCTCACGCCCCAGCTGCTTGTCGCCGTCCGGCGAGCTTTTGGTGGTAGCCTTCAGAAGCATCGCGGTGTCGCCGGTTCTAGAGAGCTTTCGCGCCGGCGAGACGTGGCCGCAAGCCTCGTTTGACCTGTCGAGGACCAGGAGCAAACCCAGATGGCTCGCCTTCGGGCGGATGGCTTGCCCGTCTCGGCGTTTGTACAGTTCGCGCACCGTTCTGTCCAGCTCCGAGGCCACGGCGGCCGCCGGTCCCATCAGGCCGCCGGGGCCTGATGATCGGAGCAGTGATTTGATGTACACTTCCTCCCAGGATTGCTGCGAGATCTGCACGAGAAGACGGCGCGAGTTCTTCAGGCATGAGGCGGTGAATTCGTCAGCACGCAAGTGAAGTTGATGCACACGAGGATATGTAACAGGAGTACCATGCCGTGATCGTCTCCGGTATGCAGAAGCTGGTGCTGCCCGTTACGCGAGCGCGGCGGCAGCAGCAACTCGCCGCGCACCTCCTGGAACGGCGTGCCTGCACCTCGCCGCGCGACGCGGGATAGCAGCAAGGCGCTCTTCAGGCACCGGGCTGAGAGCAGCCCGCAGCTCTTGGACGCGAAGCCCGCCGTGCTGTGCGCGTCGGAATTGTCGTCGTCGTCGTTCTTGCCACTGGGAGGGAGGGGCGGCAGGTGGTACGCCGCAATGTGCTGAAGGGGCACCCGCCTTTGCGCTGGCACCCTGTCGCCGGTGGCCGCGCGCGCGCCTAGCACCACAGCCGCCCGGGCCGACCCCGCCTTCCGGAACGTGTTCTGCGGGGAGCCGGCTGCCACGGCGTGCGCGGCCGGCAGGAACCGGTCCATCATGACGCTGCCGCTGCCACGGGCGCACGGCCCCGCCCCGGCCCCCGCGGCGTCGCTGAGCCCGGTCGCGCTGCAGTTCACGGTGACGCAGCTGACGTCGTCGCGGGAGAGCGCGTCCGAGCACCGCTCCGCGCCCCGCCGCGCGCGCTCAGAGGCCACGGTCACCACCACCGCCGGACTCCGCGTCACGCGCGAGGGCTCGTTGTCGTTGACGTCGACGATCGTCAAGGGAGGTGGTGGGGCCGCCGCCGGCGGCGGCCGGCGGGTGCGGACGCTCTTGGGGTGGCCGGGACGGTGCTCCCACCCGAATGGCACGGCGCTGGTGTGGCCCGGGGGCTCCGACGTGGCGTCCGCCTTGTAGGCAGGCGGCAGCCCCGTGGCCGCGGTCTCGGCGCCACCGCCACCGTGGCGCCGCACGGAGAGAAGTGGCGCGGTGAGATTGATGCGCTTGTTGGCGTCGGCCATGATGACGGCCTAGCTAGACAACTGGTGCGAATGCGAAGCCCGCTGCTGCTGTGCTGCGGTCCGCAGACTGCAACTACTTCGTCACTGCAGTGCACTGAAGTAATCCGCGGATTAAATAATGGGAGACGCTTGGATCGTTCTGCTTAATGATTCCTTGTACTCGTATTCAGGTGCGCCGCATGGCGCCGGTATAGCCGTACATGACGTGGCGGGAAGCGACCAAACTGAGCTGACAGGTTGCTACACAGCCACTGGCCACTGCAGTCTGTTGTCTGTGCACGAGCTCTGATTCCTGTAAAAATCTTGTAAAAAACGAAGAGGAAAACAAACAGAGATACATCTGCTAGTGTGGAGCCATGCTCCTACACTTTTCACACCCTGTGGCAGGTTTAGGTTTTCGATCTGCCTGTCGGCTGCCTGCAGGCTGCAGCTGTTGCCGAAAGGAGGAAACGGTTAGAGCATTGTGCTCTGATTGATTGGTTGTATTATTGGAACGTAGCAGAAGCATCATCAGCGGTGACAAAAACGGCTGTGTGGCACTGTGGCCTCGCGGGAGATTAGAGCATAACAACCGGTTGGTGACCCTCGTGTCGGATCGGATGGACGGCATTGTCAGTAGCGGATGGGGAGTCGGCGTCGTGTTCATAACTGCCATGCAGACTGCAGCGAGGCAGGTCGTTTTCTCGTCGCGCGAGAGGTGGGAGCTAGAAGAACAGCCGACACAACCCGTGTTCCCTTTGTCCCTGGCGTCACCAACTGACGACTTTTTACAGCAATGGACAGTCATCATGTTGATTGGCAGGCAATGCCGTGCAGTAATCCGATGAGTACGCGCTAATCACGTCCAGCATCGCCGACGTGTCTGAGATTTCTTCCTGAGGCCTTTTGGGGGCCGCACTAATTAATGGCTTGGTTGGTTTGGTTTTGCAACAAGCATAATTCTATGGACTGTTCGTTTCAGTAATCCAAGTACTACGTGCTAAGAGATCCAAAAAAAGGTACTACGTGCTAAGTGTATGCAGCATCCCCAATAGTGCGGCCTTGTTTAGATTGAAGTTATGAATCAGTATTTGGTACTGTAGCACTTTCGTTTGTATTTTACAATTATTGTTCAATCATGACCTAACTAGGCTCAAAAGATTCGTCTCGTAATTTAAAATCAAACTGTGTAATTAGTTATTTTTTTATCTATATTTAATACTCCATGCATATGTCCAAAGATTTGATGTGATGGAGAGAGAGTGGAAAAACTTGCAATCTAAACAAGGCCTGCGTTTGGTGTCCCAACTTTGCACCTAGTGCGGTTAAGCTGTCCCAACACCACGATCCCGAACCTTAATATTGTCAGGGATGAGGACGGTGGACGGTGTTTCTAATTGTTTAACCACATCATCTTAGAGCAACATCAATGTTGGAGTAGCAGAAAAAAACAATGTGTTAGTGATGGTTAAGGCTAGCACTCAGGCCGTCCACAACGCTCCACCGTGTCTTGTAGCCTCAAGTGACACGTCTCCACTTATTCTTCATCTCACACAGAATGATAGCATCGTAGTTCGTCAGAATACCCTGTAGAAGCGTCTACAAACTGACAAAAAGCTCAAGCACTTAGCAGAGCGAGCGTTGGCCATGTTCGTTTGGTCGTGTTTAGCTTATAAGTCATGGCTTATCAGCCAACGAACAATATTTTTCTCTCACACCAAATCAGTCAACAATACTTTCAGCTATGGTTTATCAGCCAAACAAGCCCAAATGAACACGGCGATGGTCTCTCACACAATTTTGACAGGACCACAACACTCCACCGTGTCTTGTAGCCTCAAGTGACACGTCTCCACTTATTGTCTATCTCACACAGAATGATAGCATCGCAGTCCGTCAGAGTACCCTGTAGAAGCGTCTATAGACTGACAAAAAGCTCAAGCACTTAGCAGAGCGAGCGTTGGCCATGTGTCGCTTGATCGTGTTTGGCTTATAAGCCATGGCTTATCAGCCAACGAACATTATTTTTCTCTCACACCAAATCAGTCAACAGTACTGTCAACTATGGTTTATCAGACAAACAAGCCCAAACGAATAGGGCGATGGTCTCTCACACAATTTTGACAGGACCACAGCAACAGCGGGCTGAGAAGAGAAAAGCAGCAGAGTGAAGAGAGGAAAGCTGCAAAGCTACATGCATGGTGGGGTCCAAAATCAAATAGCTTGCACTGTGAAATTGTTTGCCTCAACTTCTCCTTACCTACATGGACTACCTCTTTTAGTTAAGGCTAATAAAACTATTGGCTTACGTTGGTGGTGCCCTCAGGAGATATTTAGCTTTTCTCCCTTTTCCAAAACAAGGTCTTTAAATGGAAATAAGGAAGAACGTATTCCTCGAGACTTTTCTCACTTCGAGTAGTGTGGGACAAGTCCATTCAGCCCATTATTATACTAAGCCTCGTTATGGCTCGTTAGGAGGACTAGCTGGCTCGGTTCGGATTCGGATTGTTAAGAAAACAAGCTAAAACTTTAGCCCGACTCAGATTGTTTAGCTAACAGTTTCAACCTCTATCAATAAAAAACTAATAATTAGTTTCATGCAAACATTAGAAAAGAAGTACAATAATGCATAGCATAAACCAGTTCTGAATTTCATCTCATGCGTAGAACATGAGCCTGTTCGGCAGGTTGGGCTTGCTCGTATACTATCGTAAATTTTCAGTCGGAACAATATTTTTCTCTCACACCAAACCAGTCAAACTAGCCAACAGTAAATAATCCACGATCGTTTACGGCCTGCCGAACAGGCTGCATAACGTCAACTCTAGCTTTCGCTTCTTTAGGTTTTTAGACTATGAAATGCTTAGTCCGTTTTAGCTGACTTGCGAGCTCGCTCATCAACTTATAATGAGCTAAACTACTAGCTCTATCGGGGCCGACACATTACCGAGCTAGCTAGCGAGTCATGTTTTTTTTTATTTTTTATCCAGCCCTACTAGGAGAAGAACACCAAGGAGAAGAAATGCGGACCTTATTTTAGCACCAGAGACGATGTTGGACTCTAAGTGGGCTAGCCCATTTGTGGCAACTGGCAAGCAAGCTTTGTTACGGGCCAACTAAATTAGGCCTAAAGACTAAAGATTTGGCCCATCTACTATAGGTTATTAGCCTTTTTCTCAGCTCAATAGCAACTAAAGGCTCCCACAATACCTGCAGGCTGTGCAGTCCAGAGGTCTGCCGGAGCCATTCAGAGTTTCAGACTAGTATATGCGTACACTGCGTCACGTCGTCATATATCTAGCCATCATGAAATTCTCAAAAAAAAAAAAAAAACTAACCATCATGATCTAGTTTTTCCATCTACTAAACTGGAAATCGCTTTCGATTATTTTCGACCCCCACGCTAGCGACCGTGAACACATTGACCCTGAGAAACTCCAGCAGCAGATCGAACGTCGACGAAGTGCTGTTTTTTCTTCAGAAAACAGCTCGTAATTCTTCATGAGGTTAAACTTGCAGGTTAGTTCCTGGGCAATTTGGCCTTGCAACCAAAGTGCAAAGCTATAAAGAGCCACTTTTCTTTTGGATTGGCAGGAAAAGGAAGACATGGGTCGGTCTTTCCAACCAAAAAGATTCTCACTTTTGATTCGTCCTCATCAAAAGCTACAGATTAGGACTTGTACCATATGGAGGATAAAGACCATGAACACCCAAAGCACTGCGCTTTACCGAGATAAAGTAAAGGCGAGAATCTTGTTTTGGATAGTTTTTTGTGCTTTTTTTCTGTGAACTTTTATGTCACAAACGCAAAGTGACCATGGGAAAAGCTTAGGAAGGTGCAGCTAGTGCTTTGCTCAGATTCTTAGTAACCAAGTCATGTCTGCCATGCCTCTTAGGTCCTCTATAGGTTGACTCCTGGAGCTTTTACTTCTTACCGTTCTGCTAGCTAAAACATACTGAACTGTCTGCAGATTGCAAGAGAAATGTTGGATGAAGCTCGTCGGGAAATTTATCTGGTCATGTAAATAAACCTGGCTCAGTCAGCTCTTACATTTCTTCGGAAAGTTTTTCAGTAAAACCTGTACTATATTCTACAATGGATGCAATTCTGAAATGTGACTTTGCAGACAACCAACGAAGACACGACGTATGTGTTGTGAGTACGTACTGAAATGTCGACAGGTACTGCGGCCAAAAGCCCAAAAGGCACCACAAATCATGGTGTCCACCGCGCACGCACCCAAGCACTGAGCCACTGACTCTCACATACATATGCTATATATATACAAGGGCCAGGGCTACTGGATGCCTGATAGTACGAGATAGATAGCTCCTTGAGAAACCATCGAAAACCAGCCACCACACGCCTCGCGCAACAGCAACATGCTGCCTCACGTCGAGATGCCGGCCAGGGCGGCGGCTGCGTGCACCGGCGCGGCGGGCATCAAGCTTTTCGGCAAGGTCATCATTACCCAGCAGCAGCCACCGCAGCCGCCCATGCACCACGGGCCGCCGAGGCTGCAGCAGCAGGCGTCGTCGGGGCGCGGGAGCGCCGACCTGCTGGAGGAGGTGGCGCGGGCGCGCGCGGCGGCGGCCGAGGTGCGGCTGCCGTGCCCACGCTGCCTGAGCCGGGACACCAAGTTCTGCTACTTCAACAACTACAACGTCAACCAGCCGCGCCACTTCTGCCGGGCCTGCCACCGCTACTGGACGGCCGGCGGCGTGATCCGCAACGTGCCGATCGGCTCCGGCCGCCGCAAGAACCGCCCGGTGCTGCTCCCACCAGCGCCGCATCACGCTGCCACCGCCACCGCGACCGCCAGTACTATCAGCGCCGACGATTACGACCACCGCTCGGGCTCGGGGTCTCCTCCGGTGTTCGCCTCTGTGTTCACCGCGCCCTACCTTGGCGGCTCGCCCTCCCAGTTCATCACGTCGCCGGCTTACGCCGCCGCCGCCGGCCACCCGGGGACGACGACGGGGCAGTGCTTGTGGCTGGTGGCGACCACGGATCGTCCTGTTGCATCGGACCGAGCTTTTCTGATATGATGTGAAAAATAAATAAATGATGTGATTTTAATTTGCTTGGTTACTCACGCTCCGAGCTTTTCACGGATGGAACCGGCGGTTTCGGTGTGGTGGATAGGGTAGGGTTTGACCTGGTAACAATTTTGAGTGCATGCTCGGGCTTTTTTAGGTGTAGCTGTCAGCTGTGTAATGCAAGTGTCTTCTAACACCTTTTTCTTTTGACTTTGCGTCAAACTTTTGTGAAGGTTGTTTAAGTCCTTTTTTTGGGAACTTTTGTGAGCTTGGGATGTAATTTAACTTACTAGAAGCATGTCTATGCGTTCCAATGGGAGTGAGGGGGTGGTGCTGTGGTTATATAGTAATTGACTAGAGAAACGTGCCTATGTTGTTAAATCTTGATGTTGATTATGAAGAACGCAGCGAGCCAGCGATTGTCTGTCACACCTGACACTGCAAACTCTAACCGACGATATGTCGTGCTCTAGCACGAGTGTGCGACCCGCACCCACGGATTCTGTGCCTTCTTGTCCTCTCCCTCTTTTCTTCTTCATCTTCGGCGGGCTTAGAAAAGAAGGTCGTGGGAGGCGGTCAGGCCCGACGGTGGGGATAGGAGAGATGACGGCGGTGATGTCACTGGAGCAGCGGCAGAGGAGGCGACCGGACGGGGTTGGGGCGGGAGCGACCATGGCCATGGCGCGCGCGGGAGGAGGGGGGAGGAGGTCGCCGCGAGTGTGGTAGGGTCTTGAAGAAGCTCCAGGGCTGCGAACACGATTGTGGAGCTTCGTCGAGACCCTACCATACTGTGACGGGGTGATGCTCTGAATTTGAGGTCTAAGATTTAAAAGCTAAACTTTTTTCATCATGTGCCCATATATGCGCCTCCTACTAAGTTGGACAGAGTAGATCCTACCACAGTTAGATCATTAGCAACAATCTTCATTTTGTGAAAATTATATAGTATGAACATAAGGTTAAATATTTAAATACCGGCGATTGAGCAGCTCTGCTCGTTAGGTTCTCTGTGACAGGACCTATCCACTCGTGTTTAAAGTCTTCAACTTGATACATGTGTTCTTGTTTTCTAGTTTATTCCAGTATTTAACGATGCTATTTTCTTAGTGATAGCGTTGTGTCGATAGCGAGGGTCCTATGTGGTGATTTTGTTAATCTCGAGATATGCTGACCCAGTCTTCTAGAGGTGCTCATAACGTAAGGTGTGTGTGCATGTGAATTCATAGGAGTGAGAGTGTGTGTATGGGAGCGGTGTATATGTGGTGACTTGGTCGATATGAAGATCTACTATTCCAATCTTTCGGAGGTGCTCATAGGTAGAGATGGGAGTGGATTAGAATCTGAATAATCCAAATCGAGAAGTACAATTAAAATCCAAGAAAATGATCCAACATCCAATCAAAATCCAATTCCAAATGACTAATATTCAATCCAATCTATATCTTTCTATATCTATATCTGTATTTGTATCTGTATCTCTATCTCTATATCTATATCTTATAATTCTAATCCTCACTAGAAGTCTATCTCGACATGTAAGCTATCCACGTCAACAGTCCACTGGCGTATGCAATTATGGCACATATCTATCTCAACATGCAAGCTATCCATGTCAGTTGCCTACTAATGCATGCAATTATGACATATCTATCTCGACATGCAAACTATCCATGCAAGCACCTCACTAATGCTTTGTTTGAATGTTGTCGGATTCACCTTAATCCACATGTTAGAATTTTATTAAAATTGAACAAAATTTATTGGAGATGATTTAGTATGACAACTGGCTACTCTTAAAATTTAGTGAAATTGAATAAAAATTTAGAGATGGCTCAATATAGCAACTAGCTACTCTGTGTATAGGTCAACATGCATGTGGGGCACATTAGAAACCTAAGCTAGACATTGGAAACTGCTCTCTTAAGTCCAAAGATATCCAATGGATATTGGACTTTTAAGTTGCTCTCCAATAGATTTTGGATATTATCGGATAATATAGGGATGGATATCCATGTCCAAATGGACCTTATCTAAGCATATAAAAAAAGTATTCAAATGACTATGGATGATCCAAATCCGTTGCGATCTCTACTCATGGAGTGAGTGCGTGTCCTTACATAGGAATGAGTTCGTGTCCTTACATATAAGCGTGGATGTAATGTTGTTTGGCACAAAAGAAGATTTAAATTATTATAAAAAAGAAAAGATTTAAATTCGAACTTCTCATTGTGGGCCTACTTATGTGCTTAGCCTATCAACAACAATTCTTACACAATTTCTTGAAAAATATTGCGGTGTGATAGGAGGTAAAATATTGGAGTGTTGAACTTTCACCATGAGTCCCAATCATACGTTTGGGCATGTTATTAGTTAGCTTCTCATTTAGTTAAGTTAAATCACATGTACGGTCTACGTAGTGTGTTGTAGGCCTAAACCGTTTTCCACGGAGTGAAACGGATTGAAATTAAATGAGAGAGAATTATTTACGTGGCACTGAAAAAAATCGCTCTTGCTCCTAAGGCACTAAAAAAAAAGTTCCTTATTTAGCACCGAGTTAAAAATTCCTTTCCTAAATAACACTATCGTCAATTTCCTCTATTAAAAGGTGTTAAGTGGTGTCCAAAATAACCTATATACCCCTCTTTATATCAAAAAATATATGGTGCCATATAAGAAAAGGGAAAATTGGTTGTGTAGCATCGAAAGATTACGATCTCCGTAAAATACCATCGAAAGTTTACGTCCTTGTAAAATACCACCAGAAGATTGAACCGTGAACTGAAAATATAATTTCGTTAAAATAAAGCGACATAAGTGACAGAATTGAAAGTAGCCTCCGTCATGCCGTCACGCCCTTACGGGTTGTTCTCGTGGATGCTCGCCGCGAACAGGAACGGCTCCTGCGGCACCACTGACACCACGTGCCGCAGCGCCCGTGCTTGTGCACGTCCTTGCCGGCTAGGTGCTGCCCTGCGCCGACGCCTCTCCCCGATCCCGATTTGTGTGCCTGTAACCTGCGTGGGATGGAGGAGGAGAAGGGCCCCTGCAGTGGGATGTCCTCAACCGCATCGGCGACATCAAGGCGCTCGGCAGCTGCGCCCTCGTCTCGCGTCGCTTCCACACGCTCATGCTGCTCGTTGACTCCGTCTTCGTCCGCATCAACTGCGACCATGCTGTACCAGGCTCCCCGCCGCACCAGGTGCTAGCTGTGGGGGCGGCGCGTTCGTGCACATCGCGCGCGTCCTGGTCGGCGGCATCGCCACACGCTCGGCCAGATCTTGTCCCCCGCCGAGGCGGGCGTCTCCTAGCGCTCTGAGCCACTGCGCAGCCCGTCGCAGACGTCTCCCACCAGTCCACCACTCGTGCTCCGAGGTGCTCTGCTCAGCTGCGGCGCCTCCACATCGAGCTGGCACTGACGATGACGTGCTCCTAAAGTGGAAGGCCGACTTCGGCTCCACCCTCGGCAGTGCGTCATCCTCGGCGCCTCGTCGATCTTGTCCAAGCCGCCGACAGGGCCATGGTCCGGCGGTGGCAAAGGCGATGCGCTGCTTCTGGCCACCGGAACATGCGGCTGGACGTGTGCTTCTTCAACTCGGCAAGGACGCGTGCTTCTGGCCGCTGGAACCTGCTAGCGCTGGTGCAGCGGTTCTACGAGCCCACGTCCTGGCGCGTGCTCCTATAATCCTATCCGGCAAGGACGTGCGCAAGCACAACCTGCAGGCGCTACCACGTCCTGGCGCGTGCTCCTATAGTCCTATCCGGCAAGGACGTGCGCAAGCACAACATGCGGGCGCTGCACGTGGTGGCGGGGTGCCGCAGGAGCCGTTCCTGTTCGCGGCGAGCATCCGCGACAACATCGCCTACGGGCGCGACGGAGGCTTCCGTCACTCCTGTGACTTCATTTTAACATAATGCTACTCTCAGTTCACGGTTCAATCTTTCAGTGGTATTTTACGGAGCGCCAAACTTTTGGTGATATTTTACAGAGATCGCGATCTTTGGATGCTACACAACCAATTTTCCCATAAGAAAAACATGAATGTTCTTGTTGTCAAATAAAGAAGATATAAGTGGTAATATCATAAATATAATTGTGAAGTAAAACATGATTTTTTTTATAAATGAAGACTGCAAATAAATATTCAATTGTATCACTACATGGTATATGATTGTATGAGCTCCTTATATAGTATAAAGATATATTGAACAATGAGATAATAAAAAATATATATTAAAATCCATTGCTTTATTAATATGATTTCAACTATATTACAAAAGAAGATATCTCATAAATATGTCATATACAGAGTGAGCATATACAAATCAAAATAAAAGAAAATCTCTAAATAATAAGCTATCTATATGACGACAATTCTAGCTCTTGTACCAATCTTCCAAAATCGTGTCTACTTGCCTTAGGAGCTATCCAAAAATAAGAAATATTCAACTAAGAACTGACTTTCAACCTGCAGGTAACGTGAACCATCATCCACGGATCCATCCATTCGGATCAAACAGAGGGAAGGGGAGGGTGGGCAACAAGGCAGGTACCTCGCGCTGGGGAATCCTAGGACAGATTAATAGGAGCAGGCGGTGGCCTGACCCCTTCTTGGTTCTTGTCAGAGGAAGAAGAGAGACAGGCTCAGAGCCCCGAGTGCGACCCCTCGTTGAGGGGAGAAAAGGGGGGCGACGGTGACCGATTATTTGGGCAGGGGCATTTTGGTCCCCTTCAAAATTACTGACACAGTCAAACAAGTCGACTAACAGATGTATAGAGAAAATAGACGGTGGTGCTATTTAGGTAACGAATTTTCAACTCAGTGTTAGATAAGGAACTTTGATTTTTTTAGTGCCTTAGAAAGAAGAGCGATTTTTTTAGTGCCAAATAGATAATTCTCTCTTAAATGAATCCCACTCCTACACTACCGGAGGAAGGAAAATTCGTGTCGGCTTGGATAATTCCTGACGGTCTAAGAAAATCGACAGGAGTAGCCTAGGATATTCCTATTTCTGCCCATTTCTCTTTCTTGTCGGCCTTCTGCCTATTCCTGACGGTTTGCGGCCGTCAGGAAATTTTCTGGCTCTAGTAGTGCCGACCACATTCTGCCCATTCCTAAACTCATAAAATTTCGTCGTGTGCTAGGGACTTCACAAGATAGCCTGGGCCTTGGGCTGGGCGTACAGCTTTGCCATTTGGGGCCCGCTCCAGCATGAGCTAGAAGAATACGGCCCAGTTTTGGGTGGTCCGTTAGTTGTACATTACGTATGAATTTGCATTGACCGCAAGGCGCCAACCAGAGCCCATTCGAGCAAATAACCTCCTTGTGAAGCCGTAAACGTCCGCACTGCAACGTGACTGAAAGCAGCCCGTCAAGGCGTCAACGTCACCCATGAATGCTTAGCTTGGAGATGAGATCACCTCACTAGGACGGTGGTGTAGTATATTGCTTGGAGGAGGGACAAATCGGAGCGTCCGTCCGGCCGTGCAGCTCTTCTTCTCCGACGAAGACATGGGTTCTAACCTTTATTCCCGCCGCCGTACCCGTGAACGCCGGCGCGAGCCGCAAACTGCATAAACTTAGAAGCTAATAAACGTCCGTGCAGTCCAGGACGTGCTGGTGACACTTCGCATCATCCAGGTGAGATATACCACTCGGACACACAGTTTTGTGTGCCAGCAGAAGCGCTGAAATAAATATGGCTCAACTGATGATGCGCTGAAATGCGTCAACTTTATTAGCACAAAAGGAAATGAGAAAGAAAATACTAACCACCTAATCTCTGCTTCTTCAGCTGGCTAAGCTGCAGCCATATTATGATAATCAGTTCCAAGTTTGCAATCAGTACCGCATCAGCATTTAACATCGAGAAGTACCAAGCAACGTCCGTGCTCAGCGTTGGCTCGGTTCATTGAACGATATAATTCAAGATTTGAAGTGGGCGACGGTGTGTCTCAACTCACCTCTTAAGAACCCGTGGCGCTCTTTGTTATGATGATGCTAGGACACACGGCCAATGCCAAGAAGAGCAGCAAGTTCGAGGACTCGGACAGTCGCATGTCCAGGCCCAGGTATTCGGCACCATTCTCGACCAAATCTGCATGCTCGGCTCCGATCGATCCTATTCCTAATTTCCTATCCAAGTTTTTCCTGCTCTGAATATCTGGAGGCGGACTCGATCGCAACATCTTTGATTCAGGGCCGTGTCCGAGCTGCCGCAGCGTCCAGCACAGCGCTTGAAGCCGCCGCCGCCGTCGGCGGGCACGGAGGCAAGCGGCGGCACGCCGCGCCGCGCTCTCGGCGTGCGGGTGACGGCGGCGCCGCGCAGCCCGTTGCAGGAGGCAAGGATGTTCTTGTGATCACATATTCACATGAACGATACAAACACAAGGCCGTACTTGCCAATGACGACGTTGCGTTTGTTTTGTGCTGTGGCCGCTGATGTTTTTTTTTTTTTTGCAGAAGAAGCCCGCCACTGCTAGTGGTGGTGGTGCCGGCGCGGGGACACGGGTGGCGGAGCTGGAGGCGAAGCTGGAGAGGGCGCACGGGCAGCTCCATGGGATGCGGGAGCAGATCGCGGATGCCGAGAAGGCCAGGAAGGACGCGCGCGCAGCGCTCGTGGAGGCCAAGAAGCGCTTGGCCGCAAAGAAGAAGGACGATCTCGCCGCTACGGCGCCGGTCGAGCACAATGGCGGCAAGGAGCCAGCGTCAGCACCCAAAGCTTCTGCTGGTGTCGATGAGCGTGACAACGAGGAGAAAAGCTACATGGCGATGGCGGTAGTGCCGAGAGAGTCGGTGAACAATGAGGACCCGGTTGTCGAGGAGGGCAACAAGACTAGTGATGGGGAGGAGACGAGCAATGTCGTTGACGATGACGACGATGCCAACAGCAACAATAAGGGAAGCCCGGAGGTTGAGAAGCTGAGGGCGAAGCTGATGGCCAAGGACATGGAGGTCTACGAGCTCAGGGCGAAGCTGATGGTGATAGACACGGAGGTTGACGACCTAAGGGCCAAAGTGATGGACAAGAGCACGGAGCTCGACGAGCTCAAGGCGGCGCTGATGGCGAGCAACGAACTGGTCGACAAGCTTACGGCGAATCTGCTGGTCAAAGACGCGGAGATCGCAGCTCTCGAGGCCGACAACGCCGACCTCACCAAGATGGCCGAAGACGCCGCCGAGGCCGCGAAGTCGATGGCGGCAAGGGCGAGGGAGACCGAGCACACGCTGAGGGAGAGCGCGGCGCGGGAGGCCCGGCTCGCCGAGCGGCTGCGGGCTTCGGAGCACGCCCGGGACGCGCTGGAGGCCGA
This sequence comes from Miscanthus floridulus, assembly GCF_019320115.1. Taxonomy (NCBI): domain Eukaryota; kingdom Viridiplantae; phylum Streptophyta; class Magnoliopsida; order Poales; family Poaceae; genus Miscanthus; species Miscanthus floridulus. Next base: position 103,837,410 of record NC_089595.1, read on the forward strand.
GGCGCAGCGCTCGCGCGTGCAGAGCGAGCAGTGGCGCAAGGCGGCCGAGGAGGCCGCCGCGGTGCTAGCAGGCAGCGGCGGCGCCGTGGACAATGGCGCGTACGACAAACGGCGCCACTGGTCTGGCTCGGCCTGCGCCGGTGGTGGTGGGAATGACAGCAATGCGGTGGCCAAGGACGACGACGAAGACGGAGCTAGTGGCAAGCGCAAGGCTGGCGGCGCCATGCGGGCGCTCAGCGACCTGTGGAAGAAGAAGGCGCAGAAGTGATATCGGAAAGCTGCGAACGCCATCGTTCTGCTGCGTTGTATGACTCGAATTCATTATCCTCTTGCGTTCTGTTCTCCCCTACTCCGCTTCCGGCTTTCCAAGGATAACTAAAGATTTACAGATCGAGGTTAATGTACTGGACTATTTATGTTTGTTAGGATCTGTAGTACCTTTAGGTGTAGATCAATGGGTAAATTTGATTTAGATATAGAATTTAATGACGATGTACCTCATCTCGAGTCTTCGGTCGCGGCCATGGCGTCGGCGACGAAGTAGCAGCAGAGCAGGCCAGGTCTAGTGCCAGCGGTGAAGACGGTGGAGGTTTCCGTCGCTTACAGCGCGCCCTCTAGATCGGACTAGGGCTAGAAAACTCGGTGAGGGGCTGGCGGCTGCGGTGAACCTCTTGTCTCGAGCCTCAGCCCCCACCTCCTTTACATAGCGCTGCGCAACGGGGCCCACCAGCCAGGAGAGCGGCTGGATGTCCCCGACCAGGGCGCGAGTCAACGGCCCAATTGGCTATTGGGTCAAACTGGTGGAGATCAACCTAACATTCTTCCCTTTATCTCACCTTATGTCTTAAACTTAACTTACTTTATCTTTTTCTCATTTCATCACATATCAGTATATAGAGTGTGCCTCATCATCACAGTCAGTTGCCATTAGATTTAATAGCTACAGTGCACCTCTCTGTTTTGAAACAGATTCTCAACTAGGCCCTCAGTATCCAGAAATCATAGGCTTTCCCGTAAACCCATGTAGACTGTGTGTTCTCTGAACGTACTGGATAGTTAGCCTTTGGTAAGCAGATCTGCAAGTACTTGCTTGGTACTCATATGCTCAATGCTTTTAAAATGATTCTGAATTTTCTCCTTTACAACATATAACTTAATGTCAATGTGTTTGGCAGCACACTTGACCTGTTGTCTTAGGAGTTAACTACTTTAAATTGTTATTGTTGTTGTCTACCATTGTTAAATCCGGGTACATATTCCCTTAACAACCTTTTATCTGTTCCTGAAGCCTCATGACAAGCTATTCTATGGTATGTGTCGATGAAATATGGTCGACAATCTACCTAGGGGTATGCCCAAGGTAGTAGATTATTGACAGACAGATGCGCAAGCTACAAACAAGATGGTGACGCAAGACAGACACGAGGTTTTATCCAGGTTCGGTCGCCGTGAAGGCGTAATACCTACGTCCTACGTCTGATTGTATTGCTGTATGTCAATGAGAGATATTTTTTAGAGGGGTCCCCTGCCCGCCTTATATAGTCCGGGGGCAGGGTTATAAATCTGGAAACTAATCCTAACCAGTTACAATTGCCATAGGTGGCCGGATAAGGATTCCTATTCTAACCGACTAGGATCTTGCTTGATCTCCAAATCTGCCTTGATTTCTTGCGCGAGACTCCGAACAGATTGGCCGGGCCGCGCGTCGTCTTCTAGTGGGCCAGACCCCTGGTCCGGGCCGGCCCAAGCCTAGCCGTAAGGGTATAGGGGTTAATACCTCCACAGCTAATCCCCGAGCACCATGTATTATGCTACGACACGCCGTTTGATCTCCGTCGGCTAATGCGATCCGTCTTCATGTCATCTCCAACTGGTTGAAACATTGACCAAGCGAATGTACCAGTATTCTGGTCAGAACAGAGAGCAGTAGACCACGATTATAGCCGAAGATTCCGGTTGTTCGAAGAATGCATGGTGCTCTAAAAAAAGAAAAAGATTTCTTTCATGATCAAGTGTGCCCACTTGTATTTTTGAAAAGAAATATAAGTGACCCTTGTACAATAGTAGTTATGGCCAACAGTCAGAGCGTAGGGGTCGATAAAATAAGCACATTCACCGCAAGGTGAAGTGTGCCCACTTAGTCCCCGAGCCTGGTAGTAGGTGACGTAGGCACGTGGTGCCAGGGTCTAAAAAGAATTCCCACTGAAGTTGAGAATCCAATCGTCGTACAAGCAATACGAGATGCACCAGCAGGTGCATCGTACCGATGTAGTCCCCGAGCTTGCTAGAAGGCGATGTATCAGCCTTGTAGCAAGGTCTAAATAAATGCCTCTCAACTGTATGTGAGTATAAATCACATGTAGCCGAGGAGAGCGGTCTCCGAGCAATGTTCGGAGAGTGGTCGGAGCAGTCCCCGAGTATGAGAGTGGTCGGAACAGTCCCCGAGCACGATGGTGGTCTGGACAGTCCCCGTGCACGATGGTGGTCTGGACAGTCCCCGAGCATGATGGTGGTCTGGACAGTCCCCGAGCACAATGGTGGTCTGGACAGTCTCCGAGCACAAGGACAGTCGCGACAGTCCCCGAGCACAAGAAGTGTGGCGAAAAACCATATGCCACTTGTATTATATTTTTTTTGTATTTATTTATTTACTTGCTCTGTCAAGTCCAATCTGACACGTCTGGTCAAAAAAGTAGACGGGTATAGCACGTCATACTGCCTTTTTGTCTTTTCAAACAAACAGTTGCGTGGCACCTGTAAGTAGGTGCGTTAGCGTGGGCCCTCTCACACTGGCAACGAAGAGGCGCATATATTGGCATAGATCTCGAGGCTGTGAAAACAACCGTCTGGAGCGCGTGCGCACGTCTCCCAAGAATCTCGGGCAGACGAAACAGCATAACTCTTGGGTTAAATACAGTATAGGATAGGTAAGTTACTTTTTACTGAACCCCATTGCCATTCGCAGCCGCAGCCATCTTCTTCCTCTCGCCAACCCTAATACCTCTGAAATCACCACCAATCAATCCTCCGCGATTTCCTCGTTCATCAGCAAGGCCAGATTCATGGTGAAAAGTGACGCGTAGAAGAAAGTAGGAGTCATGGCGAAGGAGTGGTAGAAATCGAGAAGCAACGAGCAGACCATTGAAGACCTCGTCACCATGGGGGTACTCCACAACAAGGAGCTCATAGGATGGCGTGCGCCAGAGGGCGAGGGGTACCCTGATCCACAACCAGGTGAGATCGTGGTGTTCGAAGACTTCTTTAAGCGGGGATTTGGGGTTCCGGTACATCCTTTTCTTCAGGGGCTCTGTCATTACTATGAGATTGGGATTTGCAATCTGCATCCCAACTCGATCCTCCTTGTCGCCACTTTCATACATCTTTGCGAAGCATATGGCGGCTTCTAGCCCCATTTCAATTTTTTCCGCCATCTTTTCTGTCTGCGGAAGAAAGGAAGCGGCGGTTCGAAGATAGCCGGGGGTGTGTACCTCAACCTCCATGACGGCATGAAAGCCCAGTACCTGCACTACCCATGGAACACGTCGCTAGACGACTGGTATAAGAAATGGTTCTACATCCGCGAAGAGCCGAACATGATTACACTGTGTGACATGGGGTACATTCCGGAGAAGAGGACAAGCTGGTTAGAGAAGCCCGAGCACCTAGAACAAATTCCAGAAATATTTGGAATGATCCCATGGAAAAAACTAGATGGTCCGAGCATGGTTGGGAACTTCATCAGCCGACGGATCTAGCCCTGCCAGAGGAGAGTACATCCTGGCTATGAATATCAAGGTAGCGCGGACCCGACGAGGACGAGGCAGGAGGCGCTTGACAAAATCGAACTCAAAGCCAGAATTGGAGAGCTATTTAACTTAGCTAATCCAAATTATGTCAGATTGAATGACATCGAGCATGCTTTCAAGCTTGCCTGACCTCCCCCAAAGGTAACTGTCTTGCCCTATACCCTTAGTTTTATATTGTGGTAGGATAAGTGGAAACTTACTGTGTTCACCCATTTTTGTTGCCTAGGTTAATGATCGGGATAGAGCGATAGTGTTTGTGTCACCACCCCCTAGAGTGGAGTGGCCACAAGGAGCTGGTCCCACCACCCCGACCAGCATCGAGATCGAAGACGAGGACATCGATTGGGCGGTGCTCGGAGCTGGAGAGGAGGCATCAACCCTAGCCACTGGTAAGAGGCTGGCTGCCCCCAAACAGTCGAAGAAGAGATCAGCAACCACCCTGCTCACCGGGGGGCGCTAAGTATCAATGAGCCCGAGGGGGGCCCAAAGGAGAAACCGGCCAGCAAGCGTCAACAGGCGATTTTTGCTTGGTCGGACGATGACACAGATGAAGGAGAGGATGCAGACACCTTTCTACTTGTCCCTCAAAAGAGGAGGAAACAACTGGAGTCGATGGAGCAAGGTGTCTCCTCCGTGCCTATGGGACCCACATTGCCGACGGCAGTGAAGGATGTAGCCGGGTCGACCTCGGGAGTACCTGGGCAAGGAACGCGATCGGCGACGGGAGCGACAACTCGACCGAGCACGCCACCGGCCACTGCAGCGCAAAGGACAAGCGGCGGAGGGGTCAAGCACCAAGGCCCAGCGACAGTGCTGGATGTAGAGGGAGACCAGGAGTCACCCGCACAGCACGTGGAGCAAGCACGGTCGAAGAGACGCGCCTTCGCCACATCATTCCGCGCTTCCAACATGTAAGTATTTGTAACCTTGATGTAAGCTAGCAATTTGCATTGAATATGATTGCCTTCTGAACTTATCTCGGATGTACTAGCTCAGTGTCCACCGAAAGTTTGGACCAGCTAGCCGGAAGCGGCGTGGCACCACTAATAAATGCAGAGCAGACTGCCCAGTGGCCGACCATCGAGGAACCCATAGCAGAAGATCCATCGGGGCCTCAGCAAACAAACAGTTAGACAATAATCCTCGAGCAGGGGGTCGAGGGAAGAGCCGAGCCGAGCACGAGTGCTCCGAGCGCTAAACCTGCTGAGGGCAACACCTCAGCGTTAAGGATAATAGAACAGACCGAGGAGCAGCGGCCGGAGGTGAGAGCACAGACCATGTTTGTCGATGCTATAGCCCATGGGAAGGCCATGGTGATCGCAGAAGCTGCTAACGCTGGACTAGCACCGAGACCCGAAGAAGAGCCCAAAGAGGACGAAGTGGAGGAGGTCCTGGGCTGTCCGTAGGACAAGCGACAACATGTGTATGTGTCGCGTTGGTAGAACGACCAATGGGTTGTCCATGAGGAAATCCCAGAGGTCGAAGAGACCAAGAAAGTTGAATGGGCGGCGAAACGGCTGGTGACGGAAGTGCAGGTAAGCTTCGCTTCACCCTCTGATCTCGCTGTCTAGTCGCAGCTGTCTTACTTAGCAATCTGCACATAGGACTTAATGAAGACCGCAAGGTACCGCAAGAAATGCTTCGACCAGATCGAGGGGATCGCTGCCAGCAACAAGGAGCTGATGGTGGAGGTGGAACGCTTGCGCTAGCGACTTGAAGCCGCCAACCATGAAAAGACGGTGCAAGAGTCCTAGAACCAGAACCTGGTCGTCCAGCTCAGTAATAAAGAGCGGAAAAGAACAAGTAAGTAGCCACTTTATCACAACGACTACTAACAAGTGATGTTGCGTTGTTGGTAGTAACAGCTGTAGTGCAGGCTTAGAAGCCGAAGTGGTCCGTCTCCAAGAGGAGAACAGTTGTGTGGTCGTGGAGTGTGATCGCCTGAAAGAGGACAATAGAAAACTGGCGCAAGACTAGTCGCAGCTCTGGGACTACACGACCAAGATGACAGAGGAGCTAAAAGGTAAGTTTTCTAAACCCCTTTGCTCATTTTTGTTGCCTACCATAGTTTGGCGTAATATAGCGTCTAAACAGCATGTACGGTTTGCAGTTATAAAAATCAATGCGAAGAAGCATCTGGAGGCTGTGATAAAAGACCATGACGGCTGGAAGGCACAGTGCCAAGAGATCACCAAGGATCGTGACACCTGAAAAACCGGTGCCAGGAGGTGGCAACGGGCATTTTGCTAGTCCTTAACCTCATCGATCCGACGCTGGCAGAGGACGTGCCAAGGACGCCACAGCTGGGATTGATCGAGAGATGCCGAAAGGCATAGGGATGGTTCCAGGAGTTCGTGAAGGAGGCGGGTGAGTACACAGGCGCACATGTGCTAAGCATGGTATGTGCTCACTACCCCTTGATCGATCTCAAGCGCCTAGAGACTGGATACCTGAAGGAGGTAGATCTAGACAAGGCTGAGGAGCTACGGATGACCGAGCTGGACTTGTCGGCGAAAATAATTGGTGACATTAACCTATGTGGAGGCGCGACACCACCTATACAGGGAACGCCATCAACAAGTCAGCTGGAAGCGCCGTCATTTTTAAGCCAACCGACGAAGCCTACGGTCTCGACCAGCCAGGCATCGGCGGGGCCATCTTCTTTAGCTCGATCAATGCCAGAGTCCCCGAGACCCTTACACGATGTCAGGCCCAGCGAGTAGCAGGTGCCACGTGCCCCGACCAGCCAATAGTATAGGCTATAGCTGTGGAAGAAGATGTAGTTGTGTTATTGTAAACTTGGACCTTTTTAGGCAAGCTTGTAATAATGTAACTGTATATCAGCATAAGCTTGTTTGTTTTATAGAAAACGTATTTAAGCTTGGTTATCGTGTTGGTGTAACTAAGTGAGAACATGTTAGCGTTGTGTTTAGTTGTACCAGTTTAGTCGACACGTCATCCTGAAAGGTTTGTATGGCCCTAGTTTGTCTTATGGTCGGAGTGTGAGGTGCGTAGCTTGTGCACATGTAGACACACACAAGTCAAACCAGAGAGGACCTGCTGATCACCCATAGCGTAGAGAGCGGATCCCATGCACGTGTTGGGAAGAACAAGAGATAGGGCCTGCTCCAAAAACCCAAGAAGGAATGGTGGTCGGTTTTAACTGGTTGAGTTAGAATAACAATAGACTTCGAAGTGACACATTAGAGTGGTCGGAGAAATCATAATAGCTTTATTGAATTAAATCAAAAGTACAAGAGGAGTACATATCTTAGTAGTTAAGCATAGAAACACCTAAGCTTGTCGATGTGCCATGAATTGAGTACGTCTGTACCGTCTAGGTGAGCTAACCTATAAGATGTTGGTCATGTAACCTCCTTGATCATGAAGGTCTCTTCCCATGGGGTTGCTAGTTTGTGGACGCCAGCCTAATTCGTCTTCCACTTCAGGACCAGGTCCCCAATCATGAAGAACCGCTCCTTGACGTTCTTGTTGTAGTACCTGCGCAAAACAACAAGGTATTTGGCTATACGTACACAAGAATCGAGCCGCTTCTCTTCTACACCATTCACTTCTAGCTCCCATACTTCATTGGCCTTGTCTTCATCAAAGTTCTCTACCCATGCTGATCTGAAGGCTATATCTGCTGGGAGCACTTCCTCAGCGCCATAAACCATAAAGTATGGTGATACGCCGGTATTGCGACTGGGCTGGGTTCTAAGACCTAGACCACGGCTGGTAACTCTTTGAGCCATCTTCCAGGAGCTTTGTCATTTTCTCTGTACATCCTCTTCTTAAGTGCATCCAAGATCATACCATTTGCCCGCTCGACCTGTCCATTAGCTCTAGGGTGCGCCACCGAGACGTATTTTACTACTATGCTCCTTTCAGCGCAGAAATCCCAAAAAGCATTCCCGATGAACTGAGTACCCAGATCAGTGATGATGCTGTTGGGTATGCCAAAGCGGTGGATGACCTGGTCGATGAATGTGATAGCCTTTTCTGAAGATGCCTGGACCAGGGGCATGTACTCTATCCACTTGGAAAATTTGTCGATCAGCACAAAGACGCATGTAAATTTCCCAGGGGCCGGTTTGAAAGGCCCGATCATATCTAGTCCCCAGCATGCAAAGGGCCAAGAGGCTGGTATTGTCTGAATCTCATGTGCTGGTACGTGGATTCTCTTGGCGAAGAACTAACAACCTTCACAATGGCGGACTAGCTTCTCTACATCGGCTACGGCTGACGGCCAATAGAACCCTGCTCGGAAAGCCTTGCCAACCAGCGTTCTCGAGGCCGCGTGGTTGCCGTAGGAGCTAGAGTGGATTTGGTCTAGGAGATGTTCACCATCCTCCTAGGTTATACACTTCATCAAGATTTCCTCCTTCGCGTTCTTGCGCCACAATTTGCCATCGACGAGCAGATACTACTTACTACGACGCATTAGACGTTTGTTTTCTGTCCGATCAGTGTAACCGCTACCATCTATCAGGTACTTGATGAAAGGTACTCTCTAGTCAGGCTCCTTAGTGGTCGGAGGTGGTTCGGTGATGTTTAACGCCGGAACTGTAGCCACCAATAGCTGGTCTAGAGGCTTGTCGACCGCAGGATCTTCTTCTTTGATGGAAGGCGTGAGTAGGTCTTGAACAAATACGCCATGTGGGACTTTGGCTCAGGATGATCCTAACTTTGACAGCGCATCTGCTGCTTGATTTTTGTCCCAGACCATATGTGTGTACTCGATGCCATAGAACTTGCCTTCTAGCTTTCTAATCGATTTGCAATATGCATCCATCTTTTTGCTGGTCGTATCCTAGTCCTTGTTGAGTTGGTTGATGACCAGAGCCGAGTCTCTGTAGACATAGAGACGTTTGACACCAAGCTCGACCGCAATGCGTAGACCATGTAGGCATGCTTCGTACTCAGCGGTGTTATTAGATGCCGGTAAATAAATCCTGAGGACGTATCGGAGCTGCTCCTTGGATGGTGACATGAAAAGGACTCCTGCTCCTGCGCCATCGATATTGAGAGAGCCATCGAAGTACATCTTCCAATACTCGTTGGGCCCCTGAGAGGCAGGTGTGCTTAAGTCTATCCACTCGACGATGAAATCGACAAGTGCCTGAGACTTGATTGTAGTACGACTTGCAAATTCCAAGGAGAAAGGGCATAGCTCCATTGCCCATTTGATGATGCGCCCATTTGCATCCTTGTTGCGAATGATGTCTCCTAGAGGGTACTCAGTCATGACCACTACGTGATATCCGTCGAAGTAGTGTTTCAACTTTTGGGATGTGATTAGTATGACATAGATCAGTTTCTGAATCTGTGGGTACCTGGTCTTGGATTCATTGAGCACCTCACTGATGAAATAAATTGGTCGCTGTACCTTATAGACGTGGCCAGGCTCGTCGCGCTCGACCACCATGGTAGTGGAGACCACTCGATTAGTTGCCGTAATGTAAAGCAGGAGGGTTTCGTCTCCTCTGGGAGCAGTGAGGACCGGAGGTGATGTAAGGAATTGTTTTGGCTGTGTAAAGGCAGCGTCTGCTTCCTCCGACCACTCAAACTTCTCGGATGCTTTGAGCAGCTTGAAAAACGGTAGTCCTTTTTCGCCTAATCTTGATATGAAACGACTTAGGGCAGCCATGCATCCGGTAAGCTTCTGAATATCCTTCACCTTTTTGGGCGGCTTTATGTCCAAGATAGCTTTTACCTTCTCTGGGTTAGGGCGTATGCCGTCGTGACTGACGACGTTGCCAAGCAATATACCAGATGGAGCACCAAAGATACACTTCTTTGGGTTTAATTTCCATTGGAATGTGTTAAGAGCTGCAAAGGTACGTTCAAGGTTGTCAACAAGGGTGTATGCTTCCTTGGTTTTAACAACTACATCATCAACATAAGCCTCGATGAGGTCGTCTTTTATCTCATCTTTGAGGCAGGCCTGTATGGCGCGTTGGTAGGTAGCCCCGGTGTTCTTGAGCCCGAACGACATGGTCATGTAGCAGTAAGCGCCGAAGGGCGTGATGAAGGATGTCTTGATCTAGTCGTCCTTTTTGAGAGCGATCTGGTGATAACCAGAGTAGCAATCGAGAAAGGAAAGCAACTCACAACCAGCAGTTGAATCTATGACCTCCTCTATGCGAGGTAAGCAGAAAGGGTCTTTAGGGTAGTGTTTATTGAGATCAGTGTAATCAACGCACATTCTCTATTCATTATTCTTTTTGCGTACAAGAACTGGGTTGGCTAACCACTCCGGATGATACACTTCTTTGATAAATCCGATTGCCAAAAGCCGTATAACTTCTACCCTAATAGCCTTCTTTTTGTCATGAGCGAACCATCATAGCTTCTGCTTGATAGGTTTAGCCTTGCCATCGACATTTAAGGAGTGCTCGATCAAGTTCCGAGGTACACTAGGCATGTCAGCGGGTTTCCATGCGAACACACTCATGTTGCTCCTCAAGAACCTGACGAGCATGTCTTCCTATTTAGGATCCAGGTTGGCCCCAATAAGGGCTATTTTGCTAGGATCACCATTGACCAGCTGGATCGCTTTGTGCTCTTTGGACTTGATGTTCTTGCATGGGGCCTCGAGCTCTAGGATCTCTAGGTGGTCGGCTAGGGTCTTCTTGGCGTCGAGCATGGTCTCGGCCATGCGAATAGAGAGGTCGTGAGCCTCTGCTATTTTGAAGCTGTCATCCTCGCAGGTGTAAGCTATGTATACATTGCCCCTGAGAGTTAGAACCCCCTTCTTAGTAGGCATCTTGAGCACCAAATACCTATAGTGAGGTATGGCCATGAACTTGGTGAGCGCTGGTCTACCAAGGATAGCATGGTAGGTGCCTTCAAAGTCAGTGACCACGAAGTTGACGTAGTTGGTGCGGAAGTAGTCTGGGGTACAAATTGCACAGGTAGCATGATCTACCCAAGAGGTGTGGAGCTCTGTCCGGGGAGAACACCCCAGAACTATGCCTCGTATGGCTTGAGATCAGCTTGGGTTATCTTTAGCGCTGGCAAACTATTCTTGAACAGTGTATTGATGGAACTGCCGTCGTCAATCAGCACTCTGTTGAACTGAACCTTGTTGATACAGGGATCAAGAACCAGAGGAAAACACCCTGGCTCAGGTATCGCAACCCATTGGTCCTTTCTACTAAAGGAGATCTTGCGATGAGACCAAGGAGGGAGCCACGGATCGGCGATGAGGTTGTCGGCGTTGGCCATGTTCAAGCAAGCGTAGGCGAGCAGCTTGCATTCTCATTTGGTCTCGATGGACACTTTGCCCCCAATGATGGTGTGGACACGATCGGTTGGCTTGATGTACTTGTGACGGGGATCTACGTCTTCATCGTCGTTGTCCTCGTTGCGCTGCTCCCCTGCGTTGTTAGGCTTGTCGGATGTATCCGGAGCCTGTTGGTGCGTGTAGATAGATTTGAGAACACGATAATTCTCCATGGTATGGTTTGACTTAGGATGGAGCTGGCAGGGTCCTTTCAATGCTTTGGCGTAGTCCTCTTCGTAGTTGCGACATCCGCCACCTTTTTTAACGGTGTTGACCTCGCCATCGTCTTCCCGAGCACGCTTCCCCCTGTAATCGTCATGACGATTACGCCGCTAATTACGTTGGTCGTGGGAATCGTTGCGCTGGTTGCGGCGATCAAAATTGTCGTTCTGACCATGGTTGCCGCGGTAGTTGTCGTGGTGTGGAGGGTGGTCAGAGCGTGGAACCCTTGCTGCTTCTTTGATGATTATCTTTTTAGCATCATCGGCATCTGCATATTTTTTAGCAGTGGCTAGGAGCGCTGTGACTGATTTAGGTCTCTTACGGAGGAGCTTGTCCCTTAGGGCATCGTGGAAGCGGAGACCAGTGATGAAAGCCTTGATTGCCTCATTGTCGGAGATTGACGGGACCTTGATGCGCATCTCCGAGAAGCTTCGGACGTACTCGCACAGTGGCTCATCTTTGCGATCTCGAATCCGCTGCAGATCATATGTGTTGCTAGGTTGCTCGCAAGTAGCAATGAAGTTGTCGATGAATGCTTGCTTGAGCTCTTGCCAAGAATCAAAGTAGTTCACCGGCAAGCTGACCAGCCATTGGTGGCCTGCATGGCCGACGGCGATTGGGAAGTAATTAGACATGACGTGCTCATCAGCCATGGCTGATCTGCACGCGGTTTCGTAGAGCATGACCCATGATTCAGGGTTCTCCTTGCCATCGTACTTCTGAAGTTTTTCGAGCTTGAAGTTCTTGGGCCATATGACTTGGCGAAGGTGTGGAGTAAACTATTTTAAACCCGGAGGGCCATGGGTAGTATCATATTCCATACGGCAATAGCTTTTGTGGGATGCACGATCATTGGCTCTTTGGTTAATGTGATCACGCAGATCATGTTCTCCGAGGTAATGGCGGAGATCGTTATTGCCATCACAGTGATCCTGGTTGCCACCCTGGTTAACCCTATGACCGCGGTTATCACGGCGATTATCGCGGTTGTCTCAGCGGTTGTCTTCCCGGTAGTCGCGGCGGTTGTCGTCCCGACCACCATCATGACCACCGTTTCCGCCTTAATAGTTGTCTGATGGGTCGTTGTTGCGTGAGCCACGTTGGTTGGGTGGCTGTGAGCGACTTGAGTACTGGCGGCTGTGGCTTGATTCAACTGAGACAGATGGAGCTCGGGCTTGATTTACAATCTCTACGGTCTAGGCCATAGCAGCCGTCAGGTAAGCTTGTATATTATCACGAACTGCTTGGGTTTCGGGGTATTGGGTAGTCATTGCATTGTTGCCATAGCAACAGCTATGTTGGCGCTTGGAGTCCTGATGGCCTGCTTGTCCCCCACCCTGTCAAAGGCATTGTTAAGGTCACGTGGCTGGACCCTTATGTGTCGTGCCTCCTCTTCTGCCTCGACTTCGATTTGTCAGCGATTAAACTGGTCAATATTGCATGCTTCACGTGCTAGCCTTTCTTATTCTGTTTTGCCAACTGCTGGTGGTTCGTCATTACTGATAACATTGATCAAGTCTCCTCACCTTAGTGGGAAGGATGGGAATCATGGGAACCCTGGGGCATGGTCTGGGATATCCAGATCGTATTCAACGCCTTCATTATCATGATGCTAGAGCTCGGTGTGGATGGAGCCATTAGATGCTATGCCGGACGAGGAGCTTGAGCCACCCTCTTGAACTGTGTGGACCGATCCTTCTTGATAATCCTCAATATGGACCATGTTGACGAAGTTGCGCGGGCCGTAGGGCTGGGCCTGGTAGTTCTCCATCGAGGCTTCATACTCAGAGAGCCAGAGACCTGTCGCGGGGGCTGGCCGGCGATGAATGGAGCGCCCTTCAGGAGTAGATGTGACCATGAGATCCATACCGAGTCATGCAGGATGACTGGCCTGAGCTGGTCGGGTAGATCTATTGTGGGTAGTGGTTACCTGCTCATTAGGTTGACTTTGAATCGAACTTACTAGAGCTAGGGTTTCAGCAAGTTTGGTGCCGACTTGATCGATGGAGTTGAGCAGGTCAGTGTTGTCGATCTACCTCCTTTTGTAGCGAGGAAGCGGATGACGGGTTGTCGGCGTGGCTAAAGACGATGCTGGCATGGCCGGAGCCAGATCCACCATGGTCAGAGCCATAGCCGATGCAGGTGAAGGAGTGGTCGATGCAGATTGAATCCGCACCTCCTCCGTGGTCATGGCGATGAAGTCGTCGGAGCCAGTGGTCTAGGGATCTGGCCGATGGTGAACGTGAGGCCGTTCAGCGTAGCCATGGAATCGGGGATGATGACCATCTTGTTCGCTTGGAGAGCAGTACGCACACCCCCTACCTGGCGCACCACTGTCGATGAAATATGGTCGGCAGTCTACCTAGGGGTATGCCCAAGGTAGTAGATTATCGGCAGACAGATGCGCAAGCTACAAACAAGATGGTGACGTAAGACAGACATGAGGTTTTATCCAGGTTCGGCCGCCATGAAGGCGTAATACCTATGTCCTGCGTCTAATTGTATTGCTGTATGTCAATGAGAGATGTTTTTAGAGGGGTCCCTTGCCCGCCTTATATAGTCCAGGAGGCAGGGTTACAGATCTGGAAACTAATCCTAACTAGTTATAATTGCCATAGGTGGCCGGATAAGGATTCCTATTCTAACCGACCAGGATCTTGCTTGATCTCTAAATCTGCCTTGATTCCTTGCGCGGGACTCCGAACAGATTGGCCGGGCCACGCATCGTCTTCTAGTGGGCTAGACCCACTGGTCTGGGCCGGCCCAAGCCTAGCTGTAAGGGTATAGGGGTTAATACCCCCACAGTATGCATCATTGATGACACCACAACTGTTTCTTTGAAGCTTTTTCACAATAATAATCCAACTGCGAGTGTTAACAACTACTTCGGATTTCACTACACATCTCGCCAAAAATTAACATTTGTACCCACAATTATTTGAGAGTATTTGTTCTTTCTTACTCAGCATGAGGCCTACGATACTTTGTAAAATTGCAAGACATTCTTAACTCCATTCCAGTGATCTATATCTGAACTAGACTTCTACCAAAATATCCTGGATACGTAAACTACGTCAGGGTAAGTTCTTACAGGTACTTGTATACTCATCAAGCTTCCAATAGTTGAAACATATGGAACCATGTTTATTTGATCGATCTCATATCGGTTCCTGGAACACTAAAAGTTTTCAAATCTATTACCCTTGACTATAGGAGTAGGCATAGGTTTACTCGTATGCATACTTTATTTCTTTAGAATCTTTTTCTAAGTATGCCTTTGCGATAGTCCTAATACCTATTTCATCTAACTTAGTGAATTTCAATTCCTAGAACCAATGAGGCTTCACCAAGATCATTCATATTGAAACCTGAGGACAATAACTTCTTCTCCAATGGCAGACTAACATCACTACTAGTGAGTAGGATGTCATCTATACATAGGATGCGAAAAATGAATTTTCCATTCCTGAGCTTCGCATAAACGTTATTGTCCTTCTCATTTTCTTTAAAAACCAAAACTTTCTCATTGTTTTATCAACTTCAAATACTACTGTCTAGAGACTTGTTTTAACTTATAAATGGATTTCTACAGGCGGCATCCCATACGTTTTTTTTCTTCCATGACAAAACCTTTGAGTTATGTCATATAAACGTTTTCATACAAATCCCTGTTGAGGAATGCCGTCTTTACATCCATCTGATGTAACTCTAAATCGTAATGTGCCAATAACACCATTATGATTCTAAAAAAATCCTTGCATGAGACTTGAGAGAAAACTCTCATCATAATCTATTTATTCTCTTTGCGTAAAGCCTTTTGCTACAAGTCATGCTTTATATCTTTCCACATTTTCTTTGGAGTCACATTTTGTCTTGTAGAACCTTTCCCAGCCTACTATTTTGGCTCCATTAGGAATTTCTTCTAAGTCCCATACATCGTTGGTATTCATCGAATTCATTTTAGCTTTCATAGATTCTTGCCATTTAGACGAGTAAACGCTTCTCACGGCTTCTTCAAATGAGGTGGTATCACCCTCCATTTGAACTTCTTCACTAACATAGACTTCATAGTCATCAGAAAACTAGTTTACTAATTCTTTGAGAACTTCTGGAGCCTCAGCTACTAGCACTCTCATATGGGGTTGTTGTTGCTCTTCATTGCCAAGAGGCAATTGATTCTACAGGCTCCTGTATTACAAGATCCTTGTTTATATTTTTCATCTTCTTCGAAGAGCTAACAACAGTTGTTGTATAAGTCATACAACATCAACAGGTATTGAGAAATTTGTTTCTCTTGAATCACTGGAGTGGGCATGCGGCCCACTTCTCTTCAAGTCATAGGTCGCTACATACCATGCTCCCTAAGATCATCCCATCTTCTATAAAGATAGTGTATCTTCAAATTTCTTATTTGAGTTTAATCTGTTAAAACCATATCTGGCGCTTTAAGCACCGCCTTAATATCCTTGAGGCTGTCTACGCTATCTTCCTATCAGAACTTTAAAAAGTCCAAAAATTTAGCTATTTCTCTGTTTAGGGGTATCATTGTTATGACCGATGGTCACATTCATCAAAATCTTTATCTCATCTTTCTTGATTGATCTTTTCTCTTACTCTTAATTGATCTCACAATTCTCCCCTTCGAAATGTGGCATGAACTTTACTACCATAATTTCGAGAACTATTTAGAAAGCCTATGAACGAAGAGACACTTGAACTATTTAGAAAGCCTGTGAATGAAGAGACACTTATGACTTACTTTATTCACATGATTATGTCATGTAAATAAAGTTATTTCTTGATCCATATAGGAGCACACTTTACTCATTCCACTTAAGAAGTCAACGAGGTCTTTTATTAACTGTACTTTTGCAAGTCATGCTTGCATATTTTCCTTGTCTTTTGATAAGTATTGACCATGATGGTGCATTTCTATTTACGTCATGGTCAATATTAGGATAGCATAAGAACTACCCAAACTTCTCTCGCTATGCGGGATACAAAAACATATGATTCATCATAAAACTTCTCCCGCCATACAGGATTGACTAGCATAAATACTATACCAAGCTTCTCCCATGCGGGATAAATATATACATAGTTTACTGTAACAAAAACTTAGTTATGACAACTAAAACATTCATTTATTCTTTATTTTTCAATTAAATCTTTCTGTTGGTTTCAATTTAATCAGAAAATTTATAAACTAACAAAAACAGTCCTGAAACGGCTTTATTCAAGCCTATTCATTCACATACCCTAGCATTGCAGCCCTGTTGACTTGCAGCCTAGTGATTTCGATGGTTAAAACATACGAGGTGCTTCTGTATTAATTCTACATCACCGTTGGGTAGAAAATAGAATTAATGCATAAAATTCATAAATTAACTTAAAGACATATAACTACTCTTCAAAATTAAATTCTCTCATTGATTCAAATTTAATTAGAAGATAATCAACATCATTGCGGCAAAAACATAAGATATATTCTATTAGTTCAGGAGCATTTCTTTGCCTCTTACTTAGTCTCTGAAAAATTCACCATGTTGGTGTAAAATTTATCAGAGATTTAAACTTTAAACTTAAACTCATTATAATATTGTTATCATCAACGTTGGCCAAAAAATAACAATAACATAATTTAACATAATCAAACTGGACTACTCCCCTAATTTAAATTTTCTCATTAGTTTTAATTTAATTAGTGGATGAACATAATCATAATTTATTAAATACAACTGCTCTTCAAATTAAATTCTTCCTTTGATTCGAATTTAATTGGAAGATAATCAATATTAAACTTTATAGCGGAAACATAAAAAAATAATTTATCTACTTTTCAGAAGTATTTTACTGTACTTATCTACTCTCTAAAAAAATTATCCCGCTGGTTTAAATTTTGACGGAGATTTAAACTAGATAAAAAACATCAAAAATCTGCATCTAAAAATAATAGAACAAAAACTCTGTGTTTACTATTCATTCAGTCTGACCTAACGAAACAGTACATGGCCTAGTCCACAGCAACAGTGTGCGGCTATAGGGTCAAGATGGCAGACTAGAGGAGAGGGGGGGTTGAATAGTCCTTTCTAAATTTAATCGCGTCGGCTAACCAAAACAAATACGAAATTAAAACAATCGATCTAGCCAAGACTACACCCCTCTATCGATGTTCACAAGCACCTTATAAAAATCCTAATTAGACAACAAAGGTGCTGGGCTAGCTAGAGGTCATCTAACCAATTCTAAAAGCAAGGTCACACAAACATATGCCACTAGTACTTCAAGCAACGAGGGAGCTCTTATGTGGGGGTATGGCCCCCAAGACATGGGCTACGCCCCTAGGGGTGGCCCGGCCCACAAGGTTAAAGCGTGCACATCGCTGCTCAGCGTGCACCATAAGATATTGTATAGTACCAAATAGGCTACTTTACTTGTAACCCTATCTCCTCCAGAGTATATAAGGAGAGGTAGGGGTCCCCTAGCGGAGAGGATCCATCACGATTCATCTAGATCTCATTTACATACATCAATACAATCAGACGTAGGACGTAGGTATTACGCCTTCACGACGGCCGAACCTATATAAAACCTCGTGTCTGTCTTGCGTCACCATCTCGTTCGTAGCTTGCGCACCTGTCTGCCGATAATCTACTACCTTGGGCATACCCCTAGGTAGACTGCCGGCCATATTTCGTCGACAGTGACACGCCAGGTAGGGGGTGTGCATACTGCTCCCCAGACAAACAAGATGGTCATCATCCTCGGTTCTATGGATACGCTGAACGACCTCACGTTCACCATCGGCCAGATCACCTAGAGCACTGGCTCCGACAACTTCATCGCCATGACCATGGAGAAGGCGCAGATCCAATCTGCATCGATCACTTCTTCACCAGCATCAGCTATGGCTCCGACCACGTTGGATCTGGCTCCGACCACACCAGCATTGTCTTCAGTCACACTGACAACCCGTCGTTTGCTTCCTCGCTACAAAGGGAGGCAGATCGACAACACCGACCTGCTCGACTCCATCGATCAGGACGACGTCGCCCGGACTACTTACTCCAACCACCTACCGTGTCACAATGATGATCGCCGCGAAGAACGGCGCCATGACAACCGCGACTGCCGCCATGATGACAGTTCGGAAAGCTCAAGCACCGGGCAACTTCGTCAATGCTGACCAGATAATGCCATACGCCGCCGACCAGATGTTCTATCTAAAGCTAAGTGATGCTTTAATATTTTTCTAAATATTCTCCAATCTTCGTATATCACCATAATGTTTTTCCGAGCTATTTTCTCTATGTTTGCTCTCCAAACATTTTTCTTTCATGTATACCATCTTAAAGATGACATACAGCTAAGTCTAAGGCGAACCCTCGAACAGTCACATTGATGCTCGGACGCCTCCAGAGACGGCCCTGTCTCCGGCTCCTCCCTACACATGCACGAGCGTCTGCCCTCTGCGTTATGGGTGGTCGGCATCGGCTCCTTGGTCACGCCTGTTCCTCCTACATGTGCATGTGCTCCACGCTCGACGTTATGGACTATGGGTTAGCTAGGGCTAGAGACTCAGCTACACACTAACTGTTCGGGCGGTTTATATTAAACATAAATACATCTTCGCTCCAATTGATCGTCGAGCTACATACGCTATTTTTTCTCCAGAGTTCATTTATTTTTACATCATGTACTACTCGTTCTACATGTTTGTATTGCAGGATCATCGTCCACCTGGTGCTCGGACTTCTCCACCGATCAATTGGTCGGACCACTTGGTCCATGGACTCCGTCGCCGACCAGTTGATCGAACTAATCGCCAGCTACGCCGGTTACTCCTCGGTGCACGGATACTTCGTGCTCGAGGACTAAGTGGGCACACTTCACCGCATGGACGTCGTCAGCTACGTCGGTGCTCGAACCTCGTCGCCTACGCCGGGGACTCCTCGGTGCTTGGACCTCGCCGCCTACGCCGAGGACTCCTTAGTGCTCGGACATCGCCGTCTACGCTGGGGACTCCTCGGTGCTCGGTCATCGCCAGCGACGCCGGGGACTCCTCGCTCCTCGATGCTCGGACATCGCCAGCGACACCGGGGACTCCACGCTCCTCGGTGCATGGACATCGCCAGCGACGCCGAGGACTCCTCGCTCCTCGATGCTCGGTCATCACCAGCAATGCCGGGGACTCCTCGCTCCTCGGTGCTCGGTCATCGCCAGTGACGCCAGGGACTCCACACTCCTCGATGCTCGGACATCGCCAGCAACGCCGGGGACTCCTCGCTCCTCGGTGCTTGGTCATCACCAGCGATGCCGGGGACTCCACGCTCCTCGGTGCTCGGACATCGCCAGCGACGCCGTGGACTCCATGCTCCTCGATGCTCGAACATCGCCAGCGACATCGGGGACTCCACTCTCCTCGGTGCTCGATCATCGCCAGCAACGCCGGGGACTCCTCGCTCCTCGGTGCTTGGTCATCACCAACGACACCGAGGACTCCTCACTCCTCGGTGCTCGGTCATCACCAGTGACGCCGGGGACTCCACGCTCCTCGGTGCTCAGACATCGCCAGCGACGCCGGGGACTCCTCGCTCCTTGGTGCTTGGTCATCGCCAGCGATGTCGGGGACTCTAGGCTCCTCGGTGCTCAGACATCGCCAGTGACGTCGGGGACTCCACGCACCTCGGTGCTCAGACATTGCCAGCGACGCTGGGGACTCCACGCTCCTCGGTGCTCAGTCATCGCCAGCAATGCCGGGGACTCCTCCTTCCTTGGTGCTCGGTCATCGCCAGCGACGCCGGGGACTCCTCGCTCCTCGGTGCTCGGTCATCGCCAGCGACACCGGGGACTCCTCGCTCCTCAGTGCTTGGTCATCGCCAGCGACGCCGGGGACTCCTCGCTCCTCGGTGCTCGGACATCGCCAGCGACGCTGAGGACTCCTCGCTCCTCGGTGCTCGGTCATCGCCACCTCGCCACCTAATCCGAGGACTCCTCGGTGCTCGGACATCGCCGCCTACGCCGAGGACTCCTCGGTGCTCGGTCATCGCCAGCGACGCCGGGGACTCCTCGCTCCTCGATGCTCGGACATCGTCAGCGACGCCGGGGACTCCATGCTCCTCGGTGCTCGGACATCGCCAGCGACGCCGGGGACTCCTCGCTCCTCGGTGCTCGGTCATCGCCAGCGACGTCGGGGACTCCTCGCACCTCGGTGCTCGGTCATCGCCAGCGACGCCGGGGACTCCTCGCTCCTCGGTGCTCGGACATCGCCAGTGACACTGGGGACTCCATGCTCCTCGGTGCTCGGACATCGCCAGCGACGCCGGGGACTCCTCACTCCTCGGTGCTTGGTCATCGCCAGCGACGCTGGGGACTCCACGCTCCTCGGTGCTTGGACATCGCCAGTGACGCCGGGGACTCCACGCTCCTCGATGCTCGGAGATCGCCTGCGACGCTGGGGACTCCATGCTCCTCGGTGCTCAGTCATCGCCAGCGACGCCGGGGACTCCTCGCTCCTCGGTGCTCGGACATCGCCGCCTACGCCGGGGACTCCTCGGTGCTTGGTCATCGCCAGTGACGCCGGGGACTCCTCGCTCCTCGGTGCTCGGTCATCGCCAGCGACATCGGGGACTCCATGCTCCTTGGTGCTCAGACATCGCCAGCGACGCCGGGGACTCCTCGCTCCTCGGTGCTTGGTCATCACCAGCGACGCCGGAGACTCCATGCTCCTCGGTGCTCGGACATCACCAGCGGTGCCAAAGACTCCACGCTCCTCGGTGCTCGGACATCGCCAGCGACGTCGGGGACTCCATGCTCCTCGGTGCTCGGTCATCGCCAGCGACGCCGGGGACTCCTTGCTCCTCGGTGCTCGGTCATCGCCAGTGACACCGGGGACTCTACGCTCCTTGGTGCTCAGACATCGCCAGCGACGCCGGGGACTCCATGCTCCTTGGTGCTCGGTAATCGCCAGTGACGTCAGGGACTCCTCGCTGCTCGGTGCTCGGTCATCGCCAGCGACATCAGGGACTCCTCGCTCCTCGGTGCTCGGTCATCGCCAGCGACGCCGGGGACTCCTCGCTCCTCGATGCTCGAACATCGCCAGCGACGTCGAGGACTCCTCGCTCCTCGGTTCTCGATCATTGCCACCTTGCCACCTACGCCAAGGACTCCTCGGTGCTCGGACATCGCTGCCTACATCGGGGACTCCTCGGTGCTCGGTCATCGCCAGCGACGCCGGGGACTCCTCGCTCTTCGGTGCTCGGACATTGCCAGCTACGCTGAGGACTCCCTGGTTGCTCGGATCTTGCTATGTCTCGTCGGTGTGCTATCAAGCTGCTCCATGCTATTCAGATCAGGGTGCTGATCTTAGGCAGCACGTCTGGGGTCTTGATACGCGCATGCCAGACGACGTTGGCAAGCTTTCAGACTTCTTTGACCCTGCTACAAGATTTATTCTTCATCTTCCAGCAGGCTCGGGGACTAAGTGGGCACACTTTACCTCGCGGTGAATGTGCTTGTTCTCATCTCGAGGCTACGCCTGGGGACTGGCTACCTGCTCGGCTGGTCTTCTACTTTATGACCCTGGCACCACATGACTGCGTCACCTACTATCAGGCTCGGGGACTAGCTATGGGGGTATGGCCCCCAAGACATGGGCTACGCCCCTAGGGGTGGCCCGGCCCACAAGGTTAAGGCGTGCACAGCGCTGCTCAGCGTGCACCGTAAGATATTGTATAGTACCAAATAGGCTACTTTACTTGTAACCCTACCTCCTCTAGAGTATATAAGGAGAGGTAGGGGTCCCCTAGCGGAGGGGATCCATCACGTTCCATCTAGATCTCATTTACATACAGTGATACAATTAGACACAGGACGTAGGTATTACGCCTTCACGGCGACCGAACCTGGATAAAACCTTATGTCTGTCTTGCGTCACCATCTCGTTCGTAGCTTACGCACCTATCTGCCGATAATCTACTTCCTTGGGCATACCCCTAGGTAGACTGCCAACCATATTTCGTCGACATCCTACACATGCTAGTGAGCAAAAACACAAAGCCACCTAAGCTCACTAGCAATGCTCAATAACAAGGCTACACAAGCCAAACTATAGAGCGCAAATTTCTTAGTTACACAAACTAAGCAATGTGACTAACAAGATTACTCAAACCGAATTAGTCACGCAAGGGAGCTACTTCTATGCTACACAAGCAAGAAAGTAACTAGCAAGCTACACAAGCTAACTAATTACAAAGAGCAACTACACAAGTACAATATAAATGAAGTAAATACAAGCTTGTGTAACGAGGATACAAACCAACAGGAATACAAGGATGACATGATGATTTTTATCCCGAGGTTCACGTGCTTGCCAACACGCTAGTCCCCGTTGAGACAAGCTCCAAGATTACCGTTGGTCCTCTTGCTAGTGGTGATCCGCAAGTCACACTCTCCCACGTGGAGTGCTTACCACAAGCTCTAGCACTTGACCCAGCCAGACCACTTGTCATCTTTCGGGTCTCGCTCTACTATAGTTGCTCTTCGCGGTTCCCGCGGGGGAGCATAATCCCCCTCACAATCACTTCTCCGGAGCACCGCACAATCTTCTTTGCGTGCTTCAACGGAGACTACCACCAAGCCATCTAGAAGATAGCAACCTCTAAAAGTAACAAGCACCACCGGCTTATAACTCGATCACCTAGTGCCACTCGATGCAACCTCACGATAAAATCACACTAGAATCGCTCACTCACTCGATTGGATGAACACTATCAAGCTCAAGTTAGAGGGCTCATAAGCACACCTACAAAAACCACCAAGGCTCAAGGGTGCTCGACAGCTAGCCC
This sequence comes from Miscanthus floridulus, assembly GCF_019320115.1. Classification (NCBI taxonomy): domain Eukaryota; kingdom Viridiplantae; phylum Streptophyta; class Magnoliopsida; order Poales; family Poaceae; genus Miscanthus; species Miscanthus floridulus. The sequence goes on from NC_089595.1 coordinate 103,860,572, forward strand.
AAGGCCGACCAATGCTTGGTTTTATAACCCACAAGAAAATAGAGCTGTTGTACCTCTTCACTAGGCACTTTTCGAACTGACCGGACTCGTAGGTCATAACGACCAGACACGCAGGTCACAAAGTCCGGTCGCTAGGATGACGCCACATGTCCCCTCCTTTTGAAGCCAACTGTTGGGCTTCAACGGCTAGCTCCCCCATGCGCATACCCTTGAACGGACGGGCCTAGGTCCAACGACCGGGCGCGCCGAGTCCGAGTCCGGTTACCAACGCATTTCTACACAATTGTCCGGACTCACCTTTATCCTATGACCGGACTCGACTCTATCAGCGTCCGGTCACTTCCAGAGAGGTTCTAGAGAGCTCTTTTTATGACTGGACGTGCCTGGTCATCACTGATCAGACTCTCCGTGTGTCCGATCGCTCCTGGACGTGTTAAAAACACTGACCAGACTCTGTGACTGGACTTGCAGGTGTTGACCAGGCGCGCATATCGTAGAGTCCGGTCACAGACCTTTCAGCGCTAAAACGACTATAACTCTTAGCTCAGAACTCCGATTTCGATAATCTTGGATATTTTGGAAAGCTTACTCAGAGGTCTACACATCCAACATACATACTTAATCCAAATCATAATGGATCAAAATAGTATTCCAATCCAAGGACCATCCTATAGTTTGGAGTACAGCGAAAACCTTTTTCTCTTCTCTAAGTTGATCCACAACAACTTCAACTTCTTCCCCTTTGCAAATGTGCCAACACCACCAAGTGCAAGTGTGTTAGCATTTTTACAAATATTTTTCAAAGGATTAGTCACTCAATTTACCACACCACTTGATTCTAGCAACATCGCACAGTTAGATCGCTCAAGTGGCACTAGATGACTGATATGCAAATAAGTTCACCCCCCTTTAGTCCGCCATCTCAACCCTACAACGGTCCACTTTGTAGCAGCAGTGCGTGGCCTAGTGGCGGCTCAGTACGGCGCGCGCGCCCGCTCCCCCGCGCCCAGGCCGCAATCTAGGCCTGGGCCGAGAATTCACTCGCCCGCATGGGCTGATTTCAGTTCGAATGATATGAGCCATCCATCCTGATCAACGGCCGCGGCCGGCTCTACCCTAACCCTAGCGTCATTTCTTCCTCCCTTTTCTCTCTCATCGCCACAGCGCCGTAGCCAAAAGAGAAAGAGAGCAGCGTAGCGACACCACCATCGGTCCCCTCGCCGGTGCGCACGCTCGCCCTAGGCAGAGTTCGCCGCCGTCGAGCGGTCTGGGCGACGGTGCCCTAATACCCAACATGCGCTGCGGTGGGCTCGCCCTAAACCCTAGATCTTTCCATTCAGTTCTTTCTCTCCCCTTCTCTTCTCTCTCACCGGCGGCGTCCGAAGTGGCAGCACAAGGCAGTCGGAGGAGGAGTGCGTCGCCGCCGTGGGCCCATCGCCGGAGCGCGTGCTCCCAGTGGGTGAGCGCGCCCGCCGTCGAGTGGCCTCGCATCGGCTCCCTGAGCTCGCGCGCCGGCGACCCAGCGTCGCGGGTCTCTTCCCGCGCAACGGCGATGGTGACAACGGCGAGAAACCGGGTAGGTCCCTCCCTTATCCGTCCTTCCTTCTAGGGTTAGGGTTGCTCCTCGCGCCCGCAGTGGCTCGGGGTGGCTTCCCGCACAGCATCGAGGCAATGGCCGGCGGTGGTAACGGTGTGTGCGGTTCCCTGGTAGGAGAATCCCCTTCCTTTCCTTTCTCGTTCTAAATCTACCCCAAACTAGATCTCAACACTAGAAGAAAACCTTGGCTCTGATACCAATGTTAGAATTTGTAGTACCTCTAGGAGCAGATCAGTGGGTAAACTTGACTTGGATATATAACTTGATGATGATGTACCTCATCTCGAGTCTCCAGTTGCGGCCACGGCGTCGGCGATGAAGTAGCAGCAGAGCGGGCCTGATCTGGTGACGGCGGTGAAGGCAGTGGAGCTTCTTGTCGCTCATAGCACGCCCTCTAGATCAGACTAGGGCTAGGAAACTCGGTGAGGGGCTAGCGGCTACGATGAACCTCTTGTCTCGAGCCCCAGCCCCCACCTCCTTTACATAGCGCTGCGCGACGGGGGCCCACCAGCCAGGAGAGCGGCTGGGCGTCCCCGATCAGGGCGCGAGTCAAGGGCCCAATTGACCGTTGGGCCAAATTGATGGAGATCAACCTAACAATGTTGTCTTACTAAGGTATGTATAAGTATTAATTAGCCAAGATGGTATAAACCCAAAATAAGCTCATTGTTGTGTCTGTCGGGTCTTCGTGTGTTACGGCTTACTGATTGTCGATTTCAGTTTTACTGCTAAATTATGCGAAGAAGAACATTGCTGAGTGCCTGAGTGGTCCTGTACTTCTAAGTTCAAAGCTCGTAATGTATGCTGTAATGAAGATAATCACACGGTGTTTGTTTGTTTCAGCAAACCGCAAGTCGGTTAGCTATAGCCAACAGATTATTATCTATTAATCTGAAGAAGTTACCATTATCACAAATGGTTCTAAACCTGTCATGGTCAGTGGAAAGACATATAGCAGGAGACGACGCCAAAGTGGCTAATGAAATAATTAAATAAGGAGGGGTTAAGGCCTAGTTGTGATAGAATTTGATTATAATAAGTAGAGAAGGGTTATGGGCTCAGTTGAGACCAGGCCCATTAGCATATTGTAAACCCCCTTACATATATGAGGGAGAATTATCAATGAAAGGCAAACAAGTTTAGGGTTAAACTCTTTTATTCTTTTCTCTTCCTCAGGCGCCGCCGCCTCCTCGTCGCGCACACCGCCGCCCCGCTCACCGCTGCCTGCCGCAGCCGCCCCTGGCATCCTGCATATGAGCCTATGCAGGTAACCAAACATGGATGGACTACACCACGAGGGCCTAGGTAAGAGGTTATGCCGGCAACCAAACAGATCCATAGTGATTGGGAGAAGGAGCCGACCTAAGGTGAAGAAGCCCATCGGTGCACTGAATCACACATGGCCAGACAACTATAAATGGAAACACAAAAGGGACTGAACACAAGAACGCTTCAACAAAGATGGACAAACAAATCCTCCGCCCTTGGTATATTTGGGCAGAGAACATGCGTCGTTGCTATATTTGGATAGCTCTCTGCCTCTATTACCAAATTTGTCCCAAACCAAACGTAGTACTCCCCCATCCTTTCCTCAATTCAGACATTCATTTCGTCAGTACAAGAAACAGTGAAAAGATCGCATACCATATATAGAAAGCACTCATAACATTGACACAGCATCAAGCCCAGAGAGCCAATACAACAAAGCTCTCTCTAGCTAGCTAGTACCACAGCAACTGTACAGTTGGTATTGGCACCACAAGGCATGCATGGAAGAGGAATAAGAATCCAACAGAACAGAGCACACCTGTCCCCGTGTGGCCGTATCCAACCCTACCCACCTACTCCTACATATAGCAAGCCGTACGTCCGGCTAGCCCTTGTTCCTGGTCCATGAAGCAATCAGTGCTAGCTCCTGGTGGCCTCCAGTGATCTCCGGGGGGCGGGGGCATGCACCGGCTAGAGCCCGATCGAGCAGAGCTGTTGGGGTCGATGGCAGAAGCAACTGCGTGCTCGAACCAACCATCTCTCGACGACGGTGTGGGCGACTATCACTGGATGCGGAAGGGGTCCAGGCGGTTGTCTCCGAGGCGCGATCGGTAGGCAGCCTTCTTGTAGTCGCCCCATGTGAAGTCCCTGTACAAGCTCTGCTCGCCGTGCACCAGCAGCTGCGGCAATGGCGCCATCCGCTGCGCCGGCGCCGGTCCCGCGAAGCAGATCATGGACACCCGCGGCTTCAGGCTGTTGGCCACCACCCGGTGCCGCACACTTTTCAGCCTCCCATTCGTCAGCACCTGTCGCACCACGTACACATGCATCGGTCAATCCATTGCCTGCGGCCGGCGTGCGTGCGTTGCGTACGACGACGACGACCCCCCGTGCATGCCATGAGTTCATGGCACGGGTGCTGGTCTGTACGTCTTGGCAGGCACGGTGGTTACCTGCAGCGAGTCGCCGACGATGACGAAGAAGGCGTCGCGGTCGGGCGGCACGGGCACCCACCGCCCGTCGTCGTCGTGGAGCGCGACCTGCAGGCCGGCCGTGCCGTTGGAGCGCAGCACGGACACCAGCTGCGGGTCCGTGTGCTCGCCGAAGCCGGTGACGCCGCACGAGTCCGGCAGGCGCTGCAGCAGCGGGCACGCCGGGTAGTGGTTGATCCGGAACACCTGGTCGCTCGCCGCGTCCGTCACCATGGCGCTCAGCGCGTCCCTCGGCGCCACGCCGAGCCCCTCCGCCACCACCTCCAGCACCGACGTCGCCAGGCCCCGCACGGCGGCGACGTACTGGTTCACCGCGTCCCTGCACGCACGCGCGCGAGACACACACACAGTACCTACCCATCGTTAGAAACGCACGCACGCGCGGCCCTCCACTGACACTAGTTGTCTGCTGATTGATTGGTTACCGCACCGCAGCGAGGATGACGGGACAGGGGAGGCCTTGGCCACCGAGGCGGCGTGGCCGCCGCCATCGAAGGCGAGGAGGAGGTACTCGAGCCACCCCATGTCGCCATTGCGGCCGATGAGCTTGTTCCCGTACCCGAGCGGGTTGGCGGGGCCGCACGCGTCCTTGTCCGGCTGCGGCGACGCGAAGAACCTGATGGCCTCGGCCTCCAGCCGGTCCACGACGCCCGTTGGCACGCCGTGGTTGACGACCTTGAAGAAACCGAACCGCTCGCACGCGTCCACGACGGCCAGAGCCGCGCCGGGGCTGGACAGGTCGACGGCCGGCACGCCGAAGAAGGACGCGGCGTCCCCGGGCGGCGGCTTCGCGTCGAGGACGACCATTGCCAAGAAGCAGAGCAATGTACCCGTAGCCGGCCCGAAGCTCTACCAGTACCACACTGGTCACTCACCGCTCGAGCTCGAGTGCATGTGGCGAGCGAAGGCTTCATGGCTCGTATATATAGGGGGAAGCAGGGCAGGGCAGTGGGGGCCGGGCCGGGGCCCCACGCGGCGATACGAAACGAGCGGGGAGGGAGCGAACAACGTTGGTTGCGAGCTGTTCATCGTTCTCGTCCCACCTTTTCCGGTCTGGTTTTCTGCATCGTGCTTCTGAACTTGTTATCCCTCCGGGCCTTTTGAGTTGGTTGAGCGCGGCAGATCCGGGCTTGATTCGTGGGTGGCTGTAGCGCCCTACAGCCCCGGGGAGAAGAAGCGACGTGTCCCGACGTGATCCGCCGGTGCAGTGGGGTCGGAGAGCGTGAGATGATAAGTGTCCGGGTGCAGTGCTGTTCGTCGCAGATAATGTTTCTGTTGATGGATTCCTGCAACCAAGGGTACAATGACGAGGCGGCCTCCATCAGTATCGGATCCATCAGAGAGCTTTTTGAATGAGCGAGCAGTGTGCATGCAGTCGTTTGGGCACTCTAATTATTGATTGCCACGCTTCACATAGCTCGGCCCAGCGCTGACGAAAGTCTTATATCCCACTCTCCTACGAGGCGTCCCTCTCTCTCTCTCTTTTTTCCCCCTTTTAGCAGATTATTATCAATTAAGGATTATCAGGAGCTAGGGGTCAGAGAGGAGAAACAATAGAGAGCTTTGGACGTAGCAGATTATTATCAATTAAGGATTATCAGGAGCTAGGGGTCAGAGAGGAGAAACAATAGAGAGCTTTGGACGTTTATCGTCTTTATTTATCTCTCTTCTTAATTCGTGCTATGACATTGAGCCAAGGGCTCCGAACCACAGCGACGGTCATTTTTCTCTCTCTTTGCCACGGCCTCTAAAGACCGCTGCCGTAGGTCATCTTTAGCACCACCATAAACCTTGGTTCCCCTCGTGCGGTGGCCTCACCGATGATGAGAAGGATCAGGAGATCCTCCATCGTCCAGTCTAATTATAATAGTTAGGATTTAGATTAAATAAATTATGTCTGATGGGCTATCGAATGACATCATCTTGGTCAATTTCTCGCTAGGTCTTGTTTCTTGCAGAGAACTCTGGTGCGATTGCCTACCTAGACATTCAACCTGACACTATTCTTCACGTCATTTTTTATATTTTTGCAGAGTTGATGTGATTGTTGGGGATGGTTGTGTTTCCGGTTTGCATATTTATGTCACTGGATCGCTAAGTTCTGTTCTCATGGTGGACAAAAGTTATCCAATCCCCTAGATTTGGCCTGATTGGCGCTGGTGGTGTTACATTGATGGTCCCTGATCATCTTTGATGATGCAACAGTTGATGCTTTTTAAATGTGTGTATGGAACTGAGTGTTCTTAGACCCAGAGACCAAAGAAGGGGAGGGATGAATTAGGTCGCTAAAAAGCCAGATAAAGAACTTTTTTTTATCTATACTAGAAAAACCATAAACTAAATGTGCACCTTAGTTTTTTTCTAATGAGCTCTACCTAACCAACCCATAAAGAGTTTTGCAACCTAGGATCAAATATATCAACTACCCTATGCTAATGTAGGAAAGATAAATACTATACAAGTTACACACAATGCAATAAGTGAAGAGCAAGTCAAGAGAGGTCAAACTTCTAGAGATGAGGATGTATCTGGTGGTAGCAGTTCCCCAAAACACATCCCTTAGTGAATGCTGGAGCTCCACCGAGGTATGTTCCAAGTCACTAAGCCTCCACCCAATCAGGGTGTTGAGTTTGACACAAAGGCTTGCGCAACCAAGACAAGTGTCGCAAGCCACCAAGGTTCACCTCTAGTCATCTTGGTGCCGTCGACTATAGAGCTTCTCCACCAAGGAAGGGGTCTCCTCTTTCTCACCAAGTCATCGCCACTACATAGCAAACTCGGAGGGTCAACATTGGAAGGTCACCAAGACCCTTGTCGGAAGGCCACCAAGACCTCAAGTGTTCTGACTCACCAAGATTACAAGGGCGCAATAGCCCAAATAATAAATCTCTATAGGCCACACATCCAGCAACAACAATGACTCCCTCACCACCTTCTCAAGAAAGTGCAACATCGACAGTAGATCAATATCAGAGATCAATCTCATCTCACATGTCTTATCTAGGCGGTGAATTACCTCCATTGCAATTACCGATTGGACCTTATAAATAGGACGCTCCTTTGAAAGAGATGACAAGGGGACAAGAAGGTGCCCGGAGGAGTCTTCATAATGACATGGTCATCCATCCCAACATCCACAGAGGTTGAGGTTGTCGGTGGCATCCACAATGGCTACGACTAATAGGTGACCAACCACATGTCGAGATCTGGGTGAACCAACTTTTGGTAGGTAGCCATCCACCTTGCCTTTGAAGTCGGCAGCTGCTAGAGAGGCATTTGGGAATGGCAATAGAGAATCACGTGACGAGCGTGGAGATCTAGGGTGCAACACCATGCGGAACCTAAAGGTGGTGATGCGGGCACCAATGACAAAAAGCCACCTGAGACTCAACTTCAACTACAACAACAATTGCAATAGTGATAGAACTGACATGATTGAAAAGGGTGCTAAGGATGGCAACTAGAAAGCTCGTAGGTCAAGGGAGCGGCGACCACCACCAATCGGGAGAGTGGGAACTAGCTTCGTAAAGAGGCAAGAGAGCGTGTTGCTGACGGGTTGTCCCCCACATAGCCTATTGGGACCTCATCTCGTTGCCAATTAAGCGGTTCTCATGATTAGATTGTGAGGTCCATACATGCAGTGTCATTGTAGAGGATCTTTAAACAGAACAATGTTGTGTGCCCCATGGTCCTTCTCCCCGTGGCATATCTGGCGGGAGAGCGTCAATACAATCTATGAGAAAGGACCGTTCAAGTTGAAAGTGAGCTGTTCAAGATACTATTTATAAATCATAATCTTCCAAGTTTGAGCACTGGCACTAGTGGAGAAATGAGATCTAGTCCCGGTTGGGAACTAGCTCTACTCCCGGTTTCCCAACCGGGATTAGCAATCCGGGAGTAAAGGTTGTGACCTTTAGTCCCGGGCACATAACCGGGACTAAAGGTTCATCCACAGGAGAAAAAATAAACGAAATACTAGGGAGACCTCTCTTGCGGTGTTTGAGATTCGAACTCAGGACCTCTCTCCTCGCGCATAAACTCCTTATCAACTCAGCTGTACACCACATGTGACAGAGTCCTGGACACTCTCCTTTTGAATTGACCCATGGGGTACCTTTAGTCCCGGGTGAAAGACCTTTAATCCGGGTTGGTGATACCAACCGGGACTAAAAGGTCACCCTTTAGTCCCGGTTGGTGTTACCAACCGGGACTAAAGGTTGAAGGACCTTTAGTCCGGGTCACACCAACCGGGACTAAAAGGTTGACCTTTAGTTCTGGTTTTAGGCTCCAACCGGGGCTAAAGGTGGCATGCTGCGAAAGCCTACCAGGACAGGAGCCTTTAGTCCCGGTTGGTAGCTCCAATCGGGACTAATTCTCGAAATAGATGAAAGGTCATTTCTCTACTAGTGTGGTGTGTCAATTTGAAAGTTTATTAAGCCCTCAAGCTTAAATTTCACTTTCCTCAAAATTAGATTTCGCCAAGTGGTGACATGAACCAGCAGTTGGAGGTGGCGGGAGCTGCCGGAGTGGCTACACACATCGTGGTCGCGGGGCTAAAGATTAATAGTTGACAAGTCATGCTACTAAGGGTAGAGCTTGAAAAAATGGCCAGTGCTAAAATAGTGTCGAGTCAAAATCATGTATATGGCAGTAACGTCGTCTGAGATGACGTTGTTTAACTTCACCAATCAAAGTAACAACAAAATGACAAATTTGTCGGCCAACTACACGACCAATTGGGTAAGACCGGTTATACCTTTCAAAGTAAACTTGAGTACGTTGCATACTCCCTCCCTCTGTCCCTAAATGGTAGTCACTATAATTTGTGTGTCGATAACTTTAACTCGATTTATAAAAAATACGTACAATATTTCTATCTCTAAATAAATTTATTAAAAAATTAAATTCAAATATCTTTTCAACGATACTAATTATGTATCATAAATATTAATATTTTTAATATATATTTAGTCAGAATTATTTCTCGGAAAACGAAAACTACCTACATTTATGAACGGAGGGAGTACCTTCAATCAGATTTAAGTGTTTTAGAACATCGACGACACAAGTTACGCTGCATGTTTTTGAACATTTTTATTTTTCTAAATATAGTAATACAGATAACATGTTACTATAAAGTTTATTGAACCCTAAAAAAAATTAATTGAAATCAATTATTAATTGGCATATAAGTACATGCAATGTGGTTCTAGTTTAAAACTTCACATTCGAATCGTCCAATCTAGACCCCGTTTAGCACAGCTCCACTTTGCTAGTAAAGCCATTCTGTAGAATTTATCTGAATGCGCGAGAACTTTTGTGCAGAGCAGAAAGCACCACTGTTAGCTGTTTCACTATAATGTTTTGTGCACCATTTGGCAAAACAACTCCACGTGTGAAGTCTTTAAAACATGCTCTCATGTAGGATCCACCAAAGCGAGATGAAGCTGGATAAAGTCACTATTTTCAGCTCTACCCTACACCAATTTTTTGTCATGTTTTAAGGCGCTGCATACATGGAGCTGTATGATTTTACCCCGTTTAGCATAAAATGGCTCCAAATAGCTCCAAGGTTATGCCAAACGGAGCCTTAGGTCTCCTATGCAAGACACTGTTCATGGCCGTTCGTTAGCAATAGCGTGACGCCTCGGTTATATACCCCTACATGATAGTCTATCTATGGCTATTTTTTTTCGAGAGTGTGCATGGCACGTATTTCATTAAAAAGAAGTTATAAGTTTTACACGTCCCATCATCACATCACGGCGAGATGTTATGAGTGATGGAGTTGAACACGAATACAAGACACCACTAGACAGTGAAACACACGTAGTTATAACTAACTAAGAAACTAAATGTGTGACCAAAGAGCTTACGACAAAGAGCGACTCGATCTCAGGACGTCTGCGTCCGCACCCGCCTCTTGTGAGCAGCAGCCATGGGGAACTCCCGCATCGCAGCTTGTTTGGAGGAAGATAGTGGCTCCTGGAAAGTATCATGGAAGCGTGCCGCGATGGACGTGTCAGGCGTCGCCTGAGACGATCGTGGAGCGCTCGACGATGGCCGCCACTTGCTGAGCATGACCCTCTTCGCCTTGTTCTCTGGCTTCGGGTCGCGGAACACCGACTTGGCAGTGAGCCTATCACTGCGGCGTGGCACGAGGTTCTCTTCCCGTACGCGTGAGACACGCAGGCGCGGTGGCGGCTGAATGAGTGGCTTCTCTAGCGGCACCCTGAGACCGGCGATGAAGTCCTGAACGGACACAGGCTGCACTGTTGGTGAACTCTTGTTTTGTTGGTGTTTCGCGCGTGAATGCGATCTGCCGGCAACTCCCATCTGGGGAACCCGGGAAGTGCTGAGAAGCCAGAAACAGCTAGTAGTGGTGCATGATCTGCACAAAAGTTCTCGCGCGTTCAGAGAAATTCCGCGCGTGCGTTGAGCGCTGGTCCATCCCGACCTCGCTCGCGGCCTCAGCGCGCGCGCAGTCTCTCCCGCCGTCCTTGCCCTGCCGACTAGGCAGGCGCGGCTGCACGCGGACGAGCCGCTGAGCACGTTCGCCGGCAGCAGAGCAGATTCTCCTATTCCAGCATGCGACACACGCGCGGCACAACAGAAAGCGGACGCGCGGTCGAACACGGCACGCACAACCTGAAGCGATCTAGCGCTGTTGCGGCCCTGCGGGTGCGGGCAGCTCCGGTGGTCGGCAGCTCGATCGATCAGCATCAGCGCGGCTGCTTTTTTCTGTGGGGTCGGGCCGGGGCGGAGGAGCTAGGACTAGGAGCCGGCATGGGGCATCCGGAATCGGCGCGGCCGCCGCTGTCACGCGCGACGGGATCGGTATCCACTGTGCGCGGGTGCCAGCCATCGACCGGCAACGTGGCCGCGGGATCCGTTGCACAAATGGTATCGGGACTCTGAGCAAAAGGGGTTCCTGAAGGTGAGAGTTCTCCCGCCTTATATGTTATGCTTCCCCACCATCGCTACACGATGTGGGACTAAACCCCAACAGTTCGATGCCCTCCAGCTCCAGGGGTTGTGAGCTACGTACTCCGGGACGTCGAGTCCTACTGCAGTCTGCAGGCCGGTGAAGCAATGGGCCGGGTTCATAGCACGCCAGCGGTAGATGTCGGAGCGGTCGGCAAGCAGGCAGTTTACGATCGGGCTGTGAAGAAGGGACAAACTCGAAGTCGGCAGGAGACTGCTTTCCTGGTGCTCTCACTCCGACAATTCTACCCGGCCCGTCGTTTCTGCTTGGAACATGACAGGCAACCTGTTGACAGCGGAAAGAGATTATAGAGGGAGTCAAATTCTGAGTTTAGAAATTACTAGCAAATATGCTCGTGCGTTGCAATGGGACATACAACTTATGCAGTTATAAGAATAACTTAGACTCGGACGCTGAAGCCGGACTTTCATACTCCGTCTGGGCGCACGCTACACCTACTCATATTTGCACGAGAGACCTGAAGATTTTAATCAGTGATCACGTTATACACTCTAATTTAATTTAGAACTGGACTCCATGTACTCGTGTACTGAGACACAATCACACAATACTCTAGTTCTTATATAGAGAATGAGAAACTACCTAAACATGTTTTGTTTTAACATTTATATGTGCTAGCGTGGTAGCAGCTCATCTATATGTATGTATATAAAAATAAAAATAGATAAAAAAAATCAAGGAAAGGATCTTATATTAAGATAAAGAAAAGAAAGAGTGACCCTTTGGTTTTGGCTGGCCAGCCGTAGCTACAAAGGAAAGCAAAAAAACGGGAAAAGGAAAAAAAAGGTACCGCAGACTATCTTATATTTTTGCATTTGGATTAAGATTCATATTCCGGTTACTCGGAGTTGGAGAGATCTAATTGGATTAAGATTTTTAGTTATCCATATTATTATATTTTTTCTATTTGATTAAGATTCCTATTCACCAGAAATCGGAGAGATCTAATTGGATTAGAACTCTAGTTATATAAAGAGAAATGCTATAGGCGGTTTTCCACATTCACAAAGTTAGTTAAGGGATGGCCGGACCAAAAACTAGGTGATGAGAAATTTTACCTCTTTATTATTAGGTATAGAATTGCAATCGAAAAGGAGGAAAAATAAAATAAATCGGGCAAATTCTAGAGAAACCCGTCTAGACCGGTTTTACTATTCATGGGATGAAAATAGACTAAAAGCGGTCCGAGCTGGTTTTCTTGGCCTAGCTGCAATGCCCTGCACAAATTGGTTGAGGCTGGTTTTGCCCCTTTGAGTCAGATTCATCCCAAATTCGAGCAAAACTTCTCCAGTATCATGGGAAACATGCAGATCGTGTTTTCGGAAAGTTTTCTACTAGAATAGACCACCCCGGCCCTCTCTCTCTCTCTCTCTCTCTCTCTCTCTATATATATATATATATATATATATATATATAGAACTACTATTCTGTAGTTGGCCATAGAATAACTTATTCTGTAGCCACTTTGAGTTACGATAATTACTATGTTAATTTACAGTAACTCCTTACTAAGTGGTTTTACTATAACATTATGGTAAATATTCTCATGTGTTATAGTAACCCAAACTATTGTAAATATGTATTGACATTATGGTAAATTAGTATATAAAATTATGGTAAATAGAGGTGGCTACAGAATAACTTATTTTGTAGCCGGCTGCTGAATAGCCTCTCCCTATATATATATATATATATATATATATATATATATATATATATATATGAGGATCAAGACCACTTAATGTTAACTATACCCAGTCGATCAAAAATTAGTCTAATATACTACTTTTCCCCACTTTTATCTCTTCCAACCTTCTGCTGTCCAGCACCTCTCTTGACAAGATTCATTAGCAATCTAGGTGGCCTCGTCGATCCTAGAACAACCTTGTTGTGCTCCTGATGGGTCTTTTCAAGAGGTGTTTGCGAGCTTTTTGGACGAAGAACATACGTCTACATCGCACGACCGACTTGCTGGTCCGCCTTGTTGTTTGAACTCCTCTTTGTTGCATGCTAGGCCGTGTGCGGCCTCGAGCGTGCTAGCTCTTGTTGGTGTGTGTGTGGCTCTAATTGGCATCAACACACTTTTTAACGACTCTACTAGGAAACAAGAGTAGATCTGCTAACAACATATCGGGGTTAGAAGTGATTAGGGCAAAATAGAAAAAAAAGTCATAAAAGGCAAAAAGTTAAAATTGTGTTGATCTGATTGATTGGACCCCTCATAAACTGTAACCCTTTGTATATGGTGTTAGGTCTATCGGGAGTAGGATATAGATACCTCAAGGAAAAACGAACCAAATCAAACATGGAAATTGAATCTAACTTGGGTTCAACCTGGGCGCACACAAAATAGCCTCTTGTGGACGGTGTAAACAGTGTAACGTAATGGACTGTACGGTGTGTGCAATCGGTGCGGGTCTATTAGAATTATATGGGCTAGTTCCCTTAAGCCCATATGCAGAATTCTAATAAATCTCAAAGGCCAATTGCCTGTGTTTTCTAGTGGGCATTAATATTTATGCTCACGAGTAGAGGTTGAAGATACAACATCAAGTAGTACCATATTTCTAGTTGATGAAGAGGTAAGAGGTTCTTCTCTCTATATATGGACCAACTCCTCATGAGAAAAAGTGTGCGAGAATTCCATGTGTGCCATCAAATGATTCAACAACACCGCGGAAGCCATTGAAAAATTTGATGTGCTCATGTCCAAACCAAATTTTCAGTGACTTCCCTAGTATTGTTGAATCATTCGATGAAACACATGGAATTCTCTCAGAAACGTGTACATAAATTACTATATTGGGAGCTCATAGTTTGGAAAATCGTAACATAGTCAACTAGTTTTAACTTTTCTCCTCTCTGAATTGTGCCGCCACCATAATCTATTCCTCCCACTAGAACCTCCCGCTCTTGTCATCCAGCACTAGGAAAGGGAAAATAAGGTTTTTGGAAAGCGTTTCGTGCGCGTTCATCACGGGTCACCTTCAGGCTAAGGCAGACAATGTTGCGCGCGCGGTACTGCTTCGACTAGTCCTCGCTAACGTAGTCGTCAACAACATCCCTCCTCCACTTGTCACGACGACATCATCTACTGACAATCAGCTCGATCATCGCCGTATGGACTGTCACTATGTCAAGTCACTGCGTTACGCCAAGTTGCTACACTACATTAGCTATGTTCACTGCATCAACGAGGCTCTGTTAAACCCTGAGTAACAGCGCCACTGATAACCTCGACACCGTTCCAGCTCAATGGTACAATCTTCTAAACCATTATGGTTTATTATATTGCTTCTAGTACTATCTGTTTAGGTGTATATTGATTTTTGAGAATAGCACGTTCTATTTTATTTGTACTGTAATCGTGCATATTACCTCTGCTATGAACTTATGATTTATATTCAGAATAGAATATTGCAAATACCTGTCGAATTTGACTGGGAACATAAACCTAACTATGATCTGTCGTAGTGATCTAGCATTGACGGGCTAGCAAACATATTTCACGTTCGGCCGAGAGCATGTGTGCAAGCAATAGCTGCAGTCAGTTGGAGTCAGAAACTTGCTTGAAGCGTCATCATGACATCGTGCGAGTGGAGATTGACTAATTGGGTTCTTTTTGCTGAATGATCAGGATCTTACGCGGCACGAATCCATAGAGCGTCTTCTGCCGGAAAGAGCCCGTGACATTTTTTCTAGCATGGTGGCTAGATCCATCAGCGCACGCAGTTAAAACCATAAAGCTCTGTACAATGGTACGCTAGCTGCGTGGCTGCGTGCATATCCTGCGGGGTTCTGGATAATTTTAACGTTATTTTTTTCTGAATGCGGTTGATGCGAATGGCAGTGGCACACTTGTTCTCTCTGAATTAGGCTTGGTACTATACTACAAAACAGAACTTTCTTGGAGCTTTGCTGCTGCTAAGCTTAGATATCCCTGATTGGCTGATTCAGTCATAAAAAAAAAAACGGCAGGTGAGTTGCATATCTCCTTTCAGTTTCAGCATGATCGACTCTGGGCTTATTCGACTGCCACTGCAGCTACAGCTGCACGCATACGGTACACGTACTCCACAGGGACAAACAGCCAAACAGGTTGATTCTGCAGCAGGTCGTAGAGCCAAAATATGTGTAGTGTAGCTGAACAGCTTACAATGCGGTCTGCAAGAGCACTCGCTCTGGATTATACCGTATACGGTAATGCTGCAATGAGGGCGTGCGGACACCTCCTCCCCCAACAAAAAAAAAAAAAAAATTCTCTCGCTCCGCCTCATGCGCTCACCGCAAGCTCCGCTCCCTGTCCACCGCCGCTAGTGGCGACCACTCCCTCTTCCTCCACCCCGGGGCCTCCAGCCGCATCTGCGACGCCAGGCTCCGCCGCTGGAGTCGCACCTCCCACTCGCCCCTACGTCGTCGCGACCGTGCCGTACTTCGCGCCGGCCTCGAGGCTCCTCACGCCCCGATCTGCCTAGTAGAAGAAGCTCGCGGTGGCCAAGTCCGTGGTGCTCTTTGCTCTGCTGCCTCCTAGCCTCGATCTACCCATCGAGGCGGTTATCGAGCTCCTCAACACGCCTGGCATGGTGGTCGCCGCTCACTAGAGTGTCGCGCTTGACATGTTGCAAGCATATATTTTAAGTGTTTTAGATATGTCAGAGGTATGTTGCAAGTGTTTCATATGAATATTGCATATATTGCAATGGCTATATACGCGTATGTAGCAAACGTCTTTTCCAAATATTTCATTTTTTTAGACGTAAGTTTTTTTTACGGCAAAGACTGGGGGGAGATCCCCACAGTGTGAAAACTTTTTTTAAAATTAAAAGAGGAGCAAGTACTTACATTACAAAATTAACTGAAATCATCTAACTAGAAGCAAAAAAAATTTAGACATAAGTTACAAGTGTGTTTATCTGTATATTGCATATATCTCACACGTATGTTGTAAGTGTTTTATCTGTATGTTGCATATGCTTGCAATGGCTTTCAAGTGTTTCATCTGTTTCGGACCCATTTTGCAAATGTTTCTTCTAGATATTGCAAAAATAGATCAGATGTTGCACATATTGCAATGTACGTTAGAAGCGGAGGGGGCGCGAGCGGTCCCCGCACACGGTCTGGTGCCGCGAGTGACGTCCCGTGGGCGTGCGAGACGCATGCGGGTGTCCAGACGCTAGTGTCCGTCCGGATGCTAACACTACGGTACCATATAAAAGGACTCATCAGGAAATTAGAACGGCCAAGAAAATATAGATGGCAACAGTTGGTACCTATTATTTTCTTGTTTTAAATTGTAAGTTATTTTATTTTTTTCATGAATACGTAAAATGTTTGCACATCATTATCGTTGAGATAGAAGAAGTTTGGACATAAGAACAACGCGCTTCAGACGTCCAAGGTGGTCTAGAGTTACAATAGAAAACTGGACCTCCCTAGTTTCCAGGTTCACGTTAAGCTATTATGAACTCAGGGGCTAAACAACCGAAGTAGGGACAACAATGCGGTCTAAGTTGAGCCCTTGTGTCACCACTGCTGGCTGCGAGACCCTAGTTGGCAAGCTAGGAAGGGCTCTCTCAGTGCTTCGACATTGGAAGCGCTTGACCCGGTGATTAGGACTTCACCTCGCTTCTACGCTAGCACCAAAGAGAGGCTCTGTACCACCAGGCGCTTGCTCCATAGTGGGAGCAATGACTGGTTAGTTGTTGTTGACTCTCGATGGCATGGGAGGTTGTCGTATGAGAGTTTGACTTGCGAAGCACTCGCTCGGTGAAGCTCTTGAAGCGCTGGGTGGCGGAGGAATCCCTCGGTGGCGTACATAGGTGAACAAAACCAGCATCAACCAAGGACAGGGCCCGCCCAAAGCCTGGTGGAGGGGGCTCTAGCAGGGTATCCTGGGCCAAGCCTTGCCCCAGCTCAGGCGACAGTTGAGTCGAGTCCGTTGCCCATGCTCGTGGCTACGGTCTTCACCTGGAGAGCGGCTACTTGGCAAGCAAAGTTCTCTTGACGAACCAAAGCGGTGCGCTGGACCGATTAAGCCTGGGCAAAATACCCGATACCCATTACCCGTATCCAAATTACCTGAACCCGGACCCGAATTACCCGAACCCGAGGTACCCGATCCTAAATTCGGATAGCGATTTTGATTACCCGAAATTAGTTTGGGTAATTCGGGTAATATCCCCCGGTATCCAAACTACCCGAACTACCCAAAGATTTGTTTTATCTTTGTATTCATCATGTGTTGTTAGCTGAACCATTTAACTTATCACTTTATTAGAATATAATTCTCTCTATTTGAATGAGTGACGGTAATATATTATTCTCTACAAATTGCTATTGAAATTCTATACAAATTGCTGCTGAAATTATGTATAGATCGCTACTGAAATTTAGTGTAGTTTGTTGTTTTCTATAAATTTGGGTATATCGGGTAATACCCGAACCCGAACCCGAATTATCGGGTACCTGAATTTGCGGGTAGTGTTTTTTCGGGGGTAATATCGGGTAGCAATTTTTATTACCCGAATTTTGAATTACCCGAATTACCCGACCCAAAAAAATCAGGTAACTCGAACGCCCAGGCTTAGGACCGATACCTGCTGCCTACGTGGACTTCATCCTCTAGGGAAGCAGCCACAAGAGCTACAGGCAAAGGCCCTCTTGCAGGGCTCCAGCGGTCTGGGTGGCGGCTGGCTCCTCCAACATCGGGTTATCCACGATGTCTCGATCGACCTGTTCTACGCCCGGCCACAGTGACACCATCAACGAGTCGAGCCCGAAAAGGGTCCTTCTAGGCCTCAACTCGAGGGTCAGCTAGTCGTGGCTAATGCGTGCCACGGCTACGACGAAGACATCGGCCAGGGCTAGATACATATCTTTTGATATACATCTAGATATATGTTAGGTCTGGATACAAAAGAAAAACCATATATTTAAAAAGCTAAAACGATTTACCATTCGAAAGACACTAGTACAGAAAAACATTTTTAGAGACGGTCAAAAGTGATCTTCAGAGACGGTTTTAAAACCGCTACTGTACCAGTGATCGTAAAGATAAGTGATTTTTAGAGGCAGTTTTAAAAACGCCTATAAAAATCGATTTTCAGAGACGGTTAACTAAAAAATCATTTAAAGTCTAATAAAAGTAAGAAAAAAATAATTCTAATGGAGCCAGAAGTGCCGAGGACCAGCCACAGCTCACAGAATTCATTTTTCACTTGTTTTGAATAAGTGGCGACACCCAGGATTTTTAAAAAGTAAGAAAAAAATAATTCTAATGGAGCCAGAAGGGTTGAGGAACTGCCACAGCTCACAGAATTCATTTTTCACTTGTTTTGAATACACCCAGGATCTTTAAAAAGTAAGAAAAAAATAATTCTAATGGAGCCAGAAGGGCTGAGGACTGGCCACCGCTCACAGAATTCATTTTTCACTTGTTTTGAATAAGTCAAACCCATAACCTCTCTCTCGTGCGATGCCTCCCCTACCACCGCACCACCTAGTCACTTGTGTCTAGTTCTACGATGCTGTCTATTTGTACTAATATGTATAAATCTTATAATCAATATTTTAACTCATAAATAATCTTAAATGGGAAAACTTTCAACTACAAAGTTTTAGATCTCGTCGAGCACTACAACTTTGATATAGAATATTTCTCCATCCAAGGTCATTTGAAAAATTCAAAATTCAAAATCTGAGACTTAATTTATATATTTGGAACCCTAAATGATCTCAAACAAAAATTTTATCAACTACAAAGTTTTAGACCTCGTCGAGCTCTATAATTTTGATATAAAGTTTGTCTTTATTCAACTTTATTTAAAAAGATATGAATTTATTTATGCTGCAACTATTTTTAAGGATCGTTGACTTAGTCAACCGCCTCTGAAATTTTCAGAGGCAGTTGTCTTAAGAGAACCTCCTCTGAAAATTACTATTTTCAGAGACGATTGACATAAGCTACCGTCCTTGAAAATATCATTTTTAGAGGCGGTTCTCTTAATAGAACCGCTCCTAAAAATAGATACATTTTTAGAGGCGGATTTCTTAATGGAACCGTCTTTAAAAATTAATTTCTAGCAACGATTATATAGCTACAGTGCCCCCCATGAAGGTTATTGACGGCATGCTACGACAACCGCTTTTATTAGTAAAAGGTGGTGCCTCTAAAAAATCATTTCCGTACTAGTAAAAAAGGGTACAAACCATGGAGCCTCCTGCCATGTGATGGTTGTTGGCCCACAGGATCACTGGCTCAGGTGAGTGAACCACTCACCAGCCTTGTCGAGTATCCGTTAGTATTGCCGAGCACCCACTAGTCGTGCCGACCACGAACAGGCGTTGTCCGTCCCCACGCTATGGCCGGAGCTAGAGGAAGAAGGGAGAACATAGCATGCACACACAACACAAGATACCAGCATTGCCCG
Source organism: Miscanthus floridulus (assembly GCF_019320115.1). Lineage (NCBI taxonomy): Eukaryota > Viridiplantae > Streptophyta > Magnoliopsida > Poales > Poaceae > Miscanthus > Miscanthus floridulus. The sequence goes on from NC_089595.1 coordinate 103,880,084, forward strand.
AAGCCCTATTTGTGAGATGGCAAATCTAAACTCTCTTTACTGAGTTGCTGTGGTAGTCTATTTATACAACTCTATCCATCTAATCTTAGTACAGCCCACATGCTGTAACAGTAACTAGATAACATACAGGGCTGACTCTACGTCGGCCACTGTATGGCTACAGTGCTGCAGGTGAGCCGTGCGGTGCTGCCTGCACCTACAGCGGCTATAGTATCACAACAGGGGGCCTTTCAGCGCCGTCTTTTCTTGCTGTGTTCACACAAGAAAAACAGTAGTTTATTCTAACAATTTTTCCCCTAAACCTACCGTTATCCCTTGTGCCCCCCTCCATGCCGATCATCTCATTTAGCTCCGTGAGTCGAAGACGTCCGAGCGGCTTGGTGAGGACGTCCGTGACTTGCCGACTAGTTTCGACGAACTCGATGACGATCTGCCCTCCATCGACACAGTCCCTGAGAAAGTGGAACTTCACGTCGATGTGTTTGCTCTGGTCGTGCAGAATTGGATTCTTTGCGAGGGCGATGGCGGGCTGGTTGTCCACCATCAGTGCTGGTGGGTGAGCTTCCACGCCGGTTAGCTCACGCAGCAGGCGGCATAGCCATACAACTTGGCACATCGCTGTGGCCGCCGCTACATACTCTGCCTCACACGTAGATAGCGCCACCACCTTCTGTTTCAGCGACAGCCATGAAATTGGGGCCGACCTAAGGAAGACGAGCACGCTAGAGGTGCTCTGTCATCCGTCGATGTCCCCCGCCATATCTGCATTGCTGAACACAGTGAGCTGCAGCCTACTTCCACCAGTCCTAGGAAAAATGACCCCTTGATCCACCGTCCCCTTGACGTAGCGCAGTAGCTGCTTCACTGTAGCCCAATGATCCTCTCTAGGATCCTCTATGAAGCGGCTGACGTAGTCCACGGCGAACGCAATGTCCAACCTCATGTGGACTAGGTAGCATAGACCACCGACGATACTCCAGTAGAGTGTTGCATCCACCTTCGCCGCGGTGCTGGACTTCGTCAGCTTCAGCTGCTCCTCCATCAGAGTTACACATGACTTGCACTCAGCCATGCCGCTCTGCTCCAACAGCTTGGAGGCATACGTGCTCTGACCGAGCATGAGTTCTTCCTTTTCCTGTCTCACCTCGATGTTGAGGTAGTAGGAGAGTGCGCCGAGATCGCTCATTCGAAAACGAGCCACCATCTTGCGCTTGAAGCTGTTGATATCCTCCATGCGCGCGCTGGTGACGATCAAGTCGTCCACATACACGCCGACCACGAGCTCCTCCTTCCCCCATTGCCGCGTGTAGAGCGCGTGCTTGGTTGCGCACCGTTGAAACCCAAGCTCGCCCAACGTGGCGTCAAGCTTGGCGTTCCAGGCTCGTGGGGCCTGCCATAGCCCGTAGAGCGCCTTGTGTAGTCGGAGCACCCTATGCTCCTCTCCCTTAACGGTGAAACCTGGAGGTTGCCTGACGAAGACCGTCTTTGCCAGCTCGCCATTGAGGAAGGCCGATTTTACGTCCAAGTGATGGATGTGCTAGTCTTTTGCTGCTGCCAAGGCAAATAGCAAATGGACCGATTCCATATGCGCTACTGGTGCAAAGACCTCCTCGAAGTCTATGTCCTCGTGCTGAACAAAGCCTCGGGTGATGAGGCGTGCTTTGTGCATGACAATGGCACCGAGCTCGTCCCGCTTGACCTTGTACACCCACTTCAGGCTGATCGGACAGCATCCTGGAGGTGGATTGATGAGCTATCATGTCTCGTTTTCCTTGATCGCCTTCATCTCCTCTAGCATCGCCCGTCGCCAGTTTTCACCCCGCTCGGCTAGTGCGAACGTGGGTGGTTCCTCTGCACTGACAAGCAGTAGCTCTACATCATTGAGTAGCCGACCAACCAGTCATGAGGGTCCTGTGCCGCCAACGATGTCATCCAGCCAACAGAATCGCACCTCCTTACCTTCGTGGTAGGCGTCCACGAACTCAGTGATATCACTTGGAGGTGAGGCAAACTCAATTAGCATTGATAGAGTTTCCTGTTCCACCTGAGTGCTCTACACAGCACCTAGAGTGCTCGGCACCCCGGTTACAGTGCTCGGCACTACTTCTGGACAGCTCGTCATAACTCCTGCAGCGTTCAGCCACACTGTAGGAGTACCCAGCCTCAGTCTTGGAGTGGTTGGCACCACTGCAAAACGTCTTGGCTCCACCACGGGAGTGCTCGATACCCGTCCCAGAGTGATCGCCACCACTGCAGAATCTCTCGACGCTACTCCTGGCATGCTCGGCATCCCTCTAGGAGTGCTCGGCACTCCTCCCTAAGTGCTCGGCATCCCTCCCGAAGTGCTCGGCACTGCCCTAGGAGTGCTTGGCTCTACCGCTGGAGTGCTCGGCTCTCCTCTCGGAGTGCTCGACACCTCTTCCCCAGCATCTCCACCACCGTGGATGACCAAGTGCTCGACGACAAAGGTGCTGGTGAAGCCGCCAGCTTCCCTTGTGCTCGGACTGCTCTAGTCCCAAGCCGCCTCCTCGTCGAACACGACGTCGCGCGAGACAAGCACCTTGTCTCCGTGTGGGTCATAGAGCCGGTATGCCTTGGTACCCTCCGCGTAGCCCAGGAACACCATGGGTGTGCTCCTGTCCTCCAGCTTGGTGAGGTTTGACTTCGTTTCCTGACGTGGCCGATGTAGCCGAATGTCCAGAGGAAGGACATGCTCGGCTTCCGCCCATACCAAGCTTCGAACGGCGTCTTGCCCGTTAGGGCCTTGGTCGGAGCACGGTTGAGGATGAACACCGCCATGGTCACTGTCTCACCCCAAAACCTTACTGGCATGCCTTTGGCCTTCATCATGGATCGGGCCATGCCGACCACCGTCTGGTTCCACCTCTCCACCACGCCATTCTATTGTGACGAGTACGGCGTGGTGTGGTGTCGCGTCACACCTTGATCCGCGTAGTACGCAGTGAACTTCACCGAAGTGAATTTGCCACCGCGATTAGTCCTCAGCACGTGGAGCTTCTTGCCGCTCTCGGCCTCCGCGCGCGTCTTGAACTTTTTGATCGCCGCCTCCGCTTCGTTCTTGCTCGTTAGGAGTTGTAGCCACATGTAGCGACTACAATCATCCACGAGCAGGAGGAAGTACCGCCGACCACTGTTTGTAGCTGGCGTGATCGGCCCATAGAGGTCACCGTGGACGAGCTCGAGAGTGTCCTTCGCATGATACTTGGCCGCCTTTGGGAAAGGTAGCCTGCTCTGCTTCCCAGCCAGGCTGCTATCACACAGCTCACCTCCGTGCTTGATGTGGGGTAGCCCTCGGACCATCTTCTCTAGCCGACCAAGTGCGTTGAAGCTGAGATATCTGAACCGAGCATGCCACACCGGCTGCTCTACCTTCAGGTCGAGTAGGTACAACCGGTTTAGGGACCTCTTCACCTTGGCAAGAAGTCGATGCTCCCGGTCCCTAATCCTAAGGACTCCGTCCTTGATCCGTCCTTGATAAGTACCTCACTACCGCGCTCATCCAGCTGACCAATGCTCATGATGCTAGAACGCAGCTGCGTGATGTAATATACATCCGTTAGCACACGGTGCTCCTCATTCTGGCACCTGAAGATGATGGTGCCGCGCCCTTGGATATCCACCCTTGAGCCGTCACTAAACTTCACCGTACCGGTAACATCATCGTCGAGCTCAGAGAAGGATTCTTTAGAGCCTATCATGTGGTTGTTGTCACTGGAGTCCAAATACTACCGCTGCTCCTGGTTGGCGCCCACACGTCTGAGGTGGACCTAGGCACGTGGTTTGTCGAGGTTGACAGTCTTCAGGGTCTTCCTAGGTCCTTCCACCATCGTCGCCTCTTCCTTCTCCTCGTCCTCGACGTTGTGCAGTTCACAGAACATCGTCATCAAGATAGTGGCCTCATCCTCATCATCAGCTTGCGCCAGATAAGCCTTAGCCTTCTTCTCATGCTTACGATTTGGGCACTCCTGTGCCCAATAGCCCATCTTCCCGTAGCGCCGACAGGCGTTGAGGTCGACTTGCTTCTTATTTTCCGAAGAAGCCTTGCCGCGGCGCATGCCATCGCCACCGCGGCTGGAGGAGGCTACCTTCCCGGAGTTCCTCCAAGCAGCCCACTCCTCTTCCGTCAGCAGCAGTTTGTCGCTGTCCTTCGTTGCTGTCGCCTGCTCCAGGCGCTCATCCACCGCCCTCAGACGGCCTGTCACATCCTCAATAGTGAGGGTGGACAAGTCCAACATCGTCGCTATGAAGAGAGCGATCTGGATGTACTTTACCGGCACGGAGTGGGGGTACTTGGAGACCGCCTCCTCTTTGTCGATGGTGATGCCATGGCTCTTCAGCTTGCTGATGAGCGTCTGCAGGCGGAGGGAGAAGTCCTTCACCGTTTCACCATCCTTGAACTTGAGGATGGTGTACTCCTGCTTCAGAAGCTGGGCCGTCGCCTTCTTTGTGCGGTCAGAACCGACGCGTATCACCGCAATAGCCTCCCACGTCTTCTTAGCAGAGCTCTTTGTCCCCAACGACTCCCTATACTCCGCCGATACAGCAGCGAGGATAGCCTCCAACGCTGACATGTTATCTTTCTTATTGTCGATGCCCTTGTCAACAACATTCCAGAGCCGTCGGGCTCTGAGCTTGACCTTCATGGTCACCGAACATTCTCCATAGTTGGTGCGAGTCAGCGTCGGTCAACTGGTGTCGCTGACCTCCCGCACCGTGCGAACAACGACCTCCGGTCGTGGCTGGGCAGCCACAGCAGTGCCACTGCTGTCGCCCATCTCCGAACTGCCCGTCATCGCCAGCGGTTAGTCTGGCGACGACGCTTGTACGACTCCGATACCACTTGTTGGCCCACAGGATCATCGGCTCAGGTGAGTGAACCACTCACCAGTCTTGCCGAGCACCCGCTAGTGTTGCCGAGCACCCAATAGCCTTGCCGACCACGAACAGGCGTTGTTCGTCCCCACACGCTATGGCTGGAGCTAGAGGAAGAAGGGATAACAAAGCATACACGCACAATACAAGACACCAGCGTTGGCCGAAGCCATGTCTGTGAAATGGCAAATCTAAACTCTCTTTACTGAGTTGCTATGGTAGTCTATTTATACAACTCTATCCATCTAGTTCTAGTATAGGCCACATGCTGTAACAGTAACTAGATAACATACAAGGCTGACTCTGCGCCGGCCACTGCATGGCTACAGTGCTGCAGGTGAGCTGTGCGGCGTCTACACCTGCAGCGGCTACAATATCACAGCAAGGAGGCTTTCGGTGCCGCCTTCACTTGGTGTGTTCACACGAGAAAAACAATAGTTTATTCTAGCAATGGTCCTCCTCAAAATTGTCGGGTGCTCGCAAATTGAAATTTGTTATCACAACCAGCTGGTAGTGGCAACCGGTATGGATCCCTTCAAAACGCTGAAAAGTGGCCAATTTGTCTTCGTTGAGATTTGAGATCACATTCAGCCATATATATGCAGCACTTGACGCCTGAAGTCCGAAGATCCACGTCCATAAAGATGAGCTGCTTTTTTCTGGAGTTCGAGAGCGCGCACTACTGCAGAAGCTAAGGCTATGCATCTCTCGCATTGCAAGCACTACAACTCTCATCTTTCTGTATGAAACCCGCATCATTTCAAACATATTTAAGCACAATTATTCGTCTGACCTCTCTTTCTACTCTTTACAATTCAGGGGGCGGTCAAATGGAGCGCAATGCACGACTACAAGCTCGAGTTGTGATTTGTGAATGCCGGCCGGATAACACTCAAAATAAGCACCAAGTGATGAATCTTCAGAAGATAGCTCTCACACGACTGAAAAGACACGCACTGAGACACACATTGGACGTTAGTTCGAACCAAAAAAAAAAAGGAAAGAAAGAGAGAGACACATTGGACTGATCCAATCGGGTGGATTGGATCACAGTACAGAAACATTTAACCTAAAAAGATTGTGGCCAGTGACTAGGTTCATAGCTTATCCGAGCATCATCGATCTTTGATTAGACCTGCATGACCTACCGTGGGGTTATTAAGTGGTTAAAGACGGTGCAAATTAATAACTTTTTGAGAGGCCTTTCAATTCGTTGGTTGGGTAACTGCGTCGTAGGTATAGTATAGATGCTCCCTTTAGCGAGTGAGGTTTAAGGATTCTTCTATCTTGCTAGATGCATGGTCCGTACTGAATATGGGATGCGGTGTAGAGGCTAGTTTCCTGAATATCTCGTTATGATCCAAGTCGCAGGCATATATTAATAAGGCGAGGAGACAATTACATGAGCAAGCACTGCAGATAGCTTCTCAGATGTGACTGACTGTCAAGCTAGGCGAAAAGAACTAAATGGACTACTCGCATTCTCGGGGTATAACAAAAGGCCATAACAACTTGGTCTCCAAAAGCAACCGATTTGCTTCTAACTCACCAAACCGACTACCAACCATTTTCTTCCGACACCTGGAACTCATTGAACCCCAACTAACACATGTGCAACCCATTGGAACAACAGCATGATTCCGATCCCAAACACACCAAATCTGCTCAATTGGGGATGACTTCCTGGATTACAGCCGCGCCCTCCCAACACACCAACTACTTCTGAAACACAGCATACATACAGGTGGGACCTAACTTGCCTGATGTGACACCGGCTGCTGCTCGAATAATCATACAATGCATGAGCACTATCATGGGACCTCCATATCGGCCGCCCCCGACTCCTCTGCCATTGCAGCTAGGGCCTTGGAGAGCTTCCTGTTGCCCATGTTCGTCGCAACCCTTATTGCCTTGATCTCCTGCTCCTGGAGGTCCTTTCCAAACATGTCAACGAACTCTGACTACTGCATCCGGTGTCGACGACTGGGATGAAGTCCAGCTCATGCATAAGCTTGAGTTGGGTGCACTGTGCCACCGGCACAGGGAGTCAACGAGCCGCTAGACGCAGGCTGGAGCGGGTGGGAACCAGTTTTCTTCTGCGTCCTCTAATCATGTCGGTGCATTTTGAATCAGTCGTCCACCTGGCAAGGCGACTAGGTTTTTTTTTGAGAAACCGGAAGGGCTGCAGCCCCTACAGAAATTTATTAAAGAAGTAAACAATGTTGGAACACGATCGCGAGTCGCGGATGCCAAGGTTTGCAATAGCAACAAGAACTAAAGGTTAATGAATCTTGTGGGCAGCGTGTAGGGAAAGAAGACGGGAAGCCTCTGCTCTGGGCGAAGGCCCAGAGACAGCGGCGAAGGCTCCCGAGCATAGGCGAAGGCTCTTGCGGAGCCAGTGGAGGCCGTGATCCAGGGGCTGAAGTGAAGATCCCGGCGAACGCCCCTCCTGGGCGGAGGCTCCGAGGGCCAGAGGAGCGCCCGTGGGATGGCGGCGTGGGGTCGTGGACCATTGACGGGCTCGCGGTAACGACCCAGCAAATAGAGGCGGTTGAGCCGAGAAGATACCCAAACTGTCCCGCACAACTTGTATTGTCATAGGTATATTTCGGGAATGTACTATGGTTGCCGGAGGACAAAGTTGTAATATGGAGCGGTACCTTGAACGCTCCTTCGGAGGCGCTCGTCTTTCACCAGACATTAAGCATCCCGAAAGCAAGCTACATCGGACGAATTTCGTCGAGTACACCCCAAGGGAGAACTCGAATAATCCACGTTTTTCCTTCAGGATTCAATAATGAGAACGAGTTTACAATACTTAGTCCATTTCATACGACCAGAGTTCTTATAAATACATTATTACAGTACCAAGTTCAGAGTGCGAAATTTAAACAGCGGAATTACAATAAACATCTAACGGTAGAATACAAGGATCCGTCCGAGCCCTCCAGAAGAATCCTCCACACAACAGCTACTCTTCAAGCTGCACCTGCAATAGGATAAATAAATTCTGAGTACACAATGTACTCGCAAGACTTACCCGACTAGTGAGAATAATTTTTCGACTCCAAAGAATATGATAAGCTTTTTGGGTTGCTGGGTTTCCTTTTTGCGGAAAGCAATACTAGTAGTGGATCCTTATGTATAGTTCTTATTAGCCGTCATGATTAGTTTATTATCTAACCATTCTAGGTAAGCATCTATTCTACTTTCAAGCAAGAGTTGAGCAAATAGATCCATTTCACCATCTTTTAACTTTTAGTTCTTACTACGGTGCTAGATTGTAGACAAGCTGTAACGGATTGCCCGGCAATTTGCGAATCAATATGCCCAGTTGGGTACCCCGAAACACACGCCCCGCTTGTACTCCAGGCACAAGTAGGACCAACCCATTACTTTCCTGTCAAGGGGTCCAGGTCCTCATCCAAACTTGGACTCCAAGTCCCCACACCTGAGTCCTAGATTCAGTGTGGTGCTTAGACCACCATCCACGCCTTCAATTAGTCGGTCCAGAAAGAGCCGGAACCCACGACAAGAGAGCAACGAGCCTTCCCTACTCCCATAAATAAGTATGTGCTCAGAATAATAAGTCTATGATATGACTAGAATTCAATGCAACGGTCGATCCTTAACCGACACGGATAGGGAAAACAATGTAACCAAGCTATGCCCCGTTGGCCACAGGACACAACCCCTTACACCCACCAATACCCGTACTATATCCCTGTCCGGTCTCCATTTCCTTTCACTATTTTATCATGAGTGATAATAATAATCACCTATTGTGAGTAATGGCAGGTTACTCACGCTACCGAAAAACCTAAGCATAGCAACTACTCAACCTTAGCTAGTAGGACTTATAGGTAGATATATCTATGCATGTAGTTTCAATATAATTCCTATAACATAAATGCACATCATATATATATTTTCAGTGATTATTCAAGATAAGGGTTATGCACCGGGGCTTGCCTTGGGCAGGCGCGGTGTCAGCTCAGTCAGTCTATGACGGCTCCGGGACCTCCTCCTGCACGAGGATCTTCTCCTCGTACTCTTCAATCACCTCCGCGTACTCCTGCTCACCCTCGGTCAGGAACTCCACCAAGTCGTTCTCTACATACATGCAATGACGATGCAACACCCAATATTAAGGCAATAGTAGTTCTTAAAATAAGAATACATCTACTAAGCCACTAAGCTAACTCTAATGACTAAGATACCGAGCTAATCATCATTCCCATCAAACTAGCATGGTTTCACCTACAAGTGCTACTTAGCAACTAAAATATATTCTTAGTCTTATTAACGATTTCCTATATACTACAACAAGAAGTACTTAGCTACCATATTTCTCAACCTATTCTAAGGCTACAAAAATTATAGTGAGCACATAATAATACAATGAATCTACTGTAAAAATTTTATGGTCAAAGCCATTACCAATTTGCCACAAAAATTCCTATAAATACTAATCTAAATAATACTAAACACTCACAAATGATTTAATAGCCGCTGGTATCAATATATATATATATATATATATATATATATATATATATATATATATATATATATATATATATATATATATATATATATATATATATATATATATGAACTAAATACACTAACAGATAGAGCATAATTTTAGAAACCTAACAAAATTGGTTTCACAATTTATGGACATCTACATGATTTTATATGATTTACCGAAGTCCAGCTTAGAATTATAAATGAAAAGCTATTTCTATTTTCCACGAAAAATCTAAACCGATTTCAGCCCACGCGGCGCAACGCGCGCGTGCGAGCATGAGGCGGCCCACAGACGAGGAGGCTTGCGCACGGGCACATATGCAAAAACACCCCTGGACTATGAGCAAAACAACCCACAGTCCACGTTACTTTTCCTATAGACAACACTTATGCTAAAAACCCTTGGACCTTTCTCCTTTTTACAACAGTGAGGCCCTCGGCCATCCATGTGTGCTCTGGTACGACGAGTAGTGGCATAGGCACCTACGCCGGCCACATGGGACCCCCACTAACCTAGCTACGAGGTCGACATTCACCTAGGGTTCGACGCGAGATGATGGGCGATAGTTGCGTGAGCTGGGACGCCGTAGAAGGACCTCTCCATGACGGCGGACACCCTGCGGCAATGGCGACGGCGTTCAGGTGAGCCACAGCAACAATCAAGGCAGTAGGGTAGCGGGTGAGCAGCGACAACTCACTGGTGACCTTACCAAGAAGTCGGCGAGACCGAAGACGACCCGAGTGAGGCTGGCCGTGTGCACATGGCGAGGCGAACGTCGGACCATTAAGGCACAGTCGCGTCAGTGGTGAGAAGGCAGCACAAAAGCTACGACTAACGTGAGCATGATGAAGAGGAAGCCAAGGCGAGCTAACGGTGCAAAGGAATTAGCGTGGGGAAAAGTGGTGGAGACTGGCCACGACACGGGTGGCGATGAGCCTTAACGGCCCGGCGGCGATAAGATTCCAAAATTGGAGCTTGCCGTGGCGCGAGTCAAGGCGGGGTGGGGTCAGATGGAGAGGGGGCATGAAGGCAAAGACGCGAGCACGAGGAATTGATGAGAGGTGCTCACTCTCTGGCTCATCCACGGCAGAAAGCAGAGGGAGGGAGAGACGGGCGCGGTAGTGGGTTTGGCTCATCCATGCCTTGGTGGGACGCGAGCGGTGGGACCGGGAGGCCCATGCGCCGACGCTAGCCGATGGACGTGTGCGCCCTACCGGCATGGCCCACGCGGCTGCAGTGCCATAAATGGCAAAGTGACGGCGGCGTGCATGGCCATGTGCAGACGGCACCCAAACGGACTAGGGAGGGGCAGCGCGATGCAGCACGCGTACTGGAGCGACACGACGGTAGTGGCAACGTCGCGACGTGAGATAGCAGTGGCGGATGCGATGGCTGCGTAGCGTGGGACGGGGCAGGGCAACGACGGTGTGACGGCGCATGGCCGGGAGCTAGCGGCGGGATAGTAGCGCGGCAGTGAGGTGGGGCAGCCTTGTGCCAGGGTTGTCGGCCACAACGGTCAGCCGAGCGTGGCCAGGTGCGCGCGCGGGCAGCCGGCGTGTCGATGTCGTGGCTCAGGGGCGCGGTGATCGTGCCTACGCGAGGAAACCGATCGAGGACGTGCCATGCACGCTTTTTAAAGCTTCCAAAACAACTAATCGGTTGGCCAAACACCCAAACCATCTTCACCATACTTTAGAGGGTACATTAGGCTACTAAAACAAGCCATGACACTATTATGCTTCTTAACTAAATTTTTCTACAAAAATTGATGAACAAAGCAATGTCTACCCTTTCCAAAGTTCAATAAATTTTTGTAAGTTTTGAGTTGAACTCTATTTCAAATTGTATTTCTAAGCTATTGGAAATCTTACCTAGTAATATCATTTTTTGACCGTAGGTATTTCATTGCCATCTACAAAGTTTATACTTTAAACTTTATTCAAGTATCACATACATGTTCTATAGCATTTTTGCTTAATAAAAATTGGTTCTAAACCCTAAGTGATATAACATGACTATTGAATGAACTTTCATTTCGTGTTTCCATTGATCGTTTTGAGTTATGGAAATTGATCTACACTCTTTGTTACATGCATTAACACATAAACATGATGCTCATGATATGTTTTAGTAAATGATTTACAGTGTGACACCGAGGGAGTTACAGTATAAGCAATAGCGAGCGAACACAACAAAGACAAAGTCAGCGATCAAAACCAATCAGACCTTCGTCATCGGCTTGGCCAGGGTCCGAAGGTCCTGCACCAACCGTAAAAAAAGGTGCCCGGGGGGCGGCACCCAATCCGACCCGGGCAAGGTCTAGCCCGGCAGTCGAAGGCATCTCCCTAGGCATGGGAGTCGCCATAGCTTTGGCCATGTCACCTAACAAAGCACAAACAACAAAAGCTTAAGCATAAGCACAAGGCTAAAGCATAGGAAATAGGGGACGTAAAAGTCAGAGAACACTCACTCGAGAATAGAGTGCATTGTGCCACATCCATCTCTCTGTCTTCCTCCCTGCGAGAACCAACTGGGGACGTCAGGTTCGAAGGCTGTGCCATAGGAGATCCTTGTTCCAATTCATCTTCAGACACCTCATCTAGAGGAGCCTTTTGCAGGGCGGTAGTCTGCACTCCCAACTTCAGTGTCCTTCGAGGGGGAGGCATCACCACCATCGTCATCCTCACCCTTGGAGCTGGACGAGTCATCGTCCAAAACACCAGGCATTGGCGCCACGACAGAGGCCTTAGCAGTAGCACCACCACCCATTTCTTAGAGAGTAACCCCAACAAAAGTATCGCCACCAAGATTGGCGGATGTAGCGGAATGCTCGCCATCCATCCCAGCACCCACGGAAGCCGAGCCTCCACCAACATTCTCCACAACCTCCTCATCGGCCCAGCGGAGGCAGCAATGGAGGCGACAGCTGAAGCGGCCGTGGTCTTTTGTTTCTTGCTGATAGCCTAAGACACGCTAGCCCCCTTCCTTTTCTTTGCCTCAGCTACAGCAGTTGCATTCTTGGTGGCAGCCTTCTCAGCTTTATCTTCTAGTGACTTATGTACCTTCGCATGAACATCATGCTCCTCATGATGGATCCTAGACTCCTCAAAGACACGATTAAGATGGGGCATCATATCAGTGATGGCCTTGTGCATCAGGTACTCCCTATCAGACATCTCACCGAGTATTTCTCGAGCCCCTGCCTCTGTGGACTTCATGACCTTTTTAGCAACCCGACCCTCCTTATTCTCAAAGCCAAATCAAAGGAAGGGAACCCCAACTCCTTCACCAAAGACAGGAAGGTTGACCATCTCAATAGTCATGGTGGGTCTATTCCTGCCAAGCGGCCAACAATTAGCTGCCACCATTTCCTCTACCAGATCTCGGCCTCTGGAGTACCGATAGGCCAAGGCAAAAGCCTTATCGTAGGCTTCACGCCCCTCAGAAGTCCCTGGACCCAGAGTTCCTTGAGTCAAAGGTTTTATCAGAGTCAAAATAGAAGCCAACGGGTAATGGGTGTGTTTTTCCCTTCGCTATCCGTAGAGGTCATGCCGCTGGTCTTGACATAGAACCAGTACTGCATCCAGCCTTTATTCCACTTGTTCTTCTAACCAAAAGAAGTTTCCAACTTCTCCCCTTTCTGATTCCTCTTGGGCATGAAAGCGCAACTCCCATACTAGGCTATCAACTAGCCTTCGCCCACCCGCTTAGGCTGGTGCTGAAGCTCATAGTACTCGCAGAAAGTACCAACATTAGGCTCCGCACCATAAGACAAGCAGGCCCAACAGAACTTACTCAAAGTAACAATACCGTTGGGAGTGAGATGATGCAGCTGTACCTTGAACGCATCCAGGACTTGACGAAGGAAGCACGCTGCTAGAAAGCAAAGGTCGCAAAGGAAAAAAATCTTGAAGACCACAACATCAGCGGCTTGCGGTTTAGGGATCGTCTCCCCTTGCGGAGGCTTCACCTTAGCCTCACCAAAGCAACCCAATTTCTGCAACTCCTCGATCATGTCCTTCGTCATGAGTGAAGGCCCAAAATCCCACTTCCTAGATGGGCCAGCCATGCCTCCTGCCTCCTCAGTGGTTATCAAATCGGTGACGGAGGCCTCAACTGCAGAAAGATCTTCTTCAAGCCCCAACGCCTGCGCTCTGGCAATCATACACTCCTCAAAACGTGCAGACCACCCACTCGCTCTAACGCCGAGAAGACGGCGATACGGACCGAAGAAAGTAGCCTAGAGGGGGGGAGGACTAACAGGTGAAGCCACTTCCAAGATTTAGCAACAGCAATAGGAAGCAAAGGCAAGAGACAACTAAGCAAAGGTTAAGCAAAGAAGAAAGAACTTAGAAAGCGGCCGTGGCGAAAGCCATGGCTCAGATGGGGATGGGGAAGCCTTCACCTACCGCTCCCTTATATAGTCCCCGCCCCGCCGTTTCAACTTCCGAGGCCAACGGTCGCATCCATTCAAAAACGCATCGGTTCCAGAGCCGCCTCGGCAAATCAGGTAGTGACATGTCACCAATGCAATGATCTGGTCCTGGCGACCTAGGGGGGAAAGGGGAGAAGCCTCCGCATGCGCCAGAGCCTCCGTACCTCAGAACCTGAGGACCAGATTTTGAGGACAAGGCCCACCAACATTAGACCATGCCCTCAAGGGGGGAACTGTTGGAACATGGTCGCGAGTCGTGAAGGCCAAGGTTCGCAATAGCAACAAGAACTAAAGGTTAACGAATCTTGTGGGCAGCGTGCATTGAAAGAAGATGGGAGCCTCCGCTCTGGGCGAAGACCCAGAGACAACGACGAAGGCGCCCAAGCGCAGGCGAAGGCTCTTGCGGAGCCAGCGGAGGCCACGATCCAGGCGCCGAAGCGAAGATCCCGCCGGAGCCCCCCCACCCCCCAAGCAGAGGCTCCAGGGCCAGAGGAGCGACTGCGGGAAGGCGGCACGGGGCCGTGGGTCGTTGACGGGCTCGTGGCAACGGCCCAGCAAGCAGAGGCGGTTGAGCCGAGAAGATACCCAAACTGCCCCGCGCAGCTTGTATTGTCATAAGTATATTCCGGGAATGTACTATGGTTGTCAGAGGACAAAGTTGTAATATGGAGCGGTAGCAAACAGTGTCCTATAAAAGGAGGAGTTAGACCGTGTAAAGAGAGAGGGAAGAGGGCATTTATGAAACTCTAATCGAGCCTGGGCCCACCTTTCACTCTTCCTACCTTCGCCTCTAGCATTCGACCAGGCGAAGGCTTCATTGTGTTCCGTCTGCTGGAAACACCAGTTTTTCCAACAAACAACTAGTTACAAAGAAACGAGAGATGCTAAAGGTTACAGAGGGGAAAAGAAAGTGGTACATTCAAGAGACAAAAAAAAAAGAAACAAAAAAGATCAAGCCAACGTTTTAATCAATTACATACTCTGAATCCATTGACTGAATAGATTAGAGACTTGATTTCACCCTTAGGGCAACAAGTCGAACTTCTTTGAAGAAAGAGGCTCTACACTCATGTAGACTCATCTGATTATTATTCAAGATGGCTTCATTCCTTCCTGTCCAGATTGTCCAAAACATCAAAATTACAGCAACCATGAAGAATTGAGACCTCAACTGCGCCTTAAGAGCTGTCAAGTTTTCAAAAGATCCCCCATTTTGCACAATATCCAAGTTGGCATACTACTATAATAGTTATCGGATTTAATAAGACTTTCTCATCATTTTTTAAATTAAATTAAACAAATTAACAAATATCAAGATCTATAAAGATGCTAAGTGGAATAAATGTTTAATCTCGCATAGGAAATGGATGGCTATTTTTGTCTTCATTGTTATGAGGTTGAGAAAGGTAGAAGCTAGGAACGCTCTGAACTAAGCTATACATATGTGATTAATATCACCAATTTTTTTAATTTAATGCTTTTTTCGTCAAAAATTTACACATCTAGGCGTCAAAAACCCATCTTCGGACCCTGAGCTCGGCACCATGGCCTACGGTGCCGAGGTAACATGTCTCGGCGGTTGAAGATCAGAATTGTCATGGCTGGCGATGTGGCGCTGACATAGCCAGCGTGAATCATGACACGGAGCTCTCAATTTAACCCAGCGCGCCTTAAGTTCTCATAACTTGGACACCCTAAAATTTTAGCACGAAATGGCTATTATTGGTGAGCTGCTGCAGATGCTCTAGATAATACGGCTCCGTGAGTGGTCGTGCGGGTCGTGCACTCGTGCTTTTTCTGTGTGCTCGTGTGTCTCAGCGGCGGCGGCTATAGCCCACAGCCACAGCTTTCCCGTGCCGACGGATGGGCTGAAAAAGTCGCGCTCCGATATGGACATGGATCGAAACGATGAGGTCATTCTCGGAGAGCAAGAGATGATTATCATGCATGGGGAGAAATTAACATCGATCTCTGCCTTAATTTTGACAGAATTATTGAACATTCAAATCTCAGTGCTACACACAGCTCGTCGGAGTTAATAAGCTATAAGCTACCCAGGGCAAGAAACGCATGCGCCGAGCCGCCGACTCGAGGCTCGATATATATATGGCCGCGGGCACGATGAGGCTGTCAAATAAGCCTTGCCTTTCTCCTGTTATTATTATCAAAATTTAGTGACGCAGACCGTCGAGTAAGAAACACAAAAAGTGTAGTAATCCGTAGCAGATGATGCTGATCCACACAAGTTCAAGTACTTTCCACGTAAGCAGGCAAAAGGCTCAGCGTGCCATGCACTTAGGCACGTACGAGATCGACCTCTATATAAGACCCGTTCTGACTCGTAAATCTTACACAGGAACGACAGGTAGCTAACTCGAGTACACTACTGCAGTGATCTTGAGCTGAAAAATCGAGGAAGAAATTAAATGGCAGGAACCTGCGGCGCGAGGCAACTTGTTTGCGTCGGGCTGCTGCTCACCGCCGTCGTGCTCGTGCAGCAAACCTGTTCGGCCCGTCCACTGCAGCAAGACGCGCCGGTTGCGGAGGCTTCCGGCGGCCTCCTGCACGCGGCGGCCGTGCAGGTTCACGTGGATGCCGGAGCGGCGGCGTTTGGCAACGGCGCGGCGCAAGGCCAGGGAGGTGACGCCGCCGGCATCGCCGTTCCATACGAGGATAAGCGGCTGAGCCCCGGAGGCCCAGATCCCCAGCATCACTAACGGTAGCCTGATGATTATCAACGCAAAGCGATCGATCGTTTCGTTCAGTTCAGTCAACCCAGTCTAGCAACTTTTCTTTTTTAAAGACTCGAGAAATATATCCAAATCGTGCATTTTGGATATATATTTCGTCGATCGGGTCCTTCGGAAAGAAAAGTTCCTAGAATATGGGCACGTTTGCAGCTTTTTATTTTAAAGATAATAAAGAAATAAGAAGATGTACTGCGAGACGTCCCAACGTATGTATCACTGATATGATATACTATATTGCATCTTCTGTTTATTTTCCACCCAATCATAGAGCATGCAAGTAAATGGACCAATTCACTGTTTTTGGGGCACTGGTACAGTGGATCTGCACCTGCACCAGCTGCAACTCAGTCACCCTTTTATCGCTCTGTTCGTTTGGCTGATAAGCCATGACTAAAAGTATCATTGACTAATTTGTTGTGAGAAAAAAATATTATTTATTAGCTAAAAAATACTGCTTATAAGCCGAGCCAACAGCCGAATATCTCCATGCATGCATCTTTCGGGGGGAAAAAATCATCAGCGTGCAGTGCTAATCTATCGGAAGCATACGTCCTGGACTCATGGGGCTCCATGGCCAATCGGAATCCGAAACGCGGACGGTACTCAGCCTGTTCGTTTGGTTGTGGCTTATCGTAAACGATCATAAATTTTTAGTCGAAACAGTATTTTTCTCTCATACAAATCCGCCAGCAGTACTTCTTCACGAACCAGCAACGATATAAACCAGCCAACCGAACAGGCTGACTATTTCTGGCCGACATGAGGCGGCCCACACAGACTGCTCCTGCTCGTTAATTTCGCAAGGTGCCGAGATTTGACACGAGGGGCACGAGAGCCATGACCGGAGTGGCCCGTGAGAACAATGATGCATAGTCAACGCCAGTACCATGGCGTCATCGACCCGCCGGAGGCAAAAATCGCTTTGGCGAAGACGACAAGCAGCAGTCGGTCCACTTGCCTGACCGATGTATCATGTATGCTGCCAGTGCCGGCCCATTTGGGTAGCTTATCTCGTATTTTGAGGAATAAAAAAAAATCTCAAATTTAATTAGATTTATAGAAAATAGTATTAACATTTATATCTCTAAATACAATTAGCATAGAAATATATGATGCGATTAATCTAATGATAATTATTTGATATTATAAATCTTAGTATTTTCACATATAGATTTGGTCAAATTTAATTTTGTTTGACTCCTCAATGCCAGATGTGCACTTTATTTTGGGATGGAGGCCATTCAAAATTATAAATCATTATAGCTTTTGTTTGAGAGTCAAAACATCTCAAATTTGATCAAAATTACAGACAGAGAATTATAAAGATTTATGACATTAAATAGATATTACTAAATATTATTAATGAAAAAATAATAATAATACCTATTTGGTATCATAAATGTTATTATTTTATTATATAAATTTGGTCAAACTTAAGATGTCTTGACTCTCTAAGAAAGCTAGAGTGACTTATAATTTGGGATGGAGTACTAAATTTGGAACCAGAAGAAGTATATGTTTAGTATTGGGGAGGGTACAATTAAGTTACCACATTCTTGGAGAAAGACTTTAAGATAAATGTTGATTTTTTTCCTCGAAAGGGCAGCGAGAGATTTGCTGCAAATATATTAGTAGGGAGGGAGACAAAGATAAATGTTAAAGTCTAAGCCTTGTTTGCCATAGCTCCATCTACCATACTTAGATCTAGAGCTTGTATG
Source organism: Miscanthus floridulus (assembly GCF_019320115.1). Lineage (NCBI taxonomy): Eukaryota > Viridiplantae > Streptophyta > Magnoliopsida > Poales > Poaceae > Miscanthus > Miscanthus floridulus. The sequence goes on from NC_089595.1 coordinate 103,898,414, forward strand.
CTAAAATGTAGAAATCTCACTACTCTATATTTTTTTGTTTTGAACATAAACAAAATAGTTCAACCAAACAACTAAAGTGTGTCCACAGCTATTGCTAGAAATATCAAGGTATACGAAATCTACAAAATCTTTTTTTGGAGCCGGAGCTCTGCCAATCATGACCATAGATAGTATTGGGTCGGGTTTGCACTTTGTTTTGTGAATGGGTAGGGTTTGCACTTTGTTTTGCGAATACAAATATAGACACTCATACATGAACATACACTCTCTCTTATGAACACATATCATATCCCTACGAGCACATCCGAAAGATTAAGATTGAGCTGATGGATATCAAGATTAACGTCTCACTGTTGGTGGATACGTCGCCTACGACTAAAAGAACAACGTTGTTAAGTCCTAAAATATGTCCAACAAAATGCGAGCATCCACATCGTCAAGTCAATGACTTAAATTCGGATAGGCAGGTTCTACCACAAGAAAATATAATCAGTTGATGCTCAGTTTGCAATATTTGCATCTCTTATTGTGCTAAGGACATAATAGTACCTAATCTTCCTGTTAACCAAGCCAATCCAGTTTAAGATTCATTTGGCCATTTTTAGGGTTTATTTGTGACTGCTTCATAAACTTCACCGTGAAGTTCAGCTCTAAAAAAACAGAAGTTTCTGGAGCACCCCCACAACTACACCTTTTTTTCTAGAGTGGAAGTTGCACCTGTTTAGCTAAAAAATGTAGAGCAGAACTGAAAAACGTAGAGCGGGGCATTCCGAAAAAGGCCCACAGTTGTTGAAAATATAGCGTTTAGAGTAACGCAAATTGCTCGTGGTAAAGTTTAGTGGCTTTGAGCATGCACACGTACTATTATCCAATGCAAAGCAAATGGCGGCTCACTGGCTCTGACCATCCAACGGGTCTCGCCTTTTCTAGCCACCGAGGCAGTCACTAGCGCCCAGAATCAGCTAGCCACGTCCGAGTCTCCAACACGCAGTCGATCGATTTGCAATGGCGAGATGTGAAAGCTCACTTTGTGCTCGCTGACCCGATCCACTTCTTCTAGTTTAGCATCTCCTGGAGTGCCAGTTCAGCACTGGTCCAGCGGAGTCTTTAGTTCTTTACCATCGGTTGGAGGCACTTTCAGTTAATTGTGCGGTCCGCCTCGAAATCTCTTCGACTGCGATATGGGATTTAACGCTCTCTATAAAGCAATTTCTACTTAAACTCCATGCTACTAGACACTAGTTGCATTCGAAAACTTAAACTGATGGAGAAGGATAGACGATATGTCAACAATCTTTCTTTTTCTTGAATAACAGTACAGATATAAACAACGCACATGTGTATATATGCATACCCACTCATTTATATTCCAATAAACACCTCCGAAGAAGTGAACCGACACATATCAATATTGATCAAGTCACGCTTGGCTGCTCTGTCACCGAAAAATGACATCGTTAAATACTAAAATAAACTAAGGAAATATGGGATATGCTATATTTCAAGTGGCTGAAATCTAACTTATTTTCAAGCAACAGCTAGCAGCCACTGGATTAACATCCAACGGCCACGATATATTTGTATTGATGCTACATGGATTGAAGAATAACGCACACATGTCGCCTGAACATTCAGGCGCCTGACATCTAGGAAACGTGGGAAAATATAACCACCCATGATAAGTCGAGAATTTAAATCCGGATGAACCGGTTTCAGAAGTGGAAACCTAAACAGCTGGTCGTGCTCAGTTTGCTGCATAATATGATTCAAGAGCTTCTAAGTTGGAGTCTTTCTAATTCTAATGGTTTAGACCTGAAAGTCAAATTGGTACGAGCAACAATTTATTTATTGAACGGAGCTGGGCCGATTTGGACTGAAACCATTAGTTTCTGTACTATATTGAGCTACTACATGCAGCGCTGCATCCTCGTATATATTTTAGTGATTTCTTCTGTAAAAGGAAGGTTCCGAGATCCAGTCTAGCTAAGGCCTTGTTTGATACGCAATCCACGTGTGTTGAAATTGATTGGAGTGAAATTAAACTAAATTCTATTGCATTTCACTCCAACACATATGGATCGAGATGGATACACATATATCCCAACAAAGCCTAAAAGTAGCACAATGCAATTGACCTTTCCAAATGGATTCGTAGCTTCAGACGATCGAATCGTCAAAAAGCCTTCTTCCTTTCCTTTCAGAGGGTGCAAGTTGCTAAAATACAAAGGGACATCGATCTATCGACAGAGATACCTACTTTTCACGTTCGTGCCCGTCAGGCGTGGAAAGCATATGGAGCTGGATCGTCGATGTGGTGAGCAGAGCATCCGTCTCTGCCAGGATCTGCTCTGTTCTTCGGCATGGTTTTGATCAACACAGTTCCTGTCTTTCATGTTTCATTCATGGTTTATAGAGCCTTTTGATCCCTGCTCGGCTGCACCCATGACCATGATCTATCTACTATACACCAAGGCTGGCACACAAACATCGCTGAGAACATGCATGCATGAAGCCGAGGCTGGGACACGGTGTGACAGTGTGAGCGCGTAACGATGAACCAGAAAATAAAAGGCCGGAAGCTTTGGGTGGCGAGTGGCAATGGTGGACACTCGGACGAGCGCGAAAGGCATTCTCTTGTCACGACGCGCCTTCCAAGGACCTATAAATATCAGGTGATTCCCGGCGCACATGGCCACCACCGCGAGCAGATCAGGTCAGGTGTAGTAGCTACTAGCTAGAGCTTTGACTCGTTTTTTCAAACGCGAGAAACTGATTAAATTCTCGACGACCGAACCATCTCCGATGGCTGCTTCTCGCGTCGTCGGCATTGCGCTCCTGGTGTCCCTAGTCGTCGCCGCGGAGCTCGTAGCCATGCCGGAAGCTCGCTTGATCCAGCGCGCCAGCGCCGGCCGTGCGGTGACGAGTGACGGTGAATCGGCTGGCCTCCGACGGCCGTCCAAGTGGAACAGGGGCAGGGTGCTCGGCGGAGAGAAGAGAAGCGTGCCCGGCGGCCCGGATCCGCAGCATCACAACTAGGTAGCCGTGGAGGAGATGCGGTAGAACTGACACCGCTCCCAACTATGAACAAGGAAACCGATGGATGCCACCATGGGAAACTAAATTCTGCCCGTAAGGGCATGTACTCTTCTGATATTATTAGACATTTGTTTATTAGGCATAATAATACTCTTATGATATTATTAGGCATCCTAATAATATCAGAAGAGTATTATTAGGCATGCTGAAGAACAGAAGAGTACAAATGCCTAATAATAATACTCTTCTTATATTATTAGGCGTTTGTTTATTAGGCATAATAATATTGTCACGTGTGTTAAACTGATGGATGCAATTGTGACGTGTCTTACGGTATTATTAGGCATTTGTTTATCTCGCAGAGAAAACCCTATGTAAAAGGGTGTTACTTCATCCATGTGTTCTTGATTGAGGTGGGGGCTTTCAGTGTTTCTGACCATTTGGTCGATTATTGTTTTTTCCGACAGCAAATGTCGTCTGAATTTATTTTACTCTTTGTAGTATAGTATGCCGTATGTTAAACTTTTTCTGTCTTATTGGAAAAAACTTGCATTGCTCCACACTTTATATCTTGATCTGTTCAAACCTACTCCTATATTTTTCCAAAATATAGTGTTTAGGTTTCTCATAAATCATTACATCAATATCTTCAAGTTGGACCGGATTTAAAGAAATACATAGCAATAATGTTTTAAGCACGAAACAAATAAACTATAATAGTAAGTACAACAACCTATCGTAATGCAGGACAACTCAGTAAGCAAGATGAGATGGGGGAGAGAAGGGAGCAGAGAGAGGGTTGCTTGTCGCTAGATTCAACGCTCAGCTTGAAAGTTGAAACGGATGGCTATGTCATTGTGAGGCCATGACAAGCTCAAAGACGCGCCGCTGGGTTCACACCTCAGTATGTTGTGGCCTAGTGGACTTAATGAAAGGATAAAAAAAATCTGTAAATAGACTAGACCCAAGTATATATGCAACAAAAACCTTAAACCGTCTCTCGGCACCCCCTCACACGCCTCTCTCTTTCCTCACTCTCCCTCGTGTGCCCACCTCCTCTCCCACCACCGCTATTATCCTCTGCAATGGCAACGATCAACATCAACTCCACTGATCTGTATAATTATATTGTACTACTGTTATTTATTCTCCACAGAAACTAAGAAATAATAATTGTAATATAATTATTAGCTTCATGATGCAAGCACCACACAGGACCGCGTGGCAAGGCCACGCAGCTTTCTAGTACTAGAGTATCTAAGTTCCCAGGAATGACATTTTTTTTTCAAAAAGCAACGACCTTCCCGTTTGTAGGAAATTTACTCGGTTATACATTGGATTCGTATCTGAACTATCCTATAGAAGCCAAAGTCACATGATTTGGCTGCAGTGGCACCTCAACGATTCACGTGGGTGGTCAAGAATTTTTTTACCTAGGCACATGGGTGACAGTTTAGTTTATGGACTAGTGTTATTATTGCGTTTGAATTAATTTTTTTCATTTTTTAGCCAAATAGGAGGCGGAGTGCCCTTACTACTTTATTGAAAAGTTAAATGCACCAATGGTCCACTAACTTGATAGAGTGCACCACTTAGGTACATAAACTTTGAAAACACATTTCTGGATCACCTAACTTGTTAAGTAGTGCACCATAGGTGATGTTGCTTCGTCAGCATTTTCTTGCCGATGTGGCAATGCCATCGTGGCATGTGTAAACTGTGGCGCTGACTGTGTCTCTCATATTGCATTTAACCCCTCGTATATTTCATCATCTCTACTCACTCATCTTTCCTTCTCTCTCGATGCTCTTCTTGTTCCTCTGTCTCTCTAATTTCATGCCTCTACAACGGCAACAGTGACCCCTCACCTACCGCACGGAAGCATAGGTTGCACACAGGCAAGGTCGTGCTCTATTCAGGACGTCAGCCGGCAGCCACGCTCTTGGTCGAGATGGCCAGGCCACGCTTGAAGCCCGCCTTGCACTCGATATCAGGCAGGAGCGGAGTCAGGATTTAAGCATATGGGGTGTGGGGGTGTTCAGGCAAACAACAATCATTCATTATGAAATATATACAACGAGAGCGTAAATAATAACCAAATAAATGTTTATTTTACAATACAAATGAAGGCTAAAACCAAAATATTAAATATTACAAAGAAAATGGGAACAAATTTAATTACACCGTGGTGTCTAACCTGCACTAAAAAAGAATCAAGGTAATAATAAAAACAAAAGAGATGAGATGAAAAGATGAAAGGAAAAATAATCCTAAATAAAATAAATGTCGTTGAGATAGATGTGAAGAGAATAAACAAGGAAAACACTGACGATATTTATTAACTAGCTAATTATGGGTGTACTTAGCAATCAACCTGTAGGTAACAAAATCACAATAAGAACAAAAGAGATGGAGAAGATAATAAAAAGATCAATTATAGATTATATAGATACTACTATAGATTAACACGGAGAAAAATAAATAACTTAGACAAATATTAGTTTAGTTAACTAGCTAGTAAGTTATTAGAGATTATCTAGCTAATGGAAGGGGTATTGTGGGGGAACCAGATGTTGGGGGTGCCCGGTGAAAACTCTACTTTGGTTTTGGTGAATTGATGAAACCACTCTATGTGCTAACCTTTGCTCTAAGTGAGTATAAGATAGGTTAGTACATATTTCAAGTGGTGAAGCAAATGGATGAAGATCATGAAGATGGTGGTGATGACCATGGTGATCAAGTGCTCGGGGTTGGAAAAGAAGAAAGAGAAAAATAAAAGGGAACGGATCGTGTGCAAACTAAGCTTCCCGTGTAAACATGTAAACTAGCGACGTGGGCTCTAGGATCGTGATCTGATGGCTCCTGAGAGAGGTGGGAAATATTTGCACTTAAACGCCCGCAGCATCTCACCGGTTCGTTGAATTTTTTCACGTGACCCCCTCCTCCGTTTGGCCGTCAGTCCGCCGTTCGGGATCGCGATCTCGCGATCGTTACGTACGCGAAACATCGATCGGTCGCGATCGTTACGTTACGTACGCGATTCCCCCCGATCGATCGTCACCTGGATCGCGCCGCCGCCCAACATCGCGGTCCTCGGATCGCCGCCGCGCCGTGCGCCACCACGGATCGCTCGACTTCCTCCAGTCGCGCCTCATCGCAACCGGCCACGACATCCCGCCCACGTCCGGTCGCTCGACGAACAAGGCCTGGTTCGCCGCCGGTCACGTCCGTGTCCCGTCCCCTTTTCCAGGAGCTCGCCGAGGTGGTGGTTCAGGCCTGACGATGGGACTAGATCATCTGCTGGATTCTGAACGTTCTCCCTTCCGAGTGTGTTCTCCCCAATGCTTAATTCAAACAAGCGAAATTCTTTGCTTAATGCAATGAAATATTCAGAGGACACAAGACAAAGTATAAACGACATGTTTAAAAATATCCAGTAACATAAACCTTCCATGTCTTAACAAAATGAACCTAGAAATATTCAGAGCTCACTAATTGCTTGCATTTTCCACACCATTGAGCGGGCAATTACGTGCGTCATGAGCCACTAATTGCTTGCATTTTCCACACATCCGTTTTCTGGGCGCCTTCTGCTCCTTGCCCTTCTTGATTCTTTTGCTTCGCCCTCTGGAGTTGATATCATTTGGTGGATGTATCTCAACTTCTTGTGGAATTTTTCCACCAAGGAACGATTCGAACTCATCTTGTTTACTGGCTGTAGCAGCAGGAACGATATTTTGAAGAGGTTGTACAAGGTTTGATAAGCTAGAATATAAAAATTCTATTCCTTGTTCAGAGTTCTTGGCCATCTGGATTAGCTCTTCAAACTTGTTACGTGAATCTGAAATTTTTCTCGCCATTGCTTCCTCCACAGGATCTTTAGCCTTTTCATCCAGTAGGTTACCTTCCTCATCAAATGTCACTTCTCTATGAAATAAAACAACCAATCAGAAATATTGCACATGTAAAAACAGTCCGTCTATATAAAACAAAACAACTCTGTAAACTCACCTTTTACACCTCATATCCCACCTTTTTATAAAATAAATTGGTGGTATCTCATTTTGTTTTTCGCCTCTAAGCACTTGAATGATATGACGACATGGGATGCCATAGGACTCATAAAATTTGCAAGAGCACATACCAAACAAGTTTGATTTGTTCATTTGAACTACTCGCTCTTTACCAGATTGGCTGCTAATAGTGACAATTTTTTTATCATCATTCTCTGAAATTCCTTGAATAATGCAATGGTCTCTTGCAACCATTAGTTGTTCCTGAAACTTGTTGAAAATTTCATGAGTATATACAACACTACACTGCTTCTCCATGACCCAAGGTGTCATCAATGTACGGTTGGAGTGAAGACTTTTATTGTCGGCTATCAACTCCTCTTCGCGCTGGCACTCCAAAGCTGTTGAAAACCTCAGCCAAAACTCAACAAAGGATAATTTTCGATGAATGAAACGGTTAAAGAAAGAATTTGCACTTTCCGATCGTGATGTAGTCCTAAGAAGTCCTGCTAGAGGTATGTCCATAAAGTATGCTGGGATCCATGATTCTCGGCTGGCGAACTTTGTGGAAAACCACTCATTTTCAGTGAGCACATACGTTGTCATGATAGAATTCCATTTAGACTCAAACTCATCTGAATTCTCGGAGCCCCAAACACACTCGTTTAATAATTTCCAGAAGTCCTCATCATTTTTTATGTCTGGCCCAACCTTCTCAGGAACCTTATCCATGATATGCCACATGCAAAGTCTATGAGTTGTATTTGGTAGAACCTGAGCAATAGCAGCCTTCATGCTCGCATCTTCATCTGTTATGATTAGATGAGGTGCTACTCCACCAGTAGCCTTAAGAAAGGTCTGAAACAACCATACATATGAGTCGATCTTTTCATCAGCCAGAAACGCTGCGCCAAGGAAAACACTTTGCAAGTGATGATTGACCCCAGTGAATGGCACAAACTTCATATCATATTGGTTGGTAGTATATGTAGAATCTACCGAAAGCACATCACCAAAAACACTGCAATTTTTTCTACATGTGGCATCTGCCCAGAAGACACGCACAAGTCGTCCTTCTTTATCCACCATAAACTCATAAAAGAAGGCAGGATTTGCTTCCTTCTTTCGCTCAAGTTGATGCACAAACATATGTGCATCAGCATCTTTGATTTTGGTCCTCAGGTCACGGTAGTAGTTCTTCAAATCCCTCAGCGTGCAACCAACATGCTTAAATCCACCGTCAGTGACTTGGAGAAGTCGAAATGCCTGTGACGTGCCAATGCTAGCCTTATGACAGTTGAACAAAGTACTCTTTGCCCTCTCACTAACTTGACGGTTGGATCGTAGCAGGTGCCTCTTATCTGGCGACACGAAAACATGATTGTGCTCCTCAACAAATGACAATATTTGATACTTCTTCTCATTGTCAAGCTTGACAACAATATGAGCCTCACAACCACATCGGGTGTCCATCACATTTGATGTCTTCTTTTTTTTCCCGGGCTGCTCACTAACTTCTTCTTCGCTCTTCTTCCTATATCCTTCATTTGAGCACAAATACCTCTGGTACAATATTACCTCATTCTCCTTCCTATGTGCACCAACACGAACCGAGAAACCAGCATCGTGTGCATAGTCTTTGTAAAAAATCTCCGCAGCCTTGAGTGTATCAAAAGTCATTCCCACCACAGGCTTTTTATTTGCTTTGCACTTATCTGCTATATTAGGAGAAGGTATAGTCCGTGGTGTGCTTGGTTCCTCAACGTGGGCTACAACTCCAGCATCGACGTCCATGATGGACAGGACTGCATGTTAACGACGACATTACCAATGAGCGTAGTCAATGTGATAGTAAAGATGAAAGTTTTGTAGAAAAAACAAACCTGCATCGGGGCCGTGTGTTCCTGGGATCATAGGCAGCATTGCGGCGGCGTTCGTGGCCAACGACGGAGGCGAGCCCGTGCTCAGCGTTAGGTCGGAGTTCGTGAGCACCATCGGAGTGGAGTTCGTGGCCATCGGACGGGGGTCCTTCGTCTCCACGGTGGACGCTGCCGGATGGGGCTCCATCATCACAGTATGACCTGCAAGTTTTCATCATATGCACTGTGATGAAATAGTTTGCGGCTGCGGCGCGAGTTTCTGCAGACATAGGGCAGAGGAAGGAGAGATGGAGGGGCTGACTAAATCGGAGATGGAGGGTCTCACGTCCAGCAAGATCGCCGGCTTCGTGGTGGATGGCCCTGCTGCTCCAGCGACGACGTTGCAGGCCCTCGTGGTGGCTTCTCGATGCGACCCAGGCCGGCGACGAACAAGGCCGGCGGCGCAAACCAGGCGAACCAGTCCGGCGGCAGCGCGATGTTGGGCCGCGGCGCGATGTTGGGCGGCGGCGCGATGTTGTGCGATGTTGGGCGGCCGCGCGATGTTGGGCGGCGGCGCGATCCAGGCCGGCGCGGCGGTCGCGATCCAGCGAACCGCGATCCAGCGAACCGACGAAGCAAACTCGCGATCCAGACGACGGCCAAACGGAACGGAGGACGGAACGGAGGAGGGGGTAACGTGAAAAAAATCTACGAACCGGTGGGATGCTGCGGGCGTTTAAGTGCAAATATTTCCCACCTCTCTCAGGAGCCATCAGATCACGATCCTAGAGCCCACGTCGCTAGTTTACATGTTTACACGGGAAGCTTAGTTTGCACACGATCCGTTCCCAAAATAAAATGGGCTCAAGGCAAAAGTGATAACCATAGGACCATTTTATTTTGGTGATCAAGATACTTAGTAAGTGTGATCACATTTAGGATATATAGTCGTACTATTAAGAGAGGTAAAACTCGTATCGAAATACGGTTATCAAAGTGCCACTAGATATTCTAAATCATTGCATATGCACTTAGATTCTAGTGAGTGCTAACACCCTTGAAAATATTTGTGAAAATATGCTAACACATGTGCACAAGGTGATACACTTGGTGGTTAGCATATTTGAGCAATGGTGGCAAAGTTGAAGTTGAAGAGGCACTATTTTTCAGTGACCGGACGCTGCTCAGGCAGTGACCGGACTCTGTGCCTGTGTTTGATCAGTGTTGCGCAGTGAAGAAGCAGCTAGGGTCTTTGACTAGACGCTGAAGGAGTAGACCAGACGTGCAGGGGGTGCGTCCGATAAACGCTGACGTGAGTTGGAAGCTGAGGCAAAGGAGGACCGGACTCTACTATGCGTCCGGTCGTGGTTGAGTGGATGCGTCCGGTCGAAGAAAATCGGTTCTGGTGCCTTACTGGACACGACTGGACTCCACGTGGTGGAGCGTCAGGTCATCTAACGAGCGCATTAGGTCAACATCTTGGTGGCGCAGGCAAGTGAGCGAGCAGATGCTGGTGCGCCACGTCCGGTCATGCGTCGCTGCATCCGATCTTAACTTAACCTTTGACATGACTGAGCTAGCCGTTGGGATTGAGCGACACACGTTTGAAGTAGGGACACGTGGCTGAAATCCAGTGACTGGACGTTGGTGTGCGTGTGTCCAGTCACCTTGACCGGCGCGTCCGGTCGCCCCGATTTCAGCACAGTGGGGAGCCTAACGACTCTATTTCGTGGGGGCTTCTATTTAGGCCCCATGGTCTTCATGTGCTCACTCTCTTGACTATTTCTATTGAGAATACAACCTTGTGAGCCTAACCATTTGTGGGGGTATGACCCTCGGTATCCACAGGACAAGACATGGTCTGCACCATCAAAGGTGGCCTAGCCCACAAGATCAAGGCGTGCGGCGCACGGCACTAGTCGGCGTGTACCGTAAGGCTACAAGAAGACATTGTAATACCAAATATGATATTTTTCCTTATAATTCTACCCCTCCAGAGTATATAAAGAGAGGCAGAGGTCCCCTAGATGATATATCGAATCTAAACACACGCAATACAATCCACAAAGACACATGACATAAGGTATTACGTCAAGCCGATGGCCCGAACCTGTCTAATCGTTGTCTCTTGCGTTCTGTGTCACCAACCGGTTTCCTCACGCGCACCTCCACCGATTCATCTACTACCGTGGGCATACCCCTCGGTAGATTGCCAACCAGATTTCGTCGACACCATTCCTCTCTCACTCATCTTGATTGATTGATTCATCATTTGGTGAGATTGGAGAGTATTCAAGTGCATTGCTTTGAGTTATTGTATCTAGAGGCACTTGGCGATTGTGTTTTGCCATGGATTTTGCTTATTACTATTGGTGGTTACCGCCACCTAGACGGCTTGGTGTAGTGAGGATCGTCGAGCGGAGGAAGGTGATTGTCTTCGGCTCCGATCATGGTGATTGTGAGGTGTTCTTGTGCCTTCCCCGACGGAGTGCCAAAGGCAACTCTAGTGGATTGCACGTGGCTTGTGGATCCTCATCTTGTGTTAGTTGTGCGGAACCCGGTTACGGGTTAGGCATGTGGTGCCTATTAGCACGTGAACCTCCAAGTGAGTGAATCACCACAACGGGGACTAGCTTGTTGGGAAGTAAGTGAACCTCGGAGAAAAAAAATCATTGTGTCATTATTTGTCTCCTTGGTATTCTTTGGTATTCATTGATTGATCACTTACCACGGCGATATATCTCCTCTACCACTCTCTTGCATTACTTTGTGTATTTACCTTGTGTAGAGCTTGTGGTAGTTGTAGCTAGTTGTGTAGCTTAGCTTCTTAGTTGTAATTAGTGCCTAGCTAGCTCAACTAGTGTAGAGAGTACCGACATAGCCCATGAGTGCTTAGTGATCATAATTGACTAGAATTATTGGTAGGTGGCTTGCGTTTTTAGTAGGCTAGCGCAACACTTGCTTCATCTCATAATTATCTAACCTCTTGGCTTAGTGTTGTTGTAGATTTTTATAGGCTATCCACCCCCCTCTAGCCATTAGGACCTTTCACCCGGCCCCCCTCAGCCCCTCCCTCCCTCCCTCCGCCACCAATGCCAGGGTGTTGCTCTTCGCTACGTTCCCACGCGAGCCGATGACTGTGGCCACACTGATAGCGCCCAATGCCAGCGGTCCTATCCCTTTCCCTCGAGCTCCATGTGAGACAGCGACTCTGCTCTCCTACTTTGACCCTGTGTGAGCGGGCGATCATGGCCATGCCACCACATCACCCCCCCCCTCCCACACCTATGCCACCATAGCACACAATGGCTCACCAACATCCAGATGTGGATGTTCTTGAAGGCCAACATGGTGTGACGATGCTTGGGCGTGGGGCTGGGTTAGCATTAGTAACAAATTGTTGCCATTGCTTCCCATGCGTTTGGCCGCCATACTATGCCGCTGCTTGCTCTACGCCCAAGTGCGATGCAGGTGTGTTGTGCACGATGCCATGGCTAAGGAGGAGGGTTGGCCTCCTCTGCTGGAACACTGCCTCAGCCTCCCCCAATGGGTCCATGCAGTCAGATCACGTCACCTGGGTGAAAGGATCAAGATGCCCAAGAGGGGGGGGTGAATTGGGCTAATTCTAAATTTTCTTGCAATAATCAAATCCTACGGATAGCCCAATTAACCCCTTGTGCCTAGAAAAGTGTTTCTATCAAATTAACGCACAAATGACTTGCACCCTATGTTCCAAACTTACTCTAGCATAGCAATTCTATGAATGTAAAACAAGTATTGAATTGCTCAAAGTAAATACTCAAAGTAAGTGCTCAAATTAAATAGGGAGAGAAAAGGAACGCGGCGATGTTTTGCCGAGGTATCGGAGAGTCGCCACTCCCCACTAGTCCTCGTTGGAGCACCCGCGCAAGGGTGTAGCTCTCCCTTGATCCGCGCAAGGATCAAGTGCTCTCTATGGGTTGATTCTTCGACACTCCATCGCGGCGAATCACCCAAAGCCGCTCACAACTTGAGTTGGGTCACCCACAAGCTCCGCCGGGTGGTCACCAAGCTCCAAATCACCACCAAGCCGTCTAGGTGATGGCGATCACCAAGAGTAATAAGCACGAACTCTCACTTGACCACGCGAAGCCTAATGAGAAGATGGATGCACACTTGTCTACTCTTGATTCACTAATGAGGTTTCACTCTTGGATTCTCAAATCACAAACACCTCACTAGGACCTTGCTCTTCTTGGCACTCACAAACGTGTTTCTCAGCTGTTGGAATGAGCAAAAGTAGCTCCACTCACGAGTGGAGCTTCTATTTATAAGGCAGCCTGAAAAACGAACCGTTATGAGCTTCTGTGGGGTGACCGGACGCTTCGATCATTTTGACCGGACGCTCCGGTCAGTTCAACCCGCGAACAGTTTTCAAGTGATGACCGGACACTGTCAGGGTCCGGTCAGTACCGACCGGACGCGTCCGGTCGCTCTTGGATGCATACTGTAAATGACCGGACGCTGGATACTCAGGGTCTAGTCACCACTGACCGGACGTGTCCGGTCGCACTTTCTCAAGTCTGGACCCTTACTGGAGTCGACCGGACGCTGGCCCTCAGCGTCCGGTCACACGACCTTCCAGCGTCCGGTCACACCAGACTTGTTCTTCACAGTCAAATGAACTGATCGGACCTTGCGGCCAGCGTCCGGTCATACCGGAGCCAGCGTCCGGTCAGTATTTGACCCTCCATTCACTTCCAACTTTCGATCATATGTGAATGAAGTTTGCTCCAAAGGTTTTTAGGCATTCATAGGAGCTACCTAGAGCTAGTTTTCACAAGTGTGCACCACACCTAACTCACTAGACTCAACTAGGTCAAGCTACCCGTTCATACCCCCTTTATAGTATAGCCAAAGGAAAAAATAAAGTCCTAAACTACTCTAAGTGTCTCTCCAACTTCAATTGACACTTAGAACTAGTTATCCTTAACCTTGTCGTCCATCCTTTGAAAACCAAAATGATTTTCATCGTAGGGGCATGACAACCTCGATTGCCCAATTAATCTCCATTACCATGACCTAACTTAATTGCCTCTGCAAAACACACGTTAGTCATAGTAATCTTGTATTGACATTAATCACCGAAATCCACTTAGGGGCCTAGATGCTTTCAATCTCCCCCTTTTTGGTGATTGATGACAATACCACCTCGAGTATGTTATGGAGTGAGGTTTTTGAAGGGCTTGGTTCATATAAGCTTTTGTCGATAAGAGCAAAAGAGTTAGGCAAGTTGATATGACCCAAGCCAACACAATGTACTCAAAGAATATGAATTAAGCAAGAGTACGAGTAACAAAGCTCATTTGCTTCGAAGTATAAATGTGGAAGCAAAAACAAATGAGCATCACAAGTGATATGACATATAGATAATGCAAAGTAGAGATCACACATGTCAACTATCACAATCATGTAGATAGCACTATCACATATATATAATAGTATGCATGAAAGTAAACACACGAATGCATAAGTAATAGTGTACCACACAAATAAAACTCCAAATGTATATAATAAACTAATACTAGGTAACTAGCTCCCCCTAAAACTCGCTCCCCCTGAGTCTATATACTCAAGCCCTCTCCCCCTTTGGCGTCAAACACCAAAACCTAAGGGTCGGTCGGCGGGGCTACAGCGGACGAGTCGGGCGCTGAAGTACGTGGAGCAAGATGGAACTAGGCGCCATCATCATCTGACCCTGAGCTCTGAACTGACTGACCCTCTAAAGTAGGAAGTGTCGCTGAAGCGGTCTGGGTCTGAGCTGGGGCTGGTGCTGCCTGGGAAGCTACTAGTATGTCTGTCGTAGGATCTGACGAGGCGACAAACGAGGGGAGCCTCTGAGTAGTCACTACGACTGGAGCTACTGTAGACGGACCGGCGGTATGCATATGAGGCAGAGTAGGCATGCCGGTCAACTCGCTGAAGGATGCTCCAAGACTCCTAGAGACTGACGTCTCAGGCACGAATAGCGAGGAAGACTACTCTGGTGTGAAGCCCGTCTAAAATGGAGTGAACTGCGGGGCTACCATGAGTGAGGCTAACCACTGGGACACCTATATAGGAGGTGAAGCAAACTGAGCTAGAGGCTGTCCCTGACTCTAGAGCCCACTGGGCTGCACTGCTGGAGTCGTCGAAGTGGTAGGAGGCTGTGCAAGCTGGGGCGAAGGCTGTGGCAGTGGGATCCCAATGGCTGTCACTACATGCTGCATGAATCCCATGAGCTGCTACTGCATAAGTAACTGCTGGTGCTAAAGGAGCTGCTGCTGTCGTTGGAACTCGTCCTGACGAGCCTGAAACTGTGCGAAGTTGGCAGCTGTCTCCTGTGCCTATCGTGTCTGATCCTACTACATCCGCTCAAGAATAGCAATGAGAGCAGGGTCTGTCTATGGAGCAGGTGGAGCAGAACTGGAGCTACCGGCCTCTGCATCGTGTCTGCGTGGAGGCATCTAAGGTATAGGCTGGTAGTCGTCGTTAGAGCTGTCACTGTACTCGCTCACCTCCTGCTGTGCCTCTAGCTCCTCCTCCTTAGTGGCTGCAATCCCTCTGATGATCTCATCCTGCTGAGCTACGGACTCTGGCACGTCGGGACGATGGCTAGGCTGTCTGGGTGCCTGAGGAGTGGTGTGCCTGATCCTCTATGATAGGTTGTAAGCTAGGAACTCTGTGGTGGCACCTGTATACTCATCCATCATGCTAGGGGGCTTATCAAGCACTACTCTGCAGATGAGGAACGTGATCCAGTGAGCATAGGGAAGCTGCCTGCAACCCATGAATCCCTTAGCTATCGTGTCCTCCATCTCTAAAAGCAGGAGATCCTAGATATCAAATACTGTCTGCTGCATGATGGCATTGAGAAGCCATAGCTATAGCGAGTCAGGCCCTCCCTGTATCCCAACCTGGGAAGTAGTGTCCTCCTGATGATGACCTCTAGTACCCTCGCTGTAGGAGTCAAGTCACTAGGGTTCTTGCTCGACCCCTCTCCAAACGGCTCCTTGAAGCAATGTCGCACTAAATCTATAGGGGGCACCAACCCTCCATGAGGACGCCTGGGAGGCTCCTGCTATCCATAACAGACCTCATGCATCTTGACAGGCTGCTCCTGTAGCCTCAGTATCTCTCTGACTCTGCCACTCGTCACTCTATAGTCTTTGCCTTTGAAGGCAAAGTGAATGAATCTGTGATGTGGATCAATGTAGAGCGAGGCATAAAACTGACGGACCCAAGATGGTACATATATCCTCGTCCGTCCAATCAGATCTGACAGTCCTGGCAAATATGACAAGTATGGCCGAATGCTCTCTCCGGCTGCTGCCACAATAGACTCTATCTGATAGACTCTCTGAGATCTAAACACTGCCCCACTGTTGAGATAAGCATTGTAAAAATCCTCCTACAGTGGCGTGTAGAAACCCTCAGCTGCTCTCTCATCCCTCCTCGGAGGAAACGAAACCTCAAACTCAACAAATCGTAGCTACTGAACCTGTCTGGTGGTGGCGGCCCTCAAGTCGAGGTGAACCACTGGAGGCGGACCCTGAGGTCTGGGCGGAGGACGTGAACCTCTGCACTGTGTAACTGGCCTCGGTGGACTGTAGCACTGGTACGACTCGAGCGGCGTAGCTGAGGTGCCGGCTCGGTCTCCTGACCCTCCTGAGTCCCCTGGGCTGGCTGAGGCTCTGCTGGTGGGGGCTGCTGCTGAGCTGACAGACCCTCCTCAATGGCAACCCGTCATCCTGCAAACGTGGCAGTCCTAGCTGGACTCCCGTGATGACGCTCAACATCCTCAATCGTAGCTCTCAGTGCTGGTGAAACCGACTGATCTACAATGACAACACCACTATGGGCACCACCTCTCTCAGCACGCTCTGCGGCCTCTACAACAGCTGCTGCTCTTGCTATCTCTGCATCGGGGTACTTCCGCTTCTTGGATGTCACCTGCTTGGTTGACTTGCCCTTAGATCTGGCTGGCTGGCGAGGCGGGGGCCTCCGATCATCATCACCTGGGCCACCACCAACGTTCTTGGTGCGAGCCATCTAAGCTGTCAAGATGGTGAACTGCCGCTGATGAAGATCAACTATCAAACTGCTGCTTTCGAGGCTTGGCCTCGATCCTTACTCGCGAGCTTGGCTCCGAGTTGACTGCCAACTGCCACAAGAACCACAACGGAACCGACTCACTGCACGATAGAATAGATGGATATACAAATAAATACCATATGTCTAATAGATGCGAAACCCTAATAGAGAAAGCAATGTAGATGCGAGTTTGAATCGAATGGCTTTCTACCTGACGATCAGCGATCCGAGAAAAGATAAGATGTCACGCGGGGGATCCTCGGAACCGAGCTAGGGTTAGGTCAATCGAGGCACTGCGAGGAATTGGTTGTGGATCAGTATGAAGTACGGGTTGCAGCACAAAATATGAGTAGCCTGAAGAATCGGCAGAAAAGGAAGGCTTACCAAGGGTTAGGGCTAGATGACTCCAGCAAGCTTCGGCGGCTTCGGTGCGGGCTTAGCTGGCTTGGTGGCGTGCGTGGCCGGCGCAGGAAGCTCGGCTGCTGGGCACGGCCGCTGGCGTGGGGTTGCGCTAGAAAGCCCGGGCGAGGCTGGCTAGACGGCGGTGCGGTGAGCTTGAGCGCAAGGTGGCTGGTGCGGTGCTGTAGAGGCGCGGCGAGGCTGTAGCTTGGCGGCGCGGCGAGCTTGGGCGCGAGGAGGCAGTGGCGCTGGCTAGGGCTCGGTCACAGGGATAAGGCGGCGTGGGTTAGGTCAAGGAAAGGGAACACAGAGGCGTGGTTATATGAGGATCCGAAGCAAAACACAGAAGGAAACTGAAAAGAGTCCTGAAAACACGCGAGATCCAGTGACCGGACGCTCCGGTGGTAGCGACCGGACGCTACCACCCAGTGTCCGGTCGATTCCAGAGAGGTCCAAATCCTCTGGAATCAGGACCGGACGCGTCCGGTGGTCCATGACCGGACGCAGGTAGGGTCCGGTCAGTACAACTTATGTACCCTTCGATCGACCGAACGCTGAACCCTTCCTGACCAGACGCACAGACGCAGCGTCCGGTCTCTCCTTCATTAGCAGTTCACGTCCTGTGAATTGACCGGACGCTGGACAGCAGCGTCCGGTGCAGCATCCGGTGCACCTTTTCCAGCAAATCTTCAAACTTCCTTCGCGTTGCCTATTCCCAATCAAGTCCCAACTTGAATAAGATCCAAATAAACACCAATTGGGACTGATGTGAGTGACCTCTCTTAAACCCTCATATTTTTCAAAATATTTTGCCTTAGGCTATAATTCTTTTTAAGAAAATAGGCAACAAGAGGGCAAATGGAACAAAACGACAAAACGACATTCATGCATATGTAATACTTGTAAGTAAATCTAGTTGCTTGTCAAGTTTGATCCAAGGTTAAGCTTCTTCACACGCTTTTCGGCGGTTATCTTAACCATGTTAGACAAGCCCTATGTGCATTGCCACAAATTAAACATGTTGTATATTACAATGAATGCAATGGACAACACAAGCTCAATTTTTAGTGAAGTTACTAAAATCAAGTACATTGAGCTCATTCCGCAATCTACAAAATGTAGCCTCATCTAGCAGTTTTGTGAAGATATCCGCTAATTGATCTTCGGATCTTATACCTTCTAGTGATATATCATTTTTAGCCACATGATCTCTTAGAAAGTGATGGCAGATATCTATATGCTTGGTGCGAGAGTGTTGAACTGGATTATTTGCAAGTTTTACCGCACTTTCATTGTCGCACAAAAGAGGTACTTTCTCTAGAACTACTCCATAGTCTAGCAAAGTTTGTTTCATGTATAATATTTGTGCACAACAAGCACCCACGGCAATGTATTCCGCTTTGGTGGTGGACAAAGCCACACTATTTTGTTTCTTGGAGGACCAAGACACAAGAGATCTACCAAGCAAATGGCACCCTCCGGATGTGCTTTTTCTATCAACTTTGCATTCGGCGTAATCTGAATCGGAATAACCAATTAATTCAAATAAAGCTCCTTTGGTATACCAAAGACCAATGCTTGGTGTGTGCTTAAGATACCTAAGGATTCTTTTTACGGCAATTAAATGTGTTTCCTTAGGACTAGCTTGAAATCTAGCACACATACACACACTAAACATGATGTCGGGCCTAGATGCGGTTAAATATAACAAGCTACCAATCATAGAACGGTAGAGAGTTTGATCAACCGGGTTACCTCCCTCATCTAGGTTGAGATGTCCATTTGTAGGCATTGGTGTCTTGATTGGCTTACATTCATCCATCTTGAATCTCTTGAGAAGATCTTTTGTGTATTTCTCTTGAGAGATAAAGATGCCTTCTTTCATTTGCTTGACTTGAAAACCAAGAAAGAATGTAAGCTCACCAATCATTGACATCTCAAACTCCTTCGACATCAATTCACCAAATTCTTTGCATGAGTCTTCATTTGATGATCCAAAGATGATATCATCAACATATACTTGACAAATGAAGATATGCCCATCAAGCTTCTTGGTGAATAGTGTGGTGTCGATCTTCCCAATGGTGAAGCCCTTCTTAATGAGGAAGTCCCGAAGGCGCTCATACCAAGCTCTTGGGGCTTGCTTAAGCCCATATAGTGCTTTGGACAACCTATAAATATGATTAGGATATCTAGGGTCTTCAAACCCGGGAGGCTGATCAACATAGACTAGTTCATTTATAAGGCCATTTAAAAATGCACTTTTCATATCCATTTGATATAGTTTCATTTCATGATGTGATGCATATGCAAGAAGGATACGGATGGCTTCTAATCTTGCAACCGGTGCAAAGGTCTCTCCAAAATCCAAACCTTCAACTTGAGAGAACCCCTTTGCAACTAGTCTTGCCTTGTTCCTCACAACAACACCTTGATCATCTTGCTTGTTGCGGAACACCCACTTCGTTCCTATGACTCTTGCACCTTTTGGTCGCTCTTCAAGAGTCCAAACTTCATTACGAGTGAAGTTGTTCAACTCTTCATGCATGGCATTGATCCAATCCGAATCTTTAAGAGCTTCTTCTACCTTGGTAGGCTCATAGCAAGAGACAAAAGAGTGATGAGCAATAAATGAAGTAAGTTTTTGAGATCGAGTCATCACACCCTTTGTTGGACTCCCTATGATGAGATCTTATGGATGATCTTGTAGGAGAGGTGTATTTCTTCTATTGACCACTTGAGGAGGAGGTTGTGGAGCATCAACATCTTGTGCTTGTACCACCATTTGCTCATGGGTGATATGAGTATCTTCATTTTCTACTCTCCTATCTTTTTCACCATCTTGTGGTACATTTGATGAAGAAGGTTGGTCAATGACTTGTACATCATCTTCATCATCTTTTGGCTTGATGTCTCCCACCAGAATATTCTTCATAGCCTCCCTCAATGGTTCATCACCTACATCATCAAGATTCTCATGTGCTCCTTGGGAGCCATTAGATTCATCAAATTCCACATCATATGTTTCTTCAACCAAGCCGGTGGCATAATTAAATACTCTATATGCTTTGGACTTCAATGAGTAACCAACAAGAAAACCTATATCACAACATCTTTGAAACTTTCCTAGGTGTTGCCGCTTCTTGTAGATATAGCATTTGCAACCAAACACCCTAAAGAAGGAGACGCCCGGCTTCTTCCCATTGAGCAACTCATACGGTATCTTGACAAGGAACTTTTGAAGAAATAGGCGGTTGGATGCATAACATGCGGTGTTGATTGCTTCCACCCATAGAGCTTCGGGGGTGTTGTACTCATCTAGCATTGTCCTTGCAAGAGTGATCAAAGTCCGGTTCTTCCTCTCAACTATACCATTTTGTTGAGGAGTATAGGTTGCGGAGACTTCATGTTTTATTCCAACTTCATCACAATAAGCTTCTATGTTTGTGTTGTCAAACTCTTTGCCATTGTCACTTCTTATCTTCTTGAGCTTCACTTCAAATTCATTTTGAGCTCTCTTGGCAAACTTCTTGAAACAAGATGCAACTTCGGATTTGTCATGAAGGAAGAATACCCATGTATACCTTGAATAGTCATCCACAATCACAAGACAATAGAGATTTCCTCCCAAACTCTTGTATGTTGTTGGTCCAAATAAATCCATGTGTAGGAGTTCTAGCACTCTTGTGGTTGATATGAAAGCTTTGGTTGGATGAGTGTTTGCAACTTGCTTGCCGGCTTGACATGCACTACAAAGCTTGTCCTTCTCAAACTTCACATCCTTCAACCCTCTCACCAAATCATTCTTCATAAGCTTCTTGAGTGAGCTCATCCCAACATGAGCAAGTCTTCTATGCCATAGCCACCCAAGTGTTGTTTTGGTGAATAGGCAAGTCTTCAAGTTTGCATCTTCAGAGGTAAAGTCAACTAGATATAAGTTGTTGTATCTAAATCCATTGAATATCACTTGTTTGTCATCTACTTTGGATACAACAACCTCCTTCTCGGTGAATAAGCATTGGAAGCCAAGATCACACAATTGCCCAATGGATAGCAAGTTGAAACTCAATAAGGCAACATAGAGCACATTGGAGATGGAATGATCATTTGATATTGCCACTTTGCCCAATCCTTTAACCTTGCCCTTTGAATTATCTCCAAAAGTTATTTTCTCTTGTCCATCTACCTCTTCATCTAGTGAGATGAACAGACAAGGATCACCGGTTATATGTTGAGTGCAACCACTATCAATAACCCAATGACTTCCACCAGTCTTGTAGTTCACCTACACATAAAAGATTCAAGCTTTAGGGATCCAAACTTGTTGAGGGCCCTTCACCTTCTCAACAAGTGACTTAGCCACCCAAATCTTCTTAGGCCTACTCTTGTTGGGGGGTCCTAAGAACATGACTTTCATCTTTCCACTAGAATCTTTTCTAAGCATGTAGTGAGCATTGAAAGCAAAGGGTCTAGCATGCTTGGGCAAGGGTTGTGGTGGTGGAGTTTGACACTCATGAGCAAAGTGGCCTTCTTGTCCACACTCAAAATATCTCTTTGGCTTTAGCTTTGGCTTTGATTGTTGGTGTTGAGCTTGAGCCTTCTTCTTCTCTACACTTGCCATATATCCAATGCCACTTCTATCCATCTTCATGACGGTATTCATGAGTAGCTCACTTTGGAGATGCTTACCTCTAGCAAACTTGCTCAATCCCACCTTGAGATGCTCTTTCTCCATCTTGAGCTTCTTGTTCTCTTCCTTGAGAATATCATTGTTCTTCTCTTCCTTGAGTTTCTTGTTTTCTTCTTTGAGCTTCTCATTCTCAAGGATCAACTCTTTATCATGATCAAGAGTTTCTAGCATAATGGTGTTGTGACTTTTCATCTCTTCAAGATCTTTCATGAGCTTCTCATGGTCACTCTTGAGCTTGACATACTCATGATAGTCATTGCACTCAACCACTTGCTTGCCTTTGCTACTAGATCCATGCTCAATGCTCTCATCAATTAAATCATCACATGAGGTGGCTATATCAATCTTAACAACATGGTTAGTAGCATCATGTGGCTCATTTGGTAAGAATTCTTGTGCAATAACAAGGGTATCATAATTGATCTTTAGAGTTGTATATTCATCTTTTAGCTTGTTGTGACTAGTGATAAGCTTATTGTGCACCCACTCAAGTTTATCATGTTTATCTTTAAGCTCTTTCTTAGAAGATTTGAGCTCCTTGAGTTTGGATGATAGAGAATCATTTGTTTCTTTGAGCTCATCATTAGCCTTTTCTAATGTATCACACTTAGCTAAGAGTGAATCATTTTTAGCATCAAGTTTTTCATTTGTAGCTCTACTCTTTCTAATGATCTTAGTGTATTTTCTTAATATTTTGACAAGATCATCATATGTGGGTGAATCATCATCGCTATCACTATCATCATCACTAGCTTGCTCATCATCACTACTATCATCACTCTTAGTTACCTTGTGTTCACCCTTGGCCATAAGGCATAGGTGTGTAGAGGATGATGGCGATGGTGGCGGTGAGGATGCAAGATCAATAGCAATGGCGGCCACCTTCTCATTGTCACTCTCATCATCGGATGATCCACTTGATGAATCAATGTCCGTGAGTCAATCACCAACAATATAGGCCTTGCTACTCTTCTTCTTCTTGTAGAAGTCTCTCTTTTTGCCATCTCTCTTCTTGTATGGCTTGTTCTTTTTCTTTTCATCTTCATCACTTGAATCATCTTTCTTGCCCTTGTTCTTGAACTTGCCTTTCTTGGGCTTTGTGCATTGATGAGCTAGGTGGCCAAGTTTGCCACAATTGTAGCAATCCATCTCGGATATTGGCTTTCTTCTTGAGCTAGTGAAGAACTTCTTCTTGCCGTCAAACTTGATGCCACTCTTGTTTAGCTTCTTTAGCATCTTGGCGGTCTTCTTCACCATGAGAGCAAGACTTTCTTCATCATCTTCATCACTTGAGCTCTCATACTCAAGTCTTGCCTTGCCCTTATCTTGGCTAGCTTTGAATGCTAAGTCCTTCTCTTTCTTCTTTGTAGAGGATGAGCCATCTTGTAGTGTGATGTGCATGTACATTTCATGAGCATTGATCTTTCCCAAAATTTGTGTCGGTGTAGCGGTGGAAAGATCACCTTGATATAGCATGGTCACAATGTGCCCATATTTGTCAATGGGGAGGACACTCAAGATCTTTCTCACAACGTCGGATGGTGACATTTGAGTAAGTCCAAGCCCATTGACTTCCTCTACAAGAACATTTAAACAAGAATACATTTCATTAGCACTTTCTTTGGGAAGCATCTCAAAAGAATTTAGCTTTTTAATCACAAGATGATAGCGTTCCTCACGCTCACTCTTGGTTCCCTCATGGAGCGCACAAACGTCCGACCATAGTGCATGGGCGTCTTTGTGGTTCCTTACACGATTAAACACATCTTTGCAAAGGTCTCTAAAGATGGTGTTGCGAGCCTTTGCATTCCATTTTTCATAGTTTACTTCATCGCCTTGAAGTTGTGCGGCATTCCTAGGTACGGGGAACCCTTGAGAGGTGGCTCTAAGAATTCCAACATCTAGAGCTTCTAAGTAAGCCTCCATGCGGATTTTCCAATATGGAAAATCATCTCCCTCAAAGATAGGAGGAGGACCATCCCCGTGAGACATCTTGCTCTAAGCGATTAAGCTTAAAACGTGAGCACGAGGCTCTGATACCAATTGAAAGGATCAAGATGCCCAAGAGGGGGGGGTGAATTGGGCTAATTCTAAATTTTCTTGCAATAAACAAATCCTACGGATAGCCCAATTAACCCCTTGTGCCTAGAAAAGTGTTTATATCAAACTAATGCACAACAACCTCTCAACCTAAGTTCCAAACTTACTCTAGCAAGCAATTCTTATGGAAATGAAGACAAGTATTGAATTGCTCAAAGTAAATGCTCAAAGTAAGTGCTCAAAGTAAATAGAGAGAGAGAAACGCGGCGATGTTTTGCCGAGGTATCGGAGAGTCGCCACTCCCCACTAGTTCTCGTTGGAGCACCCGCGCAAGGGTGTAGCTCCCCCTTGATCCGCGCAAGGATCAAGTGCTCTCTACGGGTTGATTCTTCGACACTCTGTCGCGGCGAATCACCCAAAACCGCTCACAACTTGAGTTGGGTCACCCACAAGCTCTGCCGGGTGAACACCAAACTCCCAATCACCACCAAGCCATCTAGGTGATGGCGATCACCAAGAGTAACAAGCACGAACTCTCACTTGACCACGCGAAGCCTAATGAGAAGATGGATGCACACTTGTCTACTCTTGATTCACTAATGAGGTTTCACTCTTAGATTCTCAAATCACAAACACCTCACTAGGACCTTGCTCTTCTTGGCACTCACAAACATGTTTCTCAGCTGTTGGAATGAGCAAAAGTAGTGCAGCTTCTATTTATAAGGCAGCCTGAAAAACGAACCGTTATGAGCTTCTGCGGGGTGACCGGACGCTCCGATCGTTTTGACTGGACGCTCCGGTCAGTTCAACCCGCGAACAGTTTTCAAGTGATGACCGGACGCTGTCAGGGTTCGGTCAGTACCGACCGGACGTGTCTGATCGCTCTTGGATGCTTACTGTAAATGACCGGACGCTGGATACTCAGGGTCCGGTCACCACTAACCGGACACATCCGGTCGCACTTTCTCAAGTCTGGACCCTTACTGGAGTCGACCGGACGCTGGCCCTCAGCGTTCGGTCACACGACCTTCCAGCGTCCGGTCACACCAGACTTGTTCTTCACAGTCAAATGAACTGACCAGACCCTACGGCCAGCGTTCGGTCGCACCGGAGCCAGCGTACGGTCAGTATTTGACCCTCCATTTACTTCCAACTTTCGATCATATGTGAATGAAGTTTGCTCCAAAGGTTTTTAGGCATTCATAGGAGCTACCTAGAGCTAGTTTTCACAAGTGTGCACCACACCTAACTCACTAGACTCAACTAGGTCAAGCTACCCGTTCATACCCCCCTTCATAGTACGACCAAAGGAAAAAACAAAGTCCTAAACTACTCTAAGTGTCTCTCCAACTTCAATTGACACTTAGAACTAGTTATCCTTAACCTTGTCGTCCATCCTTTGAAAACCGAAACGATTTCCATCGTAGGGGCATGACAACCTCGATTGCCCAATCGATCTCCATTACCATGACCTAACTTAATTGCCTCTGCAAAACACACGTTAGTCATAGTAATCTTGTATTGACATTAATCACCGAAATCCACTTAGGGGCCTAGATGCTTTCACTGGGCTTCCTACCATGGAAGAGGAAGAATGACATAAACGAGAAGCGAGCTAGGATCTATTTTCTTAAATAAAAGTAATGTGTGTGGTTAAATATATATAAAATATACATGCCATGCTAGCATGACATATCAACAAGAAAACACGCCATTCTAGTATGACACATCAGCAAGAAAACGGTGACAAAGCAGCATGGAGCTAAGGTGCACCATTTAACAAGTTAGGTGACCCAGAAATGTGTTTTCAAAGTTTATGGACCTATGTGATACAACATGACAAGTTTATAGACCCCTGGCGCATTTAGCTCTTATTGGAAAGAAGAACAAATAGATACAAAAACGTTTGAAATAAAGAAGGAAAGGATAAAGATAAGAAAAATTGCATCGGGGATTACAACCATGCATGTCTCTATTAGAGGGGAATAGCTCTACTTTGACATAGGAATACAAGGGCAAATTCCTTTTCAAAGACGACTTTGCAATGTTCTAGTGAAGGGTGCAGGTTACAAAAAAATAATCATTACGAACTGTCCAAATACTTCAACACATGAGAATGATAACTTTCATGAAGAAAGGAAGGTTCAGTTGTTGCTTAACATCTTCCATAAGTACAAAAGGCAAACTCACAAAGATCTAAAGATGAACCAAGTTCCAACAGTGCCATGCAAAAGTGTAATAAAAAACAAGGACTCTAGAACCTCTTCTTGGTTGACCAAGCAAAGTACACAAATATATAAAGACAATTCCAATTTTTTGCACATAAGTATGTTTCTTGTGTTCAGAAGATCTTAAAGAAGAAGTTAAAAAAAGACCTTACGCTTCGGTTGACAAGAGCATTTCCATAACCAAGAGAACACAGGAGGCACTTGCATATGGCCAATTAGTTATTTATAAGCTTGCTTTGAGGAAAAAACAGGAGACGACCCCTGGATATATTTCCATTAATCTTTATCTGACGAGAGAGGCACTTGGCCAACCAACTGCTAGAGGACATTAAGTTGTGCGAAAGCAGCATTGGAGTGGGGCAGATGATAGAGCAAATGGGGGATATTCTAGAGATTAACTTTTAGGAAGGGTATGGTCAAATGCTTTGTAAAGGAAAAGAGCTTCGGGTAGGTAATCTTTGGTACTTCTTGCTCCTAGAGAGGATCCTCCCAATAGCTATAGGTGCGACCATCCTGGAGGATTCTAGGGGGCCATCCCCTTGTAAGTTTCCCAATAGCTGTAAGTTTCCCAAAGATTCCAAAGATCTCACCACCAGAAGGAGCCTTTTTTATATGATTTAGCAATTTATGATTGCGGTAGTAACATTCCCAAATCGACCAGACGATGCACCCATGGAATATCCAATTTGTTGTAGAATTTATGCCAACGCTTAAGAAAAAGTGCCTCATTCTGAATCTATCTTAGGCAACCTAAAGGTACACATTTAGAAAGTCACGAGAGCTAAGAAGACCGAGTTTGTTAATTCCAATCAACCTGTGTTGGGACACGGATATGAGTCACGGAGAACAAAGTTTGCAACAACAATAAGAACTAACGGCTAACGAGTTTTACGGCTAGTGTGAAGGCCGGGAAGCTATGGCGAAGGCACTTGGACGTGGTCGGGGGTGGAGTCTCTCATGGTACAAGCGAAGGCCATGGCTCGAGCGTCAGAAGCAAAGGTCTGGAAGCTCTAGCGAAGGCTTCCCAGACGGAGGCCATGGAACAAGGGAAAGCCCCTGCTCGATGGCATTACTGGGCCATGGGCCAATGATGGGTCATCAAAGATGGCCCAATAGGCAAAGGCAGTAGATAAAGAAGATGCCCAAACTGCCCTAGGGGGCTTCTATTAGCATAGGAATATTCTAGGAATGTACTGTAATCGACAATGGGTAGAAAATGTAAAAGTAGCTCTAACAAATAGTGCCCTATAAAAGGGGAGACTCAAACTCTGTGCAAAAGGGGGATACACATTTATGAAACCCTAATTTGGCTAGGGCCCACCTTTCATTACTCATACCTTTGCCTAGGGCACAAGGCTGGGCGAAGGCCTTTGTTGTCCCTCTTTGTCTCAATCGCTAGAAACCAAACCTTTTAACATTGGCGGCCACCGCATGTTGGCCAAGCAAGACCCATGATGGCAAGAAAGAGAGCAGCCTCCACTAGGATTCCTACAGAGCCCTCGATGAGAGGATGACCCAGACGTAGTGCCTGCAACACCTACGCTAGTGCCCCGGAAGATCAAGTTGAAGAAGAGCCCATGGTCAAAGACCAGCCTCCGGCATCCGAGGAGCAGCAAGCCCCAAATCCCACTTCAGAACAAGAGCTTCAACAACTACAGGCTCAGTTGCAGAGCATGCAACAAGAAAGAGACAGGGTCACAGCAGCCTTCACCGCAAATCAACGGGCAACCCAAACATCAGCTCAGGCAACAGAGATCAGGCAGCAGCTAGCCGTCCTATAGGCCGAGATACAAAGTATGTAGCCTTTGCAATCTAACTTCAACACGTCCAACTAGCTCCACTTAGTAAATCAAAGCCAACCCAACCCCCCGCCACATACCATAGCCCAACTAACCTTCGTCACACCCTACACTTCACCACAAACCCATAGAACCATCAATTCCAAATCACCACTATCCGAAGGCATCCATAGCTCACCCTGGCCTCCCTCCTACAAACCCATGACCTTGACCAAATTCAATGGAAGATTAGACCCACGACAATTCATCATGAGCTTTGAGGCAGTAGTAGATTTCGCTGGTGGAAATGAAGCGGTACTAGCCAAATCTTTCATCATCATAGCTGAAGGTGATGTGCTAGCCTAGTATTCGATGTTGAAGCCAAGTTCTGTCTATTCATGGAAAGACCTTTGTGATAAGATCTTGGCAAATTTCAAGGGGTTCACAAGTGAATCCTTGACTTCCATGGATCTATTTCAATGCAAGCAGAATCAAGGAGAAGCCTTAAAAGACTACTTCTAGAAATTTGTGCAAATGAAAGCAAAAGCACCCAATGTCCCAAAGGACGTTACTATCGAAGCAGCAATCAAAGGCCTTCGCATAGGACCCTTCACAGCTCATCTAGCTAGGGAAAAGCCAAGGTGCATCGAAGACCTTTACAGCGAATTTGAGAAGTATTGCAGATCTGACAATGACCTCCGTAGAAGGCTAGAAGAACAAAACCAGATCAAGTAGTTCCAGGGCAGCAGCAGAGACACCCAGAAGGGCAATAGAAGCCTAGGCTAGCCACAACCACAACAAGGGCAAAGCTAGCAAGTCTTCAACATAGAACATAAGGAAATAGCTAGTAGGGGCAGCGGCGAAGGCAGGCTCAAACAGCACGCCTCAGAAACAATCCAAAGGCAAGGGAAATAGCCAAGGCAGGAACTAGAATAGAAACCAAAACCAAAAGCAGCGAAGATAGTATTGTTTCTTCCATAGAGAAAACAAAGGGCACATCACCAGGGATTGTCTAGATGTTAAGGAAACCCAAGAAAGGATCAAAAGCAGAGCAAATCCGCCACAACAACCCTCAAGAGAGGTGAACCATACCTTCGTAGCATCTCAGTAGCAATACTGCCCAATTTACCCAAGCCTAAACTCCACCCAAATTCACCCATCCACTTTAGCCGCTGCCTACTACCCCAACTTTCTACCCACGTGGAGACCAAGTACTCAGTAGCAGGGGCTAACTAGCAACCAATGGGCAGAAGCCAACCTCACCTACATAAACCTGAGGCCTCCGCACATAACATTCATTGAGGCCAACTAGCCATCCCAAGTACACAATAAACATCTAGAGGCATTGCCTCCGCCTCCACCAACACAACTGGCAACACCCAAAAATGAACCCAACTTGGAAAACCATCTCAACCCTCACACACCCCTACCCACCATCGGCATGATACTGCCTATAGTCGAAGGCTCTTCAATGGAGTTCTAGACAAAGAAATAGAAAAATATCACCTTAGGTTGATCAACAACATAGCAGTTCAAGGCCTAGTGCGCTACATAGATTGGTCAAAGACGCCAATCACCTTCTTAGAACAAGATTTGCAGCTAGAAAGCTACCCTCATACCGATGCCATGGTAATCAAGGCTAACGTTGTAGGATGGGAAATCAGTAGGGTTCTCATAGACTTCAGAAGCTCTGCAAATATTATCTTTGTCAATGCCTTCAACCAGATGAAGCTAAGCAGGAGTCAGTTGTAGCCTTTAGACTCACCATTAATTGGTTTTGGAGGAAAGAGGATCAATGCATTAGGAAAAATATCCCTGCTAGTCTCCTTCAGAGGTTAGGAAAACGCAAGAACAGAATATGTGACCTTTGATGTAGTAGATCTCTACTACCCCTACAACGCCATCTTTGGAAGAGGGTTCACAAATAAGTTAAATGCAGCCATCCATATGGGCTACCTGCGTATGAAAATGCTAGCCTTGCATGGAACCATTATAGTCCACGGCAGTCAAAAGGAGGCAAGAAACATAGAAAGAGCCATCTATAAATCATAGTGCAATATCAACTCGATCGAAGCAGCCAAAACCAACTCACCGGAGCCTCCGGATATGCCGAAGGGAAAAACAAATCTTAAGGATCAAGAAGAAACAAAGATAGTCCCATTGGAAGATGTAGTCCTAGATAGAAAGATCACGATCAGAGGCAACCTATCAAAAGAAGAAGAAGCAGAACTCATAGAAACCTTAGCCAAGAACAAAGACGTCTTTGCTTGGTTAGCCTTCGACCTGAAAAGGGTCAGCAGGGATATCATACAACACTCCCTTGACATCAACCCCAGAATAAAGCCAAAGAAATAGTGACAAAGGAAAATGTCAAAGGAGAGAATCTTAACAGCACAAGCCAAAGTTGAGAGGTTGTTAAATGCAAACGTTATCAGAGATGTCAAGTACTCAGAATGGCTGGCAAATGTAGTACTAGTGCCGAACAAAAATGAAAATATGAGAATGTGTATAGACTTCACAGATCTAAACAAAGCATGCAAGAAAGCCCCGTTTTCACTGCCAAGAATAGACACCTCCATCAACAAGGCAACAGGATGCAAACGCTTCTCTCTCTTGGATTGCTTTTCAGGATACCACCAGATCTGGCTCAACAAAGAACATGAAAATAAGACAAGTTTCACTACCCCCTTCAGAAATTATTGTTACATAAGAATGCCTAAAGGATTAAAGAATGCATGATCAACCTTTGCCAGAATGACAAAGGCGGTCCTCGGCCCATAGCTGCAAAAAACATTATAGCTTATGTTGATGATATTGTGGTGATGAGCAAGAATGAAGGAGATCACATAGCAGATTTAAAGGAAACCTTCACCAATCTAAGAGAAGCCAGGCTAAAACTCAATCCAGAAAAGTGTGTCTTCAGCATGAGCAGAGGTAAAATGCTCAGGTACATCATAGGACCTGAAGGCATAAGAGCCAACCCAGACAAAACAAAGGCCATAATATCAATGGTGGAACAATCAACCAAAAAGGATGTCCAAAAACGTCCTGGAAGAATAGCAGCGCTTAACAGATTCATCTCAAAGTCAGCAGAACATAGCCTCCCATTCTTCAAAGCTTTGAGAGGCAGAGACAAGGTAGAATGGGGGCCAGAACAGTCAAAGGCCTTCCAACAACTCAAAATTTTTTTGGCTACCAGAGTCGTGGTTATAGTGCTGGATCCAGAGGCTCCATTGTTGTTATATGTTGTAGCCTCCAACCATGTGGTCAGTGGGGTGCTTGTCCAAGAGAAAAAAAGAAGAGTTGAAGGTCAGTCAACAGCCGGTCTACTACATTTTAGAAGCCCTATTAGGAGCAAAGTTGAACTATACAGAGATAGAAAAATAGCATACACTGTGTTGATCTCTTCATGGAAATTGAAGCACTATTTCTATGCACACAAAATCACAATACCCTCTTCACAACCACTCGAGGACATACTTAGCAACAAAGAAGCCTCCAGAAGAATAGGGAAATGGGCAACAGAGCTATTCCAGTTCGAACTCAACTATGTATCAAGAACAACAATCAAATTACAAGCACTAGCAGATTTTATGGCAGATAGAACACCTTCGGCTTACCAAGCCCCATAGCCTTAGCCCTAAATCTAGACACTCTACATAGACGGGGCTTGGGTACATCTAGGCGTTGGGGCCTCCGCTGTCTTGATAGCACCATTTGGCCTCCGCACGAAGTATGCAGCAAGGATAGAATTTAAGGCAACAAACAATATAGCAGAATACGAAGGCCTCATTCTAGGCCTCAATAAGGCAAAGGTACTCGGAGCAAAAACATTACTGGCAAAAACAGACTCCCAAGTTATAGCAGGACAAGTAAAAAAAGAATATATGGCACAGGAACAAGAACTGATCAAATACCTGGCCATAGTAAGGGCTCTTGAGCAGAGGTTCCAGGGATTCACCCTACAGTACATACCAAGATCAGAAAATGCAAAAGCGGACAAGCTGGCAAAGGCAATAACAAACAACTTGCCCATCCAAAATGGAGCATTTTTTCAAGTGTTTCAAGCACTGGCAACAAAGGTCACAACGAAGGCATTCAAAACAGTCTTAGTTACCAAGTCTGAAGACTAGAGGTAGCTGATCATAGATTGCCTGAACAACATGCATCACATAGAGGATGAAGTGAGCACTGCAAGAATGATAGCAAGAGCAAGAAGCTATACAATAATAGATGGAATACTATATGAGAAAGGGGTTGTCCAACCGCTGCTCAAGTGCATACCTTAGAGCGAAGGCAAAAACCTTATACAGGAAATCCACTCAGGTTTATGTGGCTCACACATTGGTCCGAGGGCACTGACTACAAAGGCCATCAGGCAAGGATTCTATTGGCCTACACATCAAAGACACAGAAGAGATTGTCAAGACACGCCAAGCATGCCAGAGCACCTCCCCACACCAATCAAAACCTTCGGCTATTGTACAACTCATCCCACCCACTTGGCCCCTACAAAGATGGGGTATGGACTAGGTTGGGCCGCTACCACCATCACATGGGGGGAACAAGTTCATAGTAGTAGCCATAGAATATTTCACAAGATGGATTGAGGCCAAACCACTTGCAACAATCACATCAGAGACATTAAAAAAGTTCTTCTAGCGGAACATAATTTGTAGATTTGGAGTATCAAGAGCCCTAACAGTTGACAATGGAAAGCAATTTGACTCGGACAACTTCAAAGAATTCTACAAGAGTATAGGTACCAAGGTAGCCTTCACCTTGGTCTACCACCCAGAATCAAACGGAGCGGTGGAAAGAGCTAATAGAGTAATATTCTCAGCAATAGCAAAGGCTCTATTCAACCTTTGCAAGGGCAAGTGGGTAGAGGAACTGCCAAGGGTAGTGTAGTCCCATAACACTACAGCCTCTAGAACAACATGCTTTACACCATTCAAACTCTTGTACAACGAAGAAGCAATGTTGCTCGAAGAAGCCAGGCACTAGAGCCTCCATGTCATAAAACAAGCACTGGCAGAAGATGAAGACTACTCCTAGGAAACAATCAAAGGCACAAGATTGGAAGCTATATAAAACATTACAAAATACCAAGACCAAACCAAAAAGTGGAGAGACAGCCAAGTGATTAGAAAACTCATACAAGATGGAGACCTAATCCTCAGAAGGAAATCTAATGCTAAAAATGTTGGAAAGCTTCAACCAAAATGGGAAGGCCCATACATGGCGAAGGCCACCGGAAGACCTAGGTCATTCTACTTGACTGACAGTGGAGGCGAAACAATAACTCACACCTGGAACATCGACAGTTTGGGTAGGTTCTACATCTAAATGTAAAAGGGTGGCCTCCACGGAACTATAAGCGAAGGTCACCAAGCTTCTCCTAGTTTTTGCATTTTCTTTACATTTCATGCAAAAGGGCCTACACTCTTTTCCTCACAAAGGGGACTCCTAATAGAGGTGAGGTTTTTAACGAGGTAGGTTCCATGTATAACCTCTAAAAGTATAAAGAGGAATCCTCCCAAGAATACCATGAAAAGAGAAGGACGAATGTGGCTAGCAATGGGGCCAGAAAATTCGACAACAACATTACGACAAAGAGGACCTTCCAATGCTTTAGATGAAGGCTCTGAAGCATGGAATGACCTCCATGGCTAAATAAGCCCTGTCCACATTCAGGCATCAAGGATTTATCAAAATAGCCAAAAAGGCCAAAACAAACTCGACAAAGACCTACCTTCGCCATAGGCATCGGGAAAAGGCTTGTCATCATCAAGCTCTAGATAACTATCAGGAATTAATAGCTAAGGTACAACATGAATAAAGACCAAAAGATGCGCCCAGTATAGAAAAATCTGATGCTCATCATGACTTAAAAACATATCTAAGCAATAAACACCAGCCAACCACTAAGATTTATTGAAACATACAAGTAGTAGGCTATAAAATCCGGTGCCCTACCACAGCAATAGCCCTAGTCAGTGCATTTTCATACCCCTACCTCTAGAAGAGCACTAGGGGAGAAGCCAAACCAACCAAAAGCCAGTGCACTATAGAGCCAACCCAAAGAAAAATGGAAGCCAAAGTTTCCTTAGAAACAAGAGACCAGAAGGCATCGTACAAAGACTCATAAATCCAGTAGCTCGCGCAGCCTGACAAAGGCCACGTTGAGGTTGTATGCATCCTCCACTTGGTGTCATACAAACCTCCATGGGGCGTTGAATGACCACAGCCCGGCAGTAAATAGTCAGTGTCAGAGGATGCAGGAGGGTATCACACGAAGGCTCATAACATCCCCCTACAACTAAAGACACCATCTGGCGCAACCCGACATCAACCATGTTTGATGGGAGCGCAGCTGCTCCAGCATAGCCGAAGGCAAAAATAAAGCAATCCAGACGCAAATGGATACAATGTCCAAGAAATGCTTCTTCGACCTCTGTTGCTTGCTCAAATTGCTCTGTGGCCTCTAGAGAAGCATCCATAATAAAAAAAACTAGCACCTCCGATGAATGCTCAAATTGTGCCAAAGCATTTGCAACATTAGCAAGATTGAATATGAGCACTTCAGTTTCTCCGCTGCGATGTGCTAGAGCTTTCGTGTCAACTTCAAGCAAGCACAAAGACGGAGGCTAGAGCGACAAGACAAGCACAGAAGCCTCCGCAAGGCGCGCAAGGTCAAAGACCAACAACTCAGCTTCTCCATGCAAGAACACAGACTCGTACTCAACGTCGCCCAAAGAAGAGAGAAGCAAAGGCAAGAGAGAGAGAGAGAGTAAGGCACAGAAAATGTAACCCTTCGG
Source organism: Miscanthus floridulus (assembly GCF_019320115.1). Lineage (NCBI taxonomy): Eukaryota > Viridiplantae > Streptophyta > Magnoliopsida > Poales > Poaceae > Miscanthus > Miscanthus floridulus. The sequence continues at coordinate 103,933,390 of NC_089595.1, forward strand.
CCTAGCCAAAACTCATAGTAAGAATCCTTTGTAAAAAGAACAACATAGATAGACAATCAAGAAAAAGTTCATTATAAAAGCAGATATGATTACGACAACATCGCATTAGAAGCGCAATAGTACAAAAGCCCAAAGACAATAACAAGACAAAGGAAAAAAGAAGAGGCGTTAAGGCCTTCCAAGTAACAGCTACAATAGCACGAAGGCCAGTCAAACAAATTAGTATAAAACTAAGGTTGAGGCCCTCGCCAAGCTAGCGACCTAGTAAACTCCGCACATTCATTATCAATGTCATACTTCACATAAGCAAACATGTCGTGACCAGAATGCCGAGGAAAAGCTTCCCGCCAATATTGCCATAGTTCACCACTAACATAAATTCTATCTTGGTACATAGTAATAGGGGCACGTCCTGCACAGTCCCCATGAAGGAGACCTGCGTAGGACAAGTTCACAATTTAGACCTATATATATACAAAAGGTCAGGCGTCTGTAGCACATCGCCTTTGACCAAGTCTAGAAAACTAACTAAAACCTAGACACTACACCTCTGAGTCAACAGGAGCAGGCATAGGCTCCTGGGACTTCGAGACCTCGGTAGCAGGAGATGGAGCCTTAGGAGCTAGTGCCTCCATAGCTAGCAAAGATCATGCCCTAGTAGCACCACATGCAGCCTCCTTCTTCTGCAATCCCTGCAAAAATAATACAGTCATAAAAATAGCAAACAAGCAGCCAAAAACTTAAGGGAAAACCAATATGCTATGAGGGAAAAACTAACCTTAGCTCGATGCGCCTCCGCCATCGAGCGAGCCTCCACCTAGCCCAACTTCACCCAGAACAACTTCACAAAGTGTCCCACCGACCTTCTGATATCACGCGAAGTCGCTCCAAGATTGGCTGGACCCTTGAGATCTCTTTCCTTCACATCTTTGGAATGCGAGCAGCCATCCTATGCTAGCATCTTCGAAAGGTTGGTGGCAGAGGCCAAGGCTCCAAAGTCGATAGCGCCACCAACAAAGTCAGTGAGCTTCAAGAAGTTGGCCTTCATCTAAGAGAAGATGTTGAAGACCGAAGGATCAAAGGGCAGCGGTGACGTAGAGCCTCCGAATTGCTCAAGGGCACCCACATAAAGCTCAGCTGCCGCTGGCATCTTCAAGGCGCTTAGACAGCATGTCCACTTGTGCCTTCAAGGCAGCGCCAGACTCCCTCTTAGCAACCACCTCCTTGCGAAGGTTATCGGTCGTCTCAATAGCCTTTAGGGCGCGCTCAGCAGCCAATTGCTCGGCAGCCTTTGCACCATCAACCTCCTTGTTTAGCAAATCAACCTTCTTCTATAGCTCCTCCAGCTCAGCATGGGCGGTGTAGAGGCCACCAACATCCCCTACAAGCTAAGTCCTCTTGGCCTTAAGAGTTTCCACTTCTTTCTTCAAGGCCTCGATGGCTAGGTTGCGGTCGACCACCTCCCACGTGCCACATTTCTCGATGGCCTCCGAAAGATAGTGGCTCTATCAAGATGAATGTTGGCCACAAGCGTAGTAGAGTAATAAAGAAGAAAATGAAAAAAGAAGCATACCACGCATTGCTGCTCCAAGTTCATCCGCGGGAACTTGAAGTAGTCATCATTCTTCAAGTGGGGGTGAAGGCGGCCTAACAATAAATCAAGCGTAAGAAACGTAAGACAAAAACCAAGAAAACAAAAGATATAGGAAAGACAACCTCCTATATCATTGTAAACAGCTTCAAGGACATCCGCCCACCCACTTATTGTAATGTTGGAGGCACCTGGAATAGCAACCAAAAATTAGCAAGACCAAAATAAAATATAGTGCAGAAATGGAAAACAAGAAGCAAAAAACAACCTTCGCCGCCATCCAGGCCCAGACCAGATGGGCGAGGAGTCATGCCCCCAAGCAGAGACCTCGGAGGTGCTTCGAAGCCAATCCAAACGAGGTGCACACCCAAAGGATCGTTAGGGTTCTCATTAGTGTTCCCGAGGGCTTTCGTCAAACCCCCTAAAAAATCAAAATAAGTCCTGATAAAATAGAAAAACACAAACAACAAGGAAAAACAAAGCTAAGAGACAACTTACCCGGATGCAAAGGGCTTAGGGTAGTATTCGAGCCACTAGCATCCTTGGCGTGATGACCTGTGGCCTGAAACCTCATGCTTTGGAGTGGAGAAACTAAAGAACTTGCCTCCACCTCGTCCTCGGACACCTCTATGAGACCGGCCGTAGGATGACAAAGGTCAGTACTAGTGGCCTCCCCTTTTCTCGGTGGAGATGCATCACCACTACCAGCACCTTCGCCCTTAGAGTTAGAAGACTCATCACCCAAAATGCCAGGCATAGGCGCCACGATGGAGGGTTCGGCAGTAAGGCCACCGCCCATTCCTTGGAGGGCGGTGTCCACTAAGTCATCGCCACTAAGATCCAAAGAGGTAGCAGAGCGCTCACCCCCCGTTCTGGTAGCAACAGAGCTAGAGCCTCTGCCAACATTTCCAGCAACCACCTCATCATCATTGGTGGAGGCAGCAGCAGAAACATCCACAGCCTTCCGCCTTTTGGTGACGACTTTAGGTGCAGCAACACCTTTTCTTTTCTTCGCCTCCGCCGCAGCAGTCACGTTCTTGGTGGCGGCCTTCCTTGCCTTGTCCTCTATGGACTTGTGCACCTTCGTAGGAACATCATGTTCCTCATGGTGGACCCCAAACTCCTCAAAAATCCTATTAAGCCATGACATCATACCAGCGATGGCTCGGCACGCCAGATACTCCCTGTCAGACATTTCGCTGAGTATCTCATGCGCCCCCTTGAAAGCTCAAGTTTGGTTTTGGTTAATTGATGAAATCCTAAGTGCTAACCTAGTTTATCAAAATGATTATGAGATAGGTAGCACTACTCCAAGTGATGAAGCAATGGCAAAGATCATGACGATGGTGATGATCAAATGCTTGAACTTGAAAAGAAGAAAGAGAAAAACAAAAGGCTCAAGGCAAAGGTATAAATAGTAGGAGCCATTTTGTTTCAGTGATCAAGACACTTAGCGAGTGTGATCACATTTAGGTTAGATAGTTGTACTATTAAGAGGGGTGAAACTTGTATTGAAATGCAGTTATCAAAGTGCCACTAGATGCTCTAACTCATTGCATATGCATTTAGGATCTAGTGGAGTGCTAACACCCTTGAAAGTATTTGTGAAAGTATGCTAACACATGTGCACAAGGTGATACACTTGGTGGTTGGCACATTTGAGCAAGGGTTAGAAACTTCACCGATGCCCTATATAGAAAAGACAGGGGTTCACAAAGTGACTGGACGCTGGTGGCGCAGTGACCGGACGCTGGGGTCCTGAGTCCGATCAATAGCAGCAGTGAGCACGCATCTTGGTCTTGTGACTGGACGCTGGCGCGAAGAGTGACCGGACGCTGGCAGGGTGCGTCCGATCAGTGCTGACGTACGTTGATGTGAGGCGCACAGAGGAAACGTTGAGCGACCGGACACTGGGTGTGTCCGGCCGAGCATGACCAGATGCGTCCGGTCGTGAAATTTCATGTTTGGAACCTTACTAGAAATGATCGAATGCTGGGGTCCTGTGTCTGATCATCACTTGACCATTGAAATCGGGCGATCGACGTTTGAAGCCAATGACATGTGGCAAGCATCGGGCGACCGGACGCTGGGGTCCTGCATCCGATCAAACTGACCGGAGCGTCCGGTCACCCCGAGTTGTGCCCAGTGGAGGGGTACAACGGCTCTATTTCGTGGGGGCTTCTATTTAAGCCCCATGGCTAGCTCAAGCTCACCCTCTTGGATATTTGCATTGACATAGCAACCTTGTGAGCTTAGCCAAAGCCCTCCCACTCATCTCCATCATTGTTTCATCATCATTGTGAGATTGGGAGAGAATCTAAGTGCATTGCTTGAGTGATTGCATCTAGTGGCACTTGGCATTCGTGTTTCGCTGCGGGATTCACTTGTTACTCTTGGTGGTTGCCGCCACCTAGATGGCTTGGAGCAGCGAGGATCATTGAGCGGAGGTTGGTGATTGTATCTGGCTCCGATCATGGTGATTGTGAGGGGTCCTATGCCTTCCCCGGCAGAGAGCCAAAAGGTAACTCTAGTAGATTGTTCGTGTTGTTGAGTTACCTCACTTGTGGGTAGATTCTTGCGGTGTCCAATTGTGTGGACGAGGTTTGTGCAACACCTCTTAGCCGCTGAACCACCAAGTGTTGGTCGACACAACGGGGACTAGCGTGCCGGTAAGCACGTGAACCTCAGGAGAAAAATTGGTTGTCTCTTGCCCTTTTGTATTCTCCTGGTGATTGATTTAGTATTCAACTTGTGATTGGTTCACTCCTCTACACGGCGGTATAATCACCCTACTCACTCATTTATATTCTTGCAAACTAGTTGCGGCAAGCTCTTTAGTGTAATTAGAATTGAGAGCTTGCTTTGTTATTTTAAGTTCATCTAGTGGAGCTCTTTAGAGTAGCAAGATTAAGAGCTCTTAGTGAGTAGTAACATTGCAAGTTGTGTGCCTAGTAATCATTGCAACTAGAATTGTAGGATAGGTGGCTTGCAACACTTGTAGAGCCAGAGCAAGTTAGCATTTTGTTGTTTGTCATACTAATCAAATTGCTCTAGTTGATTTGTAGATTTTTTTAAATAGGCTATTCACCCCCTCCTCTAGCCATATTAGGACCTTTCAAGTGGTATCAGAGCCGTGGTCACCGTTTGATTGAAGGCTTAACAACCTCAGTGTCAAATTATGGCTCAAGTTGTGTTCAACCATGTGGGGGGCAAACCACCGTTCTTTGATGGCACATGCTATGATTATTGAAAGAGAAAGATAAGGATGTATCTTGGTTCAATCAATGATCAAGTATGGGAGGTGACTGAGAATGACTATGCTATTATTGATCCAGATGACCCCACCAACCAAGACAAGACCAACAAGCAATGTAATACAATGGCTCTCAATACCATATACAATGCCATTGATTCCAAGGTGTTTGAGCAAATCAAGGATTGTGAAAGAGCAAATGAGGTGTGGAGGAGATTGGAGGAAACATATGAGGACACACTGCGGTGAAGAGTGCTAAGTTGTACATTCTCAAGGATAAATTGACAAGCTTCAAGATGAAGGAAGATGAGAGCATTCTGGAAATGTTCCATCGATTACAAGTGATTGTAAATGACTTGAAGGCCTTGGGAGAAAAGATCAAGGATGATGATGTCTCTCATTGGTTCTTAATGTGCTTACCTCCAAGATTTGAGATGTTGAGATTGCTTATCATAAGAGGAGGATTGAAGGAGATTACCCCTAACCAAGTACTAGGTGATGTCATGACTCAAGAGACATACCATGTGGAAAGGGAGGGGGATGACAAGGATGACAAGAAGGAAGAAGAAAAGAAGAAGAAGAAGAAGAGTATAGCATTCAAGGCTAGCTCATCATCATCCAAGAACAAGGGCAAGTCCAAGAAAGAATCAAGTGATGATGATGATCTTAGTGATATTGATAATGAAGCTATGGCCCTCTTTGTACGCAAGATGGGAAAATTCATGAAGAAGAAGGGCTATGGTGCAAGAAAGAGAAGAGATCACACCAAAAGCAAAGAATATGTGAGAAGATGCTACAATTGCAAGAGTCCCGATCATGTTGTAGCAAATTGTCCCTACAATAGTGACAATGATGAGGATGAGAAGAAGCACAAGAAGGATAAGAAAGAAAAAAAGGAGAAGAAGGAGAAGAGAATGACATCCAAAAGAAGAAGAAGGATGGAGGCTATGTGGTCAGTTAGGATAGTGATGGCTCTTTGGATAGTGATGACTCTAGTGATGATGGCAAGAAATCTATCAAGAAAGCACTAGCAAGCATCGCCATCAACAACAAGCCCTCCAACTTCGACACTCCTTCAACATGCCTCATGACAAAACCCACCAAGGTAAAATATGATGTGAGTGATGATGATGAATGTGAAAGTGATGCTTGTAGGAGTGATGATGATGATGAGGAGTACTCCAAAGAGGTGCTCATGGACATGTGTGAGCAAGTGCATACTTGCTTTGAGATGAAGAGAAAGGAGTGCAAGGAATTGAACAAGAAAGTCAAATTTCTTGAGCAATCTCTTGATGAGCTCAATGCCACTCATGAGAGGCTAATGGAAGCCTATGAGAAGCTTGGCAAAGCTCACTCTAAGCTTGAAAGGCTCACTCCTCTCTCATAGAGCAAGTCAAAATGGAGGAAGCCAAGAAGGAGCAAGTGATTGTATTATATGATGTGGGACTAACATGTGATCTTATTAATGAATCTTTTTATAAGCCCATTGTAGTTGCTCCCACTAACACTTCTTGTAGCACTACTACTTCTACTTCACCTTTGAGTGATGGTCTCACTTGTGATGCCTCACTAATGGTGGAAAATGAGACCCTCAAGAAGGAGGTGAATGAGCCCACTCGTGCCTTAGGCAATGCCTATGGTGGAGATGCCCGCTTGCTAAAGTGCTTGGGTAGCCAAAGGTTTTCTCTCAACAAAGAGGGATTAGGCTATACCCCTAAGAAATGCAAGGCGGCCTTTGTCACTCCTAAAGTTAACTTTGTGAAGGGCAATGGTCGGTTTTGAAATAGATGCAAGCAAGTTGGGCATGTAGAGCAAAATTACAAGATTAACAAGAACAAGCTACCTATTGTATCCTCAATTAAATTTGATTCTTGTTACATGCTTGTTAAGGGTGCCAATGGTGTGTAGGCTAAGTTCATTGGTACACCAATTGTGGGCCCAAAGAAGAAGGCCATTTGGGTACCAAAGACCTTGGTAACTAACCTTCAAGGACCCAAGCAAATTTGGGTACCTAAAAAGAATTGATCTTCTTTTGTAGGTCAAATATAAAGCCGAAGGAAGGCATTGAGTGCTTGATAGTGGGTGCACACAACACATGATCGGTGATCCAAGAATGTTCAATTCAATCAATGAAAATAAGAGCAATGAGATTGATAGTATCACATTTGGTGACAATGGCAAAGGCAAGGTCAAAGGGCTTGATAAGATTGCAATATCCAATGACTTGAGCATTTCCATTGTGCTACTAGTAGAGAGCTTGAACTTCAACCTTTTGTCGGTAGCTAAATTGTGTGATCTTGGTTTCAAGTGCATATTTGGTGTGGATGATGTAGAGATTATAAGTGTAGATGGCTCTAACTTGATATTCAAAGGATTTAGATATGAAAATCTATACTTGGTTGATTTCAATGCTAGAAAAGCTCAATTGACAACATGTTTGATCACTAAGTCTAGCATGGGTTGGTTATGGCATAGAAGGCTTGGTCATGTTGGAATAAAACAATTGAATAAGTTGATTAAGCATGACTTACTTAGAGGCTTGAAAGATATCACATTTGAGAAGGATAAGCTATGTAGTGCATGTGAAGCTGGAAAACAAGTTGGTAACACACATCCTAAGAAGAGCATGATGAGCACATCTAAGGCATTTGAGTTGATGCACATGGACTTGTTTGGACCAACCACATACACAAGCATTGGTGGAAACAAATAAGGATTTGTGATTGTGGATGATTTCACTAGATACACATGGGTATTCTTTCTTGTTGACAAGAGTGATGTGTTTGCAACATTCAAATCATTTGTCAAGGGCATTCACATTGAGTTTGAAACAACCATCAAGAAAGTTAGAAGTGACAATGGTAGTGAATTTAAGAACACTAGAATTGATGAGTTGTGTGATGAATTTGAAATTAGACATTAATTCTCGGCCAAGTACACTCCTCAATCAAATGGCTTAGTTGAAAGGAAGAATAGAACTTTGACATGGCAAGATCAATGTTGAGTGAGTACAATGTGAGCCATTCATTTTGGGCCAAAGCAATCAACACGGCTTGCTATTATAGCAACTGACTCTATTATCACCCCATGATGGAGAAGACACCTTATGAGCTTTTGAATGGAAGAAAGCCCAACATAGCATACTTTCGAGTTTTTGGTTGTAAATGCTACATATTGAAGAAAGGCACTAGATTGAGCAAGTTTGAAAAGAAATGTGATGAAGGTTTCTTGCTTGGTTACTCTACTACTAGCAAGGCTTATAGAGTTTGGAATTTTATAGTGGTACTCTTGAGGAGGTTCATGATGTGGAGTTTGATGAAACAAATGGTTCCCAAGAGGAAGATGAGAATCTAGATGATGTAAGAGGCACTCAATTGGTCAATGCAATAAAGAACATGGATATTAGTGATATAAGGCCTAGAGAGGTGATTAATGTTGAAGATGACAAGAATCAAGTGCTCTCTAACTCAAATGTGCAAGCTAGTGGTTCTCATGATCAAGTTCAAGCAAGAACTAGTGATGACAAAGTGCAAGATCAACAACAAGTGGCTAGTTCATCATCTCAACCAAGTTATCTATCAAATGCAAGCAATCAAGTGCAAGTGCTTAAACCAACCAATATTGAAAGAGATCATCCCTTGGCCATTATCATTGGTGATATTTTAAGAGGTGTGCAAACTAGATCAAGATTGGCTTCATTTTGTGAGCATTTCTCATTTGTGTCATCCATTGAACCTAAGAAGATAGATGAAGCTTTGAAGGATGTTGATTGGGTCAATGCTATGCATGAAGAGCTAAACAACTTCATAAGAAACCAAGTATGGGAGTTAGTTGAGAGGCCTAAGGATCATAATATGATACGAGCCAAGTGGGTCTTTCGGAACAAGCAAGATCAAGATGGGATAGTAATAAGAAACAAAGCAAGATTAGTGGCTCAAGGTTACACTCAAGTTGAAGGTCTTGACTTTGGAGAAACATATGCCCCGGTTGCAAGATTGGAAGTAATTAGGATCTTGTTAGCCTATGCTTGTGCCCACAACATCAAGTTGTACCAAATGGATGTGAAGAGTGCATTTCTCAATGGGTACATCAATGAGCTTGTGTATGTTGAGCAACCTCCTGGTTTTGAAGATGAAAAGAAACCCAACCATATTTACAAGTTGAGAAAGGCTTTGTACGGATTAAAACAAGCACCTAGAGCATGGTATAAGAGATTGAGGGATTTTCTACTCTCTAAGAGATTCAAGATGGGAAAGGTTGACACCACTCTCTTCACCAAGAAGCTTGGAAATGACTTGTTTGTAATGCAAATCTATGTTGATGATATCATATTTGGGTCAACAAATGAAGATTTTTGTGAGAAGTTTGGCAAGATGATGGCAAGTGAGTTTGAGATGTCTATGATTGGAGAGCTTAGTTACTTCCTTGGTCTTCAAATCAAGCAAATGAAGAATGGCACATTTGTGAGTCAAGGCAAGTATATCAAGGACATGCTCAAGAAGTTTAGAATGGATGATAGTAAAGCTATTAGTACACCAATGGGGACAAGTGGGAGCTTGGATAGTGATGCTAGTGGCAACATGGTAGATCAAAAGATGTATCGGTCTATGATTGGAAGCCTACTCTATGTGACCGCATCAAGGTTGGATGTGATGTTTAGTGTATGCATGTGTTCTAGATTCCAAGCCTCACCAAGAGAGAGTTATTTGAAAGCAACAAAGAGAATATTGAGGTACTTGAAGCATACACAAAATGTTGGATTGTGGTATCCCAAAGGAGCAAGATTTGAGTTGATTGGATATTCGGACTCCGATTATGCGGGATGCAAAGTTGAGAGAAAGAGCACATCGGGCACATGTCAACTATTGGAAAGATCACTTGTGTCTTGGTCATCAAAGAAGCAAAATAGTATAGCACTTTCAACCGCCAAAGCGGAGTATATTTCGGCCGGTAGTTGTTGTGCTCAATTACTTTGGATGAAGGCTACTTTGAGTGACTTTGGAATTAAATTCAAGCAAGTGCCATTGCTATGTGACAATGAGAGTACCGTAAAGCTCACCAACAACCCGGTTCAACATTCAAGAACAAAGCATATTGATGTCCACCATCATTTCATAAGAGATCACCAACAAAAAGGGGACATTTGCATTGAGAGTGTGGGCACCAAAGATCAACTTACCGATATCTTCACCAAGCCACTTGATGAAAAGAGGTTTTGTAAGCTAAGGAATGAATTGAACATACTTGACTTCTCCAATATATGTTGATGCACCCCCCATTATATGACATGCCTCTCCTTCAAGCAAAGCAAGGTAAAGTTGATTGATATGTCATCCATCCATTGCTAAGGACTTGTTTAGTGCATCTAGTCATTCCTATCATGTCCTAGGCTCATTCATTAAAATCAAATGAATTTGATGCTTGTATGGTACCACTATTGCTTGTATGATTGAAATGAACTAGTGGTAGCATATGACATGTTTGTGGGCTTGTAAACCTAGTGTTTGATCTAGAAAATAAGCTATAAGTGTTTAACTCAACATGGTACAAGATAACCCTTATTTGGAGGTGTGAAGAAGCTTGTCCTTGGATCAAACCGAGTTAAATATCTTTTGCAAGTAATCTAGATTGAACCAAATTGGGAAAATGATCCTCATTTCACATGGTTTCACCCTAACCTATCTATAATTTGAGCTCACCTTTTTGTGCTAATTGTTGACAAAGGAGGAGAGAAATTCACAAAGATAGTAAGATAGGAGAAGCAAACAAATGAAATAACATTGTAAGGGGAAAAATAAAAAATGCACACAAGTAGGGGGAGCAAGCTCATAAACTTGTATGTTGCATTTAAATGCGCATTTCATATATTTGCTTGCATGGCACAAGTTCTAAATTTCAATATCCATGCATGTGTGGTGTATGCTAGTTATATGCTTGAATGGTGAAATGAAAAACTAGCATGCATAGGCTAAAGTAACTAGACTTATGTTCATTTTATGGAAACTAGACCCTTGCTTGTAATGTTGATCTCATGGGGTATTCTAGTTTTTGTGCATGTATAGTTACTAATGATGCTAAGGATGGTATATTGGTGCACTCTGATTGGTATCACGCTTCAAAGGTCCATCTCTTATACCTTAGCATCATACGGTAGAAATTGTCTCCTATATTTCCTATCTAAGCATATGTGCAAGCTACAATCCAAACTCTTAGCACATATGTAGGGGGAGCAATTGCAACCATTTAGAGTTCATGAAACTTGTCCATATTCTTTTACACATGGTAAATATGCTTGGGCAAGCAACGTGGATTCAATTAAATCTCAATTCATATCTTTGTGTAAGGGTTGTCATCAATTACCAAAAGGGGGAGATTGAAAGCTCTAGTTTGGTTTTGGTTAATTGATGAAACCCTAAGTGCTAACCTAGTTTATCAAAGTGATTATGATATAGGTAGCACTACTCCAAGTGATGAAGCAATGGCGAAGATCATGACAATGGTGATGATCAAATGCTTGAACTTGAAAAGAAGAAAGAGAAAAACAAAAGGCTCAAGGCAAAGGTATAAATAGTAGGAGCCATTTTGTTTTGGGGATCAAGACACTTAGCGAGTGTGATCACATTTAGGTTAGATAACCATACTATTAACAGGGGTGAAACTCATATTGAAATGCGGTTATCAAAGTGCCACTAGATGCTCTAACTCATTGCATATGCATTTAGGATCTAGTGGAGTGCTAACACCCTAGAAAGTATTTGTGAAAGTATGCTAACACATGTGCATAAGGTGATACACTTGGTGGTTGGCACATTTGAGCAAGGGTTAGAAACTTCACCGGCACCCTATACAGAAAAAACAGGGGTTCATAGAGTGACCGGACGCTGGTGGCGCAGTGACCGGATGCTGGGGTCCTGAGTCCGGTCAATAGCAGCAGTGAGCACGCGTCTCGGTCTTATGACCGGACACTGGCGCGAAGAGTGACCAGACGCTAGCAGGGTGCGTTCGGTCAGTGCTAACGTACGCTGACGTAAGGCGCACAGAGGAAACATTGAGTGACCGGACGCTAGGTGTGTCCGGTCGAGCATGACCGGACGCGTCCAATTATGAAATTTCGTGTTTGGAACCTTACTGGAAATGACCGGACACTGGGATCATGCGTCCGGTCATCACTTGACCATTGAAATCGGGTGATTGGTGTTTGAAGCTGATGACACGTGGCAAGCATCGGGCGATCGAACGCTGGGGTCCTACGTCCGGTCGAACTGACTGGAGTGTCCGGTCACCCCGAGTTGTGTCCAGTGGAGGGGTACAACGGCTCTATTTTGTGTGGGCTTCTATTTAAGCCCCATGGCTAGCTCAAGCTCACCCTCTTGGACATTTGCATTGACATAGCAACCTTGTGAGCTTAGCCAAAGCCCTCCCACTCATCTCCATCATTGTTTCATCATCATTGTGAGATTGGGAGAGAATCCAAGTGCATTGCTTGAGTGATTGCATCTAGTGGCACTTGGCATTCGTGTTTCGCTGTGGGATTCACTTGTTACTCTTGGTGGTTGCCGCCACCTAGACGGCTTGGAGCAGCGAGGATCATTGAGTGGAGGTTGGTGATTGTATCTGGCTCCGATCATGGTGATTGTGAGGGGTCTTATGCCTTCCCCGGTGGAGAGCCAAAAGGTAACTCTAGTAGATTGCTCGTGTCATTGAGTTACCTCACTTGTGGATAGATTCTTGCGGTGTCCAATTGTGTGGACGAGGTTCGTGCAACACCTCTTAGCCATCGAACCACCAAGTGTTGGTCGACACAACGGGGACTAGTGTGCCGGCAAGCACGTGAACCTCGGAAGAAAAATTGGTTGTCTCTTGCCCTTTGGTATTCTCTTGGTGATTGATTTAGTATTCATCTTGTGATTGGTTCACTCCTCTACACGGCGGTATAATCACCCTACTCACTCATTTATATTCTTGCAAACTAGTTGTGGCAAGCTCTTTAGTGTAATTAGAATTGAGAGCTTGCTTTGTTTTTTTAAGTTCATCTAGTGGAGCTCTTTAGAGTAGCAAGATTGAGAGCTCTTAGTGAGTAGTAACATTGCAAGTTGTGTGCCTAGTAATCATTGCAACTAGAATTGTTGGATAGGTGGCTTGCAACCCTTGTAGAGCTAGAGCAAGTTTGCATTTCGCTGTTTGTCATACTAATCAAATTGCTCTAGTTGATTTGTAGATTTTTTAAATAGGCTATTCACCCCCCTCCTCTAGCCATATTAGGACCTTTCACCCCTCCTCGGTGGACTTCACTAATTTCTCAGTAGCCCGACCCTCCTTCTCAAAACCAAAGCGGGGAAACAAAACCCCAACACCTTCGCCAAAAATAGGCAGATTGACCATCTCAATGGTCATGGCAGGCTTGTTCCTACCAAGGGGCCAACAGTCAGCCGCCACCATCTCCTCAACCAAATCATGGCCTCCGGAGTACCAGTAGGCCAGAGCAAAAGCCTTGTCATAGGCTTCACGACCCTCATCAGTCCCTAGACCTGGGATCCCTTGAGTTAGAGGCTTCATTGGAGTCATCACTGAAGCCAATGGATAGTGGGTATTATTCTTCCCGTCTAAGCCGGTAGATGTCATGCCACAGGTCCTCACATAGAACCAGTATTGCATCCAATCCTTTGACCACTTGTTCTTCTGAGCGAAGGAGATCTCCAACTTCTCGCCTTTCTAGTTCCTCCATGGCATAAAAGCACAGCTTCCATACTGCGCCACCATTTGGCCTTCGCTAACTCGTTTAGGCTAGCGCTGGAGCTCGTAGTACTCATAGAAAGTACCAACATTGGGCTCCGTGCCATAAGACAAGCAGGCCTAGTAGAACTTACTCAGAGTAACAATACCATTGGGGGTAAGATGATGTAGTTGTACCTCGAATGCTTCCAAGACTTGGCGAAGGAAACGCGCCGCCAGGAAGCAAAGGCCACAAAGGAAAAAAAATCCCTGAAAACCACGGTATCATCAGCCTTCAGTTTAGGAATCATCTCCCCCTCCAGAGGCTTCACCTTAGCATCACCAAAGCAGCCCAACTATCGCAACTCCTTGATCATGTCCTTCATCATAAGTGAAGGTCCAAAATCCCACGGCCTGGATGAGCCAGCCATGTCTCCTGCCTCCTCAGTGGTTATCAAATAAGCAATAGAGGCCTCAACTCTAGAAACATTCTCCTCAAGCCCTAACGCCTCCGCGCTAACAATCATACACTCCTCAAACCGCACAGACCACCCACTAGACCTAACACCGAGAAGCCGATGGTATGGCCCAAAGAAGGAAGACTAGCATGGAGGAGGACTGACAGGTATAGCCACTTCTAAGACTCAACAACAGCCCAAATGGAGCGAAGGCAAACACCAACTAAGCGAAAACTAGGTGCAAAGGAACATTGTAGAAAGCAACAGCAACGAAAGCGATGGCTCACATAGGGATGGGAGGAGACTTCACCTACCGACCCTTATATAGCCCCCGCCACATCGCTTCGACTTTCGGGGCCAACGGTCACATCCGTTCAAAAACACGTCGGTTCCACAACCACCGTGGCAAATCAAATAGCGACACATCACCAACACAGCGGTCTGATCTAGGCATCCTAAGGGGGAAGGGGGGGGGGAAGCCTACACATGCACAAGAGCCTCCGTGCCTCAGAGCCTGACAGCTAGGTTCCGAGGGCAAGGCCCGCCAAGAGGGAAGCCTCCGCACCTCAGAGCCAGTGGACTATGTTTTGAGGGCAAGGCCCGCCAGCATCAGACCAAGCCCTCAAGGGGGGACTGTTGGGACACAGTTATGAGTCATGGAGAACAAAGTTCACAACAGCAATAAGAACTAACAGCTAACGAGTTTTACGAACAGTGTGCAGGGAAAGGAATCAGAGGCCTCCGCTCAGGCGATCGCGTGAGGCGAAGGCCGAGAAGCTGCGGCGAAGGCACCAGGATGAGGTCGGGGGCAGAGGCTCTCGTGGTATGAGCGAAGGCCATGGCTCTGGCGTCAGTAGTGAAGGTCAGTAAGCTCCATCGAAGGCTTCCCAAGCGGAGGCCCCGGAACTAGGGAAAGCCCCCGCTCGGCGGCATTATTGGGCCATGGGCTGATGACGAGTCATCGAAGATGGCCCAACAGGCAAAGGCAGCAGAGGAAGAAGATGGCCAAACTGCCCCAGGGGGCTTCTATTAGCATAGGAATATTCTGGGAATGTACTGTAACCGACAAGGGGTAGGAAATGTAAAGAGTAGCTCTAGCAAACAGTGCCCTATAAAAGGGGGACTCAAACTCTGTATAAAAGGGATACACATTTATGAAACCCTAATCGGGCTAGGGCCCACCTTTCATTACTCATACCTTCGCCCAGGGCACAAGGCTGGGCGAAGGCCTTTGTTGTCCTTTGTCTCAATTGTTGGAAACCGAACTTTCCAACAACCTGTTTGGGAGATGAAAGTTATTGGGCTGACAAGCCTTCTTTCACAATGATTGATAAAGATCAGAAATCTTCCACCCAAAAGTAAGCCTAGATATGTAAAAGGGAAAGGCCCTTTTCGCACCCAAACGTGTGGGCTAGAATTTCCGGTTTTGCATCACTAACTTTGATAGGAACCATCACACTCTTAGAATAATTCACCTTCAAACCAGTGGAGTCAGCAAAGATATTAAGAAAATCTCTTCAGGAAGAAGAGTTGTGGTGCTGATCCCTCAAGGACAATCAAAGTGTCATCAGTATATTGTAAAACCAGGAAATCAAAGTTATGCCAAAGAGGGATGGATAACTTCAGAAGTCTAAGATTCTTAGCCTTATTCAAAAGGGACTGAAGATCAGTTGCAAGGATGAAAAGTAGAGGGGGGGAGTAGATCTCCTTGCCTGACACCATGCTAACAATGAAAAGTTTTCCCAGGAGTCCCGTTTAAGATCACTGTTGAAAATGGACCTCATCCATTGGAGCCATAGGAACCCAAAACCTATTTGTTGCATGACCAGTAGCATAGCCTCGTGCTCCACCTTATCAAACACTTTTTCAAAGTCCAGATTAAGAATAATGAGCTCTTTCTTAGAAGCATGACACAAATGAAGGTATTCAAAAGACCATGCAATGCAGTCCTGTATAGTATAGGTTCGAATGAAACCACACTGATTAGTGTGTACCAAATCAGTCATCACTTGTTGGAGCCTATTAACAAAAAGTTTAGTAATGATTTTCGTAGAGGTATTGATGAGTAGAGAAATTGGCCCATAATCCCCCACACATGTTGCATCCTCCTTTTTAGGAATCAAGGTGATGTAAGAATCATTTATACTCTGTAAACAAGCTGAATTGTTCTGAAAGGCCAAGCAAAGATCATAAAAATCTGAATTGATCCACTAACTGGCCTGATAGCTTCGTCGTCGTTAATCCACTAACCATGCAGCAGCAATGAAGAACGACGAGAAGTAGTAGAGAGAAAGAGAGAATGGAAGGTGTAAAAATGCGTTTTTGACAATAGTACGTTGGATTCTCTCGACAGATCGTGATCCTCTAATATATAGGAGAGGGTGGTTTTAACCCAGTAGGAAACTTATTCCAATTGGCTAGGCCGGTTTTTGCATGTTGAGGGCAAAACCTTGCGGAAGCTATAATTTCTTCATCCGAACTCTAAATTAGACGGTATTTATATGTTTTTAATCATCTCGACGAGGGGAATGCAATAGTGCAATCCATTTTTCAATTTGGAGAAGTCGATAAATCTAGCCTGGTCGATTTT
The DNA here is from genome assembly GCF_019320115.1 of Miscanthus floridulus. Lineage (NCBI taxonomy): Eukaryota > Viridiplantae > Streptophyta > Magnoliopsida > Poales > Poaceae > Miscanthus > Miscanthus floridulus. Next base: position 103,949,994 of record NC_089595.1, read on the forward strand.
AGAAACCGGCCTTGATAGTTTCTGGTTGGATCAAGCCCTCAAATCCTGTTTTCTTCGTTCAGACTCCAAACTGAACAATCCATATATTTTTTTCGATTGTATCGACAAGAGCAACACAATTGCGGGTCCATCATGCCTTTTGACAAAGTGCCAAAACCAACTTAGCCGATTTGGGAAACCAGCTAAGCTTGTTTATGTTAGAAAATCTAGGCCTCGTTCGCTGGTCTAAAACTTGGTTGAAACTGGCTGAAAATATTGTTCCGAAAAAAGAAGCCGAACAAATTGAATATGAGGTAAGCCGAACAGGGCCCTAGATTCAACCTCCTTTGGCACTTTTGGCTATCAACAAACTATGTATTAAAAAACCAAAACATCTCACAATTTAGAGTGGAAGGAGTATCATTAATTATAAGAGAAATTTTACGGTGCTCATAAAAAGGGAGAGTCATCCATTTAGATAGATCTAATGGTTATAAAATAGAGAGAACTTATATAGAGGAACTTATTGTGGGTCGGAACCTAAAATACATGGGCCAGGAACTAATTTCAAAATAAATTCGAAGGGTGGCAAGGTAACTTTACCGCTCTCTTCCTGCCTCCCTCTCCCAGCGACGGCGGGCTCCGCAACCCCTGGTTCAGAGTTCGACTGTTCTAGACAGAACGACGGCAGCCGAGGCAAGGAACCGGCAGCCAGGGCGCACTGCAGGATTCCGGCGGGCTCCGGCAGCGGGCGGCAGTCAGTAGGCCAGCGGCACCTCCAATCGGATTCTAGGCGCAGCCGCGCAGGTCGTGTCCAGATATATGAATCGGCTCCACCGACGGAGCCTGCTTGCTGCGTGCTTGCGTCGTCTCTGCACTGCAGGCAAGCTTGCTTCCTGAATGGCTGAATGCATGCCTTTTGCAGATACGGGGAGGTGGTTGGTGGCGAGAGCAGCAGCATACTTGCAGATCGCGCACGAGCAGCAACGAACTCCTATTCCCCTTGGTTGGATTACGACGGGCAGTGGGCGCTGGTCTCCGGCGAATTAACGGGGCGGCGGGTGGCCGTCGTCGGCGAATTACTTCCTGTTCGTGAGTATCTATATGTTTGGAAGAAGAGAAAAAAAATACTAAACTGCCCTTTAGTCATACGGGAGAGTTTACGAGATGAACCGGTGGTTCCTCCCAAGCATACAAAGCTCTAATTATAATTCTAAATAGATATACTGTGAAAATATATTTCATAATACTTATTTAATATCATAAAGACTATTATATTTTTTTGTTAAAGAAATGGAAAAAACTAAAGATGTATGACTTAGCATATATAATTTGTTGTTATTATTTTGTCAAATAAGTTTTGTTAGGTATTACGGATATCTCTTTGCACAGTGTGGGAGACAAACTCATTAGTAGGCGACTTTTTATCTGTCGTCGTTTTCTCTCTAGCACTACTAGAAATAATTTTGCACCCAACGCCACATATGGGCTAACCAATTTGTCAAATCGACATGCGCTCGAAATAAGTGAACACGAAAGCCGGGAGCATGTGGCCGGTCCGCTCCTCATCCTCTTGTTGGCAATTTTGGCTGCACCAATCGTGGCTCCCCAGTGCCTTGCTGTCGCCATCTATCCTAGGATTGAAGCCCGACCCGATTGGACATTGGCATTCAGAGTGCTGCTGCCTCACTATTTTTGGAGCTTCAGCTTACTATATGTTGCAGCCTTGACTCAACAGCAGCAACATGGAAGTTGGAAGCCTTCCTCACTACAAGCGTAGTTCCTTCGATCTTCCTTGGTTGGGACTTGGGAGTGTACGTAGTACGCTGCAGAAGGTCTGCTAGTCATGGCTCCCTCTCAGCTCGGCACGGACCTATAGCCCTCTTCCTACTTCTCGTGGCTTCATGTTTCGTCATCATTAGACGCCTCCGGTCAGGGCGCAACGATATTGGCCGAGTGCTGCCGCCTTCGCCTCCTGGGCTGCCCATCATCGGCAACATGCACCAGCTAGGCTGGGGACACCACCACCGGAAGCTGAAGGCGCTCGCGCGGCATCATGGCGATACCTTTCTCCTCCGGCTAGGCACCGTGCCCGCTCTAGTGATTTCCTCTGCCACCATGGCCGAGGAGGTCCTCAAGAACCAGGACCACGTCTTCTGTGGCCGTCCGCAGCAGCGCACGGCGCGCGGCATCTTGTACGATTGCAGGGATGTCGGCTTCAGCCCCTACGGGGAGCGGTGGCGCCAGCTTCGCAGCATCGCCGTCGTGCACCTCCTCAGCGCCAAGCGGGTCGAGTCCTTGCGTGCTCTCCGGGCAGAGGAGGTCGCGTCGTTGGTGTCCCGGATCCGCGCGGCGAGCGCCATGGAGGACCAAAGCGGCAATCGCCGAGGAATCAACGTAAGTGAGCTCATCGTCAGCTTAACCTACACTGCCATCTCGAGGGCGGTGTTCGGGAACAAGCTCGGGGGCATGGATCCCCCAAGTTTCCGCGCGATGACGAAAGAGGTAGCTGATCTGCTCGAAACGGTCGCGGTGAGCGACATGTTCCCACGTCTCCGGTGGGTGGACTGGGCGATGGGCCTCGACGCAAGTATAAAGAGGACGGCAAGCAAGCTTGACGACGTTGTTGAAAGAACACTCGAGGCGCACGAGAAGAGCTTGGAAAATAGCGGCGAGGCTGGTGGTGACCTGCTTGACGATTTGCTTTCGGCAGTGAAGGGACTCGTCCTGGTAAGTCCTAAGGATTAAGGGCAAATTTGTACCAACAAACTTTCAAAGTTGTGTATTATACTGATATAAACTTCATATTGCAGGACTTGTTTGTAGGAGGAATCGATACAACTTCCAAGGCGATAGAGTGGGCAATGGCATTTCTTATCAAGAACCCAAGAGAGATGGAAAAAGTTCAAGAGGAGGTGAGGCAAGTTGCAGGGGCACAAGGAGTCTTGGAGGAGCAGTTGCGGAGGATGAGCAGACTGCAGGCAGCCCTCAAAGAAGCCATGCGATTACATCCACCGGTGCCGCTGCTCATCCCCCGTGAATCGATCCAAGACACCAAACTCCACGGCTATGATATCTCTTGCCAAGACTCGGGTCATCATCAATGCATGGGTGATCGGGAGGGACAGCCAGTCTTGGGAGAACGCTGAGGAGTTCCTGCCAGAGAAGTTTATGCATGATGCCAGTGACTACAGTTGCAAAGACTACCCACTACGCCAGGTTTGGACATCACTGTCGGCCTCATCACTGTCGGATTTGTGAGAACCAGCAGCGATGTACCTTCACTGTCGGTTATGAGCTCGAAAATAAAAAAATAATTGGAGCTGGGTTAAAACCGGCAGTAAAGCACCACATCACTGCTGGTTTGTGGCTTGAACCGGCAGTATTTTGGCGGTCACTCATCACTGCCGGTTGAAGCCACAAACCAGTAGTGATTGGGCTCTATCACTGTCAGTTCTAGCCAAGAACCGACGGTGATAAGCCTACAGCACAAAAAGGCTGCAGCCGTCCTCTTCTTCCTCCTCTCTTCCATCCCGAGAACAGAGGCGCGCGTTTGGGCCCTTCCCTCCATTGTTGCGGCTGCTCTTCACCATGAAGCTAGCGCTTGGATTTTGAAGAATAGCTTGATCTTTTTGCTTTAAGGTCAGTAACAAACATCCACTCATTTAATTTAGTTGCTTAATTAGCTTCGTTTTAATGGCTATAGTGCTTGATTCTCATTCTAGTTCTTTCTCCATTCTAGAGATTACTTTTTCAATTGGATATTTGTGCAAGGCTCAAAAATATGGTGGATCTATCATCCAAACGGTTGGTGTCTATGAACACATTTAAATTCGTGGCTAATTATTCTATGGTGGTCAAAATCATCATTGTTAGTATATGATAATATAATTAGTTCTTAGAAGTAGAGTAGAATAGTTGTTCTTCAATATTGTGCAATAATTATTTTTTACTACGATTTTCAATTTACAGGGCCGAAGCTACCAATTTCAATTTTTCAATAATTAGTGTACAATAATGTTTTTCAAAAAATGATACTTTTGAGCTATAATTGTTGTTTATGAAGCTCGATTTCTTATTAATTCTTTTTAATTATTGTCTCAGTGTTTTTTGTGCAGAGATGGATCGAGAGTGAATGCATCTGTCCCGAACGGACAAGCGGTACATGCATGGCGTCAGCCAGTTTATCACCGATGCCAAATCCTATGCTAGGAATGGGAACCCTGTCTTCTGCCCATGCAAAGATTGCAAGAATCAAAGGAACTTTCGTCAAATTGAGTCTATATGATCGCACTTGATTAGCAGGGGATTCATGCCAAACTATACGATATGGACTATGCATTGCGAGGTTGGTGGGAATGTTCTGCAGAAAAACGATGATGATATGGACATGCCTGAAGTAGCCATCCACGATGGTGACGAGGAACCCGGTGTCAACACGGAACCTATTCTCACAGTTAATAATGTGTTTAGGAACACGCTAGCTGACGACAACGAGGATAACGATGGCATTTCTCAGCTGCTACGTAATGTAGAGACCGGATGTCTTAGTGAAAGACAGCTGAGAAAGCTAGAGAAAATGAGACAAGATGGCAAAACACCATTATATAGGGATTGTCCAATGAGCAAACTGGAAGCCGACATCATGCTATTAGAGTTCAAATCGACAAATGGATTGAGCGATAAAGGCTTCGATCAGTTGTGAGGTATAATAAGGAAAATGCTCTCAGAAAAAATAAGTTTCCAGAAAAGACATACTTGGCCAAGCAAATGATCTGCCCCATCAGCCTCGAGGTTGATAAAATCCACACGTGTTCCAATGATTGCATATTATACCGTGGAGAAAAATACAAAGACTTGGACAAGTGCCCTAAGTATAGAGCTTCACGGTACAAGGAAGGGCCGTCAGATGAGGGTACCAAGACCAGAGGAGGTCCCGTAAAGGTCGTTTGGTATTTCCCTATAGCTCCCCGGGTGCATAGGCTGTTTGCATGTGCAAAGTCAGCCAAGCTGTTGCACTGGCATGGCGAAGAGCGTAAGAAAGATACAATAATGAGGCACCCTACCGATGGGCATGACTAGAGGGCTGTCAATACTATGTTCTATAAGGACATCGGTGGAGAGGTAAGGCACCTTTGGTTTGCTTTGAGCACAGATAGGATGAATCCTTTCGACCAGGTTAGAAGCAATCATAGCACCTGACTAGTGACGCTCTGTATATACAACCTTCCACCTTGGGTCTGTATGAAGCGGTCGTACATCTAGATGCCACTACTGATCCAAGGGCCAAGACAACCTGAGAATGACATCGATGTGTTTCTAGAACCAGTGATTGATGAACTAGTGGAGATGTTTGAAAAGGGTGTGCCGGATGTTTGGGACGAGTACAAAAAGGAACATGTCACGATCAAGGGAGTACTTATCGCTACAATTATTGACCTACCAGGTCGAGGTTCGTTGTCCGAAGAGAAGACAAAAGGCTATACTGGATGTGTCAAGTGCTTAGACGACACCGATGCTGTAAATCTATCAAATAACTCAAAGATAATTTATATGGGACACCATAGGTTCCTACCTAAGGATCACCCTTACCGCAGGAACAAAAAAGATTTCAACGGTACTATTGAGAAATGCTTAGCTCAAAAATATCGAGATGGGCCTGCAATACTTCGAGAACTCAACAAATTGGAGGTTGTCCTTGGGAAGGGGGACAATGCAGTAGCAGCGCCTGATGGGAGCGTTTGGAAGAAAAAATCAGTTTTATGAAAACTACCTTACTGGCCATTTCTAAGTGTACGCCACTGTCTTGATCCCATGCGCATCACTAAAAACATGTGCGCTAACACTCTTAACATCTTGATGGACACCGGGGGGACATCAAATGATTCACTAGCCACACGTCTGGACATGCAACACTTGGGAATTAGGAAGGAGCTACATCCCGTGGAGCTAGAGAATGGCTAGTTCGAACTTCTGGTTGCGTCATGGACATTGAAGAAGGAAGAAAAGTGTGCGCTTATTTCTTTCTTTAATGAACTCAAAGTCCCGACGGGCTACTGTGCGAACCCGAAGAGGCTAGTGAACATGAGAGAACTCAAGTTCAACTATGGCCCTATGAAGGCCCATGACTGTCATGTCATTATGACTCAGCTGCTCTCTGTTGCCCTGCGTGGTATCCTCCCCCAAAGGTTCACGTCCCAATCATAAAGCTTTGCTCGTTCTTCAACGCGATCTCAAAAAAGGTCATTGATGTGTCCACGCTAGAGCAGCTACAGCGGGACATAGCCGAAACTCTCATTAGGCTTGAGATGCATTTCCCGCCGACTTACTTTGATATCTCATTGCATCTGTTCATTCATCTTGTTGACCAAATTAGAGCCCTTGGCCAAATATACCTGCATCAGATGTCCCCTTTCAAAAGATTGATGAAAGTTTTCAGGAGGTATGTTAGGAACAGATACAGGCCAGAAGGGGGCATGGTTGAAGGATGGTCAACGGAGGAGGCTATTGAGTTCTGCACATATTATCTGGACATCAAAATGGTCGGAGTTCCAGAATCTCGTCACGAGGGAAGACTATGTGGCAAAAGAACGATCGTGGTTATTTGTTGTTTATTATTGTAATAATATTCTCTATTTTTTTCTTTTTCTCTACATTTTCCGCACGTAGATTGCGCTCCAGGACCTTACCTATGCTGCATGTGACTTGTGGGCCGTTCTGGATCAAGCTACGGAGCAACTCGGGTACGATTGGGACTTCTGCAATGGAAACCTCAGCCAGTTCACTATAGAAGGACGTCAGTACTGCATAAAGATTACTAACAGGGATAGTGATCATTTAGTAGGATACATCTATGGCCGACTATTCTTTTGGTATTGTGAGGCACGAGAGAGTGCACTCATACGGGCATTAGACTTCATCGATACAAGCGGATACATAATCTGTGACATCAATTACCATATAGGGCTACGGAGGCATGTTAGTCTATGTGGCCCGATTGATCCCGGTAGTGATTTCGATAGTAATTAATGTTTATTTAGCTAGGTTTTCAAGGTTGTAGTTTAATTGGGTTCTAATTTTAATATGTATGGCTTTGTGTGTTTAATTATTGTCATGCATGTAATTCGTGTAATATTTGTTGGGCAACTAGAAATATACATTTCAGTATCATATTGGTCTTAAAATTATTCTCAGGCTTATACGTACCACATGTGAAGGAAACACCAAGTTTGGAATTTTTCGGAGATGGTTTGCTACTTTCTGAGGTTTAATTGAATTTCCGCGCGATGACACCGTTTAATTATAGGTTGAACTGAGTCTACCCACGAAAAAATTTAGAATGGTACCAACCTTTTACACAGGCTCTAATGTGCCCTAGAGATAAGAATTTTGTGGAGGTGGATGAAAAAATCTATTGGGTTCAAGATGAAATTCACCCTCGTTTGTCTCATTCGTCACAGAGAAAAATATAATAAATAAAAAAAGATCAGAAAAACCTCATATCCTGTGTGGGGTCTTAATTTGGGTGTACATGCTTGTCAAAAAAAATTCAAGCCATTTCGACATAGGCAGAGTATACATGTTTCACAGAGGTACACGTGTCCTTTCATGGAACCATGACTATACACATATGTTATCAAGGTTTCTGTGGTTCATATGCATTTCGGTGTCGTATTCGTCTCAAACTTTTTCTTAGGCTTGCATGTGCCACGTGTGAAGGAAACACCAAATTTAAGATTTTCCGGAGATGGTTTGCTACTTTCTGAGGTTTAATTGAATTTTCGCGCGACGACACCGATTAATTATAGGTTGAACTGAGTCTATCCACGAAAAGATCCGGAATGATGCTAAACTTTTACACAGTCTCTAATGTGCCCTAGGGATAAAAATTTTGTGGAGGTGGATGAAAAAATCTATTGAGTCCAAGATGAAATTCACCCTCTTTTGTCTCATTCAGCACACAGAAAAATATAATAAATAAAAAAAACTGATCAGAAAAACCTAAGATCCTGTGTGGGGTCTTAATTTGGGTGTACAAGCTTGCCAAAAAAATTTCAAGCCATTTCGACATAAGAATACATATGCTTCTATTTATTCAGTATATAAAAGAAATTTTTTAATATATATGAACATCACTGTCGGTTTCAAAAAACTGGCATTGATGAGAATAAACCGACAGTGATATTGGTTATCACTGTCGGTTTATTTTAAAAGCCTGCAGTGATATATAAAAAATTAAAAAAATTATGACAGTCCTCGGGTTTGAACGTGGGTCTCGGGCTGCAGAGTTCAGAGACTTAACCGCTGCGCTAGTATAGGATGTGTGCCATAGGTTATTTACTTTTTCCTTTTGATCTTTAGGCCGCTTAAAAAATTATAAAATAGAACAAAAAAATTTAGACCGCTTGGGACTCGAACACGGATCTCAAGGGCTAACTTGAGGGGTCTTAACAGTTGCGCCAGTAGGAGGAGTTCGAAAGAAAACAAAAAACTTATCCTACTTAACACCTAAGTTAACACCTAACTGCTACACAACATCACTGTCGGTTTGGGGAGTGACCCAACAGTGATGTGCCCCATCACTGTCGGTTTACAAGCAGAACCGATAGTGATGAGTTATTTCTCGAAATAAATTAATAATTTATAAAATAGAACAAAAAATTTTGGCCAATCTGGGACTTGAACACGGGTCTCAGGTGCTAAGTTGAGGGGTCTTAACCATTGCGCCAGTAGGAGGAGTTCGAAATAAAACGGAAACTTATCCTACTTAACACCTAACTTAACACATAACTGCTACAACACATCACTGTCGGTTTGGGTAGTGACCCGGCAGTGATGTGCCCCATCACTGTCGGTTTATAAGCAGAACTGGCAGTGATGAGCTACTACTATAAAAATGGCATGGGTTGAAATTATCCTAATTCATTTCAACCCCGCGCCAACCCCTCTCCTCGCACCGCCGGAGCACCACCCTGCGCCGGAGCACCGCCCCACGCCGTCCACCGCCCTAAGCCGGAGCACCGCGCCGTCCATCCCACCGCTGAGGCCTTCAGGAGCGCGCGGACAGCTGCTTTCCCACCCCCACGGTGAGTGCGTGGCTCACTGCCTGCTACGTGTTTGATGAAATATCCCACAGCTGCTTACTTGAATCAGTTTGATCATGCAGTGTGTGCGGTCATACAGTTTGATCATGTAGCTGTGAATGCTAGAACCTAGGTTTGCCACACAGTGTGTGCTGTCTATTTCTTTGTGTTTCTAGACGCATTGCTAGTAAGTAGTACATTATTACTTAGTAGCACGTTGCTCAGCTCTATTCATCAGTATACTGATAAGAACAAAAGCGTAATTTTATTTTTGGTTACTAGGATAAACATAATAGGGACTCGTAATACTTGATATAAATTGCTCTCTGAACGTTAATGGTAGTTTATTTTCAGAGTACTTGCATTTTCTCTGTGAAACAAACTTACGTTTTCTCTGTGAAACCATCTTGTGCATCATTGGAGCTTGGCTGGATACATATGTGAAACCAATGGCTGGCCCACCTCGTAGCTTGCAATTGCAACTACGCTCCCATTAGGCGGATACTCAATGTTTTTGGAACTATGCCATCAATGCTCAATGTTTTTGGATGTGAGGATGGAGTATATATACTTTAGACCTATAGAACTAATATATGTCCAAACTTGTCATGGAATTCTCTATGCTATCAGCATAAAGATGCATAATTATTAACTTATGCAAGATTACAAGTAATACATAGTTATGTAGCCTTGTGCATTAAACTGAGAATATTTTCCAACAATCCTATCTTATTATGAGTTTTTGCATGTCACTTTCCTAGGATAGTATGAGATGCATATTTGTCCCTACCAACCATGTAAGTTTCAGATCAAAGTATCACTAATTTGGAAAGATGCTTACCTGCACTGATACTTGTGAAAGAATCTCGCGCCGATGGTTGGGGGATTTATAGTGAGACTGAAGACTCTGAGACATCTCTAGGAGTATATCCAAAAGTCTTAAACTGGCTCTCTAAATCATCATTTGGTTTTTAACAAATAAAAAAATATTCTTTATATCTTTCCTACATCTTACAACTATTACTAAGGCACGTGAATAGCTATTTTCCAAACACTCCTATCTATGCAATGGTTGTGTATTATTCGTAAATATATTAAATTGTATAAGAATACATCATATTTGAATGACAACCTAATTTACTTAAATGTATAGGCAACCATGACATAGTATATAGTGCATGTTGGTCACATGCCTGGGATTTATCGAACCTGGAAAGATTGCTATGCTCAAGTCAATCGCTATTCTGATAATTTGCACAAAAAATACAACACAAAAGCTGAAGCTTTGAGGGCCTACTATACTCATTCGGCCTACCTTGCAAACCATGAGCAACCGGCCTACTATGGTCCAATGAATGCAAACCATGGCCATCCGCTGGCACTGGAGATCGAAGAGAAGCCACCCGTCGGAGATGTGAAGATTAGGAGAAATGCTCCTTGATCTTGAAAAGATGTCATGCTTTTATTTATGGCTATGGTCATCGCTTTTCTTATTTGGAAGTTGATGTAGGCTTAGTTTCGTAGAATAATAGGTGAACTTTGTTGTATGTGGTCAATCAAACAATGAATTTGTTCTAGGTGAACATATGCTATTATTTGACTTTGTTGTATGTGGACTTATTATTAGACTTTGCATTAAACATATTATATATATATATATATATATATATGAACATATGATATAAGTAGTTGTCCGCGACCAAAACTAACCACGATCGTGTCACAGCCATGACTCATCGTCGCATGTTACCCTATCGCTGAAGAATAGATCGACAACAAGAAGCGGCTGATATCGCTTGGATGGGAGAGCCGCATGATCCGATAAACGGTGACGGTGTCAATCAGGTCGGTGAGAACGAGCAGCCATGGACCCCGTCCGGCCTGCTCGATCTAGGTCAAAATGATCAAGATGGCCAGATAACTTTGGTATCATATGACTATGTAGCCACACACGCTAATCAATTGAGAGGGTCATAACTTACTTGGTGTCTCTAGCAGGAGCCTCCGCCGATCGAGGAGCCAAAGGGTTCGGGTAGCAGGAAGGCTAGATCCAAGCGAGGCGTGTCAAAGATTTCTGTTGGTAGGAATGCACACTGGCACATTACTGAGTTCGATGAATTCGGGGATTCACTCTCACCGCCTATAGCTTTGACCAAATACAAGACTATCATCGGGTTACTTGTTAGGGACTTCATCCTAATTAGGTACAGGAAGTGGATTGGAAAAGATGATGACCCGTGGAGGGTTCCCGAAAGTGAGTAGGATTACATATGGGATGTCAAGATCTCAGAGTATTTTACTTTTCCAACCGAGTATGACAGGGAGTTAGTCAAGAAAAAAGCAAAAAGAAATCATGGGGACATGCTTCAAGAATTTCAAGGGGACATTGTACAAGAATTTTGTCCTCCAAAATAAAGAGCAAGATTTCAATGGTGGACAGTTTAGCAAGCAGAAGGACTTCTGACAGCATTTCAAGGAATACAGGTTATCGGAGCTCGCAAAATTCATCTTAGCCAAGATATTGAAAAAAGATGGAGTATTTTTCATTGCACAATCCGTGAGGTACAAGGACCAGTATGGCCTAGAGCGGCTCGCCAGATTATTGTAAGAAGTCTGAGAAGCATTGCACAATCTGTGAAGTCCGATAACATTTGTTTTTTATTTTGAGAGATCGAGATCTAGATAAGAATATTTGAACTGTAACCGTAACATTTGTAATATTTAATATTGATGGACCTATCGTCTACGTAGCGTATATAAAGCGAAACCCGATTCCACAAAAAAATATAAATTAAAATCAATTATAAAACAAAAAAATACGAATGGGCCATCACTACCGGCTAGCAACGAACCGACAGTGTTGTCTTGCAAAACACTGCCGGTTATCAACAAACCGACAGTATTGTCTTGCAAAACACTGTCGGCTTGAGCCATGAATCGACAGTGTTGTCTTGCTCAACACTGCCGGTTTGAACCATCAACCGACAGTATTGGCTAGCTCAACACTGCCGGCTTGAACCATGAACCGACAGTATAGGCTTGCTCAACACTGTTGGCTTAAGCCAAGAACCAATACTCTTGAAGCAACCATCACTGTCTGTTAGGACTACAAACCGGCAGTGCTGTTTAACTAGACACTGTCGGGTGGAGCCAGAAACCGACACTGTTTTCTGTAAATCAGTGTCGGTTTTTAAGAACCAATAGTGATGTCAACCATCCATCACTGTCGGTATGTCATTGTCGGTTCAAAATCTGGCAGTGAAGGGGTTTTTTGAACCGACAGTAATGTCCAGATCTGGGATAGTGACCGGTTCATACCATTTGGCGCTGGGAGGAGGGGATGCCCCGGCAATGCCTTTGCAATGCGCCTCGCGGAGCTTGCACTTGCCAATTTGCTATTTCATTTTGATTGGGAGCTGCCGGAGGGCCAAGACGTCGAGTCATTTGAAGTTGTTGAGTCTAGTGGCCTGTTGCCTGCTGTTAACTCTGCCTTGACCCTTGTCGTGAAACCCCTGCAAGTATGAACCTTTGCAGACTGCAGTAGGCACTTTTATAAATAAATAAAGAGTACCTGTACACTTGTCTAGCTATATATACTAACAAACTCTATATATGTATGTTGATATAGAAGGTGGACAAGCAATTTATCCACATGAAAATTAGATTGGAACACAAACGAACGTGTTCTGAGCAAAGTATAACCATCGGAGGAAACAACCAGCATATGACATGTAACAAACTGAGAGGCAGAATGCCAAGCACTCTATATCTATATCTTTATATCTATATAGATTTTACAATTGTAAACCCCTCGATGGATTCTATCTCGACATATAAGTCATCTATATCATCCATCCATGCAAGTTGTCTCCGTCAGCAATCTACATCATCCCCTAACGTAATTTTGTCCATATTACTATACCAGACCATGCACTCAAATTCATTCGTGATCCTCGCAGCAACATGCAGGGTACTCTTCTAGTTACTAAACGAGAAAACATATTGAAAATGAATATGGCACCTTTTTCTTTCTAGATGGACTGAACACGGTACCTGATTCTTATAAGCTTCAATATTGAGTAGAAACTACAAAGCACAAATAGATTTTAAGTGCATTTATCAGATTTTAATTTTTTTAGCTTGCACGCAATGTTTTTAAAATGACTAATGAGCTAAAGCAGTGATGTATACATAGCTTTGGCTTATTCTTCACCTGGAAGATTTCAGTGATCACACAGATAATGGGGCCTTAAGAAATAATTGACACAAACAATTATCTCCTACCTAAATTTGCAATAATGTGTGTGAGAATATGAAATGCACTACTGCATGCACATGTTAAATCATCCTTCACATATTCCGTGCTTCAATTCGATCTGTAGCATACCATGAGGAAACAATTTCTATAGCCTACACAAAAGCTTGTGAATCTGCCAATGTGGTTTAGGACATGTTTTGCTTAAAAAAAAGCATTGATTCAGACCGACACCAACATATATTGCAATTGCTAGTATTTTCTATATAAAATGAAACAGCACAAGTTTTATTACCTCGCTTGACAGATCACCGGATTTGACTTGATCTATCAGGTATATATTTAGCGTCAAATGACTAACAGGTATGCTTGAGATTAGATTAAATTAGGATGCTTTCCTGAGGATACAAATACGATACTTTGAAATACTCCCGGGTGAAGTACTACAGTGATATTCGGTGCAGATGCAAAATTATCCATTTGAGCACAGGAAATATCAATAGAGTGGAGTTGGGAAAGATAAGGACTTTGGAGAGAATGGGCAGTAGTAGACGTATAGGACAAGTTGGCTAGGGTTTTGAAATTAGGAGCGGTATGCCATGCCGAACGAGAGGAGGATGGTGTGCATGGAGTGTTTATGTGAGGGTGTAGGAGGAGGAGGCTCAAAGGAATGAATCACGAGAACGCGCATGGGCCTTGCCATGGTGCACAAGGGAGGTGTCAGCAACACATGGATCGAGCTGAGATAGCTCGTGCGCGGGAGCAACCGAGGGAGGCAAGGAGAGTAGGCCCACATGGGGCACAAATTTGTGGGAGAGTCGTGGAGGCGTGGATGCAGGACGGGAGAGGGGCATCCCAATTGCAAAACACGGGGTTACGTGCAGCCTGGATCCCAAATCTTGTGGTGCGAGGCAAAGATCGCAGACCAAGGTTAAGGCATGTGTGGACACGTTTCCTCGCAAGTGGGGCCGAGACAAGTGTTGTGAACGGATTCCCTTAGACTTTTTTTTAAGAGTAGCGTAGAGATAGTCACGTAATTTCAGTTCAGAAAGATAATGCGGGAGCGGGACAACAACAAAGCATGTAGCTCCTACCTCTTCCTTATCACTGCCATATATTATATTGATTGCAATTCATATTGGGAGAAAAAAGAGAGAACTACCCCGTATCAAAAAGAAAACAATACATTAATCATAATTCTTAATAGATATACTTTGAAAATTATAATTTGATCTAAGACAAATTATTTGACTATATTTATAGAAAACAATATCACTAAAAAATAATTCTTACAAATACTTGTACAATTAAAATGTATTTCATGACAGATATCATAAATATTAGTATATTTTGTAAAAATAATTGGTCAAACTAAAGATAGTTTAACTTAGCATTGATCCATAATTTGGTGTTACTGTTTTTTCCGAACAGTTTTGGTTAGGTGTTAGAGCAACTCCAACAGAAGAGCTCTATCCATGTTGTGTAATCTATATTTGACTACTTTGGAAAGAGAGAGAGAGAGAGAGTCCAACAGCTATAGTATCTAGTTTTCTAAAATAACAAGTCATGTGTTCCGAAATTCTCGCATGTTAGATATAGCTTGCATGTGTTACTAGCCATTTGCCTTATCCTATTGGAAAGGTTGTTGGGGTTTTCTGTTTTTTGGCTGGGGTTTCTATTTTAGAGATCGGCTAAATCATGAGCTTAGCCAATTATTTTTATCAAATCTGTTCAAGTTGCTCGTACGGACATCTCTTTGCATAGTCGGAGACTGTTTACTGATTGGCGACGTTTTATCTGTCGTCGTTATCTCTCTAGCACCACTAGAGATCATTTAGCACCCAACGCCACATTGCGCTGGAAATAAGTGAACAACAAGGCTGGGAGCATGTGGCCGCACCTCATCCTCTTGTTGGCAATTTTTTACTGCACTAATCGTGTCTCCGTGCCGTGCGTGGCTCCCGGTGCCTTTTCAGTCGACATCCTTGATTCAAGTCCGATTGGACACCGGCGTTCATCCTTTCGTGTGCTGCTGACTCAGCTCACTATTTTTTTTTTTTTTTGAGCTTCAGCTTATCTTCTGTACCTAAACAGGAGATCAATCTCACTGGTATATTTTGTTGCAATTTCGTAAAGCCACGTCATTAAAAGGTCCCACAAGTTACTAACTTCTAAGTCATGTAGCTGCAGCCCAATCGTCTCCGCCTATCTATTGCTTGACCATCTCAGCGTCTCAACGTTAGTATCCTGTGACCTCCCTTCGTATTCTCACTTCCTCCACCCATGATAGTTGACACGCTATAAAACTGAACCATTCCTCGAGCTAGCATATAGTAAGAAAATGTCTTCCGCTTCCGCCTATCTGTTGCAGATGTTCGTAGCGTCACCACTCATGGTGACCGAGAGAACACGGTAAGCGGCACCAAACAGCCCGACGCCACCCTAAGCTTCAAGGTGAATGGTGGCCTTCACAGGCTCTTGCAAGTCGAGAAGATATGGAAATCTCGGAGGATATCTCATAGTCCCTGTTCTTCAGCATTACTTCAGCAGTACTTTTCAACGAACGAACGAATAATATTTTTCTCTCGTAATAAATCAACATAAACATCAGCGTAAGCCAAATTTCAGTGAAACGAACAGGGCCATAATGTACTTCTCTGCTTCATAAGCTTGAGCATCAGCCGCTGTCCTACTTAACAGGAATCGATGAGGGGCTCACTATGACGGTGGCTCCTCCCTCGCGTGTCTTCACAGTTCGCCCTCGATCTGAGATATGCCGGAGCAGAGGACGGAGGAGTCTGGGCGGAGAGCACACGCTTGATCCATCCGGAGGAAGGTTGGTGATGACATCGACGAAACGATAGGCAAAAGCAGTGCCCCGAACGGAGAGACGGTGCTAGACGATTGGGATTTGTTGGATCTTTTATTTTTTAGCGGGGCCCACATGTATAGACCAACCCAATTTCAGTACTGTATTGTGCTATATGCGACCACCTGAGAAGCTCCAAAGGCACTTTTACATGTTGGACGTCAGTAGTTGTATGCCTTTCTCACTTTTTTTATCATATTTATTTTTACATCTATTTTCTTTACTAGCAAACGTGCCCGTGTATTGCAACGGGATCCAATACGTATTGAAATAAGATATCATATCATTATTGGATGAGAGTAAGTTGTAGCACGGGTCATAAGTTTGAGTCAAAAATTAAATTAATTTAGTGGTAAAAATCTTTGTTTCTTAAGGAGTCAAAGATTAAAATGGTTGTGGTCTCTTATTTATTGTTGTTTTTACTCTTATTATATTTATTAGAACACGAAAAAACCAGGTGGAGAAAACCATGAAAAACAATGGAAACAAAATCAGAAAAGTTGAGCTAGTGTAAAAAACAAGCGCGAGAAATAAATCTGAACATACTTGACTAAAAACAACCATGACAAAAATTGGAATGTACGGTAGGAAATAGCCACAGAAAAAAAAACAGAACATATTCGGTGCTAAAGTGAAAAGCGTCCAAATTAGAACGTAAAGCAACACGTACTCAGAGCCGGTAAAAACAGACAAATTGGTAAAAAAGTGAAAAAAGATCAGAAAAGAAACGAAATAAAGAAATTCTACCATTCTTTTCTCTTTATTAGATTTCTATTCTTATACTTTTTTATTTGATTAAGATTTCTGCTCCGATTACTCAGAGAGTCAGAGAGATCTAATTGGATTAAGATTCCTAACTATCCATGTTATTATATTTTTTCTATTTGATTATGATTCCTAGTTATATAAAGAGAAGGGCTATAGACGGTTTTCCACATTCACATAGTTAGCTAAGGGATGGCCGGACCAGAAAAATAGAAAAGAAATGAAACAAAGAAATTCTACCCTTCTTTTCTCTTTATTAGATTTATATTCTTATACTTTTTGCATTTGGATTAAGATTCCTATTTCGGTTACTCAGAGTGGGAGAGATCTAATTAGATTAAGATTCCTAGTTGTTCATATTATTATATTTTTCCTGTTTGGATTAGGATTTCTAGTTATATAAAGAGAAAGGCTATAGGCGGTTTTTCATATTCACAAAGTTAGTTAAGAGATGACCGGTCTAAAAAATAGGTGGAGAGAAATTTTGCCTCTTTAATATTAGGTATAGACAATGAGATATATAATGTTTGGTCAATAAATGCTTTATCAGGCTTGAATCATTGTTTTCTATTAAAATTTTTAGCTACATTCATGAAGAAGCCAAGGAATATTGCATATAGTATATATGTGCGTTTTCTCTACATGAAGGGAAGTGTCTAATAGTTGCTAAAAATGACATGTTTTCTCCTACGTACAATGTTATAAAATTTCCACAACAACACACGGGGTATCATCTAGTTATATATATGAAGAAAGGCTAAACAACACTCGGTTGTTTCTCTCCCTCTCATTCTTCTTCAAATCTGGCGACTATCCCCCTCTTCGTCTCCAAATCTAGCAGCCTTGGAAGGGGAAATCGAGGGAGGCAGGCCAGCCAAGCAGTGGAGACGGTGGGAGGGCGGCGTTCGGGTCCTGGGATGGTGGAGGCAGCCGGGCCAGGTTGGGGCGGAGGCACCCATGGCTGGAGCTCGCCACGTGGAAGGAGGAGAGGGGAGGGGTAGAAGGAGGCCGTCGTGGCTGTGCTAGGGTCTCGTCGGAGCTCCGCGGACGGCGACGGGGGCGAGGAGAAAGAAGAACCGTGAAAAAATCGGGTGCTTGACACTTGGTTGTTGGATAGACAGCTCCTTGTATTTTGTAGCAGCAAGGCGCAGTTCCTTCTTCCTTAATTAGTTAGGAGTGTACGCTGCAAGAGGTCTACTACTCATGGATCCTCCTCAGCTCGGCACGGACCTAGCACTCGTCCTAGTTCTCGTGGCTTCATGTTTCGTCATTGTTATTAGATGCCTCCATTCAGGCCGCAAGAATATTGGCCAACTGTTCCCACCTTCGCCTCCTGGGTTGCCAATCATCGCAGCTCCCAGTCTGGCCCCGCCCCTCCCTCCTCGATGTAGTCAATCAATCTCGCCTTCGTCTCCTCCTACTGGGTTGGGTTGGGCCCTTGAGGAGATGGGGCAGTGCCGTCGTAGGGTTGCGGCTGCCACCTACGCACAGAGACGGACAGCTCACCGCAAATGACGCCAGTCATGACAACCCAACTCACATGCTGTTCATTCCAGCTGCCTGCCGTCGGCGGAAGCCGGAAGGTGATGTATCTATTTCCACGCCTCAGTTTCATCTTGCGATGCATATTCGATTTGTGTAACCCCGGTACATTTGGTTTCTGATTTTCATCCGACAATGGGTCTTAGTTGTGCCGTAACTGCACATTTGTGCTTTTTTCGAGCGAAAACTCTAACGCACGACGGTCGTGCTGGGTTTGCAGCACTGCACGACCGTTGCACCAGCGGCGCCCCCATCTCACCAGAGGCATGTAGGGTTTGGAACTCTTCCCTACTCTAGATCCCCGGCAGCAGGTTGGCCCAGCGGTGGGTGACGGTTGGTGGGCGGGGTGGCGAGGCAGTGGAGTGCCACCGGCCGTGGTGGTGGTGGAGGTGGCGGTTTGGGTGGAGCAGGGGCGGGGGAGGCTCTTCAGCGACCAGTAATGAAGACGATGGGTTAGCGAAGGGCAGGGGCACACGGCAGGCGGGGCAACAAGGCGGCGGGGTGCTTGCAGCCGTGGCCAGTGGTGGGCGCGGGTGGGGTCACGTGCTCCTCAACACGCATGATGGGTCGCGCATAACTCTCTCCTTTTTCGAGCCTCCGATGGGACAATACACCATATAGATGTCAAAGTACATGGTTTCAGATTTTTGTATTTGGTACAGCAACCTGCAGATTCAGAGAACTACTTATATCAAATCTCAGTTGGCAGTTTGTTGCTTAGGTTTTGATTCTGACCATGACCCAAGCCATTTTCAGAAACGATTACTGTACTGCTGGCCCAAGCCATGTTACTGCAGTAGTACATAAAACTGATGCATGTTGGACTGAAATTTTTCTCAATGGTACCATGCTGGATTTATCAAAGCGACTTGTGTTGTTTTATTTTCTAAAGAAAAATACTAGCAACTGCAATATATGTTGGTATCGGTCTGAATCAATGTTTTTTGAAGAAAAAATGTCCTAAACCGCATTGGCAGATTCACAAGCTTCTGTGTCTATAGAGACTGTTTCCTGATGGTATGCTACGTACAGCATTGCAAATTTGGGTAGGAGCGTGTCACCACTAAAATCTTCCAGGTGAAAATAAGCCAAAGCTATGTATATATCACTGCTTTAGGTCATTGATCGTTTTAAAAACTTATCTGTGTGCAAGCTAAAAAAAAATTAAAATCAGATATATGACCGTAAAGTCTATTTCCTAAAATCTTTAACAGAGACGTTCCATTAAAGTGTGTCCGTCTCTAAAAATAAAAGTCTATTTTTACAGTAGTGGCTCCGTCGCTCCCAGTTTAATGGCCCAACCGTTTGTAGGCGGAAGGCATGGTAGCACTGGTTGGTCCGGAGGATTTTTCCGGTATGGAAGTACTCCCTACATTTGAAATTACAAGGCTTATTTTCGTTTTGTTAGAAAAATCCTTTGGTCAACAATTACTTTATTGATGTGCTTTTTTGAACACAATAATGGTGCTATTCGATCATATTAAAAATACTTAGCATGTTTATGATTTTGTATCACATAGATGAAATATTATATCATTTTGTATCACGCATATAGGTCAAAGTCTTATTGTAATGAATGGCGGTATACACCTTGTGAAAATACACAGAAGGAAAGGAGAATATAGATGGATAACTTCCAAATTTAGAGAATTGTGGCCTTCTTCTATATATAAATACATGCCCGACAAATTTCTTATCAGTTGTTGTTTCGAAGAAAAAAAAGGTTAGAGGTTGTATATGTATACTAAACAATAGGTGGCCTTCCACCATATCTAACATACATAACAAGTTCTGTGTGTTCCCCTAGTTCATGCTTGCGGTGTTTTCGATACAAGGGTCAAGGGATACTTAAGACCAGGGGAAAGGCCACTCGACTCCACGACTTCAAACGACTCAAGGTCCTGGTCATCTGGTAACTCCCAGTCAAAATGATACAACAAATTTGCTAGTGCAAGCTCCGCGAGGCGCGTCCCAAAGCCAATGCCAGGGCATCCTCTCCTCCCAGCACCGAACGGTATGAATCGGAAGTCTTTACCACTGTAGTCAAAGTTTGTATGCACAAACCTCTCTGGCCTGAATGCATCTGCATCCTCCCATGACTCTTCGTCTCTGCCAATCGCCCACGCGTTGATGAGGACCTGGGTCTTGGCTGGGATATCGTAGCCATGCAGCTTGGTGTCTTGGACCGCCTCGCGGGGGACAAGCATTGGCACTGGTGCATGCAATCGTAGAGCTTCTTTGATGGCGGCCTGTGGTCGTGTCGTTGTACTCAGTAACTCCTCTGTGACTCGTCCATGTTCCCCTACAATTTGTCGCAGCTCGGCCTGTACTTTCTCCATTTCCTTTGGGTTCTTCACTAGCTCGGCCATTGTCCACTCCATCGTTTTGGAGGTTGTGTCGGTGCCAGCTAGGAAAAGGTCCTGCATTAAGAAATTTGTAGTATTGCTGTGTTAGTGACGAATACTAGCGTGCTTACTACTCAATGTGTCGTTAATTCAATGAAGTTTATTGGAAGTCAAGGATCCACAATTTTAGTCGTGTTGACATTATGAAGGTTAAATACATGTAATTTTCAAGTTTTAATATCCACATTGGTGGATAAATTAGACTCTACCCCCTCCGTCGCAAGATAAATCAACTCCAAGAATCATCCTAAGTCAAACTATATTGAGTCTAACCAACTTAATAGTAAAAAATGACAACTCCTAGAATCGTCATGTAGTATGACATACTCCCTCTGTCCTAGTTTAAATGCACGTCTAGGTTTTAAATAGCAAACTTAGTATCCATGTAAAATAACACTGCTACCCCTATAACACATCCATCTGACACTCCACTCGCCAAGACTAGCAGGTACACCGAGGGATAGAAGCCTCGGTGGGGAACAGATGAACGAGTGGAAGAGAGCAATCGAGGGCCCCTAGTGGGTTTTCTTTTCTTTTTTTAATAATATATTGTCGTTGGACTCGTCCATGGAAAGAGAAAATAAAAACTAGTGTTGCACTTCTCTCTTGTTGGTTCCGTCTAGTGCTGCACGCTTCTACACTTTCAGGCCTATATGTATGGATTATTGCGGGACAAATTTTGAACCACAAAGGTGCATTTAAATCGGGACGGAGGGAGTATTATCTTGGAGTTCAACTTCAACAAGCAGACTTCATTCGTTAAAAAAAAAGTAGACTCCAAAACTAAGATCCTAAGTTCGTGTCAGAGCAAATGTAATTTTTTGACCTATTTAATTGAGTAGAAATTATGTGTTCTTTGATAAAAAAAAAAGATATTATATTCCTATTTGTAGGTTATTTACAAGGACACATACTGGACTCTCAAGTATACTCCAAACTAACATCCTAAGTTCGTGTCGGAGCAAGTGTAATTTTTTTTACCTATTTAATTGAGTAAGTAGAAATTATGTGTTCTTTGATAAAAAAAGATATTATATCCCTATTTGTAGGCTATTTACAAGGACACATACTGGACTCTCTTCTGTAAGATTGTACCAACCAAAAGAAAAACGACAAACTGAGGTAGCCATCTCGTGTTGCTAGAGACGATGGTATTGAAGATCTACGCTAGGCATGGATGGTTGTCGTATATAGACTTATTATAATGATTAGCTAGACGTCGCGTTTTTTAGTTTTGCTTTTTCAGAGCTTACCTTTTACGTTTAGAGGCAGGAACGTACTATAATAATAACATTGATTATACTCCCTCCGTTCGTTTTTTTCATGCTATAAGTTTAACTAGATTTATAGAAAATACGTATAATATTTGTATCTTTTAATCTAATAAATTTATTATGAAAATAGATTCAACGATTTATCTAATAATATTAATTTTTTTATATTTAAAATTGATTAAAGTTATTTATTGGAAAATGAGAACGATAATTATTTAGGAACGGAAAGAGCATGCGCTATTTCATAGATAGTAGACAGGTATAAATTCCTCCCTTTTCCAAAAAGGAAAAAGAAAACTATAGAGGATAGTCAAGATCAATAAAATGTGTACGATAGTGAAAGGAGAACCCTTTGGCTTACGATGATGAGTCCCTTGACATCAGTCCTGTCAAGATTTAAGCCCGCGCCGCCTTGCTCCACGGCCGAGAGCAAGTCGTCGAGGAGGTCATCGGCATCATCCCCGCGCCCGCTGCTCTTCTCGTGCTCCTGCAGCGCTACCTCAAGAACGGCGTCAAGCTTCCTCGCCGTCCTCTTTGTCCTTGCGTCGAGCCCCGTCGCCCAGTCCACCCAGCGGAGGCACGGGAACACGTCGCTCACCGCGATCGTCTCCAGCTGTTGGCTGGTCTCCATCATCATCGCGCGGATCGCTCCGGGCTCCATGCCTCCGAGCTTGCTCCCGAACGCTGCCTTGGAGATGACAGTGTAGGTTAAGCTGATGAACAACTCACTCACATTGACCCCTCGTCGGCGCTTTCCACCGCCGTCGTCCACATGGGCGCTAGCGGCAGCGCGGACCCGGTCCACGAAGGACGCGACCGCCTCTTCCCGGAGCACGCGGAAGGAATCGACCCGCTTCGCGCTGAGGAGGTGCACGACGGCGATGCGGCGCAGCTGGCGCCACCGCTCTCCGTAGGCGCTGAAGGCAACGTCCCGGCAGCCGTAAAGGAGGCCACGCGCCGTGTGCTGCTGCGGACGGCCGCAGAAGACGTGGTCTTGGGCCTTGAGCACCTCCTCGGCCATGGAAGCTGAGGAGACCACGCGTGTGGGCACGGAACCAAGGTGGAGGAGGAAAAGCGGGCCGTGGCGCCGCGCCAGCTCCAGCAGTGTCCGGTAGTGGTGGCTCCGGCCGAGCTGGTGAAGATTGCCGATGATGGGCAGCGCCGGAGGGGAAGGCGGCAGTACTCGGCTGCCATCTTTGCGGCCTGATGACCTGAAGCTTCTTACGATGACGAAGCAGGAAACCGCGAGGACGACGACAGAGAGAAGCAGGTTAGAGTAGTCGAGCTGAACGGGAGCCATCAGCCACGACTCCACGAGCATATAGCGATGCTTAGCGGCGGAGCTCAGGAGCGAGGAGTGAATTCAGCAGTGGCCAATGAATAGATCACGTAGAAATTAGATTATGCTAGCTTTAAGGACGCTTGCAATGCATTTTTTGCCACATGACACAAGAGGACACATGCAACTCAAGAGATAAGACATGTGTGAATGATAGTACAAGTGTACAACAACCTTCTCTATCAATGAAATATGCATAATCTCGTGCCCCTTCATTCCAAACACTAGAAGCGAAGCACACCGCGACAACCGCATCGCTATTTTTAGATAAAGGACAACCGGATTGCTATGTTTGAGAAATGAGATCCACATATAAGATTCAAACTAATAGGAAACGATAGCGAAAATACAACAAACGAGATTTTTTCAGACCAGAACCTTCGTGCAGCAACGAGACTAGAGGTGGGATTTGGATCGTGTCGTATGTGCCAGCATGGCCCTAATTTTTTATAATTTAGCTCTTTTTTTAAATAAAATTTACATTTGGCCTTCTAGGAGATTTAAACTCATCTTTGGACCCGACCCTGGGGTCGGCGCCAGGAATCATGGTGCCGAGGTAACACGGTCTCGGCGCCACAGATCTTGGCGCTGAGGTGCCTAGCCGAGCACAGCAAGCCATCCTAGGTGGCGTTCACGTGGCCGGCACCTCGGCGTCATAGATCTTGGCGCCGAGCATTGATTCAAAACCCGCGGCCGCAGCTCTCTCTCGCGCGCGCTCTGTCTCTTCTCACCGCCGCCATCTACGCCCTGTCTGCGGCGCCGTCGTCGACCGCGCCTCCTGCGCCGGCAGCAGGCCACCGGCGGCCGCCCGGTCCCTGCGCCCCCTCCCTTTCCCGGCTCCTGCTTCCCCATGCAACCGCCCGCAGTAGGCCGTCGCTGCGCCCCCGTCGCCGTGCGAAGCCCGGCCGCCCTCGTCGCCCCTTCCCTCCTCCTCATCTCTGTCTGGCGGCGAGGGCGGCCCGCCACCGCTCGCCAAAGCTCCCGTCGGCCGGCTGGGCTCCGGGCCCTGCGCCCCCTGCCCCTCCGGGCTGTGCGCGAGCAGCCCATCCAAGTAACTTAAATTAGTTAGTAATTTTTTAGTTAACTTAAATTAGTTAATGTACTTTAGATAATTTAGTTAGTAATTTTTTTAGAATATTTAGCAAATTTAATTACATAGGTTGAAAGTTAGATGCTTATTTATTTAGTTATATTATATACTTAGGAATATATGTATGTAGCTTATTTAGTTAGATTAGATTGTTAGAGACATAATTAGGGAGTTAGTTACCTATTGATTTAGTTAGCTAGTTGGTAAGTGTAGTTACCAAATCTCTTATCTTGTTATAGAGATAGTTAGGCAGTTAGATACTTATTTGTTTAGTTCGATAGTTAGGTAATTTAGTTAGCAAATGTAGTTAGATATTATGGTTAGTTATCTTATAATAATATACCCGTAATAACTTGGTTGATGTGCATACCAACTAGATGGACAACGTAGT
Source organism: Miscanthus floridulus (assembly GCF_019320115.1). Classification (NCBI taxonomy): domain Eukaryota; kingdom Viridiplantae; phylum Streptophyta; class Magnoliopsida; order Poales; family Poaceae; genus Miscanthus; species Miscanthus floridulus. The sequence goes on from NC_089595.1 coordinate 103,974,986, forward strand.
CACCCTGTATCATGGAGGAAGTGTGGAGGAAGATGAGTTTGGTAATATCAGTTTTGTTGGAATGCAAAGGGTGCCAGTGATATTCGATGATCGGCCATTGTTTTGTGAGTTGTTTGGTTGGGCTCGTGATGAGCTTAAATGCAATTCAAATGAAGATGCCATCTTAGTTGAGGGGGTACTTCACTATGGCAGGTCAAAGACAATTTTGAGGCGGTTGGTCCCAATTGCATCAGAGGCTCAATGGGACAAATATGTCAAAACTGTCATGAAGAATGAGTTTCAATGTTTGGATTTGGTTGTGCGGAAGTTGTCCAATGATCCCACCCCTCATTGGTATTCACCTCCTAATGTTCATTCACCCCCTCATGGGTTGTCGCCAGCACTAGAGAATCCGGCACCCTATGAGCCTCTGTTACCCAACCGTGAGGTGGATGTGGAAGATGCGGTTGTAGTGCCCGATGCTCAATCCGCCCCCAATGAGGTTGGTGTATGTCCTGGTGTCCGTGCAGAATGTGGGACTGATGATATTGTAGGCGCCCCTCAGGAGATCCCTTTGACCCAGAATCATCCTAGTAAGTGATTTAGTAACACTTTGTGTCGAGTTCATATACCCGGGGTCCCTCGAGGACCGGCTTCCACGCCAAGGCTCGGCCCAAGCAGACAGCACGTAACTCATGGGCTGGCCCAAGAGTCTAAAAACAACAGGCCAGAAGGGCGGTCCAGTCACCGACCGGAAGGTCTGGCCGAAGAGGAACAACGCCCGCTCGTCGACTACTTCGGCCCACCTCTCTGACCAAAGCGCTCGCTTCGGACTCCAGCCGCCTCTGGATGGCCTCTCCGATCGGAAGGCCTGGCCCAAGCACTGCTGCCGACTCCGACCCCACGTCTTCGGCCGGGGTTCGCAGAAACCCTGCTCACCGCTCTTCTCCGACTGGCGCGACCAGAGCCGACTGGGGCCATCTGACCGGGGACGCCCGCTTGGAAAGGACCAGGGGACGAACGGAGAAAGCAAGCCAGGGCGCACAAGTCAAACCACGATACTAGGGACCATACCATGTACGCTTGCAGGAACAGTACTCTGCAACCGCCCTAACACAAACAGTATTGTAGGCGCCGACATTTCCCTCTACAGTATTGTGGGCGCCATTAACTCCCATACGGTAAGGCCCCCCACATGCCTCTGGGCATTGATAGTGTTGTGGGTGCCGAGATTTACCGTACCAGGTGAACATGGTGAAACTCCTCACATGCCTCTAGGCATCAAACAGTATTTGCAGGTACCGACATCTACCATTCCTGAAGAAGGCAACGCAACCTCCCACAGGCATCTGACATTCTACTGTGACATCAACATTATTGTGGGCGCCTACCACTATCTTGTACCCGCCGGCATAGGCAACAAAGCTCAGCAGCATACGTACCCTCACCCTCTCATTTGTGAATCCATCCCCTTTATCTATAAAAGGGGATGCGCTCTCTCCAACGAAGGAGAGTCTTTTTAGTTAGTTAACATCGATCAAGTTCACTAGCTCACAACCACAGAACCGCCGGGTTCGAACCTCAGGCACACGCTTGAACACTTAGCTCATAGCGTAGCTCCTGTCGCTCTCGGCCCTTCCGACTAGAGCCGACCGGACCTCTTCTACACCCCATCTTTCTCCTTCTCGTTTGTAACCCCACTGCAAACTTCGAGCACCTGGGCTCAGGAATAAAGTCACTGACCAACCCAAACTGGACGTAGGGCACGTTGCCTGAACCAGTATAAACCCTGTGTCATTGAGTGCTAGGCCACCTCCGATCACAACGTACGACAAAACTATAAATATTTACTAGTTGGTCACTTTCTGCGCCGACAGTTGGCGGCGTCCGTGGGGAAGACGATGTACGTTCAACACTTTTTGGTCATCAGATGGCCCACTTTTCCACCACCCTCGCCATGGCGGGCTCGGGCAATACGATTCGCTTTGGCTCGCTGGAGTTTCCCGCACTCTCACCTGTTGGGATGTCGGCTCCACCCGACTTCGAGCCATCCTAGGCCTTCCTCTTCGGAAGCCTGGACTTTGTCGCCGACCGACTCGGCGTACTACACCTCCACGAGGAGGCTCACGTCTCGGCACCCGTCGGAGGGGCGCCCTCCATTGACTCCGGGACGCGCGACTTCGACGACGCGGCATCCGCGCTTCATTCCGAGCACACTCTCTGCTCAAACCCCACTATAAGTAATATGTGTACTGTTATATACTCTTTATTTACTATCTCCCACCGATCACCCAGAGGGACTGTATCCCCTACGCCACAAACACTGTACGATCAGTTCCCCTACGGCCTCGCGTCCTCTGTGGATAGTACGCTCGGGGGCTCCGAAGGATGCTGGCGCCATCCCCCCTCACATCCGAATTCATGGGAATGGCAGGCTACGCTCCTGCCATTTTCCACGAACTCCCGGATGACGTGGGCGAGAGCGACGATTCCAGCATCGGCGACGTGGCACCCCGCCACCGTCCGTCCCAGGAGTGCGCTATGGCGGACACTCCGGGACAGCCACCTGTGGTTGTGGAGTCTGCGCAAACTCACACCCCTTTGGACCCGCATGTGGGGGCCCTCGCGTCTGCGCACGCGCACGCCGAGGAATTACGACAACGGCGGTAGAACCAGCCACTGCCTGTGCCGGCGCAGTCGGTATAGCACGTTGCGCCCCATGCACATGGCCTAGCGGGTGGCGCCCGGGGTCGTGTCCGTCAGGTCCAACACGACATCATAAATGAGGGGAACGATCTCCCACAATTCACCTGAGCTGGCCAGAACATCGCTGCTGCGGCAATGCTTCTGCGCGGCGTTCCCGAGCCCGTTGACCCCTAGGAGCGGGCAGTCTACCGGAACCTCCGGGTTCTCGTAGAAGCCGCCTCCATTCAACAGGCCGAAAGCTCCGTGTCACGACTCCGACCCGCGCCCTCTCTCCCCAACGGGGGAACAGGGACGCGCCAGATGGATCACTCCATTCGCTCGTTGCTACAGCCGTCAGGCGCGGCTTGGGGGGCGGCAGCCGTGCCATGGTCCGACCTGGCGCCTGCTCCACACCGACCGTCGGTACACGAGCGGTCCGATCCGCACCAGGACACTCGTTGCATCGTCAGCAACCGGCATCGGGCCTGACACGATGATGATGTCCACCGTACGGTGGTAGGCGACACGGATCCTAGCCGAACCATCGAGGGGAGCGATGAAACACGCCCTAGGCGCGGTCGTCGGTCAGACGACCGGAGCCCCAGCCCTAAGGGCCTGGGACCATGGGCCTTCAGCCGGCATATCTGGAGAGCACCGTTCTCACAGCGTTTCCGACCACCCACCAACATCACCAAATACACTGGGGAGACAAACCCAGGCATTTGGCTCGAAGACTTCTGGCTCGCCTATCGAGCCGGAGGAGTGGATGATGACTATTTCATCATTCAGTATCTTCCCATTTGCGTGGGGGAACATGTTCGGGCATGGCTTGAATTCCTCCCACACGACAGCATCCGCGACTGGGCAGACCTCAAGATGGTCTTCGTCGGGAATTTCCATGGGACGTATGTCCGCCCTGGAAACTCCTGGGACCTCAAAAGCTATCAGCAGGAGCCCAGCGAGTCCCTACGGGATTACATCTGTAGGTTCTCCCAACGATGCAACTCCCTCCCTAATGTCGTCAACGCAGACGTCATCAGCGCATTCCTCTCCGGGACGAACTACGAGTCCCTGATCCATAAGCTTGGCTGCCTGAAACCCCGTACCACCCACGACCTGCTCGATGTCGCCACTAACCATGCCTCTGGTGAGGAGGCGGTCAGCGCGGTCTTTAGCGGAGGCCGGGACAAAGGCAAGGCCAAGCGCGTGGACCTAGACGAGGGCCCCTCCAAACAGAGGGGCAAGAAGAACAAAAAGGATCGGCCTCGATCGGACAACACCACATGGTCGCTGCGGCTGATCGCACGGGAAAGTAGCCCCAACAGGGGCTGCTTGACCACTTCAACAAACTCATGGACAGTCCGTGCACCAACCACGCCTACCCCGTCAAACATCTCTACAAGGACTACGAGCTCCTCAAATGTTTCCTCCGACAGGCTGGTGGGCCAAAGGAGGGAGACGGCAAAGAGGCGGCGGCCAAGAAAGGAGGCACGGCAGGCAAGGACGGGGACGGTTTCCCCGATGCTGATGAATGCATCATGATCTTTGGTGGATCCGACACCATCTGGTCCAAGTGACAGCACAAGGTTCGCTATAGAGAGGCATGCACCGCTGAGACGGCCATCCCCTCCTTTCTCAGCTGGTTGGAATCTCTGATCACCTTTGATCAGAGGGACTATCCCTCCCACGTCGTGAGACCAGGACGCTACCCGCTCATCGTTGACCCCATCGTCCGCAAGAAGCGCCTTACCAAGGTGCTGATGGATAGAGGCAGCGGCCTCGACATCCTATACATCAACACCCTCGATGCCATGCGCATCCCCCAATCGAAGCTTTGCCTGGTGGGCTCCCCCTTCCACGGGGTAATCCTAGGAGTGCAGGCATACCCGCTCGGACAGATCGATCTGCCCGTCATGTTCGGCAACCGGGCCAACTTCCACTCAGAGGTCCTCACATTCGAGGTGGTGGACTTTCTAGGGTCCTACCATGCCATCTTGGGGCGGCCATGCTACGCAAGATTCATGGCAATCTCCAACTACACCTACCTCAAGCTAAAGATGCCTGGACCAAACGGCGTCATCACTGTGAGTAGCGCCTTTTCGCATGCCTTTGCGTGCGACCACGAGCACTATGAGCTCACTACTACGGTCGTCAACTCGTCCGAGCTCCCACGGCTCGGGGAATCGTCGGCCCCGGCAGTCCCAGACTGCAACAAACCAACTTCCTCGATGGCCTTCTGTCCGCTCAAAGAAACCAAGGCGGTGGGAATCGACCCCACCAACCCAACCAAGATGGTTTGGATTAGGACCCAGCTCCCAACCAAATAGGAATGCGAGCTCATCGACTTTCTACGTGACAATCGTGATGTGTTCGCATAGCAGCCTTCTGACATGCTAGGGATACCGCGGGAGGTCACCGAGCACACATTGTGCCTTATCCCGAGCTCAAAGCCCACCAAGCAGTGCCTGCGTCGCTTCGATGATGAGAGGTGCAGGGCCATAGGAGAAGAGATCGCGAAACTCCCGGCAATCGGATTCATCAGAGAGGTATTCCACTCTGACTGGCTTACCAATCCTATTCTTGTCAAAAAGAAGACTGGGAAGTAGAGAATGTGCATTGATTATATTGGACTCAACAAAGTGTGTCCAAAGGATCACTTTCCTTTGCCGCGCATAGACTAGATAGTCGACTCCACCTCGGGTTGCAAGATCCTCTCCTTTATGGATGCCTACTCAGGCTATCACCAGATCACAATGAAAGAATCCGATCAGCTCGCAACCTCATTCATCACCCCATATGGTTAGTACTGCTACGTGACCATGCCTTTCGGCCTAAAGAATGCTGGCACCACCTACCAAAGGTGCATGCAGTAATGCTTCGCCGACCAAATCAACCCGCTCGATCAGCCTGATCAAGCCGAGCTGCCGAAACCAACAATTGCTGTCTATGTTGATGACATAGTGGTCAAAATAGCTCAAGCTTGCGACCTAATTGCAAACTTGGCCGCGACATTCGCGAACCTCCGAAGGTTCAACATCAAGCTGAACCCCGAAAAATGTGTTTTCAGGGTTCTAAAGGGGAAGCTGCTTGGATACATCATGTCCGAGCGTGGCATCGAGGCCAACCCCAAAAAGATCAAAGCCATCTCCAACATGGGCCCCATACGCAACATCAAGGGCATACAAAGGCTCACCGGCTGTCTGGCTGCCCTGAGCCACTTCATCTCCTGGCTCGGCGAACGGGGGATGCCACTCTACAAGCTCCTCAAAAGGACGGACGCCTTCGTCTGGACTGAGGAAGCCCAGCAGGCTCTCAAGAGCCTCAAAACATCCCTAACGTCAGCCTCAATCCTCGTTGCTCCTAAACAGGGAGAACCCCTCCTCCTTTATGTCGCGGCAAGCAACCATGTGGTGAGTGCCACCCTGGTCATCGAAAGGGAGGAGCCGAGACACCAGCTCAAGGTACATCGACCCATATACTTTATCGGAGAGGTACTTACCGACCCCAAGGTCCGGTACCCCTAGGTGTAGAAACTCATATACACCGTGCTAATGGCGACCAGGAAGCTCCTAAACTACTTCACCGAGCATGAAGTTGCGGTCGTCACTTCATACCCACTCGGAGACATCATCCGCAACCACGACGTCACGGGATGAATCTCCAAGTGGACACTCAAACTCATGGGCCATGACATCAGATATACCCCTTGCACCGCTATTAAGTCTCAGGCTCTCGTGGATTTTGTCGCCGAATGGACGGAGGTCCAGCTACTGACCCCGGACGTCACCCACGAGTACTGGACAATGTAATTCGATGGGTCCATAATGGCGCCCGGCTCGGGGGCTGGAGTGGTTTTGATCTCCCCAGATGGGAGTAGGCTTCGCTACGCAATCCGCGTCCACTTTTCAGCTTCAAACAACGCCGCGGAATATGAGGCCCTTATCAACGGACTACGCATCGCCATTGAGCTCGGTGCTATGTGACTCTACATTTGCGGTGACTCGGAACTAGTCGTTGATCAGGTCATGAAGGAGTCCTCCTGCAAAAGCCCCACATGATAGCATACTGCCAAGAGGTGCACAAGCTCGAGGCCAAATTTCAGGGGATCGAACTGCATCACGTCCCTCGAAGGGACAACGATGCCGCTGATTTTCTTACAAAATTGGTCGCCATGCGGGATCCACCCCCGAGCGGGGTCTTCATCAACGACGTCCATGAGCCGTCCGCCCGCATCTAGGAAAGTTTGATCTAGACACACCCCGATGCCCAGCCGCCGCTCGAGGGCTCCGACCCCAACGCCAAGCCAACGCTCGGGGGCTTCGATCCTAGTACCTCTATGACATCATCACCCACGAACGTCGCCGTATTGGCACTCGGTCAAACCGACTGGCGAGTACCGCTACTCGCCTACCTCCTCGAGGAGGTTCTCCCGCCCGAAAGGACTAAAGCCCAATGGATCGCTCAACACGCCAAGACCTTCGTCATGCTCAGTGACAAGCTCTACAAACGAAGTCCATCAGGGGTACTCATGAAGTGTATCCCCACCAACCAAGGGAGGCAGCTCCTCCTCGAGGTCCATGCTAGGATTTGTGGGCATCATGCGGCCCCAAGGTCGCTGGTCGGAAAAGCCTTCCACCAAGGTTTTTACTGGCCCACCGCGCTATGAGATGCAGAGGAGGTCGTCCACAGGTGTGAAGGATGCCAGTTCTACGTTCGGCAAACCCATTTGCCAGCACAAGAGCTCCAAACTATCCCCATCACCTAGCCATTAGCGGTATAGGGCCTCGACATGGTGGGACCCCTCAAAAAGGGCCCAGGCGGTTTCACTCACCTACTCGTAGCAGTCGACAAATTCACCAAGTGGATAGAGGCAAAGCCCATCACCAACATCCACTCGGAGGAGGCAGTCAAATTCTTCCTCGACATCATCTACTGGCTCGGCATGCCTAACTGTATCATCACTGACCATGTGACTAACTTCAACGGAAAAAAGTTCCTAGACTTCAACGATGGATATGACATTAGGATCGACTGGGCTTCGGTCGAACACCCACAAACTAACAGTCAGGTCGAACATGCCAATGGCATGGTCCTCTAAGGACTTAAGTCATGCATCTTCAACTGACTCAACAAGTATGCCGGACGATGGGTTGCAGAGGTCCCAACGATCCTCGAAAGCCAAAGAATGACCCCAAACCGATCCATAGGGTCCACACCCTTCTTCCTGGCCTACAGAGCTGAGGCAGTATTGCCCACCGACCTCGACCATGGCACCCCAAGAGTGAAGGCTTTCGACCATGACCGAACCACGAAGGCTCAACAAGATGCAGTCGACTTGCTCGAAGAGGCCCGCGAGACGACCGTCATCCGCTCCGCTCGCTACCAACAAACCCTCCGTAGGTACCACAAAAGGAAGATCAGAGGGAGGATACTCGAAGTCAGCGATCTCGTACTCCGAAGGACCCAATCGACAAAGGAAAAACACAAGCTCTCTCCACCATGGGAAGGGCCCTATACGGTGACTGAAGTAATCCGACCAGGCGCCTACCGACTGGAGGACAACAACGGTAATGTTCTCACCAACACTTGGAACACTGAACAGCTATGTTGTTTTTTCCCCTAAATTTGGTCTAACCACTTTTTAGTTAACACATGCTCCTGTAAGAGCGCCCCAGCTTGAACACTTTCAGCCCGGGTCGCTCGGGGGCTCCATAAGGGTACAATATTGAATATTACCCCTCTTTCTTTTTACTATCACATAATAAACAACTTTGTCCTTGAACAGAAGCACATTCCATTCCTTTGATTGTCCTACGTAACTCTATTCTTACTCCCAACTGAACGCACCCCGCCACGACCTATGGTTACAAGCGGTCGAGCCCCGCGGGCCATGCCCAGGCTCTTAACAGCTGTAGCCTATGGAACTAATGGGCAGGTGAGAGAGAGAAAAGGATAAAAACAAAAGTTATGTTAGGATAAAAACAAGGAACATATATCATGGTTCTGTCACAAAGCAGTACTGATGTATTCATTGATACAAAAAACTGTTCACATGGGGACTCACCCACAAACTCAAACTATTACATTTTCTACTACTACAAAATACTACTACGGCCGCTCGACGACATCGCCTGAAGCGCCAAAGGAGAAACCACGGCACACGATGTCGGACATAACCACAACTGCTGGTGCCCCGCCTGGTTCCGCTCCCTCGACTTCGGCGAGCGCAACGGGTACCTCAAGGGACCCGCTTGGTTTCGCTCCCTCGACTTCGGCAAGCGCAATGGGTACCTCAAGGGCGTCACACCCATAGATGCTCTGCAAAAGAGCATGGAGCTCCTAACCTTCTCATGCAGTCGAGGCAGCTCCTGGGTAGGGGCACTGCTACCGAGGTATGACCGTCATGGCTGGAAGAGATCTCATCAAACTTTATGAACTGGCCAACCTGAGCAGCTGTAGGCACGGGACCCTGCACCGACACGATCCTGAGCGACTTCCCCTTTGACAAAACTCGCCCGGTGAAGATCCACAGGAGAAAATCCACACATGGCTCCACCCCGAAGAAGGCCTCACAGGTTAATCCAGCACCACCCGTGGTAGTCTCTAGTTCGACATCACGCTACGGATTCATGAAAGGATATGTAAGTCCTCCCCCTCGCTCACCCCCTCTCTCACTTAGGAATCGCCGCAGCATACAGGCACTCTCAGTGAGAAAGGAGGAGAGACAATAGTTGGAGAATAGGCAAAGGACTGCGACAGAGAGCCCTCTCCCTCCCCCTATTTAAGGAAGAAACGCGGCGGCCAAAGAAGGGCAAAAGATTAGAGCGCAAAACTCTCCCCCTTCCCCATTCAATACGGATGGGAAACGATGGGACACGCCCTGACCAAAGGGACATGCACTGACCAACGGAATGACGCCGGGTCAGATGGAACGTCGCCTGATGAGACAAAACGTGGCATGGGTATGGCCCACCACTATCACACAACCGAGCGCAAAAACCAAAGTGTCACCACATGCAGGCAGCTCTCTGCATCCCCAGGCGGGACTTGGAAAAACCCAAAATGGGATCTCCATCGGGAGAGACCATCGGGCTTCCCAAAGTCGATCGAACGGCTCAGAAAGACACACCAAGACACAGGTAGGAAGTGAAGGGATGCCCCATGTAGGCCATGCAAACTCCATCACGAACGACGAGCATGGGTCCCGGTCGGACATTTCTGACTGAAGCTCTCCGAACCCCGTCACTCAAGTCATCAAGGTGAACACTACCAACCCCCTCTATTTTCTTATAATCATTTCATACATCCATACACGCATTCATTCCATACGCCCGTGCCTCCCAGATGATTTAGGCCCTGAACCGCTCGGAGGCTCGGGAACTAAGCATCGCACGTGCAGTGAAATGCATCACAACGCTCCATGTTGCGTCACTAAGCGATGGTTGCCTCATTCGACATGAGCAACCAATAGAGCAAGGGGAGAAAAACGTAGATGAGCCCCATGCGGGCCTCGCCCAGTCTGGCAGACCGGGTCATCTCAACCTTCTCGTTCGATCCTGAACCTCTTGCCAAGCCCATAGAATCTCCATCGAGGGGAGGCCGTTAGGCCACCCGGGTTGGTCTCTGGAATGACCCAGGCATCTATCAGGTTGCAGGTAAAGGAGCAGTGGAATGTCACAAGAGGGCTATGCCGACCCCGTCACGAACGACGGACCCGGATTCCGCTCGATCATACCCGTTAGCGAACTCATCGAGTGCGTCACTCGAGCCCGAGCGATCGGGACAAGCGACAAAACTCAGCCCCTCCGGTTGTGAGGAACTGAGGATGGGGTAACCCACACAACTCACATCGACCCCTACTAAGGTCCAACGAGGCTCGGGGGCTCAAATACACAAAAAGCCTAGGTCTGCGACCCCAAACTCGCCCCTTCCGACTACGCTCCAAAAACACCTGGGTCTGCGACCCCCATCTCACCCCATCTGGCTATGATTCGACTGTGCTCCAAAAAGCCTGGGTCTATGACCCCGAACTTGCCCCTTCCGACTACGCTCCAAAAAACACCTGGGTCTACGACCTCGATCTCGCCCCATCTGGCTATGCTCCTACTGTGCTCCAAAACACCTAGGTCTACGACCCCAATCTCACCCCATCCGGCTACGCTCCGACTGCGCTCCAAAAACTACCTGGGTCTGTGACCCCGATCTCACCCCATTAGGATCTGCGAGCACCGCCTTGTCGCCTCGCCTGATCCCAAACTAACTATACAAACTGCCTCACTCGATCCCACAGCACGCATCAACGCTAGGATTCACAAGCTCCATCTCACCCAATCTCTCAAGCGACTAAACGCCACTGCTGTTCAATGATGCCTTGGTTGACAAAACTCCATCCCAACTAAAAACGCACACACACGCCTGCAACCAAACACCCCCCAGATGGTTCTGCCCGAACCGCCCGAGGGCTCGGGGGCTACACCCACGGGTGCGCTCGTGTGCACTCGCCGACAAAACAAAAACCTCCCCCACTAACAACACAGAAAAACCCCCCAGATGGTTCTGCCCAAACCACCCGGGGGCTCAGGGGCTACACCCACGAGTGTGCTCGCGCGCACTCACCGGCAAGACAAAAATCCCTTGGACGATTCTGCCCGAATCGCCCAGGGGCTCGGGGGCTCCTATCGGGTTCATATACTCGGGGTCCCTCGGGAACCGGCTTCCACGCTAAGGCTCGGCCCAAGCAGACAACACGTAACTCATGGGCTGGCCCAAGAGTCTAAAAACAACAGGCCGGAAGGGCGGTCCAGTCATCGACCGGAAGGTCTGGCCTAAGAGGAACAACGCCCGCTCGTCGACTACTTTGGCCCACCTCTCCGACCGGAGCACTCGCTTTGGACTCCAGCCGCCTCTAGACAGCCTCTCCGATCAGAAGGCCTAGCCCAAGCACTACTGCTGACTCCGACCCTGCATCTTCGATCGGGGTTTGCAGAAACCCTGCTCACCGCTCTTCTCCGACCGGTGCGACCAGAGCCGACTAGGGCCATCCGACTGGGGACGCCCGCTCGGAAAGGACCAGGGGACAAACGGAGAAAGCAAGCCAGGGCACACAAGTCAAACCACGATACCAGGGACCATACCCTATACGCCTATAGAAATAGTACTCTGCAACCGCCCTGACACAAATAGTATTGTAGGCACCGACATTTCCCTCTACAGTATTGTGGGCGCCATTAACTCCCATACGGTAAGTCCCCCCACATGCCTCTGGGCATCAATAGTGTTGTGGGCGCCGGGATTTACTGTACCAGGTGAACGTGGTGAAACTCCTGACATGCCTCTAGGCATCAAACAGTATTTGTAGGTATCGACATCTACCATTCCTGAAGAAGGCAACACAACCTCCCATAGGCATCTGACATTCTACAGTGACATCAATAGTATTGTGGGCATCTACCATTATCTTGTACCCGCCGACATGGGCAACAAAGCTCAAGTAGCATATGTACCCTCACCCTCTCACTTGTGAAGCCATCCCCTTTATCTATAAAAGGGGATGCGCTCCCTCCAACGAAGGAGAGTCTTTTTAGTTAGTCAACATCGATCAAGTTCACTAGCTCATAACCACAGAACTGCCGGGTTCGAACCTCAGGCACATGCTTGAACACTTAGCTCATAGTGTAGCTCCTGTCGCTCTCAGCCCTTCTAACCAGAGCCGACCGGACCTCTTGTACACCCCATCTTTCTCCTTCTCGTTTGTAACCCCACTGCAAACTTCGAGCACCTGGGCTCAGGAATAAAGTCACCGACCGACCCAAACTGGACATAGGGCATGTTGCCTGAACCAGTATAAACCCTGTGTCATTGAGTGCTAGGCCACCTCTGATCACAACGTATGGTAAAACTACAAATATTTACTAGTTGGTCACTTTCTGCACCAACACTTTGGCTCTCCTTATTCTTTGTTCATTCCATTCCTTTGTCTCAGTGGTATCCATATTTGTGCTTTAAATGTAGGAGACAATCCTGATAATGATGGTTGTGCCCCTATTCCTCCATCAACCAACGTGGACCCAGGGTTTATGGCCTCTAACTGTGTAGATGTTGATATTGCGGATGATGAGGAGCCTTATGGCACAGCAAGGGCCATTGATTCTGACGATGACCGCCCAGTTGCAGCTTTGAGCAAACAAGAAATGGAGCTCATCAGATGCTTGTGTCCTGATCGTGATCCACTGGATCATGAATTCAATGACCTTAGTCATTTTCAACATGCTTATGGAGAAGAAAGAGATGGTGAGCTGCTAGAGGCTCTTGAGGCCGATGGCAGCGTGGAAATTTAGTTGGGCATGGTCTTCAAGGACTTGCCCACCTTAAGAAGGTGGCTACAGGAATATTCTGTGAGATGTAAGAGACCATTCAAGGTGAGGCACTCCCATGTGGAGCGCCTTTACATAGTGGTGTGCGAGATGGCAGATTGCAATTGGAGGGTCTGTGCTCGCAAACAGAAGGCCATAGGAAAATTCAAGATCACCAAAATTGTAGGTCCACACACTTGTGCCTAGACAGATCTAAAATAGAAGCATAGACAGTTGACCTCTACCCTCATTGCCAGAAAGTTATACACAACTTTGAAGGGTCAGCCCAACTTGAAGGCCAGGACAATTATGGAGATGAGTAAGGAGATATTTAAGTATGACATAAAGTATGGGAAAGCATGGAGGGCAAAGCAACGGGCCTTGAAGATGATATATGGGGACTGGGAGGGGGGTACGAGTAGTTGCCTACAATGTTCAATGCAATGAAAGCAGCAAATCCAGGCATGCATTACGAGTATATCCCGAAGCCGAATGAATGGAAGGATGGGAGGCAGATATTCTTTCGTGCATTCTGGTGCTTTCCCTAGTGTGTCAAGGCCTTCAGGCATTGTCGTCTAGTGTTATCCATTGATGGTACTTTTCTGCTTGGCAAGTACATGGGCACACTTTTGGTAGCCATTTCCTATGATGCAGACAACGCATTGGTTCCTTTGGCTTTCGCTTTGGTGGAGAGGGAGAACAAAGATAGCTAGGGATGGTTCTTGCGGCTTGTTAGGATCCATGTTGTTGGCCCTCATAGGGAGGTAGGTGTCATATTTGATAGACACCAAGGCATACTTGGTGCCGTACAGGAGCAGATTTCGGGGTATGCACCTTTGCACCACCGTTGGTGCACTCGACACCTTGCCGAGAATTTACTTTAGAAGGATGGTACGAAGGACAACTTTCCTCTATTTGAGGAGGTTGCTCGCATGCTTGAGGTGCTGTTCTTCGAGGAGAAGTTGGAGCAGCTAAAAACAACAACAAATGCAGAAGGTAGGCAGTGGCTGAGAGGATTGATGAGAGAACCTGAGAAATGGACAAGAGCCTACGATGATGGTGGATGGAAGTATGAGTTTCAGACTAGCAACATGGCGGAGTCATTTAATAGTGTACTCAAGGGTATACGTGCCAAGCCCATCAATGCCATTGTATCATTCACCTTTTATAGGCTAGTTACATGGTTTAACGATAGACACGCTCAAGCAATGGCACTACAGAGTAATAATCAGAAATGGGCACCTAAACCTAATAAGCAACTCGACAAGGCAAAGGAAAGGGCTATCACACATGACGTCGATTGCTTTGACCACAGCACCGGCAAGTACCAAGTCACAGAAAGGGGTGGTACAATGTCCGATGGTGAGGTCCGGCCATCAAGGAGTTATATTGTGGTACTTAGTAATTTATCATGCCGATGTGGGAAAACCAGGCAGTACCACTTCCCTTGTTCTCATTATGTTGCAGCATCTCAGCATCGCAACTTTGCCTACGAGACCCAGATACCATCGGAGTTCAGTGTTGACAGCCTTGTATAGACTTGGTCTCCCCATTTCGAGCCTTTCCTGGATGAGGGTCAGTGGCCACCTTACACTAGGCCAAAATACATTGCGGATCCAGATACCCGTTGGGACAAACGTGGAACCCGGAAGAGGACGAGGCACAAGATGGTCATGGACCAGGTTTCTGGTAGAACAAGGTGAGGGAGAGCAACCCCCTTTCTTACTGACCCCGAGCAGAACCAATGTGGCAAATGTGGTAGACTTGGGCATAATTCACATACATGCCATTGGCCGCTTAGTCAGGTGTAAATAACTAATGTTTCACATGCACGTTTACTAGTACCAAAAAGTTATTTATTTGTTCATATAAAACTTATCTGTACTTTGTCATTATATTTTGTAGGATGGAGCCGTTCCACCTGCTAGAGCCGTACTACGAGGAGAACCACCGAGGACGACTCACCGCGGAGGGGGAGGTAACAACTTTACTTCTACATGTTATTTTTCCTCTACACATGTACTTGTGTTCATGAATTAATATAATAATTTCTATTCTTTGCAAGAACTAAACCCTCTTTGTCCTCGTTCCCACGATAAGTTCGAGGACATGCGGTATGACAACAGGTACACTCCTCTCCTTGAGAGGGCTGGACTTGATGTTGTATTGTTCCAGGTTCGCCGTGGGGTGCCTGCCTTCAACCCCGTAGTGATCTCAGCTCTAGTCGACAGGTACCAAAATTATGAACAGATTCACTTCCATTTATATTTTTGGTTCTCGATGTGCATATAACCTTAGTACTTCTTTCTTGTTTTGTAGCTAGAGGTCGGAGATGCACAGCTTCCACCTACCTTGTGGAGAGATGATCGTTACTCTTCAGGACACGCAGAAGTTCCTGGGTGTCTGTATAAGTGGCCGCCCAGTTATTGGCCCCTACACTGCTGCTGGTTGGAGAGGTAGAGTTGAGGCCTTCCTTGGAAGAGAGCTTCCTCCAGAGACACCGGGTGCCCCCTCCTCTGGAGTACTCATTAGTTGGCTGAGGCAGAACTTTGGTCAGTGTCCTGATCATGCGGACGAGCAGACCGTTACCTACTACTGCAGGGCATGGATCATGCATCTTTTTGGTTGTGTTATGTTCCCCAATGCGACGGGAGACACCACGTCATGGATTTACCTGCCCTATCTTACTAACTCGGACACGGTGGGGGGGGCTACAGCTGGGGCAAAGAGGCACACGGATCGTTCACATGGCACATTGAGAGGCCTCCATTCCTCGTCTCAACCTATAAATAACCCCTCACTCCCTCTCATTCAAACACACAACAAGGAGGAAGAGCACTCCTCAGCATTATCTTTCATTGTAGTACCAATGTCTAGAGGGTCGTCTAGAGGGAGAGGAAAGGGGAAGGGAACTACCATTAGGTGGGAGGGTCCTCTTGGTCCCGATTTCTTTGAGGAAGCTCTTTATGAGAGGTTCCCAGTCGAGAGCAAAAGTGATTTCACCAAAGAGGCACCACTGAGAGGATACAATGAACGAAAAGAAGAGTGGCCAAAATGCATGCATGGTGAGGGAATAGATGGAGGCCGACATTTCTTCAAATGCCCGCGAGCATGGGTAATTGCTATTACTATTTGTTTCTTCAATATGTTCATCTTCTATACAACTTACATGACATACTTATTATAGACTTTCTTGTCCGAAGAAAACTATGGGTTCACTAGGTGGGTCGATCCTCGACCTATTTATCCACATGCGGAGTACATCTACTACCTGCAGGACCGTATCTTTGATCTAGAAAGGGAAGTTAGCAGTGGTTATAAGGACGACGAACAGGAAGACGACAACAATGGTGCCAGTTCATAAGAGGCACTCTGCAATGATCCATATTGTACCTGCCCTAATCACAGGAACAAGGGTCCTCCACCGCCACCCCTGCCGCCACCACCACCAACAATAGGAGGATACTTTGGAGAAGGTGCAACACAATTTGCTATGTGGCCACACTACTAGGACAAACCAATCTTTTTAACAGACGACATCCATGTGTTTGTCTTTTTGCTTTAATCATCTAAGGCATGTTAGGGTTAGTCGAAGGAAATATGTACCCTTATTTGGCACATGTTCTCACATGCCATTTTATGTGCTTGTTGTTTGTTTCAATTACCTAAGGCATGTTAGGTTTAGTCCAGGACCTCTATACCCTAGTTTGGTACATGTTATCACATGCCATTTCATGTGTTGTGTGTGTTGAATTAGGTAATCCACTACTTCGTTACATTTTATTTGCACTACGTGACCTCGTTTTACTACCTATGCAATATTAAAATCAATATTATGACAACAAATAATGAAACCAATGACACTATGAAACGTCCAATAATAGAGCACATTAATCAACATAACAACATTTGAAGTACATGACGACAAACTAAAAGTGCATTACATGACAACACAATGCAAAGTCCAAGATTAGACAACATTGTTCGTGAATATACTATAGAAATAGCAAGTTATGAAGACTACTGAGTGCAACGAGGCCACTTTTCCTTCCTCTGGGCATCGAGATTCTCCTCCATCGCTGCCTTCACTCGCTGCGCACGCTTAAGCTTTCTCTCCCTCTCCTCCCTGTGCGAAGCAACATGCCTCCTTTCCTCCTCTTCCTTGTGCTCCTTTTCTAGAGCCTCCTCTCTATGTCTCTTCTCCATCATCTCCTTGTCCTCTGCCTCCCACCGTAACAGTTTTTGCATCCACTCCTTGTCTTCCGGCTTGAGCTTAGGGTCGATCCACTGCTCAAAATCACAGAGCGGTGGAGGGGTCTGCAACAAATGCAATTGTTACAAAACAAATAAATCATGCAAGACTTCATTTGACACAATAAATATTAAACAACATTAATTTCTCACCATCTTGTTAATGCGGCACTGATGAAGTGTAGGCTCAAACGTAAAATTGGCACGCATCCAATACCTCTGCCTATACGTGTCCTCTTCATCGGACTTGGCTACCTTGCAAGGATCGCCGCAAAAGCACATGGGCACTGGAACACCACTAGGCAGAGGCAACGGGTCGAAAGCATTTCCAGTCATCCGGCCATAACTACAATTGAACATAAATACAAAAAATAAAACATAATACCAAAAATAAAAACATAATATAACAAGATGAAAAGAGATTACCTTGGCTTACTAGAATTACCATGCCTTGGCATCCTACCGTCACATAATATAAAAATATAAAAAATACTTCAAACATTAGGTACTAACGTATCTAGGGTTGCAAAATAGACATAATATATACCAAATCAATGCATAAAATTTGAAAAGGAGAGAGAGGATACCTTGCTCGTGAAGATGTATGGATCAAATCCAAGTATCCAAGGTCAAATCCATCAATTCAAGAGATTGGGCGGGGTAGGGAGAGGAAGAAATCGAGAGGGGGATGAAGAAATGAGAGCAGCATCGGCAAGGGAAACTTGGTTTCAGATTTTAAATCAATGCTCGGCGCCAGAATACATGGCGTCGAGCTTGGCGCCAAGATCTGTGGCGCCAAGACGTGTTACCTCGGCGCCATGATTTCTGGCGCCGACCCCCAGGGTCCAAAGATGAGTTTAAGTCTCCCAGGGGGCCAAACATAAATTTTCTTCAAAAAAAGGGCCAAATTGTAAAGATCTCTCATGCTTTGTGCTGTTTTGGATTATAACCTAGAAACGTTGGGTCATGCCGTTATGGCACAAGATAAGTGTCATTGTTTCAGTCTATATCACGTCTTTGTGTTGTTCCAACCCTAGCACGGTCCTCTTGCGGATAATGCCAACTCTAGCTCAGTGGACCATTCGTACTGATTATTGCCAACTCCAGCTCAGTGGACCTCTTGCCCGCCGACCCACCACGCACACTGCCAACCTAGTTTTTTAGTGAAGAAGTCTTTTCTTCGTCTCCTTTTTGAACTAGACTTTTTTTTCTAAATTACACAGTACAACGTAAACGTCCACAACACGCACGCACTCTCACCTCTATGAATACACGTACACAAGCCCCTATCTCTATGAGTACCTCTGAAGGACTGAGACGGCAGATTCCGAGATTCACGAAGTCACCACAGGTGCCTCGATATCGACGGGGGCGTCGTCTACCACTGAAAGCATAGCGCCATTAAATCTTGGAATAAATCCAGAAAAATGCGAGCACTAATCTTCCTTTCTACCCAGGTGGAATTTAATTTTCTTCTACCAACCCTCCATGTGGGCTTGTTTCTTTAAATGTTCGCATGTTTCTTTCGCAATGTTAGCCCATGGGTCCTAATAGACCGTTTATTTGTTTCATTTATTTATTTTTATTTTATTTTTACTTATTTTACTCTATTAATTGAATTGAATATAATTTGAATTTATTATTTGAAGAGTTTCATAAGGATACATTGCCCCTTTTTATTTTAAACTTTGGCATAATAACCCTTTACTAAAACAAAAGGAGGCTCAAAACATAAAGCAATATTGTCCTATTTGCGTACTCAATGTTAGTTTTAAAATTTTCATGAAGGTAGCCTGCAATAGGTTAAGTTTGGTGGCTGATAGTATTATACTATTCTAAGGCCGTCACAAACAACTTTCATATCAGGTAGAAATATTATGGAGGGAGTGGTAATACTTCATGAGACCATACATGAATTGCATAGGAAAAAAGTTGAATGGTGTTATTTCAAAACTTGACTTTGAGAAGGCTTATGTTAAGGTGAAATAGTCCTTTTTGCAACAATATTTGCGAATGAAAGGATTCTCTCCAAAGTGGTGTTCTTGGATAGAACAATTTGCCACAAAGGGTTGTCCTGGTGTGAAAGTAAATGATGTTGTGGGAGATTATTTTCATACAAAAAGGACTTAGACAAGGTGATCCACTTTCCCCAATATTTGTTTAACCTAGTTGCTGATATGTTGTCAATTTTAGTTTGCCCAAGAAAAGGAGGATGATCAAGTTGTGGGAGCGTTACCACACTTAGTGGTTGAGGGACTTTCTTTATTACAATATGCAGATGGCACGATTATTTTTATGGGGCATGATTTTGAGCAAGCAAAGAATATGAAGCTATTGTGATGTGTTGTTGAACAATTATCGGGGCTCAAAATTAATTTCCATATGAGTGAGCTTTTTTGTTACAAAGAAGCAAGGGATTTTCAAGAACAATACTCTCACCTTTTTAGTTGTGGTCTTGGTTCATATCCTTTTAGATATCTCACTATACCAATGCATCATAAGAAAATTAGCAATAAAGATTGGAGAGAGGTAGAGAATAGGTTTCAAAAGAAACTTAGTTCCTGAAAGGGATGTGTCTTATGGAGTCCATTTAGTTTTAATTAATTCATGCTTAGCAAGCTTGCCTATGTTTATATTATCCTTCTTTGAGATTCCTAGTTTTTTTTGAAAAAGTTGGATTATTTTAGATCCTGATTTTTCTGGCAAGGCGATGGCCCAAAGAAAAAATATTGACTAGCAAAGTGGAATATTCTTTGTCGCCCTAAAGAACAAGGGGGGGTGGTCTTTGGGATAAAAGATCTTGATGTGTAGAATAAATGTCTTCTGAGTAAATGGCTTTTCAATTTAATTAACAAGGATGGGGTCTGGCAACGTTTATTACAAAATAAACATTTAGAGTCCAAACCTCTTTTAGGGGTGGAAAAAATACTAGTGACTCCCAATTTTGGATAGGTTTGATGAAGGTTAAACTTCTCTTTCTTAATGGGGGGAGATTATAAGGTCAACAAAGGGATCCAAGTGAGATTTTGGGAAGATAAGTGGCTAGGAAGTCTTCCTTTAAGTGAATAATAATATCTGAGTCTCGATTACATTGTGCATATAAAACATGATATTGTGGCTAATATAATGAGCACAACTCCACTAAATATATCCTTCCAAAGATCACTAGTGGGAAATAAGCTAGTGGCATGGCATGATTTGTTGGCAAAAATTGCTAATATTAGTTTGAATGATCAAATTGATTCATTTAGATATGGCTACAAACAAAAAATAGACAATTTATAGTACAATCTATGTATAGAATTCTTATTGACGATGCTGCGGTGGCTCAAAACCTTATTGTTTTGGAGGCTCAAAATACCTTTAAAGGTTAAGATTTTCATTTGGCTTTTACATAAAGGGGTTATTCTTACCAAGGATAACTTAATTCGAAGAAGGTGGCAAGGAAGCAAACTTGTTTTCGTTCAAAGGATGAAACAATACGTCATTTTTTATTGTCCTTGTGCAAATTTCCTTTGGAGTATTTTTTGGTGACTTTTGGTTTACAACCTCCTTTTAATGTTGCACACATGTTCAGTTCTTAGCTAAATGGAGTAGACAAAACAATAAAACACCAAATTTTGGTGGGAATTTGTGCTCTATGCTGGGCTTTATGCCTAAGTCAGAATAACATTGTGTTTGATAAAACAAAAGGTACCATCTTTTATGCAGGTTTTATCAAGGCCACATAATAGATAAGGTTCTGGCCATTACTACAAAAGGTGGAGAATCGACCGTGATGGCACCGCATAGAGGCGCGTACGATCAGGCAGGCGAACAAGACTACTTGAGGCCACCACCACCATTCGTCCTTAGGTCCGTTAGGCTGTTAGTGTCTAGACGGGGCCATCCATTTTTGTTCAGGGAAAGTCCATTGGACTTCTCCCAACTTCTATCGAATTGAGCAGTTTCAAATTTAATAGCAATTTTGTCCAAGTTAGTACAAAATAATTAGATACTCCCTCTATTCAGAAATGGTAATCGTATTTGAACAGAGGAAAAGTATGTAACACCCTAAAATTTGCTCCTTTCGAAATAGAGTTAAAATGATTTAATTTTGTATTTTTGTGCTCATGAAAACATAGGAAAATAATTTTTTTATTAAATTAAAATTCATCATAGGGAGTAGCAACATTTTTGTGCATACATGTTGGTGCATATGTTTAATTGTGATGAGTGGTTTTGACTTAAACTAAAAAAGGATTCAAAACTCTATTTGAAAATGGCTTTGGAAATTTAGAAAAAAAAAAAAGAAAAACCTCACCCTCTCGCTCTTTCGGTCCGAAGGCCCAGCTCGCTCCACCCGCGGCCCACTCAATTCCCTCCATCCTAAGCACTCGCAACCGCCGGAGCCCTCCTGAGCTCCCCAAACCCTAGAACGCCGTCGTCGCTCTTGCCTTCCACATCCACCACCTCGCCGCCGCTTTGAGCCACTCCCTGAGCTTCACGTGCTGGTAAGAAGTACATCGGTACCTCCGTTGCTCTCTCCCTTCCTTTTTCATAAACGCGCACGCCGAAGCAACGTCGGCGACCCAAGCCGCCAAATCGAGTCCGCTCTCGCCTCTGTGCCCTCGCGGCCTCTCCCGATCCCCTAACTGAGTTCGCCTGGCTCTACTCTATCTTCGTATGCTTTCCATTCGGCCGATAATGCTCGAAGTCGCCGTATCGATGAACTCCGGTGAGGTGTTCAATTCCGATGACGGCGCCGCCAGCACACCTCTCCCTTTCCCCTCTAATTTGGATCGTCCAGGTTCGATCCAGCGGCTGGAATCAGCCGATACCGTTTTGGCTGGTAACTTTGCTAAAGAGCCCCTACACTTTTACATATTCAAACTGTAGTCCACTCAGATTGAAAATCCTGATTTTTTTTATTTATTTTAATTTGAATTAAAATCTAGTTAATTATAGTTTTGCCACTGAATTTGTTTTAACCATAACTTCTACGTTTTAGCTCCAATTTGACCCATTCAAGTTGCGTTAGATTCATAACGACGTAATCTACATATTAGTAACAAGGTTTACTATGTCACTAGCTCTAGAATTTCATGATTTAATCCTAACTTGATTAATAATTATGCAACTGGATTTATAAGTAAAATATGATTAATTTTACTTTAGTTTTTCAATACAAATATAATTTGGTTTAATACAATTTAGATGTTTCTCCAAAGTATCTTATACATGCTTTTATATAGTTAAAATAAATAAAGCTTAAAAGTAAATCTTTCGATAGCCGTTTCTTTCGCATCATAGCTCCGATTAGCGTGATTTTCGTGGTTGTGTGTTCGTAGCAATATGTAGATTAGTTTTCAAACATTTTTATTGATTGGTGTAATGTTCTAATCTAGTCATATTTGTATGCTATGCATATTTGTGCTTGGATGTGTGTGTGGTGCTTTATGGTCATGTCCAGTCGATGAGTTTTACGTGGTGATCAAGAAGCAATCTTTTGGAGCTACGAATTAGCAAGAGATATGAGTTTAAGGCAAGTATAGTATGGGATCATCCTTGTCGTCCTATTTAGATTAATTATATTTTAATCATACTGCATGTGTCCCCCTTGATTACCACTAAGGATTTCCTAGTACTTTGTTACCTTATACCTTGATTCCTATGGGTTTATGCATTTGAGTAGTATGATGCTAGCGCTCAATTAAAGACCATGATTTTATACCTTAACTAATGGTATATGCAATAAACACTTAAAGATATTTTTTAGCAATAAGGAACAAGGGGGCTAAAGCATAGTTTTTGTGATGTTCTAGATTTCTCTCCTTAAGGACTTATCTGTAAATGGTTAACCAGTACTTACAATACAACCATGAGTGCTATATGGCTCTGGCTTTAGTCAAGTATAAAGATCTTTTCTAGCTTGTTAGTGGTTATCTTTATGGCGCAAGAGTGGCTTGATGAGATGGGTACGGTGCGGCCTCTATCCCTATGTGTACAGCCTGTGCGGAATGTGCCATTCGAAAGGGGGGCTCTACATCTGCTTGCCAATTGGAATCCTAGCGGCTCTAACTTGTTAGATGAACCTTTGAAAGACTTCATAGTGAACCCTGTCGGCCATCCTTGGTAGTGGGTCAAGAGGCTGGCTACATCGGACGAAAGGGTAAATCACGGCTTATGGTGAAAGTGTACAACCTCTGCAGAGTGTAAAACTATTATAACAACCGTGCTCATGGTCACGAGCGGCCTTGGAACTCTTACAAAATAGATGATCACTAATGGTTAATTGTTTATGCTATTCATTATTCATGTTTACCTGATCATGTGTTTATATGGGCTTATGATAAATTTGATGCTACTCAGTTGCTTAAAATCGTGACTTACTAAAAGCTAATCGTAGTAAACTGTGTCAACCTTTTAAGCCTCATAAAACCTATGTTATATTGCTGAGTACGATATGTACTTACGCTTGCTTTACTTTTTTATACTTGGACAAAAACCCCGGATGGGTATCAGATTGCTAGATTCTAGAATAGTTAGGCTTGTGATCAACCAGTCAGTTGTCCCTATGGAGTGGAGTTTTCACCCGAAGATTGAAGTTGTCTATCCAGGTTTGTGCTAAGGTTATTTTCTCTGTACTAATATGTTATATGTTAAGCATTGTCTTTTGATATTACCCCTATCTGTAGTCATATGTGTGATTTGACTTCTTAGGCTCACATATGGTGTGTATCTGGTTTTGTCCTTAAAATCGGGTGCTACAAAGTCAAACTTTATAAATTTTGACCAACAATTTGTTAAATTTTATGAAAGCTTAGAGAAAAACTTGCATCAATGTATTTGTATTAAAAGTGCCTATAAGATGATATTGACTTTTAAGTTGTCAACTTTATATTATAAGAGAAATTAGTAGTTAAAATCTATTTTGTATGACTTTTTCTCTGAGCTACTATTACTATTTTTGAACGGGTGGAGTGTGTTATTAGATACAGTTTTTTTCAATTGGGGTAGGCAGATCAAACTCGGAAGTTAAAGAGGTCAGATAGGTTTTTTTATTTTTTTTGTAAGGAAAACTTCTTTTTAACTGTAGCAAATCACCGTTACTGTAGCAAATCCGTTGTTACTGTATCACAACCGCCTCTGAAAACCCGCCCAGGGGGTAAAATAGACGGTTTTGAAAAGTTGAGGGGGTAAAACAGACGGTTTCATAGTTGAGGGGGTGAAGTAGAAGTATGAAAGGTGGGGTGAAGTAGACTTCTTCCTTTCCTGCTTCGTCATCGTCAGAAGCTTGTGCAGGTCCGGCCGCAAACGTGGTGGCTCGGTACTGCCGCCTTCCCCTCGGGCGCTGCCCGTCATCGGCAACCTCAACCAGCTCGGCCGGAGCCACCACCACCGGAAGCTGCTGGAGCTGTCGCGGCGCCACGGCCCGCTTTTCCTCCTCCGCCTCGGTTCCGTGCCCACCCTGGTGGTCTCCTCAGCCTCCGTGGCCCAAGAGGTCCTCAAGACCCAGGACCACGTCTTCTGCGCCCGCCCGCTGCAGCGCACGGCCTCCTCTACGACGGCCGAGACATCGCCTACGGCGAGCGCTGTCGCCAGCTACGCCGCATCGCCGTCCTGCACGTCCTCAGCGCGAAGCGGGTCGACTCCTTCCGCGCGCTCCGAGAAGAGGCGGTCGCGTCCTTGGTGGAGCAGATCCGCGCTACGAGCGCCCATGTGGACGGCGGTGGACGAAACCACCGCCGAGGGGTCGTCCATTTGAGTGAGTTGTTCATTAGCTTAACCTACACGGTCATCTCCAAGGCAGCGTTCGGGAACAAGCTCGGAGGCATGGAGCCAGCAGCGATCCGCGCGATGATGAAGGAGACCACCGTGCTGCTCGAGACGATCGCGGTGAGCGACGTGTTCCCGCGACTAGGGTGGGTGGACTGGGCGACTGGGCTCGACGCGAGGACAAAGAGGACGGCGAGCAAGCTGGACGCCATTCTCGAAGGGGCGCTCCAGGAGCACGAGAAGGGCAGCGGCGGGGACGCCGATGACCTGCTCGACGAATTGCTTTGGGTCGTGAAGGAGGCAGGTGCGGGGTTAAACCTTGACAGAACAGATCTCAAGGGACTCATTCTTGTAAGCCAGGGTTATCTATCCTTTCACGTACTGCCATGATTGATCTTGCTTGTCTTCAACTTCAAGGCATACTTCATGCTGCACAATCAAAAATTTATACGTATTTTTCGATATACAGAAACTTTTGATGAGAAAACTAAAGTGAAACCATAATATGAAACGGGGACAGTACTAAATATTGAGTGTAGCTAGAATGCTGGCATTCGTCGCTAACACAACAATACTACAAATTTCTTAATGCAGGACCTTTTCCTAGCTGGCACCGACACAACCTCCATAACGATGGAGTGGACAATGGCCGAGCTAGTGAAGAACCCAAAGGAAATGGAGAAAGTACAGGCCAAGCTGCGACAAATTGTAGGGGAACATGGACGAGTCACAGAGGAGTTACTGAGTACAACGACACGACCACAGGCTGCCATCAAAGAAGCTCTACGATTGCATGCACCAGTGCCAATGCTTGTCCCCCGCGAGGCGGTCCAGGACACCAAGCTGCATGGCTACGATATCCCAGCCAAGACCCGGGTCCTCATCAACGCGTGGACGATTGGCAGAGACGAAGAGTCATGGGAGGATGCATGCTGATGCATTCACGCCAGAGAGGTTTGTGCATACAAACTTTGACTACAGTGGTAAAGACTTCCGATTCATACCGTTCGGTGCTGGGAGGAGAGGATGGCTTTGGGATGCGCCTCGCGGAGCTTGCACTAGCAAATTTGTTGTATCATTTTGACTGGGAGTTACCAGATGACCAGGACCTTGAGTCGTTTGAAGTCGAGTGGCCTTTCCCCTGGTCTTAAGTATCATATCCCTTGACCCTTGTATCGAAAACACCGCAAGCATGAACTAGGGGAACACACAGAACTTATGTATGAGGGTGTTTGTTTTCGATTAAAATCGGATCTGTGCGGTCTCCCTACCGCGAGAATCAATAAGATCCTTGTAATTCAAATGTAAGGAGTACTTGCATACGAGAATAAGTATGATGTGACGATTCAGAAGGTGGATTATGAATTTAACCACAACCGCAAATCATCATCAAGAAAATTTATCATATGAGAATTATTCATCTCAAGTTAAAGCTTTCTTCATCTAAAAGACCGACCGACATATATGTAAAAAAATACAGTTTGTCTAGGCAAGAGTGATTTAGTGGAAACCATCATTTGATTCTTTTCCCCTTATATTAGATCTAAAATGAAGAGGCCCAGATCAAATCTCCATATATCTTCCTTCCCAGATCAAATCTCCATCTACCTGGGCTGAGGGGAGGATTTCTGAACTCTAGTTCAAGGAGACGAAAAAAAGACTTGTTAGAAAAATAGAAAAAGTTGGTCATGTGTGATGGGCCGGCGTGGACAAGAGGGCCACTGCATGCGTTTGAGTCAGCCATTAATAGATCAATTAATGATTAGTTAGGAGACTACTAACTATTAGTTCCACTGGCAGACATAGAGCTGCTAATAGTTGTAGCAGGCAGGTCCTAAGACGTCAACCACTTTTTTTTTTTGAATTAGTCAACCACTTATTAGCAACATATTAGAAGATGGATCTAATTAGGCTTGTACTAAGAATTAAGGGCTTTTATTCCGCTGCTCCTGTCCCGGCCCAGCTTGGAAGCCCATCAAGCGGCCCAGCTCCTGACATCCATGCAGCATCAAGGGCTCCCGGAGAGCAGTAACGACTACAGTAAACGGCCAGCTGAAGCGGAAACTCCCGGGCTCGCTGGGGCTCACCACAGCCCACAGGTATTTCATGGTTCACCCCTTGACGGCCCCAGAAAAGCCACCGACGGGCCCTTCTCTCTTCGAGCGTCACATCACTGAGCACGACTACAGTATCGGTCACGGTCGCCGAGGCAGAAGCACTGCTGCATTGACCGGTCGTCAACAGGAGTGGCAGCCGCCAGTGAGGCCCATCAAACGAATTCTTTAAACTTAATTAAATTATGATTAGACATTAATCATTAAATAACAATGAAAATGCTATAGCGTGTCATGTAAAAGCGGTCGTGTCACTCGTATCACGGGCGGGCCACGCCACGTGAACATCGCCAGACCTGCAGGGCAGAGGTCAGAGCCGAGCAAAGACGGCTGGACGCAGCGCGCACTCCCGGAAAAAAGCAGAGCAGCAGCAGCAAGCGCGCGCCGGGTGGGCGACACCGCCCCCCGTGAAAGCCGCGCGGCCTCTCTCCCTGCTGCTGCTGCTGCGTGCCGTCATGTCGTCTGACGCGACGCGCCCCCACCAGAAAGGAACTCGCCGCCCGCACGGCAAAGGTCTCCTCCTCCCCTCCGCCGAATGGGCCCGGTTGTCTGACGCCCGGCGAGAGGAAAGGAGCGAAAGCAAGGGGTCGAGCGCCCGGCCGAGGCGCTGCTCGGCTGCTGGCCCGGCCGTGGCACAGGCGCGCTGCGCTGCGCAGGCAGGCGGACCCGGCGCCGGCTGACCGCGCAGTCGCCACAAAAGCGACGCGATGGAGCGGCTGCCGCCGCTTTTATGGCGTTGCCTCGAAGAGCATCGCGTTGGGCCGTTGGGCACTTGGGCTCGCTTGATGCGCCGGGCTGGGCGACGGCGGCGCAGTAGACGGGCGATTTTGCGGTCGGGTCGCCGTGTTCCTGACAAGACGCAGACGCCGCTGGTGGTGCGCATGACTCGTACTCGACCGGGGCCTACTTGGCTGTTTCGGCTAAACACTTGTGCAACTCGGCTGTATCTGTATCCGTATCCCTGGGCTCTCTTCTCTGCCCAGAAAACGCAACCAGGTGGCAGGTGGGGGCGTGTCCTGTTCCCTCGTAACACTTTCTCCAACAATAACATCTACCCATTTTACCTTTGGACAGTACCATAGTTAAAGGGTTCAATATCCGTTTCGACATTTTCTTTGACAACAGGACCTAAAAAAGAATTCTTTCTGTAAATGATTTTAAGTAGAGAGGATACTCATATTTGAGTTTTGTGAACCCAAAATGGGTCTCCCGTATAGATAGTTTGTTGGAGGCTAATTTTATATCTTCATTACATATTTTAGGTTTACATGCCCATATAGATCTATTGTTGACCGTGTAACATACGGCATCAAGGTCGTCTGTTGGCCTAGTCGGGCGGGCACGGCACGACACGGCTTGAGGGCTTTAGGGCCGTGCTTGGGCCATTGGTGCCACCCGTGGACTAGCACGGCACGGCCCGCTGCACCATACGGGCCATGCCGAGCCAGGGCGCGTGTCGTGCCGGGCCGGGTGGTCTGAATGGCCATCTATATCCATAACAAATCTGTAACGAGGGCTCTATTCGCTTAAACTTAAATAAGCCAGAATTAACTCTATACTTTCTGCCATAAAACAATATTTTTCTCTCACAATAAATTAGCTATACAAATCGGCCGCCATAATTTCAACCGAACGGAGCCGAGGTTCGGCCCACTCTCCTCATCCAGTGGTTCCCGTATGAAAGACAAAAGTAACTACTCCACCGTTTACCTGCTGCTCGATTTGATGACAATTATAAAATGAGACCACTTGATTGCGTATTTGCGTTCTCCCTGGCAAAAGACAAACAATAGATTCCATTTGCCAAAAGCAAATCTACCCGTGGGTCGGTTTGGAATGAAGAAATCTAAAACGCAGGAATAGAAAAAAAAACGTAGAAATAAAATATAATGAAAAGTGAAAAACTACGAGATTTTAAAACACAGGAACAGAAAATTTAGACTATTTAGAACACAAAAATTTATAATACAGGAATTTATAACAGAAAATCCTCTCTCGCTGGCCGCTACAGTGTTTTAGAGGAAAAGCTCTGTCCGATTCCTTTGACCAAACACCCTGCTCATCTTTCTTTCCTACGTTTTTCTTTCCTTCATTTTTTCCTATGGAAATCCCGTAAACGACCCCTTCATGGGAAAAAAATAAAGGTAAATCTGCCGGTAAAACGAAGCAAAAACCTCCTCCGCCTTTCCGGAGCGCGGCGCTGCCGCCGGGGCCGTTATTTTCGAAAGCAGCACGCACAGGCGCACAGCACACAAGCAACGCAAAAAGCACCAAACAACGATGGCAAACGAGCGAACGCGGAGCAAAAGCCACCTTTTCTTCGATTTAGGGCGTGTTTAGTTCCGAAAATTTTTGGCTTTTGGCTACTGTAGCACTTTCGTTTGTATTTGGTAAAAATTGTCCAATTATAGACTATTTAGGCTTAAAAGATTCGTCTCACGATTTCTCGACTAACTGTGTAATTAGTTTTTTTTTCGTCTACAGTTAATACTCTATGCATGTGCCATAACGGTTACTATGCAAAAATTTTTTGTTTTTGGGTGGAACTAAACGGTGCCTTATAGCCGGTCCCGACGCCCGAGGCGGCGAGAGGAGCAGACACCGGGCCTCCCTGTGCGGGAACAGTCCCGTCCGGCGGCCGTTACGGCACGGCTCGGCACGGCACCAACGGTTCCGCGCCTACGGACGCTGTGCCGCGGCGCCCGATGGGAAGAAACCCCACCAAAACCACCCAGAGCCGAGCCAAAAGCCCGGCTGCCCCATCGCCACGGCCCTGGCCCCCACCATAAAGTCGCCACGGCCACTGCTGACTGCCGTGCTGCCGCAGCGGGCGTGGCGGGAACAGGAGCCGCGGCCCGCACGCATCGAAGCCGCTGCGCTGCGGACTGCGGTGGTGGGCTCTGGCTCTGGCTCTGGCGCAGGGGCGTGGGGGACGGGGCACTGCCCAGCCTCGGCGGGAGCGGCGCCTCCGGGGGGACAAGCGCATTAATGCCACTGCCGCCTCCGCCGATTTATCTGCCCCGCCCGCCTCACCTATACGCCGTCCGCTTCTTCGCTTCGGAGGTTGCTGCCTGCCTGCCATTAACGTGCCGCCGCGGGTAGGCCGACGGACGGACCCCATTAGAAGGCGGGAGAGAGAGATGGGGATTGATCTCAACACCGTGGAGTTGGACGAGCCGGCGGGCGGCGCGGTGTGCGCGGAGCTGTGGCACGCGTGCGCGGGGGCTGGGGTGGCGCTGCCGCGGCGGGGCAGCGCCGTGGTGTACCTGCCTCAGGCGCACCTCGAGGCCGGCGGGGGCGACTGCGACGGTGGGGAGCTGCCGGCCCTTGCGGCGGCGGCGCGCGTGCCGCCGCACGTGGTGTGTCGCGTCGTCGACGTCGAGCTACGCGTGAGTTGGTCCAACCTTGCGTCGTGCTGCACGACTGCTGATTTGGTTTGGTTTTGTTTTGTTTCTGACGCCGGTGCGTGACTGCGTGTGCGTGCAGGCGGATGCGGCGACGGACGAGGTGTACGCTCGGCTTGCGCTGGTGGCGGAGGATAAGGTGAGTGCCGCCCTTCCATCCCTTCGAACAAGTTTGTAGCTCGCGGTGGGGGCGCAGTGTTTTCGGCCAAATTGTTTGATTGATTTCTAGTTTTCTACTGGGAATGTTGGATATGGTATCTGTTCCATTGACTTCTTTTCCTGTTCCTTCTGCAGTTTGCATTTTGCCAGAGCGTTTCAGCTAGATATCACTAGAGTATTTTTTTTTTTTTTGGTAACGGAACGAAACGTGGAGGACCTAGCCAATTTGACTTTTTTTTCGAAGTGATTGAATTGGAGTCAAGAGTACAGTGTCACATCGATTTAGAGTTAGTGCTTAGGCGTTGGTCCTTTTCCTGTTTTCCTTATTATTAATATTAATGCTTGGTTTCACTTTGGTGACTTACGGCTTGATAATTTGATATCAGTCACAGTAACAAACCATTCCTTACTGTAGTAGTAGTCCTTTTTTTCCCCCTTGGGATTACTTTGTTATAACTTAATTTTGGAGGCATTGCTTCGTTCTTGGTGTTAGTACTAGTTGCTTACTAGTACTGTACTACTAGGAGAATCGATCATAGCTTATTTCGGCACCTCATTGTAATGGACAATGGATGAAATAGGTATCTTGCATGCTGTGTGGTTGGAAACAAGAAAACTTTCTCCCATAGGTCTCTAGAAACATTGTTTATTTGGACCCAGATGTTTGGCCGAAACATCCATGATGGTGAAACTGAAGAGAAGAATGGTGAGCAAGAGGATGGTGATGGAGAAAAGAAGCTCACATCGCACATGTTCTGCAAGACACTCACAGCTTCTGATACAAGCACACATGGGGGATTCTCTGTTCCTCGGCGGGCTGCAGAGGACTGCTTTCCACCATTGGTGATACACATGGAACAGACTTTAGTTTGCTCTTAATCCCAGATTAGGTTGAAATGCTGCTCTAACCAATTCCTGTTTCATCTTTTTCTTCTAGGACTATGAGCAGCTTAGGCCTTCCCAAGAGCTTGTTGCCAAGGATTTGCATGGCGTGAAATGGAGGTTCCGTCATATCTATAGAGGTACCAACACATGGTCTAGTATTTTGGAGTACTCCTACATTGAAGGTCTAATTTGTATTAGAATTTATAATTGCTAATGCAACATCTATATGGCGTATGCTTCTTCATGCTTCACATGGAAAGTGAATGTGCGCTACTTTTCCCCATGTAACGTTGTGTTATGCTTGGTAAATGGTATGGGCCTGAACTAGTGGGTGAAATTGGGTCAGTATTAGTATGGAGCATGTTTATTGTTGGACTAAAAAGAGTTCATGTGTTTCAGTTTCTAAAGCAAGAGTTCATTTTATTGTGGCAAGTATTCAATTGGTTAGATCACTGATGTATGCACTGTAGGAGTCTTTCCTATTGTTTTGATTTGTAGAAAGGAATTGTTGGGTCGGTAAGGTAAGAAATGAAATTTGGGAAGAGTATTGAGTAGTATTAGAAGTTACTGCCAGTTGTATTAACTAGGGAATCTGTTGATGGCTCATGTGGAAGCACTTTCCGCCTTCCTTTCTGACAGTGTGCTAAGTTTCATAATTTGTTCCGCCTGGTCCTGTTATCTGTCGATGCTTGTCAGAACTTGGGGCAAAACACAAGGCCCAAAGAGTTAGATTAGCGCTAAAAGTTTGTTAGATTAGAGCTAAAGCTTTTTCTTCAATTTCAGGTCAACCTCGTAGGCATCTTCTGACAACTGGATGGAGTTCATTTATCAATAAGAAGAAACTAGTCTCAGGGGACGCAGTCTTGTTTCTTAGGTAAGCATGTTGGCAATGTGCTATACGAACCAACTTGAGTGGTTTCCACTTCTCATTTGTGTTCATTCCTTTGACATACAGAGGTAATGATGGTGAGCTAAGATTGGGTGTGAGGAGAGCAGTACAACTGAAAAATGAAGCTCTACTTGAAGCTGTCAACTGTACTGATTCGAAGCTACTTATGCTGTCTGCTGTGGCCAGTTCTTTGGACAACAGAAGTGTATTTCACGTCTGTTTCAACCCAAGGTCTGTTTACTGGTGCACAGTAGGATCATTAGATTCTAGTTAGTCACTGTGAACTGCACAGGGGTAGATACAACCATACAGTTCTTTGCAAGTTCATAATTCTTCAGCTTCTGTAATCTTTTTTTCACTTTCTCACAGAAAAATTTATTGGGTAGCCCAGTTAAGTGGTCTTCAAAATTTGGATCTCTGCACCTCCAAGGTCACCTAGTGATGCCTGACATGCCTTGAATTAGTGCTGTATTTTTATTTTGTGAATGCACATTTGTCTGTACTGCTTAACTCATGCGCATTTGTAAATTTTAAGGAACATGCAACCTCCAAAAAACAATGTCTACTTTGAGTATTAGTATAGTTTTATTTAACTAATGACAGTGTTTTGTCCTTAAATAGGGTTAGTGCATCAGAATTTATTGTGCCGTATTGCAAGTTCTTGAAAGGCTTGAACTATCCTTTTTCAATTGGAACCAGGTTTAAAGTTGGTTGCGAGAATGAAGATGCTAACGAGAGGTCTACATTCTTTTAACTTTGGAAATCATTTTTCCATGTACAACAGTATCTTGAATTGTCTTCTATGTTTGTAGGTCCTTTGGATTGATCTCAGGTATTAGTGAAGTTGATCCCATACGCTGGCCTGGATCAAAATGGAAATCTCTCCTGGTATGCATTTTAGACGTCCTGAGCCATAGCCAGATTTTCCTCTCGTTCTTAATTGTGGTGTACTACTGATACCTTTAACCCACTGAATTCGACCTGACTAGCTTGCAATGAACTTCAACAAGTTGGTAAACTTTGATCTTCCACTTGCTGATTTTTTGGGTGGAAGTAGGATCATCATTAAGGTTGAACCCAACCTGGCTATATATATGTGGGGTAGGAAAAGTGTAACCTAGAGTGGTCTGTGTACCCAAATCTAATATGGTCCACAACTATGCTTAAATATGGTGAGATGGTGTTTAGATTCTTGGTGCTTTTATAATCTAACCTCCTACGCAATATAAATAGAAATGGATATATTGTTTAAGTGAGTTAGTACTTATTTCGACTTAATGTATGTCTTGGGGGTACTTGACTTTCCTTCTTCTCATCTGTTTGCATGATTTACAGGTAAAGTGGGATGGTGATACTAAGTACAGCCACCAGAATAGAGTATCTCCATGGGACATCGAGAGTGTTGGCAGCTCAGTTTCAGTTAATCACTGTCTTTCATCTTCTGTTTCGAAGCGAACAAAGTTGTGCTTCCCCCAAGGTGATTTGGACGCACCAATTCTGGGTAGGTTCCATAGCATGAAACTAATACAGATTCATAGCTAAAAAGTTTCTTTAGTCAGGTCCATTTAACTATTTGCATGAAATATGTAGATGGAAATGGTCGTCCAGACTCTGTGGAAGCTGAACGTTTCCACCGGGTCTTGCAAGGTCAAGAATTGGTGCACTCTAGGATTCATGGCGTTGCATGCTCTCATTCATCAGATACCCCCAGATGTCAAGGCTTTTATGGAAGGAGATTCTCTGCTGATGTGTGGAACTGCAAGATGAATGATGCAATGAGTGGCCATCAACACCTAAATGCCACTGGGTTTGCTTACCAGCCCCTAGGTTTCATTGAATCTGTCAAATTCTCAGAGGTCTTGCAAGGTCAAGAAATGTCTCAGGTGGTTCCTTCTTTCATGAGAGCTGCTTTCAATGCTGGCAAACAGAATGGCAGGCTTCGATCATTTGATTATGTGCAGAGATCAGCTGCAAGTCGAGGATATGGTCTCCAGCAGTTTAATCTGCCAGCCGCAGCAGTGCATTCTCCCTCTTCTGTTCTTATGTTTAACCAAACCATGGTACCACATGCTGAGCTAGATGGTGTGACCAACCGTGAAGAAGCATATGGCAGCAGGTACTCATCCATTGCATTACAGAGAGAAGCTGAACCATGGCCATCCATGCAGCAGCAAAGAGTGAGCGAAAATGGAAGCGAACCTCTCGACATAACTGAAGCCTCAGCGCCTGCAAGTATTGCTAACTCTGGATTGGTCAACAATGGCATCGGGCGAAGCAGCTGTAAACTTTTTGGTTTCTCCTTGACTGAGAAGATCCTTGGAACAGAGGGAGGTGGTGTGAAAGAAGGGAACTACGAATCGGGCCAGCAAACTCCCCGGGTGCTAGACTTGTTTGGGCACGGCCATTCTAAGCCCGGTGCTCTGCATGCTCTCTGCGCTGCTCCCTTGGGAATATGATGATGTTTTACTTAGTGTGTATAGTAGTTAGATTTATGTAATCCTTCTGTCATTTCCATAGTGTTGGACTATGGACTATCTGGACAAAACCACAATATGTCCGACGTAGTCGGTAGTCTTCAGTCCTGCCTGTAATTTGGCGTTTTTCTGGTATGAATAGTACTCATGTTGCTACACATCCTCCCTTGCGAAGTTAAGATCCATGCATGCGATTTCTGGCAGGCATGCGTGACTGGCAAAATCCTGATCTTCAGCCGTTGTTTTGAACTTCGGTCGTCCGGCTATTTCCCCGTGCGGATCACAGATCGGTCAAGTTCTGTTGAAAACCTGAGGACCGGACCGTCCGATGATGGTGAAAGCCGTTATGTGCGGATCACAGATCGGTAAGTGCTGTTGAAAACCTTGTCACCGGACCGCCCAGTGATGGTCAAGTGCTGTTAAAAGCCTGAGCACTGGACCGTCCAGTGATTGTGAAATCCATTGAAAACCTGAGCACAATCTGTACTGTAGTACTGGAACTCGCTGACTACTGATGATTAGAAAAAAGCACGTGGCCGGACTGTCCGCTGTTTGTTTTTTTCATCGAGGAGATCCATGAACATCTTCAGGAAAATACATCGGGAAGACACACTTATAGCATTTTTATAGGATCAGTGAAATTATCTAGAATGCCCATAAAACCCGTTGAGAAACTTGTACAAAACACCTGATACAGGGTTTGGAAAAACTATTTTAAAAAATAGTATATTGTTTTTTGTATTTCGATCGATTGATACCTCAATCGGTTGGTACCTCTATATTTATATAGGGCGTGAGGTTTTTTTAGAGGTAAAAGTCAAAATACTCTATCCGGTGCTCGCATTTTGTGTGGGCCTGTCTATTTTGGCTGCGAACACCGTACTTGCAATTGTAGGAGTCTATAAACAACATGTTCGTTTCGTCGTAAACGATCGTAGATTATTTACTGTTAATTAGTTTGGTGTGAGAGAAAAATACTATTATAACTTATAATCCACGATCGTATACGAACAAGCGAACATGCTGAAAGCATCTAATTATCTGATCTCACGGAGCATAGGATTCTGCCCCAACCCCACTCGATCATTGTTCGATCAATCTCCATCTGATCACATGTTGCGCGTTGATGCTCTTAGATATTCATATAAATTTTAATATAGTACTGACCATATGGGTGAAAAACAAAGCAATAGTACTTGCAGAAGTACACCTAGAGACAGGACCTGTGCGAAAGGCACTTGTGACGCTATTCCTAGTGATTGACATAGCGGATTCAACGATCATACCTGTTGGCTCGATCGTTTACGTGACTTATAAGCCGGCTGATACTGTTTTGGTATGAAAAAAAAACATTGTATCATGACTGATAAGACTAACTGATACGATCAAGCGAACAGAGTGATAGTTGTTCGTGCTCGATGCAATGCAGAAATGACATCATGTAGTCGTTCCCGTTTGCCTCATGTCAGGTATTGAGAAGTTGCTAGGAACAGAGAGAGGAAGCAGTTACATGAAGCGCTCTCAAAAACCTAATTGCTCGTACATCCAAATAGATATACCACCATGTTCGCTGATGCTAAAATTTGGCTTGTGTTGAAATGTTGTGAGAGAAAAATACTATTCTATGACTGAAAAGTAGTTCTGACTAAGCTCAAACGAATAGGACGATAGTAGGTGGTTTCGGAGCCCTATTCTCCCGGTGAGCACCTCTTTTGTAAGCGCTGACGGTGGAAGGTGAAAAGTAGATAATGAACCTGAATATCACCAAGGCACACAGGAGTTACCAAGCCCGTTACAAATCCAGCCATCAACCACAATCAATCCACCGTTAATCAGACAAGTGATAAAATTAGCTCACCACGCACCACATCTTGTCGTGGCAGCCCGAGCCTGAGCGCGTGCAATGCCACGCCACGCCATGGCTTGGCTCGGCTCAGCATGCACGTGTCGCGCGTCTCCGTCTCTCTCAACTTGACAACACGTGCACAAACGAATCACTATTTAAGCTAAGTCAAGTCAAATCTTTGTGCACGACTAAGATTTTATTGAACCTAGCATTTAATCTTGGCATTATGATTTATTTGATTTTAGTTGAATAAAATCAGTCCAAGAACCCTTGCTTTTTTTATATAAATCAAGCCGAGGTCCAAACTTGTTGAAAAAGAATTAGTTTTAGGTCCTATTTTTAATAGTTTGGTACCTAGAGTTTTATAGAAACAGAAGCAGCTTTCCAACACCTCTAGTTTTGTAAGCTAATATGTTTTGGCCCTCATTTTTTTTGCAGTTAGACGCTTGATACCTATGAAGGTTATTTTACGTGACTCCAAGGATAATTTACGTTCTATTGAGTAGTATCTAATTAGTATAATTGTAACATTATCAATATCATGTCTTGACCTGTGTCACATTCACGTCACATACCTTGGCTTGGCTCGACGAGTGAGTGTACCGCCTTTTTTTCAATATCATAATCTGTGCAACAAAAAGTACTCTTAAAATTTGGCTGAACTCCTTTAATCTGTTTCATGTGGAATTAATGCACTTAACTTCTAACATTAAACATAGGGCTTGGGATTTTGTTGATTTAATTAGAAAAATAGATCAAGCCTAGTTAAATCCTATGCTTGGCAGCACAAGAAAGATTGATCACCACAACGAGGCAAGCCACTTATTGTGACTATATTTTTTTGCGAAGGGAAGAGAAAATTATATTAAAATTAAGGACAGTACATTCTCAAATTACACATGAAAAAAATCTGAAATAAATAAGATACGATATTTTATCTAGACTCTTTCGTCGTCTTCTTCGTGGCTTTCTTTGATGCAATCATCTTCCCTATTGTGAGTTGTGACTGTGAAGTTGACAAGAACAACCTATTACCAAAAAAAGGAAACACTTATTCACCAAACAATTATGGGTAGACCTCAATGATGGATCGAACACCAACGGCCTGTTCGCTTGAACTTATAAGCCGCCTTATCAGCTAGAATCTACTGTTTTCTTCTCTCACAACAAAACAGCTTCAACCGGCTTTAATACCAGCCGAGAACGGCTATGATTTTGTAATCGCTAAATCCAGCTTCGAAAATGATCTTCTTCCACTCTTGTTCGTCTCGCTCAACGCCGTTGACAAACATGATGAAGAGATCAAACAAGACCTGAGTCACTTTTGTGCTTAATGTTTGACGATTGGCCCCCAATAACCTTATCTAGGATTATGACCTTTCCTCCTGCATCGCCCCAGTCATGCAAAACCCACTGAAAGCAGATAAATAAATAAATAAATAAAGAGGTGCCAAATCAAACAATTAAAAAACAATACTAGTAACGGACGATGTTTTTTTTTTTGAATTCTTACAGCCAACTTTATTCATTCGACAAACGGTTACATCTCTTACAAACATTTGCAGAATGAAGGTAGGGGGGGGGGGTCATCTATCCAAACAAGAGAGCTTTTGCCTACCAAAACTTGCCTAGCTAACTCATGAGCAACAGAGTTACACTCCCTGATACAATGACTAATAGATATAACATTAAAATCATTCCAATATTGCTCGCATTCATCATATATCGTCCCTGCTGCCGTGGCCGAGAAACCTCCCTCTTGCATTGTTGTGACGACTTCCATACAATCTGATTGGAACTCCACGCGACTACAATCGATCTGCTGCGCCAGTAGAATTCCATCTCTCAGAGCTGCAGCTTCCGCCATGGCCGCATCCACGATATGTGGAATGTAGCTATGTGAAGCAACGATAAACCCGCCTGTGGAGTCTCTGATTACAGCGCCTGTGCTTCCTGATCCTGAGATCTCATTAAACCCAGCATCAACATTGATCATCAAGATACCCTCTGGCGGTTTCCACCAGCCCTTGTTGATCACAACACTTTGTTTGGTCGCCACGTTATTGTTTGACGTGATCACTACAATGGACAGGGCTGACCTTGGTGGTGATTGAATATCTTCTCCATGAACTATCTGTCTTCGCTGCCACCAGATATACCAGCATCCTGTCAAAATAATCTCGGGCAGGCCAATATTACTCCACTGCACAGCTCACCCTCCCCTTCTGATTGCTTCTTGTAGAATAACTGAGCCAGGTCTATCCTATGCCACTAGCGCTTGAATTTGCTACCAATTACTGAGTGCACTCCACACCTCTCTAGCCCGAGAACAAGCAAACAACGGCATGCCTTATGTCTTCAGCATCCGATTGACACATAGGACATGTTCCTGAATTCATGATATGTTTGTTTGCCAAAATAACAAAGCACTGGGATACACCCATGAAATACACGCCAGGCAAAGATTTTGATTTTGCTAGGTAGCGCTAGGTTCCATAGCTGCCGCCAAACTGGAGTCACCCCCAATCCACTCACCGCCACATGCTGCACATTGTTTCCAAAGCTATGACTCCATTGACAATGTAGGCCGATTTCAGTGAGAATAAGCCGTTCCGATTGAAGTGCCATGCAATCAATTCCTCCCGCATAGGGGCAATTGGAATTTGGAGGGTACGGTGCACATCCACAGACCAGAAAAGGGATCTAATCAGCTCTTTATCCCATCGACCATTAATCGGATTAATAAGTTTATCCACCGTTGAGACTAAAATATTACCTCGAGGAGTCAGCACTTTCATATTGTGGCTACTTGGAATCCAGTTATCGTTCCATATGTTTATTTGTGTACATTCTCCGACTCGCCAAATATATCCGAGTTTGAAACATTCGAGGCCTTCTAATATGCTTTGCCATGTAAATGAATTCCCGCTCCTCATCCTTGCTTGAAGCAACTTACCATTCAGGGTAATATTTTCCTCTCAAGACCCTTGCACATAGGGAGTCTGGATCACATAGCAGTCTCCAGACTTGCTTGGCAAACATGTAAATTGAAGCTATGAAAATCCCTAAAGCCCATGCCTCCTTTACCCTTTGGAACACATAATTTCCACCAAGCTTGCCAATGAATCCTTCTCTTTTCATCGTCATCACCCCACCAAAAATGCGATATAGCGTTCGTCATCCCTTTGCATATTTTTTTGGGATTTTGAAAACTATCATCGCATATGTTGGCATAGCTTGGGCGATGGATTTAATTAAAACCTCCTTTCCACCCATACTTAGCAGTTTCTCCTTCCATCCACCAACTCTCTGAACAATTCTATCAATGAGGTGGTGAAAACAATCACTTCTGTCTGCTCCTACTAATGCAGGTAAACCCAAATATTTGTCATTAAGGGAATTCACTCATAATATTCAGCGATTCACGTACCTCTGACTTCACATCAGTTTCTGTGTTTCCTAGAGAAAAAAATACTTGACTTGTTCTCGCTCAACAATTGACCGGAATTTAGACAATATCTGTCTAGTAAATTCCTCGAGGCAATCCGCATTACTTTTATCAGCATGCATAAGGATTAAAGAATCATCAGCGAATAGAAGATGAGAAACTCAGGATCCCCTGCAGCTCTCCACTCTCCTCAGCGTGCTTGATCATACTCGATAAGCCTTCTGCAACAAAAAGGAAAAGATAAGGGGACTGGGATTCCCTAGTCTAACGGGCGATGTTACCTTAAGGAAGACGGCGTCTGCCGGTGGCAACGCTCTCAAA
Source organism: Miscanthus floridulus (assembly GCF_019320115.1). Classification (NCBI taxonomy): domain Eukaryota; kingdom Viridiplantae; phylum Streptophyta; class Magnoliopsida; order Poales; family Poaceae; genus Miscanthus; species Miscanthus floridulus. The sequence goes on from NC_089595.1 coordinate 104,015,551, forward strand.
CATGTCACCAGCAATATACTTCACACTGGTGCTAGCTGGAGCATTGGCGGCGATATGCGGGAGATCCAGCACGCTGCACTGGACATCCAGGAACGCGGTCGAGATGGCCATGGCCGCCCCTCCGAGCCCCCCAGCGACGTCGACAAGGGAGCTCAGCCCCTGGAAGACGTCGCCACACTCCTTGATGACGATGTCCATGATGAAGCTGCTGTCGCAGACCATCCCCTGGTTGAATAGCTTGCCGGAAGGCAGGGTTGTGGTCGTTCAGGTCCCACGCAGTCTGCCCATGCGTCATCTCAAACATGGACGGGTCTGAGTGCTCTTGCTGGAACCACGTGCCGAGGCCAAGGAAAGGGGACACGAAGATCCCATGCAACACCATGTACTAACTGTTTTTTAGTTCAAATTATATAGCTGAAAAATAAAACCCTAAGACCTCATGGTTCATACTTTATCGTTAACTACCAATTGAAGATTGGGTATCGAAACTTACCTCAGCTCGTCGAGGTGCTTGAGAGACAGGAGATGAGTAGAGAACTTCTCTCTAGAGGCCGTCGGCAAGTCGTCACTCGTATTCCGTCCGGCGGCCGGCCAGGCAAACAATCTGCAATCACCGCCAGGAGGATTTGCGCTGTGAGAAGATGAGAATCACGAAGTCGAAAGGGCGACCAGCGACAGCCTGTAGCGGCGGTCGGAAGAAAAGGGCAAGGAAAGTATGCAAGTATGGCCTTCTGGGATGCTGATGCGAATGGATCGATTGATCACTAATGGGTTGGGAGATGAGGATACGGACTTTTGGTGCTGTAGCCTGTTGGACTGCCAATCTACCAGGGCCCGATATATTTTTTATTGGGGTCTTTGCCGGTAAAAAAATCCTGGATATAAAGAGCGACGGAAGAACCGTTGGGGTCGACCCACCCCGATGAGTCCACGTAGCTTCGCCACTGTACGTGATGGCCACCCATGCTGGCTAGTGGCCCATCAGGGTGTTACCCCCGTTCAAACAAAATGCTGCTATGAGATTCATGTGAGTCAAACGAGTTTAAGTTTAACCAGAACTACAGTGAATACTATTAACATTTATGTCTCTGATTTAGTTTATTATAAAATTGTATTCTATAATTGAATTATGAGATTTATTAAAGTTTCCGCTGCGTATTTAAAGTTATTATGGACTTTTAATTAAATTCGAACCAACGGGAGAATTTGATTTTAAGAGCCAAGAGATAAATATGAGTTGATTATGATATTGTTATTTTTCTGACCAACGTTGTTAATAGCAATATTATAATTTTAATGATTATGCATTATTTCTATTTCTGCCCAACGGTGATGTAGATTTAATGTATAAAACAATTGTATGTTTTAATTTTGACCAACGTTGAACTAAGGCATGCAATTGTTGTTATTATTTATGTTCTCACACTATTTGAATTGTGTTTTCAGGAGGATACAACTTAATGAGTTGTATCAAAGAGATCTTCACTCTAAAAGGATGATAACTATATTGAGTGGAAGAAAAAGATAGACCTGACTTTCATCCTCGCTGAGGTAGGACTGGGTTGTCACCACACCGTGTCCCAAAGAACCTGTGGCACCGGTGAGGGAGACAGATGAGACTGATGCTGCTATGGCAGAACAGAGAGCGGGACTTTGCTCCCGTAAAGATGTCTTTTGACCTTGAAAATAGAAAGTGGGTCACAAGTCAATAAGAAATGTTTGGCTGTGATAAAGAATACAATTGAGCCTGCAATAGTGGACTCAATTCCAGACTGTGACACGGTTACAGAGTACCTAGAAAGAATAAAGAGTCAGTTCACTGGCTCTTCAAAGACATATGCAACCCAGCTGATCAAGCAGCTGGTTACAGAAAGGTACTCTGGTGGCGGCAGTGGCATTAGAGAGCACATACTGAGAATGAGCAATCTGGCATCTAAGCTCAAACCAATAGATTTGGCACTCAAGGATGAGTTTCTTATTCATTTGATTTTTGCTTCTTTGCCCAAAGAATTTGACACCTTTGTTGTTAATTACAACATACAGCCTGAAAAATGGGATTTAGAAAAGCTCATAGCCATGTGTGTGCAGGAGGAGGAAAGAATAAAAGTTTCACAAGGTGGTACTGTCAACTACCTAAAAGATAAGAAAAAGAACTATAATAACAGCTCTTCCTCCAAGTCATCTGAAAGGGTCCCATGCAACAGTCTCAGAACAAGCAATTCCCAGTGGATAAAGATCAGTGTCTCTACTGTAAGAAGACGGGACATTATAAGAAGAATTGTCCTGATTTCCTAAAGATGATAATGAAAAATAAAGGTGAGAACATTATTACGTTCGTAAATGAATCCTTGTATGTAAAGTTTTCAAAATCTACTTGGTGGATTGATTCAGGTGTAACTATTCATGTTGCTAATTCATTACAGGGATTCCGTTCGATGAGAACTTTGCAAAGAAGCGAAAGTTTCATTAAAGTCGCAAATGGAGTACAAGCAGATGTTGAGGCCGTTGGCGATCTTCCGCTAGAGCTTGCTGATGGCTTCATACTTTTTCTTAGAGATGTTCTTTATGTACCTTCTTTGCAAAGAAACTTGATTAGTGTATCAAAGTTGGACCATGATGGTTATGATTGCCATTTTGGAAATGGCAAATGTCAGATATTATTTAATAATAGATGTATTGGTCTTGCCTTCCGACTAAGACGAGCTTTATTTGTTATCACTTCGTGAAAATGTGAATTCCGTATGTGATGTGAATGAGAATGTATCCTCATCGAACAATGCAAACAGAAAACTGAAAGAGAGCTCACGATGCGTTGTCGAAATTATGGCACTGTCGTTTAGGCCATATTTCGAGGGGGAGAATAGAAAGACTAGTTAAGAATGATATTCTTCCTCCATTAGAGCTCTCAGATTTAGAACAATGTAGAGATTGCATAAAAGGAAAATATGTAAAGAAAATTAAGAAAGATGCCAAACGAAGCGCAGGAATTCTACAGATTATTCACACAGACATATGTGGTCCTTTTCCTGTGAAAAGTGTGGATGGTTATGATTCATTCATAACATTCACAGACGATTACTCTCGTTTTGGCTACATTTATCCAATTAAAGAAAGAACAGAAGTGTTGGATAAATTCAAAATATTTAAAGCAGAAGTTGAAAATCAGCATGATTTAAAGATTAAGATAGTCAGGTCTGACCGTGGGGGAGAGTACTACGGTCGGCATACCCCATATGGACAAGTTCCTGGACCTTTTGCAAGGTTCTTACAGGAGAATGGTATAGTCACCCAGTATTCAACACCGGGCGAACCTCAGCAGAATGGAGTAGCTGAAAGGCATAACCGTACCCTGATGGATATGGTGCGTAGTATGATAAGTTACTCCACTTTACCGATGAGTCTGTGGATGGAGGTGTTAAAAACCGCCATTCATATTCTCAATAGAGTACCAAGTAAGTCGGTGTCCAAAACACCGTATGAGTTGTGGACAGGAAGTGTACCCTCACTTAACCACTTGCGTGTGTGGGGGAGCCCTGCTGAGGCTAAAGTTTTTAACCCAAACATTGGGAAGCTAGATCCCAAAACAGTGAGTTGCCATTTCATTGGCTACCCAGAAAAATCAAAAGGTTTTCGTTTCTACTGTCCTAACAGACATACAAAGTTTGTGGAAACGAGACACGCTGTCTTCCTAGAGGATGAAATGAATTAGGGGGAGCATGGTAGCTCGAGAAATTGACCTTGAAGAGAAGCGGGTGTATGCACCCACTCCGATCATTCATGAGCCATTTTTCTCACTACCTGCTGTTGCTGCACCGACAGTACAAGACACTGTGGTGCCAGTACCTGTTGTTATCCCGCCTGTGGCAACAATGAATGATGATGAGGAACCTGTGCCTCAGGATCCTATAGAACCTATTGCCACACATGAGGGGGAGCAACAACAGCCTCAAACAGAAAATGTGCCAAATGAGGAGGTCCCCTAGAAGGTCTCAAAGAGTTAGAAAATCAGCTATTCCTGCTGATTATGAAGTGTACAACACTGAAGAATTTCAAATGGAGGATGATCCCACCTCATTTGAAGAAGCCATGAAAAGTGATCATTCATCAAAGTGGCTTGAGGCCATGGAAGATGAAATGAGATCAATGAATGCGAATAAAGTTTGGGATTTGGAGATAATTCCTAAAGGAGCCAAAACAGTAGGCTGTAAATGGGTCTACAAAACAAAACTTGACTCTCAAGGGAATATAGAGAGATATAAAGCCCGACTTGTGGCAAAAGGTTTTACACAAAGAGAAGGGATTGATTACAATGAGACCTTTTCTCCAGTCTCATGTAAGGATTCCTTCAGAATCATAATGGCATTAGTGGCACATTACGATTTAGAATTACATCAGATGGATGTAAAGACGACATTTCTCAACGGAGACTTAGAAGAAAATGTTTACATGGCACAACCGAAAGGTTTTGTCATGGAAGGAAAAGAACGTTTGGGATGCCGCCTAAAGAAATCCATTTATGGATTAAAACAAGCTTCAAGACAGTGGTACTTGAAGTTTGATCAGACAATAAAGAATTTTGGGTTTAAAGATAATGTTGAGGACAATTGTGTCTACGCAAAGTTTAAGAATGGGAAGTTTATCTTCCTTGTCCTGTATGTGGATGATATCTTACTTGCTAGTAGTGATGTCAGTCTACTACTGGAAACAAAGAAGTTTTTGTCCTCAAAATTTGATATGAAAGATCTTGGTGAAGCTTCGTTCAGTTCTAGGGATCGAGATTCACCGAGATAGAAGTAAAGGGGTATTAGGACTGTCACAAAAGGCATACATAGAAAAAGTCTTAAAGAAATTCAGTATGCACAAATGTAGTCCCTCACCTGCTCCTATAGTCAAGGGCGACAGATATGAGGATTTTCAATGCCCCAGGAACCAATATGAGATCGATCAAATGAAAGTGGTTCCATATGCTTCAGCTGTCAGAAGCTTGCAATATGCTCAAGTGTGTACGCGCCCTGACTTGGCATTTGTTACCGGGTTACTTGGCAGATTCCAGAGCAATCCTGGAATAGAACACTGGAAATTGGTAAAGAAAGTCTTGCGTTATTTGCAAGGAACGAAAGGCCTCATGATGACGTATAGAAGATCTGATTCACTCCATATAGTGGGATATTCAGATTCTGATTATGCGGGAGATAATAGAAAATCCACGTCTGGATATGTGTTCACTCTCGCAGGGGAGCTATTTCATGGAAAAGCTCAAAGCAAATCCGTCACTACATCGTCCACAATGTATGCCGAGTTTGTAGCGTGTTATGAGGCAACGGGGCAGGTGAACTGGCTAAAGAAGTTCATACCCGGTTTGAAGGTGGTTGACGACATCAATAGACCACTGAAGTTATACTGCGATAATAATCCAGCAGTACAGTATGCTCACAACAATAGGTCAAGTGGTGCTGCCAAACACATTGACATAAAGTATTATGTTGTGAAGGATAAAGTCCGGGATCAAATGATAAGTCTTGAGCATATAAGTACCGAAAAGATGCTCGCGGATCCGCTTACAAAAGGCTTACCACCCAACGTGTTCAGAGAACATGTAGCCGGCATGGGTTTAAGGGAAAGCCTATGATTCCTGGACTATAAAGGGCCCAAAAGTTAAAGTAACTATTTCAGATCAGAGACGTGCATTGTAGCTGTTAAATCTATCGGCGATTGACCGTGACGATGAAACATGCTCTATGCATCATCTGTGAAGAAATGAGTAAGGATAAAAGGATTGAAGTTTAAAGTTTAAAGATAAAAGTAATAGTGAGATCAAGGGGGAGAATGTTAGATTGATCTCCCAGCCAATAAGCCCAACGGCCTATTGGGCCTTGGTCACGCGCCCTGATCGGGGGCGCCCAACCCTACATGGTTGGTGGGCCCCCGTCGCACTGCGCTATATAAAGAGGTGGGGGCCGGCGGCTCGAGGTACGAGGTTCACCGTGAGCCGCAAACCCCACCGACAAACCCTAGACCGATCTGAGAGGGCGCGCAGCCAGCGACGGGAAGCTCCACTGACTTCGCCGTCGCCACTGCTACGCCGTCGTCTCCACTGCGTCGCCTCTCCTCACCGACCGTCGCTGCCCGTGTGCTGCCTCCATCAACGAACCTGAGATGGCCGGCTCCAGTTCATCCACGACTCCCTCCGAGGGCTCAGGTTCAACACCAACACCTCTCTCTTTATCTCTCCGATCTTTCCCCTCTGTTCATCCCGTATTCAAAGGAACGAACCCTAGATCTACTGCTAGAGATCCTAAATGTATTTAACAAATACTATTAACATTTATGTCTCCGATTTAGTTTATTATAAAATTGTATTCTATAATTGATCTAACAGTACTTACTCCCTCCTTTTTCAAATTATCAGACGTTTTGATTTTTGTAGATACACTTAAGAGAATCACTCCTCTCTAAAAAACTATTTGCAGAGTTCCCGCTGGATTCAGCAGAGAATCAGCTTTGAGAGCTCTGCCAAACGAGATTACGGGCCGTAATTCTCTGAAATGAACTAAGAGACTGAGAGCTAAAAAGTAGCTTCTCCTAATTCTACAAAGTGGTTCTCCTTTCAGCTCTGAGCAAAATTATTGCATATTCTGATGGGGATTCTCTCCCCCCCCCCCGTTGACTTTCAAAAAAAATTTACAAAGTGATTCTCCATTACAATTTTAAAAGTTTATACTAAAGAATTAAAAAGAATCATTTTCAGCCACATAATTAGTTCTATGCCATAAGTAGTTACAAGTACTCCTTTCAGCCACGTAATTACTTCTATGCCATAAGTAGTTACAGGTACTCCAATATGATCCTATCCTCCAACACGATGCGGATCAATATGCTCAGGTTGTGTTTAGTTGGATGCAAAGTTGAAATTTGGGGTACTGTAGCACTTTTATTTTTATTTGGTAAATAGTGTTCAATCATGGACTAGTTAGGCTCAAAACGTTCGTCTCGCAATTTCCAACCAAACTGTGCAATTAGTTTTTTTCGTCTACATTTACTGCTCCATGCATGTATCGCAAGATTCAATGTGACGGGTACTATAGCACTTTTTTGGAACTATTTTTGGAACTGAACACGGGCTCAGATCTTTGTCACAGAAGAAGTCAGCGCGTGTTTAGTTGGGTGAAAGTTGGAAATTTGGTTACTGTAGCACTTTCGTTTTTATTTGACAAATACTATTCAATCGTGGACTAATTAGGCTCAAAACGTTTGTCTCACAATTTTCAACCAAACTGTGCAATTAGTTTTTTTTCGTCTATATTTAATACTCCATGTACATATCGCAAGATTCGATGTGATGGCTACTATAACACTTTTTTGGAATTTAGGGTGAAAATTAGACACGCGCTCACTATCGGGACCCGGAATTTCTCATCCAGTGTTATTAAGGCCATGTTTAGATTGTAACTTTTTTCAACCCGATAAATAGTACCACTTTCGTCTTATTTGGCAAATATTGTCCAATCGTAGACCAACTAGGCTCAAAAGATTCATCTCGTGATTTTCAACTAAACTGTGTAATTAGTTATTTTTTACCTACATTTAATACTCCATGCAAGTGACTAAAAATTAATGTGATGGAGAGAGAATGAAAAAACTTAGAATTTAGATGGTATCTAAACAAGGCATAAGCCGACTGACATTTAAGAAAATCCTGACACACAGAGATATGATTGCCCAGCACTGAAAAGCCTGCAGACTTATCTGGCCACCACTGAGGGCTTCTTCAGCGCGGCCACAACTCATGTATGCCTCGCACTAAAGACCCAGGCCACATAGGCATCAAAGTTTTGGGCTCCCGAAACTTCCAACGCAGGCAGCAAATGGCGTCTTTCCTCGCTGGGCCAGAACGTGCGTCACCTCCGTTCGTCTCCACGTACCTCCGTGCTGCTCCGTCGCCGCAACGCTCGCTCGATCGCTGCCTGCAACTTTTGTTAGGTGAAACCATCGACTCCTCTGCAAAAGCCAACCTGCAAGGCTATCATCTGCGGTGACATGGAGGCTGGGTGAAGACGTGGAGCACCGAGCAGCACGCTAAGCCCTGATAAGCCTACAACTGCCGAGCTTTATTTTGGATTAAAGATCCACGTGAAAAATCGTGGCAGCAAATAAGCCACGTACTCGTGGTACCAACTCACCACGTTCTTCTTCTTCTTTTTTTCTGCAAATATGTGCATTGCATGTATCTCATTAAAGAGGGTAACTCATCACGTTCATGGTAGACCTTAGCAGCCAATGCAAGTTCTCGAAACATTGGGATCAACTTTTAAAACCTATGGTACGAAGAGAGTATACCTATGCCTATTTTTTACTGTTCCTATAAAAAATCCAAGGTCTATCAAGTATAATTGGAACAAGGTTCCCTTAAACCAAAAACAGTGATGCTTGTGTTCGTGCGTACGGACGCATCGGACACTCAGCGGACCCACAAGGAAGGCTCTCACAAGTAAGTTCGGATGTCTTCGTCCTCAGGCTTACTTTATTATTTCTCTCCTACCTTTTCCTCTTATCTTACTTTTCCACTACAGCCAACCCTCGTTGTACGGCGCCGCTGATGGCTAAGGCATACACACCGCCATTCGCCGCCGCTGAGCGATTTCTTGGCTTCCCGCGCGGCGAGCTGTGGCTGCCTTTCGCAGCTGGTGTGGCTGAGTGAGCTCCTGTCGGGTATTAGTATTAGGGATATCTAGAAGAAGCAAGCTGATGGCCGCGAACGTTAACTCGTCCGGATGGTCAATAGCGTATTTTGGTCTCGCCCGACCCCGAGGGCGCGGGCTCCATCACATCTGACCCCGAGGGTGCGGGCTCCGTCTCGCCAGACCCCTCGGGCGTAAGCTCCGCCATGTCTGACCCTGAGGGCACAGACTCCATCTCGCCCAACCCCGAGGGCGTGGACTTCGCCTCGCTAGACCCCTTGAAGGGGGATTTCGCCTCGCCCAACAAGGGTCCGTACCGCCTCCAACCACTATGGGTCTAAGAGTACGAACTAGTACGTTAGTCATTAAAGTGCTCGTTAGCTTGCGAAGCGTAATCATATTTTAGAGTTGCAGTTACCGTTGATTATTTACGTCTCTGCGTTGCATCCACATATATCATAATAGGAACAACGATGGATCATGGAGTTGACCGAAGAAGCGGAAAAGATGGTGCCTTGATGATGGTGTCACCAATGAAATGCTAATCTTTGGTTATATCTTGCCCAGGCAAACCCCAGTGCATAACTCCTATTATTCTGCACTTTATTTTATGCTTTTGCATTAAGTTTTAAGGAGTTTTAAGGAGCTTATGCACCTTATCCTATGAGTCCTACTAGTATGTCAGAATCGAGTAGATTACTATGCTATAGGATCCGGTAGAAGTCGAGTGATTACCTGTCACTCGCGAGAGATAGAAAAGATATTATTGTTGTTATTATATTACTATCACATGGAATATATATGAAAGATAATTGGAGACCGGGCGGAATGGTACTTTGGATCGGGACTTGGTTAGGCATTTGAGCGAGGCTCGGATTGCACTTGTTCCGCCTGTGTCGATTGAGGATCGTCCATTGCTGTGGATGGTAGACTTATTATCCTGAGCACATACTTGCTTATGGGAGCGGGAAGGCTCGTTACGCTCTTGTCGTGGGTTCAGGCTCTTTTCGAATCGACTGATTGGAGGTGGGGAAAGGTGGAGGTCTAAGCACCATACTGAGACCGGGTCTCAGGTGTTGGGGGCTTGAAGTCCAAGTTTGGACGGGGACATGGACCCCTTGACAGGAGTAAAATGGGTTGGTCTTGTTTGTGCCTGGGGTACAAGCGAGGCGTGTGTTTCGGGGTACCCAGTTGGGATACATTGATTCATAAGTCGTCGTTTCTGTGAGACGGTACGACTTGGCTATGGTCTAGCACCGTAGTAAGAACTGGAACTTGAAAGGTGATAAAATGGTTCTGATTGCTTACCACCTACTTGAAAGTAGCATAGGTACTTACATAGAATAGTTAGTTAATGAACTAATGATGACTACTAATAAAATTAAATATATGGACACACGTTTAGTAATTCTTCCGTAGATGTAATAACCCACAAGCCAAATAAGCCATGCATATCCTTGGAGTCTTTTATTTTTCTCCTGTCGGGTAAGTCTTGCTGAGTACAATCGAGTACTCAGGGTTTTATTCCCCCTATTGCAAGTGATCGGAGGATACTTAGAGCTGACACTTGTGTGTGGAAACCTCCTAGTAGACTCAGAGAGGATTCCTTTCACGCTACGACCGTAGTGTTTATTTATAACCCTCACTAAAGGTTTTTATAAGAAAAGATGTAAAATCTGCTAGCATCTCTGGTATAAAACTGTCCACTATGTTAATGCTCCACCATGTCATTAAATTAATCTTTGTTTCCTCTGTAACTCTGATAACATTGTTATATTCCGCTGTTGTAATCAATTGAGGTAATATTCTACTACTGTAATAAAGTGATGTAAGAAATGACTTAAGAGTGTTGTAAGCTTTATTCTCTCATTTATGATCATGATGGAAAAATATGGATTTTTAAGTTCTCCCTTAGGGTGTGCTCGATGGAACTGCGTAGTTTAGTATCCTATCTTGAGTACTTAGTGTCTAATGGAAGACTAGTACTCCTGGGAGGCATTAGATTAGGCAGTTTTGCCACAGCCTTAAGCCTAGGATCTTCAACCGGCTGAATAAATTCGGCGGACGATGGGTTGCGGAGGTTCCCACGGTACTCTGGAGCTTAAGGACAACCCCCAGCCGGGCGACCGACTACACACCTTTCTTCATGGTCTATGGTTCTGAGGTGGTCCTCCCAACCGACCTCGACTACGGAGCACCGAGGATTAGGGCGTACGATGAGCAGGGAGCCGAGGCGTCCCTCGAGGACGCCATGGATCATCTCGATGAAGCGCGCGATGTTGCCCTCCTCCACTCGGCCAAGTACCAGCAAGCGTTGCCTCGGTACCATGGCTGTCGGGTGCGAGGTCAGGCCTTCAACGTTGGGGACTTGGTGCTTTGCCTCATCCAGAGCAACAAGAACCGCCACAAGCTCTCTCCACCATGGGAAGGACCGTACGTCGTCGTGGAGGTGCTCCGACCGGACACCTACAAGCTTAAGACCATCGATGGCAAAGTCTTCATCAACACCTAGAGCATCGAACAACTACATCGCTTTTACCCCTAGCCTATGCATGTACTTACGAAAATTAAGTATGATGTTTCTAAAATGTGAAAACATTTTTTCTTATTGGTTTCGCTATTTGTCTCCTCAATCTTCAGTGACACCCGACCCCAGCAACAGCAAGAGGTCGGGCCTCACTCGGGGGCTGATAGGAGTATATCCTCTCTTACATTAAGACCTAGAAGTAAGGGCTGTGGGAACAAACGCTAAGTAAAACTGGTCGGACCACAAGAAACCTACGTCCCAGCGGCTACGGTGTTTTTGCTCACCAGCGTGATCAGAGTTTTTTGCCTGCACCCCGAGCTTTATAGCCTTAACTAAAGAAAGGGTCGGACCACATTAACCTTTTTATACACAAAAAAAGGAGAAGAACCAAAAGTCTATTCGGCCATAACAAAAATTCAAAACTTGTCTACTTATTACAAGTTCGATGCATGGCCTATCTATCTAACTAACTGCTCAGGGGGATGACCTCATCCTCGATCTTGATAGATGGGTCATGCGCCAAGGGGACCACCAACTCCTCAATCTCCTCTAGCTTGGTGTTGGAGTAACCGGGCGTGAAACCCTGACTCATCGTCGCTAGACCGATGTTCTCGTAGTGAGAACGAGCGATCGTAAATGGCCGATGAACACCAAAGCGAAGCGTCACGATCTCGCATGTCCGACCTATAATTTAGGCAGTGCGGACCGCGAGCGAGCTGATCTCCTGCTCTAGGGCCAGCTTGAGGTCGTCGTTGACCAGCTGGATGGTGACACGTAGGGTATCACGCTCATCGCTCTCCTTCAAGAGGAAGGTCTTCACCTCGCTGAGCTCCTTCTCCAGGCCGCGGCTCTTCGTCACCTCTGCCCCAAGCTTGTCATCGAGACCTATCCAAGTCATATACCGCCCGTGTCAAAAGGCCTACAACGGATTCTAGGGAGAAAGACAACAAGGGAAACCGAAGGCTTACCATCCACGTCTAACCGAAGCTTGCGCACCTCATCATGCTGCCGGGTCACCTCGACCTCCAGGCACCGGACCTCTTCCTAGCGCTGACCGACCTCTGTGGCGAGCCTGGTGGACACGCCATCGGCCGTAACTTTTAGGTCCCTCTCCCCCTCAAGCTCACCCTTGAGGAGGTCGATCCACTGCTAGGCATCGGCACGCTCCTAGAGAGCCAAGTCACACTCCGTGCAGAGCCCCTCTACGACCTAGAGCAAATCGTCTCGCTCCTTCCACAGCCGCTCGGCCTCCGTGGCGTCCGTGCACACCCTCTCGATCAGGGACATGAGCTTCTCCCCAGCCTCATGGGCATCATCGCGAGCATCCTTCTCCTTGACTCGAAAGTCAGCCAACTCCTGGGCGGCGGGGCAAGCTTAGCCACCTCCTGATGGGGTGGTAGCGATCTGAGCGGCCAGCCCCTAACTCTGCCATGTCTCTTCGGCGAGGCGGTCCCAAACATCCTTCTCACGACGAAGGAATTAGGACTTCTCTCAGCTGCGGACCATAAGGGACTACGAAGAGGACAAGACTTAGAGGCGCGGAAAGGGAAAATGAGAGTCAGAAACACGGTCATATCATACCTATCCAACTAGGGCGACGACATCGCGCAACGAGCTCAGCGCGATGATCAGGGCGTGAACCACGGTCCCAACCTCCGTGTGGACGATCCCCAATTGCCTCTCCTTTGCTACGTCATCAAGGGCAAAAAGCATCATCCCTAGGTCTCGCCGGTCTCCCCACGCATGCGGGTCGCCGCCCACCCGAACCAGAGACTAGGATGGCTCCGCGCCGATCCCAAGCGACGCGACCTCTCTTGTGGCAGTAACTCCTACGGAGCAACCCCTCTAGCGGTAGAGGGGGTGGGTGACATCAACGCGGAGGCCTGCCCCATCACCACTTCTGCTATGGATGCCTCGGGTGCACCCTCTTCCGTCCGCTCCGTCGCAGACGCAGCCACCTGCACAGACAACAGCTCCGGTTGCGCCATCTCCGCCTGTGACATCGTAGCCGCACCCGGCTGTGCCACGTCTGCCATGGATGCCTCGGGTGCGTCCTCCTCCATCTACCCCATCGTAGAAGTGGCCACCTGCGCAGATGATGGCTCCGGCTATGCCATTTCCACCTGTGACGTCGCGGCCACCTATGCGAATGATGGCTCTGACGGCGCCATTTCCGCCTATGACGTTGTGGCCACACCCGACCATGCCACATTTGCCAAGAGCGGCCCGGACGCACCCTCCTCCTTTTGCTCCCCCACGTACGCAACCACCGGCTGCACCCCCCCTAGTCGACACCACAGCCGCCCCGGCGCCACTCCCGCTCACGTCCGGCGTAACGCCAGCTGGCTCCTAGTGCGTCTGCCGGAGGGCGAGGCTCTTCTTCAGCGCAAGCCTTAGGAGAGTCCCGCGTCCTCCAATGCTGTGAAGGACATGACATAGCCGTTGAGCAGCATTGGCACCACCTCACGACCAGGCACGAGCCACTCCGCCGTGTCGGTCCTCCCGCAAAGAAGGCCACGCTTGACAAGGCCCTCCATGCGCGCGTGAGTGACATTGGAGTGATACTACGACTCCATGGGAAGCAAGGGCGGAGGAACAAAAGCTTCGTTGATGGTGGAAGAGCACGGGCAGAGGAACAAGGATTTCGCAGGCGGCACAATAGCGAGGACAAGAGGTCTAAAGCGTTGGTGGCAGAGCAGCGAAGAAGGCAAGGCTACAGTTAGGTGTACCAAAAGGCGAAGGGAAAGACCGCTATTTATAAGGGAAGGTGGAGCGAGGGGCAAACCGTTCACCTAGATTGACGTGCCTACCGCGCCGCATCACATCACCTCTCTAGGAATCGTGCACATGCCACCCCCAACCGCTCCTCGAAGCTTGCACCGGGCAGCGGTTTGCCCCCTCAATGGGCCGAAAACCGCCGTTGGCAAGAAGGGATACGGAGCTGAAAATGCTCCCACGACCCATTAAGGCCGAGGAGTTCAAAGGTTGGCCCACCAACGGTTTCACAACTACTCCAAGGCACCTTTAGAATGAGGGTTGGTAAGAGATGGGCCCGCTAGCGGCCGGTACTCGGACGCACGAGCGCCACGGGCATCCCGACCCACGTTCAGGTCTTGGCCGGAGCACGGTCCATGGTTTTTCTTCTTAGAAAGGCAACGACGGACCCAAGAACTATATGGATTGGCCGTCAGAAATCTAAAGTCGGTCACCAGCTGACCCATGCCAGACCCTCACGAACGGGAAGCCGGGACCCCACTCGAACTAGCCCGTTAACAGCTCACCGAGCACCATGATTCGTCCATCGAGGAAAACACGGCACAGCTCAGCCCCTCTGTTTTATCGAAAAACCCGCTTGAGGGAGGACGACCACAAGACGAGCTGACCCCTCGATCGGACCCTTGCTACGCGTGGGGGCTCGAAGAAAGTTGGACTCGCAAAGAGGCCGAATACGCGGTTGCACGACAATGGCGGATCGATTGGATCCTCAGGAATCAAGAGAAATCTTTTCCGACCCCCGAATCCCGCAGCTGCATGCTCCCGAAGAGTCTGAACGCGACGAAAAGGAATCGCGACCCTACATCCCGCGGCCCTCAAAGGGAGATCAAGACCCTCAGAATCATTCCATCTGAAAAAGCCTTCGAAGGAGCATCCTACTTCGTAGGCTCAGGGACTACTGTCGGGTATCAGTATTAGAGATACCTGAAAGAAGGAAGTTGATGGCCGTGAATGCTAACTCGTCCGGATGGTCAAGAGCGTATTTTGGTCTCGCCCGACCCCGAAGGTACGGGCTCCGTCTCGCCCAATCTCGAGGGTGCAGGCTCCGTGTCGCTCGAGCCTAAGGGCATAGGCTCCGTCACACCTGACCCCGAGGGCGCAGGCTCCGTCACGTCTGACCCCTAGGGCGTGGGCTCCGTGACGTCTAACCTCGAGGGCGTGTGGATTCCTGCGTGCGCGAAATGGAGCAGGCGTGGGCCGGCCCTATGTACACGCGGAAGCGGAGCCAGCAAGCGGGGTGGTCTGTGCATGTGCGAGCGAATTCCGCGTATGCGCGGGATGGGACTGGAAGCAGCGTCTAGACGTGTCCTGCGGCCGGACACTAGCTGCCCCGAATGTGAAACATGTTCTATTCTGGTACTGCATGCTGAGGTAACCAATTTAAATTTATTCCATTGTATATCATTACATTTTCATCTAGAACCTACATAGTATTTACAAAACTAAAATAGGTGATATGATCTAATCGCATGGCGAAGACGAGGAAGTTTCACTACTATCAGCATCCTAAACTTCTAGTTTAGATTCCCCCACTTTGTACATTTCCGCTACGTTTGGAAATTATCATGATGTTTTCATTCCTCATTTGGCAACGAAGTTCCGGAAACATACAATGAGGGCATGCGCCTCCTAAGGGCTCGTTCGGTTGTCTGGAAATCATTCCATGGAACGATTCTCAACTGGAATGTTTGGCTAATTTGTATAAAAATTGATTAGCCGGAATGGTTCCTAGCCTCAATCCAGCATAACCGAACGAGCCAAAGGGGTAAGCTAAGGTGTAGACCTGGATTGAGGGAACACCTAGAACCGTCGTTGTTAAGCCAACAGACCGACGAGCTCACTGAAGTGTAAATACCCTTGTAAGTTGTAAGC
This sequence comes from Miscanthus floridulus, assembly GCF_019320115.1. Classification (NCBI taxonomy): domain Eukaryota; kingdom Viridiplantae; phylum Streptophyta; class Magnoliopsida; order Poales; family Poaceae; genus Miscanthus; species Miscanthus floridulus. The sequence goes on from NC_089595.1 coordinate 104,031,403, forward strand.
TTCTTGTTTTGCTGGTGGAAACAACGAACAGAGTGACTATGATCATGCTCTGTTCCATTGCATTCGGGCTGCAAGATAGCACATACATAGGTGGCGATTGCAGAGAGCAGAAGTGCCAGTAGACAATGGAAGATATATAGAACACAACGGGCTGAATCAAACGAAGAAAAACAAGTACGACATGTGCCCTGATATATAGAACAGAATGGTCTTTAGAAATCAGAAAGCAGAAAAAAAAATGGAGTACCACACATTTCGTTGGGATACAAATCCACACGAACATCATGCACGCCAACAGCCAACTGAACCACTTGTGAATTGTGATCATCATATCAGACGTTTTGTTCAAGGGTAAACCTCGATGATCGATCGGACACCTAGAACTGGTGTTATTTTGTAGTCGCTGAATCCAGCTTCCAAGAAGATTTTCTTCCACTCCTGCTCATCTCGCTCCATGCCATTGACGACCATGATATATAGGTCGAACAAGGCTTGCATCTCTCTGTGCCTCGAGTCCGATTGTCCTGCCCCAACCACAATATCTATGATTATCACCTTCCCCCCTTCTTCTCTTGGAGGAATAGCCTTCTGCCGTTTTTCAGTATCTTGACACACTCCTCGTGGCCCCAGTCATGCAGAAACCACTGAAACGTAACAAATATATGTTTTTTATTGAGTGTCAGAAAAGAAATATTGATCAAATATATGTAGTAAGCATTGATCAAATCTCGACTCCTTCCGCATGGCCGGGTTAGGTAAGATTTTGAGGATTTTAGCACTTAATTTTTACATGCACATGGACTAATTCAATCACCAAGAAAGCGAAGGGTACCATTCTGACAGCTTATTTAAAACCAAATGGTTTCTTTTGTATATAAAAAATAATGGCAGGTTAGCTACTTCCTCCAGTTAGGAATATATGTACTACAACCATTTAAATCTTAATCGTAAGTTTCTGACACATGAAATTACTTTATATAAGAAAAATGGTGTGACTAGATATGCATATGCATGTGCCTTAGCTTGGAAAGTAGTATCATTATCAATATATTACTTTAAAAAAATCTGGTTCGATATTCTTCCAATGGATTGCATTCATCTCTCAAGAATGCAATGGATTGTATTCATCTCTCAAGAATAAAAGATACGCATCCACCAAGGTAAGCTCCCTAGTTTCTTACAAATTCTCAACCAGCGTCTAATATATCAAAATATTTCCTCTATTCCAAATTATAAACCGCTAAGTCTAAAAAAAGTCAAAACAACTTATAATTCGGAACTGAGGAAATACTTCCAGTTACAAGTAAAACGTACACACAATGCAACAGGAGATGACTTACCTTCAGGAACATGGCATTTGCCGGTGGTACAGACTCAAACATGTCGCCACCAACGTAGCACACTTGAGTGTCACTGGGAACCTTGCTGACGACGTGGTCGAGCTCTAGCACGCTACATTTCACACTCGGGAACGCCATTGAGATGGCCTGCGCCGCCGCGCCGAGCCCTCCACCGACGTCGACCAGGGAGCTTATCCCTTGGAAGACATGTGCACACTCCTTGATGGCAATGTCCATGATGAAGTGGCTGTCCGAGAGCATCCCGTCGTTGATGAGCGCGTCGAAGGCTGCGTCACCGTTGGCGTGCTCCCACAAGGTCTGGCCGTGCGTCTGCTCGAAGATGCACGGGCCCGGCAGCCCGCGCTGGAACCATTTGCCGAGCTCGAAGAAGGGCGTGACGATGGCCGGATCGACGAGCAGAGCGGTGAGCGGGACAAGGTTGCGGCGCGGGCCGACGAGGAGGGCGGACATTGGCGTGAGCTTGTAGACGGGCTAACTGTCACTGCTGCTGTCACCTGACGGCGACGAGTGCTGGATCCGGACGCTGAAGACACCGGTGGTGGCGAGCACGCGCATGAGGCGACGGAGGTGGAGGGTCTTGGGGAGTGTGACCCTAGCGACTATCTGCGGCAGCGTGGCGCTGCCCCCGTGGTGGTGGATGGCCTCGGCGAGAGGCCAAGGTCCAAGGCGGACTTGAGTGCCATGGATTTGATGTAGGCGACGGTGTTGTGCCAAAGCTCAACCTCAGCGTCGAGCAAGTCCTGGTTGGTGATGCCGGTGAGTGCCATATGGTGCAATGGTAGCTAGCTACTGTGGGGTTTTGCTTCTATACGATATATAGGTGGAAATGGAGAGAAGTAACACATCATATATATTAATATATGCATGTTCTATATACAAGTGGATCGTAGTATTCATTATAGCAAAGTAATACTTTTAGGTTTGTAATTTTCAACCTGTTCCTTACTCGTAGATATTTTGAACTATAAATAAGATGTTATTTATCTTTTTTTTGGTGCAAATAAGATGTTATCTATCTATTTTAAAGTAAATGCATAATTACCTTTTTTTAAAGTGATCCAAATTAATCTCTTAACGTAGCCCTCCATCTACCGACCATGTACTTTTAGAATATATTATCCCACGCGATCAAAGGGAGCCACCCAAGGGGTACCACCCACTAGTAGAGAAACGACATTTGATCTCATCTTGAAATTTGGCTTTAGTTCCGGTATTTTTCGCGCCCGGGAGTATACAGACCTTTAGTCCCGGTTTGTAGCTCCAACCGGGACTAAAGGTCCCTGCCCAACGGCTACTGCAGCAGGCTTTTGCTGCAGGGGACCTTTAGTCCCGGATGGAGCTACCAACCGGGACTAAAGGTTCACTTTTACTCCCGGTTTGTATCTCCAACCGGGAGTAAAAGTCTACTCCCGGCTGGAGGCTCCGTCCGGGACTAGAAAGGGACATTTAGTCCCGGTTTCTGTATACAACCGGGACTACAGTTCTCCTCCTATATACCCCTTGTTCCTCTTCGAGCCCAAGCCACTTCGAGCTCAGTGTTCTTGCTTCATCGCCGGCCTCTCTTCTTCGGTGATCATAAGATTTCTTCCATTCCTCCATCGATTCTTCGGTTCTAAAGGTTACCAACTTTATACTCTCATGTTTCATCAGTAGCTTATTTCATTTTGTGGACTAGATATATGTGGGTTTTTTTATGGTAGATTTTTTTTATTTGTAAGCCATTTAAGTTTAAAATCACTTTAAAGTTTGCATATTTGGATGAAGGAAGGTTAAAGTAGTTATTCAAAACTAGTATTGAGCTTTCATTTCTAGCATGCATAGCCCACTTTATGCTTTAGAGATATAGAGAATTTTAGAGTTTTTTTTAATTTTATTTGTTTATAAAATGAGAAATTTATATTATATTAAAAATAAGTATAGAGAGTAGATGGCAACTGCTTTTGGGTCCTCGGCCTCTCATCGGGTTATAAAGCGACTGAGACCGGACCTCCCTCTCATTGCATGCGGCAAGTGTGAGGAGAAGATTATGATGGAGTACCAAGTGAGGAAGAAGTGTCCCAACAAGGGCCGTATCTTCTACAAGTGTCCGGATCGCAATGTGAGTTATTTTATCGCATTTGATGATTATGGTTAATTTATACTTATTTTCATGATGATTGTGATTAAAGTTCTAATTTTTTGTTTTAATTTCAGTGAGATGACACTGGATGTTCAGGCTAGTACTAGGAGAAAGAGTATGTTGAACACGTGCAAAACTCTCTTGCACAGGCGGTTATGGCGGCTGATGAGGCAGTGATCCTGTGGAAGAAGTCCATAGATGTTGAACAAATACATGATCTGTCTGTTTTAGTTGGATTGGTCGTGAAATCCTTATGCTGCTGAAGTGCATTTTAGCTTTAGTTTTTTTTAGTGATAGTTGGGATTGTCTAAATTGTAGCGAGACTTTCATAAATTAATACCTTATGTGGTGACATGCATGTCGTATAATTAACTAATTATGTTCTAGGTTTTAATATGGTATGTATGTCATGTAATGCAGATGAGACGGTATTGGATGTACAATACTGATCGCCGCTCCCAAGAGTTCATTGAGGGCGTGCATTCTTTCTTATGTGTGGCCGAGGCAAACAAACGCGATGGTTTCATGTGCTGCCCATGTGTCATATGTAAGAATTTAAAGGAATATGCTAGCTCAAGGAGTCTTCATTCACACTTGTTGAAGTCGGGTTTCATGTCAAACTATATTTGTTGGACGAAGCACGGAGAAATCGGGGTTGTAATGGAAGAAGGTGAAGAAGAACAATGGGACGATGATGGCATTATTGTTGAATATGGGGCCTTCAATGATACTGCAATGGGGGAAGCTGAAGAAGAGGTAGGGGCAGAAGATGAGCCCGCTGATGATCTTGGTCAGGCCATTTGTGACGCACAAAGAGAATGTGAAAGTGAAAAGAAGAAGATCAAGTTCGAACGCATGTTAGAGGATCACAAGAAATTGCTATACCCAACTTGTGATGCGGGGCAGAAAAAGTTGGGTACCACACTGAAATTGCTGCAATAGAAGGCAAAGAATGGTGTATCTAACAAGGGATTTGGGGAGTTACTGAAAATCTAAAAGAAGATGCTTCCGAAGGATAACGAATTGCCCGCCACTACGTACGAAGCAAAACAGGTAGTCTGCCCTTTGGGATTAGAAATTCAGAAGATACATGCATGTCCTAATGACTGCATGCTCTACCGTGGCGAGGAGTACGAGAAGTTAGATGCATGCCCGGTATGTCATGCATCGCGGTATAAGATCAGTCGAGATGACCCTGGTGATGTTGAGGGCGAACGTCCCACGAAGAAAATCCCTGCCAAGATTATGTGGTATGCTCCTATAATACCACGCTTGAAACGTCTATTCAGAAACAAAGACCGTGCAAAGTTGTTGCGATGGCACAAAGAAGACCGTAAGGTAGACAATATGTTGAGACACCCTGCTGATGAGTCCCAGTGAAGAGCAATCGATAGAGAATTTCCGGAGTTTGCAAATGACGCAAGAAACTTAAGGTTTGCTTTAAGTACGGATGGTATGAATCCTTTCGGGGAGTAGAGCAGTAGTCATAGCACTTGGCCTGTTACTCTATGTATCTACAACCTTCCTCCCTATTTATGCATGAAGCGTAAGTTTATTATGATGCCAGCGCTCATCCGAGGCCCAAGGCAATCTGGCAACGACATCGATGTGTACCTGAGGCCACTAGTTGAAGAACTTCTACTTTTGTGGAATAGACCAGGTGTACGTGTGTGGGATGAGCACAAACAGGAGCACTTTGACCTGCGAGCATTGTTGTTTGTAACAATCAATGATTGGCCTGCTCTAAGTAATCTTTCAGGACAATCAAACAAGGGATATAATGCGTGCACGCACTATTTCGATGACATTAAAGGTATATTCTTGAAAAAATATCAAAAGGTCGTGTACCTTGGCCATCGTCGATTTCTTCCTATGAATCACCCCTTAAGAAAAAAAGGCAAGCATTTTAAAGGTAAGGTAGACCACCATACCAAGTCGGGCAACCAAACTGGTGAGGATGTACTCAATATGGTTAAGGATGTGAAAGTAGTATTTGGAAAGGCACATGGCAGCGAACATGTTCTGAACGACGCCGACGGTCACGCACCCATATGGAAGAAGAAGTCCATATTTTAGGAGCTACCCTATTGGCAAGTCCTAGAGGTCCGTAGCACGATCGATGTGATGCACCTGACAAAGAATCTTTGTGTGAACCTGTTAGGCTTCATGGGTGTGTATGGGAAGCCTAACGACACACTTGAAGCACGACAGGACCTACGGTGTTTGAAAGAACAAGACAACCTGCATCCAGAGAAGACAGATGATGGACGCCATTACTTAAGTCCTGCCAGCTACACTCTTAGCAAAGAAGAGAAGGAAAGCATGTTTGAATGCCTAGCAAGCATCAAGGTACCATCTGGATTCTCCTCGAATATAAAGGGTATAACAAATGTGCCAGAGAAGAAATTCCTAAACTTAAAGTCCCATGACTGCCATGTGCTCATGACACAATTGCTTCCCGTTGCATTAAGAGAAATTCTACCTCCAAATGTACGTCTAGTCACTATGAAGCTATGTGCATTCCTAAATGCAATTTCTCAGAAGGCAATCGATCCAATGGATCTAGCTAAACTACAGAATGATGTGGTTTAATGTCTTGTCAGCTTTGAGTTAGTGTTCCCTCCTTCCTTCTTTAATATCATGACACACCTAGTTCATCTGGTCAAGGAGATTAGCATTCTCGGTCTTGTGTTCCTACACAACATGTTCCCCTTTGAGAGGTTTATGGGAGTCCTAAAGAAATATGTTCACAACCGTGCTCGACCAGAAGGAAGCATCGCCAAGGGCTATAGAACAGAGGAGGTCATTGAGTTTTGTGTTGACTTTATTCCCGACCTTGACCCGATTGATGTTCCTGAATCGTAACACGAGGGGAGACTAAGTGGAAAGGGGACACTAGGGAAGAAACCATATATTGGTATGCAGGACAATTATTTTAATAAAGCACACTACACAGTTCTGCAAAACTCCTCTTTGGTGGATCCGTATATCGAGACACATAAAGAGTTGCTCCGATCCAAGTTTCAAGGAAAGTCTGAAGCTTGGATTACGTGTCAGCACATGGAAACTTTCAGCGACTGGTTGCGAAAAGAATGTCAGAGTGATGAGAGTATTGATGAGCAACTTTATTTGTTGGCTAGGCAGCCATCGTGGCATATCCTCACATATAAAGGGTACGAGATAAATGGGAATACATTTTACACAGTAGCCCAAGATGAAAGGAGCACCAACCAAAATAGTGGTGTCCACATAGATGCCACCGACCCTAATAGAAATAAGCAAACATATTATGGCCACATAGAGGAGATATGGGAACTAAACTATGCACCTACTTTTAAGGTACCTTTGTTCAAGTGCCAATGGGTAAAGGCGACTGGAGGCGGGGTAGCAGTTAACGACCAGTATGGAATGACAACCGTGGACCTCAACAATATTGGGTACAAAGACGAACCGTTCATCCTTGCCAAGGATGTAAATCAGGTGTTCTATGTCAAGGACATGGCTACAAAACTGAAGAGAGGGAAAAACAACAACGACCCAATCAATGAGCCAAAGTGCCACATAGTTCTTTCAGAGAGAAGAAACATCGTCAGAATTGAAGACAAGTCAGACATATCAGAAGATTATGAAAAGGATGACCGAATTCCACCCTTCACAGTGACTAAAGACCCAAGCATCTAGCTAAATGATGAGGACACTCCATGGTTACAGCGCGATCATAACAAAGGGATATATGTTAAGAAAAAGTTTACTATTGTGCCCACTTGATATATATAGTGATGTATTAGACCTATTATGTAATAATTGTGACTTCAGATTTTATTGTCGTGTTTTCATATTTTCTACGGTTCAAATAAATTTTCTGCTAGACGGTGGATTTCCCGTGGAGAATGTGTGATGAAAAACCAAATGATGAACATTAATAAGACGTGAAAAGTAATTTCCTATCGAAAAACAATAGTTTTAATGATTTTAATTAAGTAGTATATTTTTGCATGGTGTAAATTGTAATTATTATTTACACTATGTCAAAGATTTATAACAAAAGAGTTTAGTTTACAAATTTTTGTTGCGTATAATAATGCAAAACCAAGTCAAAGATTTTTTATAATTTTTTTGGATAATATTTTATTTATTAGGCAATTAATAACTCTCTACATAAAATAAATATATAAAAAAGGAAAAAAACTTACTTTACTCCTGGGTGGATCAACCACCCGGGACTAAAGGTGGTGCTTTAGTCCCGGGTGTATACACTAGCCGGGACAGATCCCCCTTTACTCCCGGGTGGATCAACCACCCGGGACTAAACGTAGAGCTGCAGTTTTCGTAGCCCGTCCAAATGCCCTTTACTCCCGGGTCGTGGGTACACCCGGAACTAAAGCTCAGACCTTTAGTCCCGGTTGTAATAATAGCCCGGGACTAAAGATTCTTTAGTCCCGGTTGGTAGCTTCAATTGGGACTAAAGGTATCCCTTTGTAACCCACGCCCTAGTTCTCTTCCTCTCTGTCTCCGCCATGCCGTCGCCTCATCTTCTCCACCAGATCGATCCAGCAGTGCCACCGCTCCTAGGCGACCACCCTACCCTCGCCTCATCAGCGCGCCTCTTCTCCGGCCGACCAGCGCGCTTCTTCTCCGGCCAGCCAGCGCGCCTCGCTCGTCCTCGCTGGAGCGCGCGCCATCCTCGTCCCTGGCCCCAACCTCGCTCGTGCTCACCAGAGCGCGCCAAGCCTTCACCGTGCTGCCTCACCAGAGCTCGCCCGAGCCTTCCCCGTGCGCGCTGCCTCACCGGAGGACGACCGAGTCTTCCCCACGCTGCCACATCAGAGCTCTCCCGAGCATTCTCCGAGCGCGCTGCCTCATCGACCGAGCCTTGTAATTAGTTTCGATCTCTTGTATGTGCATGTCTGTTGCGTGTTTGAGCCTTCTCTGAGCGCGCTGCCTCACCGGCCGAGCATTCGCCTCACCGGCCGAGCATTGTATGTTTGAGCATGTTTGAGTTTCTGTAAAACGCGACGTATGGGAAGGCGGAGAACTCGTGCTGCCGATCGACTCCACGCAGCTGTGGTACCCAGTGGTGTGGCTCGTTTCCATCGGTAGCGCTAGGCAGGCGTCAATCGTTGTCGTTCAGCTCTGCCAGTCATGGTTTTGCGGTTGCGTTGCTGTCTTGTGCACTTCGTTCATAGAATCAGAGCCCGAACAGCCGGCCTGACAGTTTTCATTTCGTTTCGTTTCGTACAATGCGTTGCTAGGTCAAAATATGGTCGTTTCTATGGATTCCGCGACTAAACATTTTATTTTAATTTTTTATGAAATGAAAAACTTAGAAAATAGTTAAAAAATTGTAGAAAATCTGTACTAGTTGAACTTGCGGACCGTGATCAGCTCGGCGAGCATGTTCTCTGCCGAGCGGTAACGGACGTTAAGGAGGAGCTTTGATTCTACGAGGGAGAGCGGCAACGGTCGTGGAAGACCGTGTTCCCTTTCTCGTAGAATCGGAGCTCTTCCTTGGCCACATACGGTGCCGTCCGGTGGAGAAATGCTCGCCGAGATGATCACGTAAGCAAGGTCAACTAGTACGGATGGTAATTTATTGAAACATGTTTTTGAGCTATAATTTGATGGATATTTAATAACTTTAGACCTACAAATGTCACAAATTTTACTATCCTCGACAACCTAAACGACCGCGAGCTCGCCGATATCGAGCAGGTCACTTAGAATTATTTTTCCATGAAATGAAATACTTTGAAATCATGCCTTTTATTTTTTAGAATTAATTTTTTCATGAAATGAAAAACTTAGAAAATAGTTAGAAAATTGTAGAAAATTCGTATTAGTTGAATTTGCGGACCGTGTTCATCTCGGCGAGTATGTTCTCTGCCAAGCGGTAACGGATGTCAATGAGCTTTGATTCTATGAGAGATAGCGGCAACGGTCGTGGAAGACCGTGTTCCCTTCCTCGTAGAATCGGAGCTCTTCCTTGGCCAAGTACGGTGCCGTCCGGTGGAGAAATGCTCGCCGAGATGATCACGTAAGCAAGGTCAACTAGTACGGATGGTTATTTATTGAAACATATTTTTGAGCTATAATTTGATGGATATTTGATAAATTTTGACCTACAAATGTCATCTGCAGATGTTACTATCATCGGCAACCTAAACACCCGCGAGCTCGCCGATATCGAGCAGGTCACTTAGAATTATTTTTTTCATGAAATAAAATACTTAGAAATCATGCCTTTTATTTTTTAGAATTATTTTTTCCATGAAATGAAAAACTTAGAAAATAGTTAGAAAATTGTAGAAAATCCGTACTAGTTGAATTTGCGGATCGTGTTCATCTCGGTGAGCATGTTCTCTGCCGAGCGGTAACGGACGTCAAGGAGGAGCTTTGATTCTACGAGGGAGAGCGACAACGGTCGTGGAAGACCGTGTTCCCTTCCTCGCAGAATCGGAGCTCTTCCTTGGCCAAGTACGATGCCGTCCGGTGGAGAAATGCTCGTCGAGATGATCACGTAAGCAAGGTCAACTAGTACGGATGGTTATTTATTGAAACATGTTTTATTTTTTATAAATATATCTAGTGGAGTAAAAGCTAGATGGCTGCCCCGAGAGACAACATATATGAAGAAATGATGAATATTATCAACACCGACACTCAATTTGCCGATGGTGACCAGCAGGATGTAGATGACGGGAGTCAATACCTGGCTCTTGAAGAAAACCAAGAAAATATTGTGCAAGAAAATACTGGCGATGTATATATATATATATATTTGAATATTGTATATATATATTTGAATATCTATCATCTATTATGTGTACACATGATATTTATTTATTCTTTTTTTATACGTAGCCCTCTGGATCGACGACCACAACGGTGAAAAGAAAAAATATTCGAGGCTCGAAAAAGCCATTGGAGGGGCGCTACATAATATCGGAATTCAATATCGAGACAAGCGAACCACTTGGTCCACATGCAAGGAAATTAGTGCAACACTGTGGGTCCCTTATAAGGGACAGACTTCCGATCAGTGCCTGTGAATAGAAGCAAAAGATCAACGAGCCTCATATTAGTTTTGTCTCATATCTTGATAAGAATTTAATTTGGGATGATATCCTTCAACATTTCACGTTGCAAGCGGATGATTATGATGATATCAACGATAATGAATTGAAGGAGCTAGTTCGAAAGTGGGCTATGAAGAAGATGGCCATACAATTCCAGACTTGAAAGAAATCCCTATACACGAAATACGTCAAGAAGAACCTAAAGCCCAATTTCAGTACTAGTGGCCCGCTCGCGAAGTTGAGGCCCGACTGGAATGATTTTGTACAGTACAAGACATCGAAAGAGAATGAGGAACGGGTCAGAATGAATCAAGAGAATGCCCGACAGAAGGTATACTACCATGGCATGGGATCTAGTGGCTATGCGACTGCCATTCCCAAGTGGGAAAAAATGGAAGCGGACATTCTTGCCAAGGGTATCACACCAGAATCACTCAATTGGTCCAAACACGCGAAGAATTAGTTTTTTGCTCATGGGGGAAGACTGGACCTAGAGACAAGGAAGCTGGTTCATGGCCCAAAACTCGAAAGAGCAACACAAAGATTATCTTATGCTCTACAAGCTAAAGCTATTGGTGCATTCAGGCCTAATAAAGAGAAGGATAAACCGACGTATGTCATCGAGACTGCTGAACACAGTGGTCGAACAAAAGGTTCAGGACAGAACATTTCTTGGGAGCATGTTTCCCTAACGACAGAGATACCTACAGAAGCCGGCAGAGAAGGAAGGATGAGGAAGCAGCGCGGATCAGCAGGTTGAAGGAATATGTTCGTGAGTCACGGGAGGCATTGCTTCAAGCACAAGAGCACAAAAAAACATGCAAGCTAGAATGCAAGACGAAATCATAAAGCAAGTGTAAATAGCAATGAGTGTCCAAAGGCAGGCATAAGATGCAGGAATCAACATTAATATCAGCCCCCCTAATCAGTTGAAAAGTAGCTGCCCTTCCACGGAGTTGCCAAATCAAGATGACGCAATGCTACGTTTCCCTGTGGATGACATCACTGCACTATTTACATCATATGAGCTACATATTCCAAAAGAGAATGCCACAATCATGGTGGCTCTCGATGTTTTTTCTCCTCTAGATCCTACCAAGACACTAAGAATCCATGGGACAATAATACCACCTAGATATGTTAGCGTCTCAGTAGATAGAGTTAACAAAGGTTTTAGTGATCTGGCTCTTGACATTCCAGGAGGTGATGGGGAGAAGACTCTAGTAGAAGCAGAGAAGATATTCATACCATGGCGTAAGCGCTACATCATTATTCCTAGGGTCTCTAGTCCACCGCCGCTTCCTCAATTGCTATACAATAGGTGCGGACATTAGTAAAAAAAAATTCATTAATTTTCTATTGACATGCATGATTAAAAATAATAATTTCTTATACCTAATTATTCTTTTTTGTACTCACACTGCAGGGTCTCCGCCAACCTAAGTCCAATTATCCAATCTCCAGATCATCATAGTGCTTCGAGAAATCAGGTGGCAACGCCGCCACCGCCGCCACCTCCAAGGAGGTCTCCAACGCCTCCAAAGAGGTCTCCAATAGCTTCCCCGCCTCCCTTGATGACTAAGAAGAAGCCAGCTCCTAAGAGGTCCGCCCCGCAAACGAAGCCGTTGGCCCACCAGCCGGCAAAGAAGAAAGCCACATCTAATCTAATTATTCCTCAAAAACTGTCTTACGAGAAAAGTGAAAAGGAATTAAATACTGCAGTACAAAAAGATGTGGACAGTTTCTTTGAAAAAGTGAAAAAGCAACGAGAAGCGAGGGAGAACCCAGAGAAACCGTACTTCTACCTACCTCTAGATCTTCTAAGAAAGAAGGTGGGCCAGAAAAAGCGGGAATCTCAAAAGACCCTGCCAAAATCGGACTACGGCCGCTCTCTCACCAAGTCATTTGAGGCGGCGCAGAAAAAGACTAGACCAGGGAAAGGTGTTGCACAACTCGGACAACAATCGCAACAATCAGTCCCCCCACTTGTCGTTCGTAATGAATATGGTTTGAACTTAGACTTAGACGTCGATTTTGAAGAGCTGGCTCAGTTTTACGAGGAAACTGGTTTGGACCTTGCCCAAGTGCTCGCTGAAGGACCATCTGCTCCGAAAGTGGATCCTTAGAAGAAATTTGAACATGGAAAGAGTCTATGCAACCATGAGGCCTTAGGTGATCTGGATACGCAAATGTACCTGCTAAACAAATGGTACATGGCGACGTGTGAACAGGGAGAGGCCTTTGTTCCTATCAGAGTTAGAAACCAACATTACTTCCATGGCGATGACGTTATATATGTCGAGTTTGTAGAATTACACCAACTATGTCAACTGGACTCTCTCGACAAAAGTCTCATTAGCTGCTATTGTCTGTAAGTGTGATTATTTTCTACTATTAAAGTGTATATATATAAAGCTACATGTATATATATAAATTATATATCCTCACACTATATTTTTATATATACATATATGAGATGACAGAACTCAGAAAGAGAAAGGATAATGATGTTGGTTTCATTGATCTAAATGTCGTATTCAAACACCCTAACCCCCCGCCTCAATGGAAAGCTGAACTCGAGAAAAATCTCATGAGGTTCTTAGTGAACCAACAAAACAAGAACATACTCTTCCCCTACAACTTCAAGTGAGTGTTAAATAATTAATGTCGATCATATGGATATTTGTTCAATTATTTGCTTACTAGCTAAGCTATCTCCCATATATATATATATATATATATATATATATATATGCAGCAATCACTGGATATTGATGGCCATCGATATGGCCAATAGTCGCTTGAGCATCTTAGACTCGTTAAGAAAAGAGCAAACAGAGTACCAAGACATGATAGATATTATCCAAGGGTAATTTGATCTCTCTAGCAACTATATATACCTCAAATTCTTAACTGCAATAATTATTAAAGGCCAAATTAATTTTTTATTTTATTGGACGTAGTGTTTAGAAAAGTTTCATTGAGGAACACCACATGAAACATTGCAAAGCGCCACTGGACATAATCGCACACAAAGTAAGTACTAGCTACATTTATATTTATATATATATATAATTCAATTAACACCATGCATACTTTCAATTCACCGGATCTTTTTTCTCGTAAAAGTGGGTTCTGAGGCAAGAACAGGGAAACAACTACTACAGATACTATGTTTGCGAGTTCATCATGGCGTACGCAAAAAGAACTCCTGAAAAGATCCTCAAAGTACGTTATATAAATATATTCATATATTCACAATTTCTTTTGTTGCTCATATATATAAGTAATCACGTGACCAACATATATATATATATATATATATATATATATATATATATATATATATATTAATACTTTTTCTTTAACTTTTATTGAAGACTCTATGGTTGAAGGAAAAAGTCATACGACGTGACCAACTGAAAGCAATTCAAGAGACCATAGCAGGATTTCTTAATGACCATGTCCTCAACTCCGTCGGCGAGTTCTACAATGACGTCAACGAAACATGGAAGCCAAACCAGATGGAGTGAATTTGTTATCCCAAGGATATGATAGAATATACAATGCAAGCTTTATTTGTAATATATATATATATATATATATATATATTATGTACATAAAATAACGTACAATATATGTATATGCATGTAATATATACGTTAGTGTCATACTTTAGTTTGTACAAAATGTTCGAACATTATAAATGTGTAGAATACGTATATTACTAGTAGCGTAGAATGCGTATTCGAAAACCAAAACGAATCATCAATTGAAAATAGAAACAAAAAGAAAAAAAAGAAAACATTTAGTTTCGGTTGGTAATACCAACCGGGACTAAAGGGCCGTCCCACGTGGCCAGGCCGGGAGACCTCTTTAGTCCCGGTTGGTCTTACCAACCGGGACTGACTAAAGGATGGACCCTTTAGTCCCGGATTCGTGCTCCCGGTTGGAAAATCGGGACTGAAGGGGTTTCCCAACCGGGAGTAAAGCCCGTTTCTGTACCAATGACCAAATTACTCCTTCTGTCACCAATTAAGTCAATTTATAGAGTGGTCCCAAGTCAAACTATTCTAAGTTGATCAAATTACCAAATTAGTATAATGTACTTATTCCAACTACTTGGTGTGATACTTCGTCTGTATAATGCGTATTCAGTACTCAAAATCCATGCATTGCTTTCAAGGCGAAACCCAGCATTGCTGCCACAATTGAGTTTGGAAGAGGATAATATATCGACAGTGAAAAGTTGATGTCATTGTTGGGCCGAGCTAGACCTGATGATGATAGTATATATTAGGATCAATGTCGGGTCATGCCTCTAGCCGACAGTGATATCACAGGGTCACTGCCATATAATACTCGTATGGTTTGTGTCTTTTTAAAAGTACTTACTGCAATTAGAGTTTTGTATCATAAAATGACATATTAAATAGGTAGTCAAAAGCCTTGGTTGGGATGATCATCTGATGTCAGCATGCCAAGTTGGTTGGTACTCCTACTTCAGATTCATTTCATGCATGATTCCCTCTTAATCTAGCCACTTGAACACTAAACGACAATACTTAAGCATCCCCGTAATCACATATGCTAAATTAAATATCCCTTCTTTCAATTTTCACTTGCTTTTGTATATATCCTCAACTTGTAGATATGGAACCATATTGGTATCTTCAGGGTGACCTAAGGGAGCGAAGTGTGGTTGTCTAATTCACGGCAAATCAAATAACCCACCTACTCAAGATCATCAGATTAAGGTAGTTACCAACTTAGCTCAAAAACTTAGTAATAACATACTGCCCCTCCTTTCTAAATCTAACCGTAGCCATGCAAATTTATATAAAAAACTAAAATATATAACATCAAACTAGTTTTATTGAATTGTTATTCATGAAATATGTTTTAATAGTGTATTATTTTAAATTTACAGATGCTAATATATTTTTGAAAAAACTCGATTAAAACTAGATATAAATTGAACTTATGACAGAAGTGAACTATACTTGAAAACGGAAGTAGTAGGATTTAATAATGTGGGTAAGTAGTATGTGCAGTAATTACGCATATTCATGTGATACTTTTCCTACATATATGCACATAATATAAAGAGCACGTGTACCTCAAGAAAGCGATAGATGACTGCATCAAGTAGTCAGGCAAGTGTGCATCCGATCACTGAATGACGATTCCGATCCGCCATATCCTTCTTCTTCTTTTTCTTTTGCAATATCCTTCTATTTTTCAAGAACGTGTCGGTTGACACGTTTTTTCATTAAGTGGGAGTAAAACAGTTACATTACAACCCGCCAGCGCCGGTGCAAAGACGCGAGAGGCGTTGGCACGGCCCTGCGTCGACCTGCGCAGACCTCCCAAGAGGACTGGCCCCTTAGGACTTGCTCAAGGAGTACATGATGACTAAATCGCGCGACACCTGGAGGTCTTCACCCTGCAACAAACTAGCATCGCCGCGTCCGCCCTCCACGTCGAGCTGGGAATAACTCGCGTATTGCCTCGCGCTTGCTAAACGAGAGTGGCGACAGAAACGTAGCGCTGAAACGAGTTGCTGTCGACGTCACAGGGCAGTCCCTATGGTTGGAATTATGCACAATTTCTATAGTGATCATGTCAGAAAAAAAAAAATCATACCTATAAACTATCCCCATAGTGCAGAGGTCTTCATGCAATAAATATGAATCTTTTTTCACTCTCTCTCTCTCTCTCCCTTATCCATTCGATGCTCTCTCCTATGTTATTTGCCAACCGAACCAAAGCGTGGCGGGCGCGGACGATGCGGGCTGGGCCGGGGCGAGGCGGCGCGGCCGCCATGGGCGGGCGGGGCCGGCTCGGACGACCGGTGCCGGTGCAAGCAGGCGGGCGCGATGGCGCGTCCGAGTGCGAGCGAGTAGGGCTGGCGCGGGCGTGGTGGCGCGGCCGACGTGGGTGGGCTGGGGCGGGCGGGCGCGGCAGCGCGGCCGAGTGCGGGCACGGCGGCGCTTTTGCCATGGGCGAGCGGGGACGGCTCAGGAGAGCGGTGCCGGTGCGGGCGGGCGAGCGCGACGGCGCGTCCGAGCGCGGGCGAGCAGGGCCGGCGAGGGCGTGGTGGCGTGGCCGACGTGGGCCGGCGCGGGCGCGGCGAGCAGAGCCGGTGTGGGCGGGCATGACGTGGGCGAGCGGGGCTGGTGCGGACCATCTTGGAAACCGGTGGTTTCTTCCCAACCGAGATTTCATCGTTTCTTTGTGCATTGGGTAAAGCAAAGACGTCGTTTCTCATCCAAGAAACGATTTCCTCTGTTTTCTCTCTCTTTTTTCATTAATTGGACTGCCATATCAGCATTTTGCTTAGATGGCAACTAAATTAATAGGGATAGAAACCATCATTAATGTCCCACTACGACTGCCCTTAGGGGTCAGCTATGCCGACACGGGCTCAGTTCCGCACTTCTTGAGCATTGCGAGCTTGCCCTGCATCTCCGGCTTAGCGGCACGCGGTTTGTCTGCCAACCTTGTGCTGCGACGTGGCACCTTTTAGAGCAAGTATAATAGCAGGGTGTAAGCCGGCTAAATACTGAGGTGGAGGACAGAGGAGAGGAGAGAGAAGAGAATCGGGCTGCAAGTTTACAGCCGGTTTAGACACAAGAACCGAGAAACTTTATGAGAGAGACAAGTGGGCCATGTATTAATAGTGAAGAGCTAACTACTATATGGATAAGTTGAGAGAAGACTGCAAAGATCCTTACAGCCTGTAGACCGGCTGTATTATTAGCCTTCCTATTAGGTGAGCTGTCTAGAGTTTTGGAAAATCAGTGCCTGGGTGGTGAATTGAGGATGCTGGAGACCGGTACCGTAAGCAAGCGAACAAGGTCCTCCACCGAATCATTGGCCGGGGTTCAGCTAGCTGGGACGCCAGTGCCGCTGGGCCAGCATTGGGCATCGTCGCTCCCACCTTTGCCATCGCCCCCGACTTTGACAGGTCCTCCGTCGACTCCCTAACAGGTCTTGGGGACTCTTAGTGTATGATCAGTGCGCTCTCCGCTTCAGGGGTTAGATACAAAAGTTGATGAACACACTCACCACACCGATCCCTATCATGCCTCTGTCATGGAGTTCTTTGCACTCCACGTGCATAGACTCTAGTTTCATCCTCTTGTCCGCAGAATGTCCCACTTCTAACTCACTTGCACTACGAGAGGGCGACCCATGAATGCGAGCAGGGAAGCATCCCTAGTACAGAACCACTCCCTGTTCCATCCCTTATTGGACAACAGCAGGGGGAGTGCACGGCACTCCGATGACATCTTGTGTGCAAAAGCAAGATCCCAACATCGCCATCTAGGGGGACCCTCCTCTGCTGATCCTACTAGGGCTTTGCGCGGAAGTCGTTCCTCCATAGCTTGAAGTGATGCTCAATTCCCAAATATCCCTCACACATCATGATGAATGTTGTGATCTGTAAGATGTTTTTGGGGTTTTGGTGCTGAAACTCAATTTTATATAGTAGAACAGGAGCCCCCACAACAACCGGTGTGCTGGAAGCCCATGACCATTCTTGTGGTCTTGTGGAAGGCCATGAGGGAAACCACCAAACTGTCATCAAGCGACAGGACCCATTCTCTGTATGGGGCCTTCTAGCCAGCGACTGATTGTGTTAGGAGGATCCCTCTGCGCCCTAGGACCTCCAGGCGCCCAGACGCGATTGGGAATTGAAGGACCGAGAAAGACAACTAGAGAGGGTGAATGGGAGTCAATCCAAAATTTCTTTTGTAATAGTTGTTGTTCCAAAATCATCCTCTAAAGTACCAAAACTTCCAACAGTGATGCCCTCGAGCCATCCAGTGACATGATGTTTACGGTGATGACCGACGAACACAGTGGGACACACACTGTGACGGAAAGCCAAGCAAAATACCGAAACCCAAATTGGAGCTCTCCACTTCAATTACGATGAAGCAAGATTCCGATTCGAAATCCCCTAAACTAACAGGTGACTTGAGGACCGAGAAACACTGCATTTATTGCATATGAATAGGCCTCTCACCACAATGAAGGGGTTATTCGCTGGTCTGTGAACCAGACCAGCCAACCGACTAATTCCACTCTCAAGTTACTGTTCACCAAACCAACCGAACAGTGTTTTTCTCTCACAACAAACTAGCTGGAACAGTATTTTTCAGCCAAGTTTCAGACCAGTGAACGGGACCGAAAAAGGCCAGCTTAAATGTACATCTTCGTGGAAAGTTGATTTGTGCATGCATGGATTTGCGGTCAATGTGTGAAAGCATTATATTATATTATATTATATTATATTATATTCGAATAACGAAGCCAGCACGTGGCAAAACACTACAATTTCCAGACTTTTCAAGTATCACGCACACCGTACTAGTTATATTTTTTAAATAACAGAAGAATTCTGGCTCTAGACTTTTTCATAGAAAAAAGACATCAGTTGGTAAAACTATTATTACATGCATACACAAGGTAGTTACCACTCACATGGTTTAACATCAATGACTAATGCATCACCACTCACAAAGTTGTCCACGTGATGCAAATAACTGTGGCTGCTGATTCTAGCAGCTGGAATGCTGGACGCTTTCAAGTTTCAACAGCCCTTCACTTTCCCCCCCCCCCCCCCCCCCCCCCCCCCGAGAACGACGCGACGCTCACGTACATGAATGCATATTCACCCCTATAAACACACGTATGTACACCCTAATCCTATGAATACAAATCTCGAGATTGGCAGGTCACCGTAGGTGTCTCGCTATCGACCGGCACATCATCTACCACTGAAAGAATAGCACCGTTAAATTCTAAAATAAATCTAGAAAAATATGAGCATTCACGGGAGGTGAACAGGTTCCACCAGGAGAACCAAAGTCAGCTGACTACGCTCACTTCGCATTTCAACCTCCTTTCTTTGCTGTCAACCTGTGCGCTGCCCAAACCTGCAACAGGGACGCCCACAACAGCACTTGTTACATAAACTTCAATTCTATGGGTAGACCTCGATGATCGATCGAACACCCAGAACAGGCATGATCTTGTAAGAGCTAAATCCGGCTTCAAAAATGATCTTCTTCCACTCTTTCTCGTCTCGTTCGGCTCCATTGATAGTCATGATAAAGAGATCAAACAAGACTTGCGTCTCTACATGCTTCTGGTCAGATGACCCTGCTCCAACCACAATATCCATTATTATTACCTTCCCTCCTTCAGATGGTAAAGCCCTCTTGCAGTTCTTCAATATCTTGACACATTCCGCATCACCCCAGTCATGCAGAACCCACTGAAAACCAAATAAATCAGTAGCGAATCACAAAATTATGAACCTTCTGTTTGTTTTAAATCTGATCCCGTACGTACCTTGAGGAAGACAACGTTTGCCGATGGAACACTCTCAAACATGTCGCCGGCGACGTACTTCACGTCGGTGTTAGTCGGAGCAGCGGCGACAACGTTTGGGAGGTCGAGCACGCTGCACTCGATGTGCGGGAACGCCTTTGCGATGGCCTGGGTCGCGCCACCGAGCCCGCCGGCGACGTCGACCAAGGAGCCGCAAATCCCTTGGAAAACGTCGCCGCACTCCTTGACCATGACGTCCATGATGAACTCGCTGTCCGCGACCATCCCGTTGTCACAGAGCTTGGCGAAGCTGGCGTCGTGGCTGGCCAGATCCCACACGTGCCGTCCATGCGTCACCTTGAACAGGGACGGGTCCGGCAGCTCGTGCTGGAACCACTCGCCGAGGTCGAGGAAGGAAGACACGAAGACGGTGCCGAGCACCATGTTCAGAAACGGGCTCACGTTCGGCGCGGAGCCGACCAGGAGACGAGACGACGGCGTGAGCTCGTAGACAAGCTCACCGCCGTCGTCATCGTCGGTCGTCGTCGAGTGCTGGACGACGACGCCGAAGACGCCGGTCAGAGTGAGCACGCGCATGAGGCGACGCAGGCATGGTGTCTTGGACGGGTGGAGCGTGACCTCGGTGACTATCTGTGGGAGAGTGGCTGAACCGCCATGCTGGTGGATGGCGTCAGGGATGCGGAGGTCTAGGGCGGCCTTGAGCGCCATGGACATGACGTAGCCGAAGGTGTGGTGCCAGAGCTGGCGCTGGGCATCCAGCATATTCTGCTGGTCAGTGCTTGCGTTTTGCGCCTTGGCGGGCGCCATGGTGCCGAGCTAGTGTTGATCTGCTCCAATTGTTATGCCTCTTGGGCGCAAAACGCCTCCATATATATAAAAGAGATTCAGCGCTCTGATAATCTTTGAGATGTTGACACTATGATTTGCCTAATTGTTGGTTTCTACGTACTCCAGTAGTCATATGGAGATGCTCCGGCGTGCACGATCGAATTTCACGCGAGAAGGGACGATGAGCACCCAATTCCAGATCAGCGATATGATATATAGTACGCTCCTTTGTTCGCCTAGCGAACGATTGGCATCACAAGGTGGGTTCAATCGACGCGAAATCTTATCTTATCATCTCGCCGTGACCTGTCATGTTAATGGAGAACTAATAATCGTGAAACAGAGACCTTTGCGCATTATATTAGGGACACACGTTGAACATGTGGGCGCACCATTTAAGATGGAAAATGCATTAGGGACACGTCCAGTAGAGTGAAAGCGACAGCTGGACGAATGAGCACAGAGCAAGGAAACACGTATTGAATGTTTGGCTGCGGTTCTGCCGTATTTGTACTGGACTTTGGCTGATATATATACTCCCTTTCTGGACATGGTACTTGGCGCCAAAGGGTCAAAGGGTAAAGAATATTTTACCATATGTCTTTAGGTGCATGGTGAAATAAATCAAGGGTAAGGAATATTTTACCATATCATATAATTATTTTTCTTATGATAGGAGCTGTTTGGATTCCTGGAATTGAATCTCATTCCAATAATAATATTCTAGCAATTAGATTTTTTCCAAGAAAGTTCTAGAAAGGACGAGCTAAAAATAGTCACAACCTCTTAGTGGCGTCGTATGACGTTAGTTACAAAGCAATATGATTGGGGACCGACGCTAGCAATTAGATTCACTAGTATATATAGATTCTTCATCACCGTTGGGTCGGCAGACCCATCATCATCTTATTGGTGATAATCAGCAATAGAGGTTATAATCGATGGTTTGCAGTGATAAGTTTATTTCACCGCCAGCTTGAGTAACCACCTGACGGTGTGACAAATTGACATCACCGTTGGCTGCAGTATCTGCCCGCTGGTGAAAATCAATTTAAGAGAAAAAAAAAGCCGTCAACGCCGGAGATGCCGGACTAGCGTCATGGGCCCACTGCCACTTGAGGGCCGCCTCCGCACAGATGACACCGCGGCGAAGTCGGGGGCAGCTAACACAGCCGCACTGAGATCTGGTGCAGCTGCACCGGGGGCTGCCACTGCCACAATCGAGATCCAGAGGCCGTTGGGTGCTCGTGCAGCAGGGTGCCGCTGCGCCCGCCCGCCTGCGACAGGCATCCTGCGCTCCATCCACCCTCAGCCAGTGGCGAATCTAGGATTTTAGCTTAGGGTATGCTATCAAAAAAAAAATATATACAATTCGGTAAATCAATTTTACTAATTTGGTAATAATTGTAAAGTTGAAACGTAATTCGGTATATATGCACTAAGTAACACAATAAGGCTTAAAGTCATGAATTAAGTTCAAACCATCAACTAAATATAATATAAATAGTTCAAAAGTCATACCGATAATTAAAATATAGGCATAAAAGAGAACCGGAGACTTACAATGCTATTTTCTGACTATTTTATTCGACACTTTCGAAGCGACATAAATATTTTGATTATATCATCTTCATCAACTTGAAAAATATCTGAGTTGTAGCAGTGGCGGTGAAGACGGTTGTGGCGGTGGCGGTGGCATTGGATTTGCAATTTCCTCAATTCTCTCATGAGTCTGCTCTTCCACCACACGTTCAATTGGATCGGGAAATGATTAGAAGCAGAAGCAGCTGCCGCTGCCTTTTTTGCTTGATGCTTCTGAAAAAGTGATGCAATATCCGAGTTTTTCTTTATAACTGTATAAATATTAAACAATTTGTTATTTGTGATGTTAACAAATAGCTATGAAATTAGACAATAATTTTCTAAAAAGACGAAGAGCAGAAGATTAAATTTTATATACCTAACACAAATAGCGAATCGGCGAGCCTTCGTGACTGCGCGGCCGTGCAAACTACAAACTGTAGATGCGTGATCGGAGAACGGAAGGCAGCAAGGCAGAGGCCCGAGGGCACCGGCCACCAGGACCAGCAGGGCGTCGCCATCCATCACGTCTCACCACAGCGGCGTCGGGCGTCAATCGTCAGGGCGGCGGCGGCGTGAGTTCGTGAATCAGCCCCGATGAACGGATTCAAATTATAGAATACCAAAAGGCAATAGAGAACTATCGTGTAGGCGTGTACGTACTTGCTGCGTGGGCCACTTCCTAGGCCTTCTAACTTGCTGCTTCCATGATGGCGTGATCAGGTGAGTATTTTTTTCTTTTTTTTATAAATACATATGTATAATACTTATATTATATTGTACACTTGCCGGTCAAACAGGGTATGCCGGGGCATACCCGGCATACCCTGTGGCTCCGCCACTGCCCTCGGCCCCCGTGCCAAGGCACCAAGAATGGATGCGCCCACACTGGGGCGCCGCCCGCGCCAAATGGTTGTCGACACCCAGAGGGAGAGACAGCAAGGTTCTCTCGCGGGAAGGGAGAAAGAGACGAAGCGCGAAGAAGGGAGAGGTAGGCTGAGAGCCCTGGGAGGATGGGCGAATGGTTCCACGTCAGCCTGTCAGAGAAAGAATGCGATCAGAGAGGGAATCGAATGTGCAGGCTGCTCCAGTTTTTCACCATCGGGTCTTTCTTGAACCGGCGGTGAAAATAATTTTCATTGTAGGTTCGAGACAAGAACCGGCAGTGATATGTTGTCACCAAATGTTCTAATAAAACCAGCGAGAATGTCGTTGAAAAAACCGCCATATCTGTAGTATTAATTCTAGAAGAAATGATTACCTATTATTTGATTAAATAATTAGGGTCGAGCTCGGCGCCAAGATCCTCGGTGCCAAGATCAACGGCGCCGAGCTATGAAAATTGATAAATTTTAATTTTTACCATGACTTGGATATTGAGAAATGTGGCTAACTCTAGATTTTTTACAGTGACTTATTGTTTGATCACTTAAAACAGTCTAGAAATACTTAAGATAAAAAATGATCTTGGGTTTATGTTCATGAACTAGCCTAAAAATGCTTCTAAGTGTTGGATCAATAGTTAACTCCTTTTTTCATGATGCTGTTTTGACCGGAGGGTAAAACTATAGTTTCTTTTCTAGATATGAAGTTTGACCTTTAATAGAAGTTGTAGTTTGAGTTGAGTACAATAAACTTTACTTTTGGAACTAAACCTAAATCAATCTTTAACATGGCCGAATTATGACGCTCTTTTGGCCCCTCTAAATCTTTCTAATTCCCTTATCGCCGGTAGTGAATTGATATGTTTGCGACATTTTATCTTCCAAATTTGTATAGCAACTCAATTTGATACCGTACTATGAGTTTGAATAGTCTCTGAGGAGATGACAACAAAACAAGTCTCGTCAAGTTTGGACTTAGCCACGGTCATAAATTCTAGACTTAGCCATATTTCTACGTGCTTACAGGTCATGACATGCTTACAGGTGAGGTGTGTTGCGTCCGTGCTTGCATGCCTACACGTGCATGTACGGTTCGTTGCATACACCGATGCATCTCCGGTTAGCAATGCAATAGACGCATAGAGCCAAGCCCTGCATCGCCCCGCCGTACTGTAGGAGCCGAGCTATGTACTGTGTCGCCCGAATGTGCTATAGTTCCATTTGGCCAGGCAAATTTTTTATCTTAAGTATTTCTAGATTGTTTTAAGTGATCAAACAACAAGTTACTGTAAAAACTCTAGTGTTAGCCACATTAATCGATATCCAAGTCATGATAAAAATTAAAATTTGTCAATTTCCATAGCTCGGCGCCATAGCAATTGGCATTAACATAT
The DNA here is from genome assembly GCF_019320115.1 of Miscanthus floridulus. Lineage (NCBI taxonomy): Eukaryota > Viridiplantae > Streptophyta > Magnoliopsida > Poales > Poaceae > Miscanthus > Miscanthus floridulus. The sequence goes on from NC_089595.1 coordinate 104,056,012, forward strand.
CCCTAAGAATATTACAAATGCATTTATCATTCATTCTTACATGAAATCCATACATTATAAGACACAAGTCACTAATAGTTTTCAAAGTGGTAGGGGTATTACTAACTCCAGTGTTATGAAACACCATATATTTAGCAAATGATCGAGCTCCCTTCTTTAGCCTCCCAAGTTTGCAAAGATGGATCAGCGGCACAGACTCACAGCGGTGTACACTGCACACAACAACCTGCAAGCCTCACCTTCACCTTGTATAGCAGTCCCCTGCAACGACACATGATAAGATGGACAGGAGAACTGGATCAAAAGTTCAGAACCAACTAAATATGCTTGGTGAACAATACCATTTGTTCTAGGAAAATTATCAATTATTGCACCAATAAACGAAGACAAGTAATTCCACTGTCCAGTAATCAGGTACTTCACAGCTTACAGTCCAATCTATCTCAAAAAAAAAGCTTACAATCCAATCTCTGTCAGGAGCAGTATATAGAGAATTAAAAATGAAGAATTTCTGGGAGCACGAAAGAAGCACCTACCAGGAGCAGGTGAGCCTTGCCAGCGCCAGTGGCACAATTACCATGGTCACTGCTTCCATGTAGAATCAAATGTTAGCATTATTTGAGGAAGAAAACCAATCCAACTAAATAGGTGACGCTCATAGCCAGGTTTGGCAATCTGTTCACACCAAAGAAACAGCAGAAGGAAAATGTAGTATGATAAATACTTGTTAGAAAAAAGCATGACATAAACAATAAAACACCAAATGAAAAGTATGCATTAGAAAAATTTAAATACAAACACAGATAACTTGAAACGGATTGATTAAAAAACATTGCAATTGCAATTCTAGATAATTATTGAATACTCTGCTAGTTGGACTGGATTCTTGGTTCTTAGACTTGGATACTTGTGTTCAACTGCAACTACAATATTACCTACAGAAATACTTAAGTACGAAAGATTGGGGAATTTTTTTCCCTCATAAAGAAGCATCGTGTGGAAGTTGGTAAAGAGTAAGAAACATACATTCTGGAGAACCACAGAAACAAGGAGAATTTTGCTAGAAACAGTTTAGGTCCGAAGGTAGAATGCTGCACATATAATTGAATCGAAAATTCCTGATGTTAACTAATGGTAAATAATGCCTGCATATATATATAAAATACCATCATGCATCATCTATATGTACAGTGAGATCATGAATTTCTAGTACAAAATAAGATCCTACATGGCAATTAATCCAACGAAAACAACAGCAAGATCAAATAAGATCCTAAAAGAAATGTCAGAGCACATTGCATCCCAACCAGTTCAGCACTTAGTTTTTACTGAACATACTATCAATTATCTGAAATTTACTGTTTGAGCACCAAATCAACGTTAATAAAATTAATCCACCAAGCTTATTCATCCCTTCCGGATATAAGTGAAGGTGGTCACTTACCAGAAATAACTGAAGATGTATGACACCTCAATTCCAGAAATAACATTGTAGAAACTAAGAGAACACATGTATGATGTCGCCGCTGCCACTCCTAATGAAGAAACTAAGAGAACACAGGCCTCTAGCAGCAAGGATCAATTTGGCACCTAGTTTATTTAACTTGTCACAAGTCGCAAGTGACTCTACTGCATATAGAAGTGGAGAAAAAAAGACACAGGGAGGAAGACACAGAGAGGACTTTCACCGTGCAAAGGGCTCAGCAGAGACAGATCTGCAAAGACGACGACGCCTCCTTGCTGGGCTGTGACCTCCGCGTGCCACCATCGGCTGTGGGGACCATGACCTTCGCACGCCGCCCTCGACCGTCGGGGCAGCGACCTCCACGCGTCGACCTTGGCCGCTGATGCTGTGACCTCCACGCGCCGCCTATGGCCTAGGCCGGCGACTCCCCAGCCATCTTCGCCTCGCCGAGAGGTGCGGCGGGAGCGGCGTCGGGCGAGAGAGAAGAAAGGAAGAGACGAAAAGGAAAGGAAGGAAGAGAGAAAGGAAAAGGACCCACATGTAAGGCCGGCTCGGTGCCAGGATTTATGACGCCAAACTCGGCGTTAAGATCTACGGCGCCAAGATCCACGGCACCGAGCTGGCTGCCATGTCACCCCGACTCTACTTTGATGCCGACGTGGCCCCCCGACCTAGGCGCCAAACCCTTTGACGTCGAGACGATGGCGCCGAGCTAAGGATCTAGATTTTAAAAGCATACCTTCAGGACATATTTGTGAAAAATTTTCAAAAAAAAAGGCCAAAAAAATAAAAACCGGAGTCCCAACCGTGCCCTCCTGAGCTTCTTCTGGAGTCTGGAGACGCCCTGCTGCAGAGTGCGGCAGACTGCGGACGTCTGCCCCGTGGGCCGTGGACCTGACGCCCCGTACGTCTGTGTGCGTTTCAGTGTGCGTGTTCGGGGAAGGGAGAGGAGAGCGCACGGACCTAGGCTGAAACGACGCGGCCTGGTACAACGGCAGATTGGCAACGGGCTGCTAACCTGCTAACTGCTGCTCCAATACACACATCTTTTAACTTCTATATCTATATCGATATCGATACAACTAATGCCTTATTCGTTTCTCTTCTAATTCATACTTTTCAGCTTATTTTTTTAGCCGGAACAGTGCTTTTCTCTCACAACAAATCAGCCGGAACAATATTTCGACTTGTTTTTTCAGCGAAGTGAACGGGGTCTAAAAAGACTCAAAGCGTGTCGTCTAGTCTGGCCTTTGTGCAATTGTGCGTGCGTCCCTGTTTTTAGGAAACCTGATTAAACTAGCATAAAGCTGTGTCCATGGGCGAAGCCACCCTAGGGGCGGGGTGGGGCGGCCGCCCCAGCTACCGGCGAGCTCGCGCCATACCCTCGGACCTACGCTTCATCCCAAACCCCAGCGGCGAACGAGCAGCCGAGGCATGAGCAGAGTGACCTGTGGCGCTCCAGCATGGAGGAAGAAACGAGGGGATGGGCTTTTCCTTCACTTTGTTCAGCCCAGCATAGGTGAGAGGCCCATCAAAACTCACCGTCGCACACTCCTCGTTCCCTTTTCCCCAGTGGATTCGTTCACCAATTTTTCATGAAATTGCAGCGACGAACAGCATCAACCCCAGCACGCCGGTGTAGAGGACACCCAGAAGGGGATGCAAACCACCAGAGTAGGTGGGATCTAAAAACCAACCCGATTCTCCCAAGCTGGTAAACCAACATCCCAAGAAACTCTGCCAGACCAACGCCGACAAAGATGAGGGATGGACAAAAGAAGAACCCGACAGGATCTGAATCACTTAGAAGTCCAGATCTGCCAAGCTCTTTCTTTATTCTCCGAGTACCTTCGCCGAAGGAAGAGCTGTAGATTCGCCAACGACGTCGGCAGATCTACCACTCCTGCATCCTCCAACGGCGTTCAGGAGCAGCAAAAGCACCGACGGCCATCTGACAGGCGCCACCGTAAACTTAACCCTACTATATAACTAGCTATATACAAGGGGACTAAAATCCGCCGGGTCGATTCAATCGGTCCCCCTCCTCCTTCGACGCCGGCGAGGGTGCCAGAGGCGAGGAGGACGGCACCTCCTGCTACGCCATGGCCATGGCCATGGACATCTGCTCATCTAGGCTTGGACTTGGCCATGGACCACATTGACGACGTCCATGGGCCTAGGCCATGACTCGTGGGAGGCGCGGCCCTAGCACAACCACGACGCTTTGCTTTCTCCGTGCCCCGGTCCAAATATATATAAGAAAATATTAATATTCATGATTTATACCATTAGATAATCAGTATTGCTCATATTTTTATAAAGCTCGTCCAACTTAGCATGAAAAAACAAACCACATGCTACAACAGCGGTTTGTTCGCTAGCAGTGGATTGAATGGTTGCCTTCGATCGTGGCTTGACAGACGTAAAAGCGGGTGAAACGAACCACACACTACTACTGTAGCGCTTTGTTTGCTTGCAGCGGATTGAACAGTTGCCTTCGTGGCTTGACAGACGTAGAAGCTCGGTTGGACGGTCACCCTGGAGCTGCTCTTAGCTCCATTGTCCGACGACGACATGTCTCCATCACCTGGACACCACGCGGCTGCACCGATGACATCGGCCGCCGTGCACGATGACGCAACAACCACGCCGCCCGCGTCGAGTACAACTGCGACCCCGGTAGCCACAGCACCTCCTCCGTCCCTCACGCTGACTGCTGCTGAGCCGCAACGCCACCACATCATTACTCGCGGTCGCCGCTCGCCACGGTCCCCAAACCCCCAACCCAAGTACGCCGACCTCGCCACAACCTCTGCCTTACGTCCTTACCACGCCAAATAAACGAGGATCGGGAGAAGAACCTGCGGTGCGCGTGCGTTGATGGATCGGTTTGAGGTCGAGATCACAGGAACGGTGCAACGCGACAGCTGAAATCCACAACGCAGCATGCGCGTATGCATATCTTGCATGATGCATCCTCTTGCTTGGGCCTGTGCATAGATGGATGAAGCCATGATGAAGCGATCACAGCCACACAAAATTAAGGTTGAAACGGGCGAGGCCCAGTATAGGGGCGGGACCCAGTGGATCTCACGAGTGGGTCAGTTTTCTAGGTGAAGATTGGCCCGATTGGGTCCGGAGAACTGAGCCCAGTATTGTGAGGGGTAGCAGTCGCAGCCCAGTCTCGCGTATGCCCAGTAAGGCTATTCTGCAGCTCTTGATTTACGATAATGACAATACACATTTACGATACATAGATTACTATAATTCAAGATGATACTTACCATAATGCTATAGTAAATCACTTACGAGGGAGTTACCATAATCTCATAAATTAGTATAGTAATTATCGTAACTCAAAGTGGCCACAGAATAACTTATTCTGCGGTCGGCTACAGAACAGTACGCGTGTATGTGTATATATATATATATATATACTTTCCATTTAAAAAGGCGCATGTGTGTATGTAAATAAAAGATGACCATTCTTTTTTTTTTGAGGGAAAAAGATCGCCATTCTTTGGTCCGGTCCAAATCCAAATATTTATATATGGTCTACTAAATATTAAAAATGATATTCACCAGAAAACCAAAAGGGCCGTTTCTCTCTAGTTTTCTCCGGTGTGTTAATAATATATTATTTTTTTTACCCTGGTGGGTAATTTATTGAACTACACACAATGCCTTCGTCAACAAAAAGCCAGATGAAGCTACCTTTTTAGCTTCCTCAATCTCATTCAGCTCTAGAGAGCGGAAATTGGGAAGAAACAACGAGGAGCGATGGCCGAATGTCCTGTTTGGTTGGTGCCAACTCGAAATGACTCTTGGAGCTGCCTTTGGAGCGCTATCGAATGGTGCTTAACATTTTTAGATGGGCCACCCTAAGGGCGGATCTAGCACCAGAGCGGAGTGGGCTCAAACCTCCGCTACCGCTACTCAAAGCATGGAGTCCCATCTTAATCCCCCCTTACAAATTAGTACCCATGGAAGTTTATATAGGAAGGACTAGAGATGGAAGATAATAGAAGAAGCCCCTCCTAACATGGTTTCCTAAATTCGCCACTAGGCAACCCTATGATGACAATGTCGTGAGCTAGCCAATAGGCACTAGCCAGTATCTGCAGGGTCCCAGGGTCCATACGAAGGACAAGATGAAACAACCGAATAAGAGATTCCATGAGTCAATGCCAAAGTGACTCCGGATTAGTATGGAAGACTAACTAAAAGATAAATACGGTGTTTAATAAAGTAGCCGCAAATTCATCCACGACCAGACCACCAAAGCAAGCGAACGAACTTGTCCACATTCATCCATCTGATCGTATCTTCACACTTACACTCACCCATCAGAAACAAATCAAGCGTCCGTCAATAAATAGAGAAGACAAAATACTTCATAGTCCACAAGAGCACATCATCATCCTCGTGGACGTATGTGTGTCCACTTATGCCATCACAAACAACAAGCGACTCAAGTGAAAAGGCCCATGGGATGGGGGTCCACGTAACAAAGGGCTACCTTATGGTTGGATGCAACCCGAGCAGCGCGTGGTGTCGCCATGCAATATTCTTTACGCAAGGTCCTCTTGTTTTGTCTCGCTGATCACATGTGTAGAATTCACCAAAATCCTTATACCAATATGATATTGGTATTTCTCAGTTTTAACTAGCGTAGCATTTTGCTTTTGGAGTTAAAATCAAAAGAGAAAATAATATAATAAGCAAAGAGAAAAGGCAACATATCATATGCAAACCAATCAACCTGTGTAAACTTGGAATCTATCCATCAGGACCACTGGCTGATCCAATGAATGAGATGAGGGGGCTTAAGCGCAAAAAAAAAGGACAGCGGGTGGGGGGTTTAAGCGCAAAAAAAAATCTCACCTCTCATCCTATTTATTGGATCAACATTTAGTGGTCCTGATTGATAGTTTATAAGTTTGTACAGATTAGTTAGTTTACACGTGATACCTTACCAAGAGAAAAGGGTGGTGTTTCTTCCCCGCAATTTCCTCGAACGAAACATAGGTAAGCATATGTAGTTATATAATAAAATACTCCGTTAATAACATATTTACACAAAAGAAAGAAAAGGAAGGGGAAAAGTAGAAAACGTCCGTTGTCGCAAGGGCGAATCGAGTCAATCGTCCGTCCCCAGCCCACCGCAGCCCCGCCACCAGAGCCGCCTTGATCAGCGCGATGGCGGGAGATCCGGCCGCCGGGGGCGGCGGTGACGCCCACCCCGCGTCGGGGAGCAAGAGTTCCCGCTCGTCGACGCGGCACCGGCGGTTCCGCGACCGAGCCAAGGTCCGCGTGGACGACCTACAGGAGATGTTCTGCGGCCTCCAGTCCGCTCGCAAGGAGAGCCGCTCCGCCGACGCCACCGTCCTCGAGGAGCAGGTCCACCAGATGCTCCGTGAGTGGCGTGCCGAGCTCAGCGTCCCATCCCCGGCTTCCTCTCTCCAGGCAAGTCCCCCGAACCCTAGCCCTCCGGCCGTCCAACCGTTCCCCTTTCGTGCGCGGTAGATTGGTGCTAACGGGTAGTTGTGGTGCGGCGCAGAACTCGCAGGGGAACAACCGGGAGGCTTCGGATCCACCGTCGGATACGCTGCGACTGCTGCAGCTGGTGGTGCCCGAGGAGGAGGACGACGCCACAAGTAAGCTCCTGGTGCCCCAATCGACGCAGCAGGCGCCGCCTTCTCATCAGAGCCACGAGCACGGGCAGGACAGCAGGATGGCCAATACTGATCAGAAGTGTGAAGCTATGGATGGGGGCGCTGCTCCTGCGCAGCACTCTCTAGGTCAGGGAGTGGAGGGAGATTGTGGAGAAGTGGCTGCTGCTGCTAATGCAATGTTCAATGATCAGGTAGTATTTGCATTTTCAATTATCGAGCTGGAAACTGTACTTTTTTTCCATATTGATAATGCGGAGGAGCTTGTCCTGATGAATTACTAACATTATGCTGCTATAGTCATTCTAAGAATCCAAGCTTGTGAATTTTTTTTGGATAGTGTCTAACTCTCGAGTGACTGGTCACTTACACATTCTCTTCACTGAGGCTCTTCGCTGTAGAGGATATCTATATGTGTAGGATGGTCTTTTTTAATTACTATGTTGATGATATCATCACAATAAAAAACATGTCAACTGGATACAGTATCATATTGCCAAATTACAATTTTGCATAAGAACGAACTAATTTTCTTTCATCTTGTTATGCTGTTTTGTTGCAGATTATAGACCACAGTATAGATCAACACCATAAACTAACTTCATTCACAAGTGATGACTTGTTTCAACTCACAGTGTCAGATAATGGAGTGCTGTACTTGAGCATCTAGACAAATATGTTGATGCATGTGGAAAAATGTGCTAGTACTATATTTTTTAAACTTCTGAAGAGTACAAGTCATAACATTGTGTACTTAGGCTAGTTGTAAATAAAAAATAATGATAGACTCTTAAAAAATCGCAAGTTTAGGCCTCATGTCTCAGAGTTTTGAGTTTCTGATTCAATTCAATTGTTATGGGCTCTAAACTGTACCTTGTGACAAAGAAGCATATGTACACTTTATGTTACTTGTAGGATTGAAACATGACTATGAACCTAGACACAAAACAGAGGACAATAACCGGCAGGGGTTGGGTTAGCCGACAACAAGCCGTTTCATTCCATTCCATTTTTTTTGGGTGCATGTAGTGTATCATGTTTCTTTTACCATCTCTATTGATAGCTTTAATGAGCCTGTGTTACTTTGCTTGCAGATGTACTATATAAACCACGAACTTAGTATTGATGATTTTCTTTGTGGTGATGATGATTACAAAATAAATATTTCTGGTTCTAATGAAGATCAGTTCAATAACCTGCATGGGATTGGCCAGTTGGAACATCAACAGTTTGATTTGCCATTAGATCTGCCACCTACTCATTCATATGCTGATGCAAATAACTCTGAGCAAAATACTGGAGATGTCTTTGTTCACATGTCAGACTTGCTTACAACAATATGGCCATCACCCTCTCAATATTTGGGGCCAAAATGTGCACTTTGGGACTGTGGTAGGCCAGTTGGAGGGACAGAGGACTCTGGAGATTACTGCAACCCTTACCATGCTGGTTTGGCTTTGAATGATGATGGTCTTCTTGGGACAAGACCTGTGATGCGTCCAAAAGGTATTGATTTGAAAGATGGGCCACTGTTTGCCGCTCTCATTGCAAAAGTCCAAGGAAAGAATGTTGGTATTCCTGTGTGTGAAGGTGCTGCTACTTCTAAATCGCCATGGAATGCACCTGGTAAGTATTGTTATATTAGTGCTAGCATTCTGGTTAATGTTGATAGTATCAAATTATTTTGCTAACTTTTGTTTTGTGCTGTTGTCGCAGAACTTTTTGATCTTTCTCTTCTGGAGGGCGAATCTCTTAGAGAATGGCTGTTCTTTGACACTCCAAGAAGAGCATTTGAGAGTGGCAACCGGAAGCAAAGGTCATTGCCAGATTACAGTGGTCGTGGGTGGCATGAATCAAGGAAGCAGGTAATGAAAGATTTTGCAGGTCTGAAGAGGTCCTATTACATGGACCCACAACCATCAAGCAGCCATGAGTGGCATCTTTTCGAGTATGAGATCAACGCATCTGATGCCCTTGCCTTGTACCGTCTTGAGTACAAGTCCTCTGACTCCAAAAAGAGTGCCAAGTCAAAACTGTCTAGTAGTCCACTGAATGAAATACAGCAGCAAATGGGCAGGTTGACTGCAGACAGTCCTGTGGAAAACAAACGGACTGCTAGGAGCAAGCCAAAGGCTAACCAGAAGGATACCAATGCAAATATTCATCCACATGTTAGCACCCCCAGTCAAGTTAATGCTCCAAATGCTTATCAAACTACGCCGCAGGTGAACCAAATGACATTTCTGAATGGGAACGTTGTTTATGGACCTCACCTTCCACATTCTGAAAACGTCGTCTATGGACCTCATCTTCCACATTCTGAAAACGTCGGCTATGGACCTCATCTTCCACATTCTGAAAACGTCGTCTATGGACCTCATCTTTCACATGGATACTCAGCCGAAGGAAGCAGCTTCTTTTGGAACCCAAGCGACGGGACTTGAAGATGCAGCATCATGTAGCTGCTCATACATTGTATGGCACTTGTCGAGCAAAAACTCTAACATCATCAACCAAGTTATGGGGCTGAATAGCGTGGTCCTTCATGTTTCCAAATTCTAATTGATTGGTTTCTGCACGGGGGCCTGGCTGGCCGGTGTATTTGAGTTTTGAAATACAGAGGTATACTTGCATTAACTTCGTAAAATATAGCCTGGTGTCCAAGCTGCCAATCTGAATGTAAAATAGAGTCTGCTGTAGCAGTTGCTGCTCGGGTATGTTAGGTACTTAGGTTTTTGAGTCCTAAGTTTCTTGAGCCTTTTTTTTTTGTTTTGAATTGAGATGGCTGTTTATATATGTGAGAAATCTGTGAACTTGGATTGGGTCTTACGCCACACCATTGCCAAAGTCCCCAGTCAAAGCAGCACCCAGAGCAGGAAATTGTAACTCGAAGCGAATAAACTCCCGCTTTGACTCGCACCTGTCTATTCCGTTTTCTGAAGAATAGCCCCACTCACCTGATCATCTCACCTTTCAAGAATCGTTATCGAGTTTACACAATAGTACATCAAGCATGATAATCATATATGGGGATTAGGGATACAATATGCCATAAATGGGACAATTCCTTCTAGGGATACAATAATAGCAAATAGTAGAAATACACTTAACTTTCTTTAGGGACACAATAATCGCAAATAGTAGAAATACACTTAGCCTCCTCTAAGGATACAATAATCGCAAATAGTAGAAATTCACTTAACCTTCTCTAAGGATACAATAATCGCAAATAGTAGAAATACACTTAGAATTTGAAAGTATAAGGGTATGTTTGAATGTGAAGCTAACCTTACAGACCTTGCTCAGCCAGGCGAGCCTAACCTCACTCGTTGCGGAGAGCCAATTTGGCTAGCTCACTTCATCAAAGAAAAACTGCTGTGTGCGGAAATCAAAACAACAAAGCAAGGAAACCAAAACCATTCGGGCTGTTCGTTTGAGAAAACTTCCGCCAAAAGCTAAATTCTTCGTTAACCAATCGCGTCCCCGATGAATTGTGAGAAATTCGCAGTTTAATCACTTGAAAAAGAACAGGCGCACAGGTCTCTGTTAACTTCGTCGAATATCGATAAACTTCATCAATTCGCAAATCCAAGTATTCGGGAAAGATAAAGTCAAAATTAAATTGTCAGCAGTCAAAGCTACGTGTCGCGCTGGTACAACGCGAACTCGGACTCGACTACGACCAGAGACAACCAGCGAGACTGCAGGATTCGTAGCGGCCAAGGCAGGCGGTGGCTTCCGAGTCGGTTCGGTTCCCAACTCCTCGCCAATCGCCAAGTAGAGGCAATAAAGCGAACCAAAACCCCCGCGGCGAAAACCCAATAGGCCACCACACGCCGACGAACCAAGGCAGCTGCCGAAGGAAGGGCTTGGCACCGCCGCAGTCCGCGTCCATGGCCAAAGGCAAGTTCAAGCACAAGCCCACGGGGCAGCGCACCTTCTCCAGCCCCGAGGAGATCGGTACGTACGCTGAGCTACGCAATGCGCCTTCGCCTTCCCCTTCGGTTTGCAATTTAGTTCGGCGGCGCTTTCGACGGCTTAGGGTAGGGTTTACAGTTTACTGGCCCCTTTTGTGGCTCGATTGCCGATCGCACAATCGGCGAGGCGGGGGTGGAGCGGAGTGGCCTTGATTAGTTGGTTGCTTGTTGGCTTGTGTGGTCGCGGTACAAGCTGCTTATATAGCGTCAAAATGTTGTGTTTATGTAGGAAGGGCGATTGGGGGCGGGGGTTGTTTCCTCCCTTGCACTCTGTTCTGTTCGATCAGGCCTTGTGTGCCCTTACGGCGTTTTGAATGCTTGCACTACGTCGATCATACGTTGACCTTTTTTTTTTTTATTTTGTGGGGAGTAGTTGATTGGTTGTGGTAGCAGTGTACTTGAAATTAAGGACAGCCATGATCGAGGTTTTACTGCTCAGTTTGTAGGATGTTCACTGTTCCATTCAGATCCATTGTGCAGAGTGGATGTAGATGCTCAGGGGCTGTGGGATAACTATGACTATGAACAACTATTAACTGAATTTCCTCTTGATTAACCATTTTTACATAATCTGTGTACTGTCATGGATGCTTTCTGATAAGTCCATCTTCCTTCTGGAAGATATTTCTGTGTGGCCCACCAGTAGATGTTCAACACATTATCGATTTTGATGATATTGAGGTGGCACTGTTGAACAGTTTGTTGTTTGGCACACCAAACTTAGCTGCTGCTCCTTACTGAACAAAGTAACTTGGTGGAACAAACATTAAACAGTTTGTTATGCTTAATTTGATATTTCAGCCTAGCGAACTGAGCCTTTTGTTTTTTACAATCTCTCATCTCATATGATTCATGTGGAATTGAATGCAGAGGCTGGTACTTCAGCAGGCCGTCCTAGGACCTTTAACAAGGTCTCCACCCTTTTCTTTCAACAATTTATTTTGATGTTCAGTTAACAAACCTTTAACAAGGTTTCCACCCTTTTCTTTCAACAATTTATTTTGATGTTCAGTTAACAATTGTTGCTTCTCTTTCTCTCTGACTCTGAAATTGACAACAAAATTTACTTGTGATTGAACAAATGACTTGCTTAATTCGCACAGGAAACTTGTGTTCCAAGCTCTGATCCGTTACTGTAGTTTAATTCTGTCCATAACTGATTAAAACAAATGAGCTAGCCTGCCTTTTGTTTAATCAAAACGCATATTATATGATATCTGATGCTTATTTTGGTGGTTGGCTTGTTTCTGCAATCAAAATATAGCATGATGAAAAGGATGTCTACAATAGAAGGGGGGAACCAGAAGAAGAAGAATCTGAAGATTTTGCGAAACCAGTAGGATACTATATCATTTTGAAATATACAAATTCCATAAGTCTTCATTGTTGTTTGATCATATGATCTACATTTGTTACCGTCCTCAGAAACACAAAGGTACAGAAGGTCTGATCGAGATTGAGAATCCAAACCTGGTGAAATCAAAGAATATAAAGGTCAAGGACATTGATGTAAGTGGGATACTTAGTGCTTTGTTTCCTATGCACTCAAATATAATGCAATGTTTTCCTATGGACAATGATGGTGTTAGACATGTATGCATATGCTTTATTAAGAAGAAAATTTACTCATGAACTATATATATTAAGCAAAGGTATGATGCTGTACAAATATGGTGAGTTGGAATAAGGGTTACACACATGCATTTATACAGCAAAACATGCTAAAATCGTTTTACTCCATGTACTTACTGAACCTGCTACTTCTAGTAGTGGCTTTAAATAAAAAGTTAAACATTTTGCCTGTTAGGATAGTTCTTTCATAACATTTTTCTGTTGCTAACATTTCATCATTTTCGCGTCATAATACTTTTATAAGCTGACTAGTTTTGTAATGTCACAGATTGGTAAGACAACTGACATCTCCAGGCGTGAAAGGTGGGCTTATACACTTGTCGTTCTGTCAATTGATTGTGCATCTTGTACTGCATGCTATGTTTGCTTTGTTTTCATATACAATTTTGTAAATATCATATTTCTAATGTTTGTAAACCATGAAAGAATATTGTTGTCGAAACTGTTTGCTGATAATGATGATTGAATTAGAAAGTGGTAAATTATTTGCCAATAGCACTGACACCAAAGGTGGGCTATTCACACTCCAGATTACTAGACAATCGCAATGTTTTTAGATTTTTTTCAGGAGTTGCTCTTGTCATATCATTATCTCTAACTTGTAATATACAGTATTCCTAAAGATAAATGGGAGAAAAGATCATTTGTTCTTGAAGTCACCCAGTTTTTATGACCTTATTTTCATTGTTCTTACAAGTATTCTTATTGCAGAGAGGAGCGTGAAAAACAGGAATCTCATGAGCGCCATATGAAGCGTCAAGAGCAAGGAAAAACAGAACAGGCTAGGAAAGATTTAGGTGAGACATTGTTCTGTTCTTAAGATTAGATATCGTAGTTGTGGACTTTGGATGACTTGGGTCGTATTTCTATTCGCATAAATGCACCACGGTAGGTGATCATTGATGCATTTACTGCCAACTGCCATGTTATACTATTTGCTGCACTTTGAAGTCCTAATGATCCTTTCTGTACCCCCAGTAGGAATGGTTCTATATGCGTCGCATCCGCCTTTCCTTTTTTTGATTTTATAGTTTCTCGCTTCTAATATGTAAATATAAGCTACTTTACATTTTCCCAAATGTTTGCTTACAGTGTTGCTTGATCACTTGCAAAACACTGATGATTTTGCTTATCCTTTTGCAAATGTAGAGCGCCTTACTTTGATTCGTCAACAAAGAGCAGAAGCTGCGAAGAAGCGAGAAGAGGAAAAGGCTGGTACGTCCCCTTCACCTATTAACATTTAATCTTGTTGGCAGATTGCATTGCCAGTTGCTGCTGCCGTTGAAATTTTACAGACATACTTTTCCATTAAGCCAACGACTTGTCTTTGTCACTACACGTGCTTTATTCAAGTTAAATCAAAATAAACAGGAACAACTTTTGCTTCATGCTTATTAATGAGCTTACATAACGCTCTTCCACATTACGTGCTGACACTTGCTACTGTTGGCAGCCAAAGAAGAGAGGAAGGCTGGAGCGCGCAAGTGACCTGCCAAAGTAATGGAAACGATAGTTTTGTGGGAGATGTGTAGCTGAATGCTGTAGTAATTTCCATGGTTCTGATATCAGTTGGGTTCCCGTTAACTGTACTTATTTACCATTTGAAGTAGTATGAGATGGCTTTACCATTTGAGTAGTATGAGATGGCTTTTCAATGGTTGTGGTGCTCACTGACGAGCAATGGCCCCTGTCAGCTTTGTGCACGGTGCAGTAGCTAGAGCAATAGCAACTTCGTCGAACAATACTTTCATGGTATGGTGTTTTTCTTATTCAGTCTTAAGGTCCTTTGTATCCTGCTACGTGGTGAACATACACGTGACGTGTTTATCGTTATAATAACATGTGACATTCTTTAGTTATACTAAAAATTAAGATTGTTGGATATGAGACCTTATCTGCAAATTTATTTTGTTAACACAACATGTAATATAGAAAAGAATTGATAAGATAATACATGTGCGAGCATGTCTGTAAACAAAAATAAAATTTATGTTACACAAAAATAACAACGAAATTATAGATAAGTTTATTAGACTTTTCACATCTAATAATAAGATAAAAATTGCATTTACAAAGAAACAAAATACTCAGACTATTTTTTGGTATGTGAAACCTCAGATAACAACACAATAGTAAAAATATTATGGCATGTTCATAAGCACATAATAATGGACAATCTATATTAATCTAAACAGCAACATGGAATCAACAAGATCACTCATAATTACAAATGGGAAAGGAAGTATAAAAATTTTCCTTAATCTCTAGGTTCAAAGAGAAGAGGTTATGGAAGAATTCAATGTAATAAGAGCATAAAACCATGGTGTTTTGAGCAACATTGGGATATTTCCTCATCCCAATATTTCCTTGTGTATGCATCGATCTGGTCGTATTATTGAACCCACAAGAAAATCCATTATATATTGAATTAGCTGAATCCATGGGTTCACATGTACCATCAAATAGAAATTTTGTCTATCATGTTTTCCTTTTTTTTAAAATTACATCTGCAAGGTCAGTAGCTCCAACAAGTTAGAAAAAGATGGGACAAAATCGAGAAAACAAAAAATACATTACGTTAAGGAATAATCCCATCTAGGTTGACCAGCAAATGGCATTGTATCAAAGAAAGTTAATCTTCCGACCTCTAACAAATTTGCGTTAAGTGAGGAAATTCAAAGTTCTCTATAAGACTCCCAAGAAGGAAAATGGCCTGGGACAAATGCAGATGCAGGTTAAGAAACATATTTTCTTTCACTATGCTGGCAAACCAGCGCAGCTCATGAAAGAAATAGATATATAAGACACTTAGCTCTAACACGTTCTAGGTACTTGGTATCAGTGCAATTATATATGCTGATATCATGACATTACTTGGCAATAAGACTGACCTAAAAAAATAATTGCTTGCTAATGCATACAACATACCCTAACTCTGAACTTGTCTGAACTTTTCCAGTTCTGACAAAAGTTCCACATAAGACTGATTTTCTATTTTCTTCACTTCAGTAAGATCCCAGCTAGGTAGATAACGGCTATGCTTCACCTTGTGCTGTGATGTGCTAGGATGAGCCTATCATTAACAATTTCAGGCACGAAACCCCAAATCTAACATCCATATGTCTGCAAGGAAAACTCATCTTACCTTGTCAGTATCTAAAAGAGCCTATAGGTCAGTGTAGTGGGAGGCCTTGATTAATGATCTCTAATCAAGCTTGCATGCTTGCTGTCTTTCCTGAAGTAACAGTAGAAATTTAAGGCTCTGGATTTTCCAAAGTCTCATATGCATGAGCTCTCCGAAAACACATTATGCAACAAATCTTGATTTACAGCAAGTAGTAGTAAGCATTGGCATAGTGCCAAAACATTCTTTAGCCTAATGTCACATCTAATCTAATTGGTCCAAATCAGACACATCATCAGATCAGTCCTTTCAACTCTAGCTGCACAGACATACTACCAAAAGAATACAGAATAGAAGGAATGAACAGCTATTAGTAGTAAGCATCGGCATAGTGCCAAAACATTCTTTAGCCTAATGTCACATCTAATCTAATTGGTCCAAATCAGACACATCATCAGATCATTCCTTTCGACTCTAGCTGCACAGACATACTACCAAAAGAATACAGAATAGAAGGAATGAACAGTGATATGTATAAAAAGAAGGGGAAAAAGAGAGAAACAATGTCCCCGCAACCCAAAGCAAAACATGCATATGCATGTATCAAATCAAAATTCATTGAGACATATCTTCAGCCCATAGTGTTTGAAAAAAATGGCTTTACACGACCAGGATTGGGTTATCGGTTACCTCTCTCGAAAAAAAAAAAAGAGAGGACCTTCCTCAGTTACATGGAAAAGATCATCAATTGATTAGGCAGATAGACAAATAAGATGTCAATGATGGTTGTACAGTTCATCGATAATGGTGATAAAACCTTCTTGTCTAAATGAGTCATGGTATTAGCAGTGGAGAAAAAACAAATCTGTGTCAGTAAGATAGAGAGTAACAACTAACTTATGACTGCCCATCAGTTCGGATGGCCATGTGAAAACTAAACTAAATATGAATCATACCTCTTTTATGAATTTGACTTGAATAACAGCTTTATAGCTTTGGGACTGTAAAACTGGTGAAAAATCCTGCAGTCTGCAGCAAACACAACATTATATTACAACACTCATGCCAAGACTGGATGCTTTGTACCTTGTGCATTTGATTATCGGCCTGTTCGCTGGTTGGTTTCTGGGCTGATAAGCCCGGCTGGTTTGTTGTAAGAGGAAAATACTGTGGGCTGATTGATAAGCCCTGGCTGAAACCAACAAACGAACAGGCTGTATACCTGCAGCTACAAGCCTCCACACTGTAACAAGGCCCCATATTTAGCACCGAACAAAAGTACAGGCAGTACCTGAAATTCCGGCAAACACAGGCTCCTAAAATTATTAAGAAAAACAATGTCTCTTGACTCTTGCGGTACTGCCAGATCAATTTGGGGCTTACTTTGAGAGTCGAGAAGCACAGCTTGAGAAAATCACTTGTGCCGTAGATATCATGGAGTTTGCAATCGGAAGCACAGCTTGAGAAGCACGAAGCACGTCTTCTTCAGTCAACCGGAAGCTTCTCTCGTTCCCCACCTGCGGCCTGCCCAATCGCAAACTCATATTACGTCAACAAAAAATTCAAATCTGATCAAATCATACCTATGAGGAACAGAATCCTTAAGAAAGCTAAGCCTAAGATCATAGCACCGAGGTGGCAAAGACCTTTATTTCAACTCAGATTGCTCCACGAAGTCAGTTCCTATGTGTCAAAAGCTTAGCAAAATTGAAGCAGACATCCTATAGGCTATAATAATCATCAAGACTCAAGAGCAAGAGAACATTTAGAACAATAGACACGACAGCAGGACCTCGACAGCCATCCTGTATGCGAATGGAAGGGGCCGAGAGACCATTGCTCACCTCCTCCTTCAGCACTGCCGCTGCCTTGTCCGCGGCCGCTCCAGCCTTCGGGCCACGCGGAGGCTGAGGCGACGGGAGAGGAGGTCGCAGGACTTGGCATCGATCTATCACCGGAGTAATAACTAACGTGATAGATGGAGGGATTGGATCGGCATCCGTGGAAAATTGTAAAGGGTGGGTAGAAAAATTACCGGTGAAAAAAAAACTTGAGGCGACCGAGAGAAACACGCGTAAATATTTACTAGTTTTTTCCGGCTAGGTCCGCATGTCAGATCACAGTGAAAATATTAGATGTGTTGGGTCTAATTTTAATGTAGATCTAGGGTACAAGAATTAAGACGGATATGAATATAAAAGTGAGAGGCTATTTTCAATTCTGTGCTCTTTTATAGTATAGATATAAATTAGTTTTTGGTAGAAAAAAAGTTTAACATTGTAAAAAACTAGGCTATTTAGGGCAAAAAACTGGATATTTGTGAAAAAAGAGTCCGGTGTAAAAATGGAAAAATAAATAAGTCTGGCATGGCAAAAAAAACTTGATATAAGTAAAATAAAAAAAAAGATAAATCAGTTTGACATGGTAAAAATCTAGATATAGGTGAAAAAACAAAAGAGTACGTCGAGTCCGGTGAAAAAAAAAAAGAAATAGATAAATTAGTTTGCCATGGTAAAATAAATAAATCAGTTTGGCATGGTAAAGAAACTAGATATAGGTAAAAGAAAAAAAGATAAATCACTTTGACACGGTAAAAATAAAGATATAGGTGAAAAAAACAAAAGAGTCAAGTCCGGTGAAAATAGAAAAGAAAAATCAGTTTGGAATGGTGAAAAGGACAGAAAGAATCGACTCCGCTGGAGATCGAACCCAGAATCTCTGATTCTGTAGACCAGCGTCTTATCCATTGGGCCACGGAGTCACTGTTGTATGGAGTAGCGAATAACATTTTATTAATGAAGAGCAAACTCGAGTAGGCACAGCCTCACGTGAAGCCTCCGCAGCTAACATCGAGGTCGTGTTGGTACTGTTTCATTGCTTGGGACATCCATTCAAAGCGAAATCAACGCTGCACCAAGCTCCAGCAAAGCTCGCGGTCCAGAAGGGCCCGATCATCTGGCCTGGCTGGCGCTGCCACGGCCTGTCGGCCTGACATTCTTCAGCACTGTACTGCTCCTCACGACCAGACATTTGCACTGAACACCTAGTAGAGACCCCAAAAATACCTAAACTGAACGGGTGCTACAGTGATACTATTGTTGCTACGGATTTAGGCCTTGGTGTAATGCTGTTCCACATTACTATATGCTAATGATGTAGTAATGCTGTTGGTAAGCTAGCTAGTGTCATCAGTGCTGCCAGCCGCATGTAGTTCGGTTTCAGATGGCACGGCATCGAAGTTCAGGACGAACCAACCAACCAATGGCTCTTGCTCTTGCCACAAGCAATGCCATGCCGGAAATGCCAGGTCAAGACGGATTTGACCGGACAGGCGCCAGAGATCCAAAAGGCCGCCCTCGTCTACGCCGGGACCGGCTGCTTTAATTCGCTTTGCAAGCAAAGCAAGAGATATCTATTGCTTGCCCTGAAGAAATCAGATATGATGGCACTAACGCTACTGACATCAGATGCAGAGCAAATCCATTGATTAATTCCACACGGTTTAGTTATCGAGTTGGATGCTGACTAGACATCACTCTGACAGTGAGGCTTTGCTTTTTCGATCATCTCGCTCATGAGTCATGATGCATCGATATCATGGCGATATAGTATTTATTGGTTACTGCTTGATTTTTTCCTCAGGTGGTTGATCTGCGCCGCGTTGCTTTTTGCTCACTTTCCTGTTAAACAATTCGTTGTGCCACTCCCATAACTGCATTCCCTTCTAACCAAATTAATTCTTGTCTAATCAGTGATGAGTGCTTCAGTGCTCCTTCCTAGGACAGTGGGCTGATTTTTTTTTTGATAAAAAACACGGATCATCAGTTCGTCACGATTCACAAGAAGTCATGAACACAAGCGAAATCGAGAGCGAGGGTGGGACGCACGATTCACACGAAGGAGTTTTTCCAAGACGAACTCTGTTTGAGACATCTCCAATCCTCTGTGCAACCAAGAAGCAACGGCATGGTGATGACTGATGAACCCATCATCCTCGACACCGGCGTTGCAACTACCGTTTCAAGATCAACATCTACAACTCAACTAACCAGACAACAAGTGCGGGAAAAGATAAGAAAGAATCTACTAGCACAACTAGAAGCTAGCTAGCTCTCTCCGGTGGACTGATCAACCGGGCGCCGGCTCGACAGCAGCGACGGCGAGGGGCAACCAGCGGCGGCTGCGGCGCCGCAGGGCCGGTGCCAGCGGCCGTCGTCGAAGTTCTTGGCGTAGCTGTCGGCGTCGTACTTGAAGGTGGCCGCGACGGGCGCCCTGCAGGCGTTGCTGCAGATGCTCTTACTCTCCCGCACCAGCCGCCGGAGCAGCCCTCTCCACGCGCGCCGGCCGCCGCCGCGGCCCGCGGCGTCGTCCCCGCGGCCGAGCAGCTGGAAGCGCGCGGGGCTCCGGCGCACGCCCGGCGGCAGCCACGCTGGGGAGGCCATGCAGCCCGAGAAGTAGGAGGACTGGGTCGTCGGAGTGGACGGCTCGCTGTTCATGTCCAGGGCCATGGCGTGAGAGGAGGGGAGAGACCGAGAGTGAGAGGCGCCTGCTGAGGAAGATGCGTGTGTGTCTGCTGCGCTGCGCCAGTGTGGGATGGAGAGGTCGAGGTGGTTCACGTTCACTGGTCAGTGGTCACTTTATATCGAGCTGCGAGACAGTACCAGCGGCCGTGCATATGAATACCACCGTACAATACCAGCTAATCAGTGTGAGTTCCCAAACTTAGGATCTAATGTTACTCTAATAAAGTATTAGTATTTTCTCCGATTAGTGATCACAAATATGAATACATCTAGTTTTGTCGTAAGAGCATCCTCAACACTGCCACGCTAACTCTCTATAAAGACTCTAACCTTCTAAGACCCTCTTTAGCACGACTCCAAACTACTTCTAACTCCTTGTTAGAGATTTAGAGTACGCAAGGAACCGGAGCCAATAAACCAGAAAAAATGGTGGCTCTATCAGCTCCTAGTTCAGTTTGAAAGAAGATATAAAAATAACTTGCTGCTACAGTGCACCAAAATCCAAACCGCTACCAAATGAGACCTAATTTAACTTGTATCTTATATGGAAAAGAGAGAAAATAAAGGAAGAGAAAAAGTTGTCATTGGACCTCGCGAAAGTCGCTAGCTTAGGGAGAATTGTGACTGTCTCATCGGCGCTTGCGAATTGTGAACACGTGTTGCTTTCTCCCTTTTGCACCACTGCTGGCATGATCAAGGAGGAGCGAGACAAAAGTCGACATAGGGGAGCAGACGCCAGTGTGATTGAGTAGGGACGGGCTTGGGCATGGCATGGGAGAGGGGGTACCGACATAGAGGAGGAGCATAACCGCTAGCTTAGGGAGAACTAAAGGAGAGGCATAGCATCCGGTGACTAGGGAGAGGAGATGACCCAAGAGAAGAGAGAAGTTTACAAAGAGGTGAGGACCAAAAAAAAGAAAGCGGGACTTAAAAAACTGAACAATATGGGAACATAAATTTTTGGAATGAGGACAGATCTATTGTGCATTTTATATCTTTATTCTTGTATGAACGCTTGCGCCTTCCCCTTCTGTGGGCTTTACGATGTCAATCTAATGTATCCTTGCATACACCCCTACAACTTCGTTCCTAAAAACACAACATAGTATAGGGTTAAGGTTAACTACATAAAGTACTCAGCAAGCTCTAACCCAGGAGGGGTTTAGCTGGGGTAGGATTTTAGGGTGTTTAGATGGGGACGGGAGTTGTTAAGAAGGGGTTTAGGTTTCAGAACAGAATGCTCAGAATGGTATGCGGTAACCGGCAAGCTAGTTTTCAAAAGATAAACCTGAAAAGAAAGTTATACAAAACGGAACAAAAAGAAATTTGAAAGTAAGTAAAGCAGGATTTTGTAGTAGGCATTCCAAATAAGAATGAATAAGATTAAAAAAGGAATTTTCAAAATAAGAAAGAAATAGGATTTTGAAGAGATACTTCAAGATATGGATAAAACAAGATTTTGAAGAGAGGTTTTCTAAAACAAAAGGGGGTGTGTTTTTTTTTTAAAAAAAAAAGAAGCCTAAAAACCCCAAAACAACAAATATGTCAAAACAAGAAAGTATGCGAGAAAGTAGTGGTTGGCCCTAGGGGAGGAGTGTTTTGAGGGATTTGATTTGGAATTTGAAAGAGGTGTTTCGGTGCCACAAATAAGGGCCTATTTGGCAGGGCTCCTCCCCGGCTCCGGCTCCTCCGGAGGAGCCGTGTTGAGCACACCATAAATTTAGGAAAACACACCAACCCTAAAAAATGAATATGATGAATTTTAATGCTAGCTCTAAAAACATTTTAAAAACGGTTTCGCATGTAAACAAGAAAATATTTTTTTTAGTTTGTTTACAATTTTTTTAAAAATAATTATTTAGTGGGTTGCAACATAAAGAAAAACACAAGGTGTTATAAATACCTTTGTATTTTAGGACAGAAGGAGTACATGTTTTGACAATAGTATAAGTCATCTCCTGATGGGGTGCGGGATGGGGTGGGGTGGGGTGAGGTTCGGAATGAGACCCGAGTAAAAGTGGCAGTAGACACGACACTGAATATCAAGCCGAAATGCTAGTACATTAGCAAGTTGTTTATGCGCTCCTTGTTGCTACTCCGGCTGATAAACTTTATTAATAGAAAAAAAGAAACGGAGGTGCAGTATATCTACTAGCTTTATCCTGTATCCTTTCTGGAAAGTTGTTGATCGCCCATCATTAGCAACAATGATCACTGGAGCTTAAATTCATAGTAAGTGAGAGAGGACCACCCCAATCATGCGACGGTGCTTCCTATGAAAGGATCATTGCTGTGCAAGCTAGCTGAAGATAGTGCCAACCCCGCTGTACACTTGCACCTAAAATGTGGACCGTATATGTAGTCTCAACTCTCAAAGTGCTCTCTGTCCCTGGATATCTGTCGTTTTCGTTTTTCGAGAAACAATTTTGACTAAATATATATTAAAACATATTAATATTTTTGGTATATAATTAATACCATTGAGAAGATCTTTGAATCTAGTTTTTTTAATAAATTTATTTGAAAATACAAATGTTGCACGTATTTCCTATAAATTAAGTCAAATTTACGGTACGCACATCAACTGCGACGGTTATTTTGCGACAGAGAGAGTACGTACACACACCACTACATCAGCTACAATATTCAAAGTTGCACACCCACTCCAATATGCTCCTACATAGGGCTTCAGCATCAAAGGAAAAAAATAAGGAACATTAATGAATGATGGAGATGAATTCCAGTCACTACACTCGGAAAGAAAGAAGGTTCAATGATAACGTTGTATACAGACATTGAAAGTTTGGTTTTGGTGAATTGATGCAACCCTAAGTGCTAACCTAGTTTATCAAAGTGATTATGAGATAGGTAACACATTCCAAGTGGTGGAGCAAATGAAGATCATGACATGATGATGATGATGCCATGGTGATGATCAAGTGCTTGGACTTGAAAAGAAGAAAGAGAGAAACAAAAGGCTCAAGGTAAAGGTATAAGTGGTAGAAGTCATTTTATTTCGGTGATCAAGACACTTAGCGAGTGTGATCGCATTTAGGTTCGATAGCTGTACTATTAAGAGGGGTGAAACTCGTATCGAAATACGGTTATCAAAGTGCCACTAGATGCTCTAACTCATTGCATATGCATTTAGGATCTAGTGGAGTGCTAACACCCTTGAAAATGTTTGTAAAAATATGCTAACACACATGCACAAAGGTGATACACATTGTGTTTAGCACTTGGGAGCAATGGTTCGAAACTTCACCGGCGAAGTATCCGCTCGTAGAGTGCGGACAGTCCGACGGTGCCACCGGCGCCCTGTATAGAAAAGATAGGGTTTTACAGAGTGGACCGAACGCTGGCCTCAACTGGACCGGCGCGTCCGATCAGTGGAAGCAGTGAAGACGCTGGCGTCGGTCTTCGACCGGACGCTGGGTCACTTCGTGACCAGACGCGTGATGAGTGTGTCCGGTCCCGCTGACATGGCGGCATAGAGAAGAGGAGAAGAACTGGACACTGATGCTGCGTTCGATCGTGATCGATCGGACGCGTCCGGTCGTAGTTGAGCAGCTCTGGAAGCTCTCTGGACTCGACCGGACGCTGCCCCATCTGCGTCCGGTCGTGATCGAACCGACGCGTCCGGTCGTCATTCGGCTCTCTCGGGACCTCTCTGGAAACGACCGGACTCGGCAGAGGTGCGTCCGGTCTTGGCACTGTGCTGCGTTCGATCGTGACTTAACCGTTGAGATCGGGCGCACAACATTTGAAGCGAGGGATGACGTGGCGGCCATCCGTTGACCGAACACTGGCAGGGTGCGTCCGGTCGTTCTGACCGGCGCGTCCGGTCACCCTGAATTTTCAGTGAACAGAGGAACCAACAGATCTATTCGTGGGGGGCTCTCTATTTCAGCCCCATGGCCGGCTCAAGCTCACTCTTTTGGCCATTTGCATTGACATAGCAACCTTGTGAACTTAGCCAAAGCCCTCCCACTCATCTCCATCATAGATTCATCATCTTTATGAGATTAGGAGTGAATCCAAGTGCATTGCTTGAGTGTTTGCATTTAGAGGTACTTGATGTTCTTGTTTCGCTGCGGGATTCACTTATTACTCTTGGTAGTTGCCGCCACCTAGACGGCTTGGAGCAGCGAGGATCATTGAGCGGAGGTTGGTGATTGTCTCCGGCTCCGATCATGGTGATTGTAAGGGGTTCTTGACCTTTCCCCGGTGAAGAGCCAAAAGGTACTCTAGTAAATTGATCGTGGCTTGTGTGATCCTCATCTTGTGTTGGTTGTGCGGCACCCTATTGAGGGCTTGATGTGTAATGCCAATTAGCGTGTGAACCTCCAAGTGAGTGAATCGCCACAATAAGAACTAGCTTGCCGACAAGCAAGTGAATCTCGGTAAAAATCATTGTGTCATCATTTGATTTCGAGGTGATTGGTCTTCATTGATATTCATTCGTGTGATTGATTGGTTCATTCCTTGACTTGGTGGTATAACCATCTTGCTCTCTCTCTTTATATTACCGCAAACTAGTTGTCAAGCTCTTTAGTGTAGCTAGTCGTGAGAGCTTATTAGTTTGATTAGTGTGGCTCTTTAGTTAGCCTTTGAGAGCACACTAACTTAGTGTAGTGATATAGCCATTGGCCCCGTTCGCTTCACTGAAAAAACAAGCCGAAACACTATTTTGGTTGATATGTTGTGAGAGAAAAATACTGTTCCGGCTAAAAAAATAAACTGAAAAATACAGATTATAAGACAAGCGAATAGGGCCATTATGTGAATAGATACTATAGGAACTATTGTGGTAGGTGGCTTGTATTTTTAGTAGGCTAGCGCAACACTCGCTTCGCCTCATATTTACCTAACCGATTTGTTAAGTGTTGCTGTAGAAATTTTAATAGGCTATTCATCCCCTCTAGCCATTAGGACCTTACAGACATATATAAGTTCTACTATCTCCGTTCTAAATCATAGAGCGCTTTGGCTTTTCTATATTCCCTAGCTTTTGTTATGCATCTAAATATATATTATATCTAGCTAGATACATAATAAAAAATTTGTATCTTGAAATATCAAAACGTCTTATTATTTGGAACAGATGGAGTACCATATATGTTTTGTATTATTGGATCTCAACCAAAAACTTGCTAAAATAAAATAAGATGACACGCCACATAATTAATTTTACTTCAGAAATAAATTAAGCACAATTAAATATCCATTTGCATCCTTAGCTGTATATAACGGGAACCCAACTGGCCTACCGTAACACGAGCTGAGTTGACGAGTTAGTTGCATATAACTCTTGTCTAAGTGTGAAACAAATTAATCAAAATTTGCCAAATTTGCCACACATACTAATGTTTCAGCATCTGGTAGCTAGACATTTCGGGCCTGTTTGGACGGCGCCTATGCCTGTCGTGCCCAACCTGCGGCTGCGCCAGAAGTTTGGCGTTGAAAACGCTCGCCGCACATTTGGCGAGGTGTGGCAGCAAATTTGAACTAGGCTGGTGCGGTTTGCCTTAACTTCGTCAGCATCCAAACACCAGCCAGAGTCTGCCATATCTACGGCGCGAGTGTTGCGGCAATGAACCAGATCCCGGTTTTGGTGAAGCTTCGGCCGGCTCCGACTCCTCCATGCATTTTAGCAAAGCAATCGTTTCAATCCGATTTATTATTTTTTGGTTTCACTAGCTTCAGCTCGGAGCACTATAGCAAAAGCCTGTGAGCGTTTTGAGCCATACCAAGCGGGACTTGTAACACTAAACAAGTCTGCTTGCTAGGAGATAAACTTATCATTGTCTTTTGAAGCGAAATATATCATCAATCGTGAACACAAAATCGGATCAGATGGTTGCACCCAACTGAAGCCCATCTTCTGGAATTTGTGTTCCGGAGCCACAATACGCTCTCAAGAATTCATCAAGACGACGAGACGACAAATTTAAGACACCCTACGATTTCGATGCCGTCTCTTTCCTGTTTGTATCTATATCTATACCTACTAATAAAGAGACAAAATTTTAACCTATTTTTTTTCGTCCATCCATTTTTTTTTATCCACCCCCCTCTAACTATCCGACAATTGAGAGTTTCTTCTGTCCTGACTTATATATATATATATATATATATATATATATATATATATATATATATATATATATATATGGAACTACTATCCTGTAGCTGGCTGCAGAATAACTTATTCTGTAGCCACTTTGAGTTACGATAATTACTATGTTAATTTACGAGATTACAGTAACTCCTTACTAAGTTGTTTAATATAACGTTATGGTAAATATCCTCATGTGTTATAGTAACCCAACTATCATAAATATGTATTGACATTATCGTAAATTAGTATATAAAATTATAGTAAATGGAGGTGGCTACAGAATAACTTATTTTGTAGCCGGCTACTGAATAGCCTCTCCCTATATATATATATATATATATATATATATATATATATATATATATATATATATATAGCCCGTGTTCAGACAAGTTAGAATATAGCTCTTGTCTAGCGTAATACGGAGTCCGATTCCAAAACATATTAGGTCAGAAAATGAAAGTCTAGACTCCTATGTTTTTTTTAATATTTATATTGGAAATTGGAAAATGGGAAAAAGTGACGGATTGAAAACCAATCGGGAGTGGCGGAACCAATGGGATGTGGAAAAAGAAGACCATAAACAAAACGAAACCTAATCAGATACTGTAAAGCAACGAAAGAAAATCAAACAAAAAACTTCTCTACGCTAATAAAGAAAAACGAATAGAGCGTGCACAAGAAAAAAAAAAACCAGAACCCCAAATCCCACGCCAGCCAGCAGTGCCGTATTTGTCTAAATAAAAATAAGCCGCCGGTCAAGAAAAAAGGAAAAGAAAAAAGACTAACAAAAAAACTCCCCAAAGATATCCTAGGTAACCTAGTTAGAAATCCTAATCCCGATAGATCTCTCCGATCATGAGTAAGTTGAACACGAATACCAATAACAAATAGAAAAAGGATAAAATATAAATAAAGAAGACTTTTTTTGTCAAGTTCGCCTCTGAATATTAAATCATGGAAAGTTTTTGTCTGACTACAAAGATGGACTCGCTATTTCACCATATCTGTTTTCCTTGAGGAACATGTACCCTGTGGCCTGGTATTATCGTCACGGACTCACATATGCATGGGGATGGTATGGGCATGCATGCAAAAAAGATATGCGACCAATTTTTTTTTGCCCATGCCTTTTGGTTTTTTCATTTTATTTGTCCTTTTGTAGAAAACAAATAATAAATATACTTATCTTTCATTACTAAATAAATATTCCTACCGCTAAGTTGTTGATATAATTTTGATTATGAACAAAACTTATTTTTGTTAGAACCCAAATAAACCAATTATCCATTTAATCAAATAATGAGCAAATTTTGAACAAGCTATACATAAGTACCAGTGCAATCCTCGACAAGGGCTGTAACTCAATATTATACTCTACCTACATATAGATATTATCAAATCTAAAATTACAGTGTGCCTTACAATGGGTGAAATGTTTCTATCAAAGTATTATTTTTGGATATAGATTTAATAGGATATTATCATATTATTGGCAATACTAATTCGTATTATATATTTTGTGCTCATCAAAATGAATTATAAACTTTAAATTTTATGAAAAAAAATAAAACATAAATGGATATGTAACATTTTTGTGATTTTTTTCTCCCGTTGCAACGCACGAGCATGTTTGCTAGTATAACAAAAAGCATACTAATCTGGAACGTTCCTAAAAAAAATAGCATAATCTGGAACGGGCTGCCATGGACGTTTGGGCCGTCAGCGGGCTAGGACTGCGGCACATCGCGCGAGCCAGATCGGTCCAGTAGTCGGGCTCCCATAGGGCCGGTATGGCATGGAACTATGGAAGAGGCGAGGCGCACGGGCTACGGATTTTCTCTCTGGTTGTGGACTTGCGACGTCCGTCACAGTCCAGCTTAGTTCTTCACGTCGGTCCGTGGAGGCGTGCAACACGCTTGCCAGAGCATGGCCGTGCGGCGGCGGTTTGTTGCGAATTTTTCTTTGTTCGTCAAAATGCCTTGCAAAATTTGTTGGGATATGTTTTCACTTATTAACCACAATCCAATCCAAACGAAATAAAGGTTGTTAAGATTTCGGAAGTTCGCCACGCTTAAAAGCGAACGGAATCTCCTCGCTACAGGCCTACACGCCCGCCCCTCCCACGGCGACGCGTGACGGGGCACAGTGGCCGCGCAGACGCCGCCATGTCGGCCCCGTCGTCCAATACTTCGGCTCCATCTAGTCTACTACTACTCCTCCTGCAGCCCCAGCCCGGTTGCCTCCTTCTCCAAGCACTCCAGAGCCGTTGACCACGTCTGCTGCAGCCGCCCCGTCACTTCCATCACCCACGGTGCCACCGGCTGCTCCACCACCACTACAGGCGCTAGTAGTTCCGCCGCCGCCGCTGCCGCTGACCCCGGTTGCTCCGCCGGCTGCTTTTCCTCCAGGGGCTCCTCCTCCTGCTGGCCCACCGGCACCGGTGTTCCCGCCGCCTGATCATCCGGCTTCTTCGCCACCTGCCCGCCGCTTCCCTCGCCTCCACTGCAGTCGCCACCGACGACTCCATCTACTCCGCCAGCACTTCCACCTCCACCACTGGCCAACTGATCCGCCGCCGTCTTCCCCTTCTACGCAGCCGCCACCGGCACCACCAACTGACCCGCTGCGCGCCACCTACTCCACCCCCGCAACCCACACCATCTGCTCCGCCGGCTCCCCCGCAATCACCAGTGACGCCTGCTGCTCCGCCGGCGGCGGCTCTCCTCCTACGCCGCAGCCACCGATGACACCAGCTGCACCACCGGCGTCTCCTCCAATACCGCTGCCACCACCTCTGCCACCGGCGATACCAGCTGCACCGTCAGTGTCTCCTCCTATACCGCAGCCACCGACGACACCAGCTGCACCACCTCCGGCTTCTCCTCCTATAACGCAGACACCAATACCTTCTCTGCCTTCACCGGTGGCGCCGGCCACGACGTCAGCACCGCCCCCATCTCCACCGGGGACACCCCCGCTGGTGATGCCATCGCCGTTGCCTGCGCCATCAACACCGACGTCGTTGCCACCAGTAATCCCTCCACCATCGCCGCCAGTGATCCCCGTGTTAGATTGATCTCTAATCCTAACTGGACCCAACGGCCCAGTTGGGCCTTTGATTCGCGCCATGATCGGGGGCGCCCAGCCCACCATGGCTGGAGGGCCCCTGTCACACTGCGTTATAAAAAGAGGTGGGGGTCGGCGGCTCTTATCATGAGGTTCGCCTGAGCCGAGCTCCCCACCGACAAACCCTAATCCGATCTAGAGGGCTCGCAGCCAGTGACGGAAAGCCACCAGCCGCGCTGCCACCGGACTCCACTGCCTTCACCGCCGGTCGCCACAGCGCATCACCGACACTGTCTTCACCGATCGTCGCTGCCCTAGCGCAGACATCGACTCTATGGCGGATACGAGCGGATCTTCCTCTACTGTCATGTCAGGTTTGACGCGTCCATCTTCTACCTCTCCCTTTCTCTCGTTCTACCTACTGTTTACTGCTCTAGTAGTCATTCTAGGGTTCATGACACTATTCAATAGCAAGTACACGGCTAGATCTATGCTCCTAGTGATACTATAAAGCTAACATTGGTACCAGAGCCATCGGTTTATAGGGTTTTTAGATCTAGAATGGGTAAACCGATTAGAAAAGGAAGTAGAAGGTTAGATCTAGTGTGTGTCTAAGAAGAACAGAGGGTTCGGTTGAACCCTAACCCTAACTGGGTTAAGAAAAGGAGAAGAAAAAGAGGGTTTCGGCTTTAAAAAGGTAAGAGCCCAACCCTAAACCCGTGAAGACTTCATGGGGAAGACAAACAGTGTAACCCTAACAAGAAAAGAAACCCTAACCCTAGATCCCCAATCGGTTGAATCCGAGAAGAACAAAAGAAAGAAGCAAATCAGTGGGGGATGTTGGGGAAAGGGGGGTCTACCTCACCGCTGCGTAGCGCTGCGGCCTCGCCGGCGTGCCAGAAAAAGAAGGCCGAGCCAAGGCCGCTGCTCGCCGGGCTCGGGCCAAAGGGGCGCCGTAGCCAGGCCGCTCGATGGCGGCGCGCTCACCCGCTGGGGAGCACGCTCGCCAGCGAGGGGGCCGGCGACGGCGTTGAGTCGTCTGCTCGCTCACGCTCGCTCTCGCTCAGGCTCCGTGCGACTGAGAGAGAGAAGGGGAGGGGTAGAATGGGAGTTAGGGTTTCAACCGATGTGGCCGGGCCTGTTTTGTTCGAGCGAGACGACCAAGCGACCATCGGATGCGATCCAACGACTCAGATTGATCGGGCCAACTCGCGGCCCAAGCGGGCGAGCGCGCCACGCGACTTTGCCGGTCCAGGCCCAGGTTGCGGCCTGGGTGCGGGCAGCGCGCACGCAAAGAATTGGGCCAAGCCGTTTTGTCGACTCGGCTGAATGAATAGTGCTGAAATGAATCAGTTTTTTTGTTTTTTCTTTTTCCAGTAAATATTTATTTTCTAGAAAATAAATAAATGACTTAAAGAAAATAGAAAAGAGAATTTTTCTGTGGGTAAAATTCACTAAATTGAGATTATTTTTCTGCTGCATATTTAAAGATATTATTTTCGTTATTAAATTCAAACCAATGGGAGAATTTAATTTTGAAAATGGATATGTTTTAATTGATTATAATATTGTTATTATTCTGACCAATGTTGATTAATGACAATATTATGATGTTTTGTCATGCATTAATTCTATTTCTACCCAACGGTGATGTAAAATTAGTGTAGAGGATAATTGTATGTTTTAATTTTGATCAACATTAAAACTAAGGCATGCAATTATTATTGTTATTATTTATATTTTCACTCTATATGAATTGTGTTTTTAGACGAATACAACTTGATGGGTTGTATTAAAGAGATCCTCACTCTCAAAGGTGATAACTACACAGAGTAAAAAAAAGATTGACCTAGCCTTCATCTTGGCTAAGGTAGACTGGGTAGTCATCTCACCGTGTCCCACTGAGCCTGTGGCACCGGTGAGGGAGACAAACAAAGCTAATGGCGCTTGGGAAACCAAAGAGAGAGATTTTGCATCACAAAGAATGTCCTATGACCTTGAGCATAGGAAGTGGGTCACTGCCAACAAGAAATATTTGGCTGTGATAAAGAACACGATTGAGCCTGCAATTGTGGGCTCAATCCTAGAGTGTGATACCGTCACCGAGTACCTCGAAAGAATAAATAGTTAGTTTACTGGCTCTTCAAAGATATATGCTACCTATCTGATAAAGCAGCTGGTGACAGAAAGGTACACAGGTAATGGTGGCATAAAAGAGCACATACTAAGGATAAGCAATTTGGCATCCAAACTAAAACCAATGGATCTAGCTCTCAAGGAAGAGTTCATTATCTATCTGATTTTTGCTTTCTTGCCAAAAGAGTTTGACACTTTTGTTAACTACAACATACAGTCCAAGAAATGAGACATGGAGAGGCTCATGGCTATGTGTGTGCAAGAGGATGAGAAAATGAAAACTACCAATGGTGGCACTATCAATTATCTAAAAAATAATAAGAAAAAAATTAATAATACTAACTTCTCCTCAAAGTCAAAGGAAAAGGGTCCCATGCTGCATCAGCCTCAGCAGAATAAGTTCACAGTAGAGAAAGACCAGTGTCTCTATTATAAGAAGACGGGGCATTATAAGATAGATTGTTTCGATTACTTAAAGATGATCATGGCAAAAAAAGGTGAGAACATTATTACGTTCATAAATGAATCCCTGTATGTACAG
Organism: Miscanthus floridulus; assembly: GCF_019320115.1. Lineage (NCBI taxonomy): Eukaryota > Viridiplantae > Streptophyta > Magnoliopsida > Poales > Poaceae > Miscanthus > Miscanthus floridulus. The sequence continues at coordinate 104,088,272 of NC_089595.1, forward strand.
TATTTGAAATATACTTGGTGGATTGACTCAGGTGCAACTGTTCTTGTTGCTAATTCTTTACAGGGATTCCATTCGACGAGGACTACGCAAAGAAGCGAAAGACACGTTAAAGTTACAAATGGAGTCCGAGCAGATGTTGAAGCCGTTGGCGATCTTTCTCTAAAACTTGCTGATGGCTTCACACTTATACTTAGAGATGTTCTTTATGTTCCCTCGTTACAGAGAAACTTGTTTAGTGTTTCATGCTTGGACAATGATGGATATAATTGTCATTTTGGAAATAGCAAATGTAAGATAACATTTAATAATTCATGTGTTGGTCTTGCTATCTTACAAAATGAGCTTTATTTGTTATCACTACGTGATGATGTAAATGTTGTATGCGATGATGGGAACGTTGCGTGCGACAATGTGAATGTATCCTCGTCTGTGGATGTAAACAGAAAACGAAAGAGAGCTCACGATGCGATATCGAAATTATGGCACTATCGTTTAGGCCATACTTCGAGGGAAAGAATAGAAAGACTAGTTAAGAATGATATTCTTTCTCCATTAGAGCTCTCAGATTTAGAACAATGCAGAGAATGCATAAAAGAAAAGTATGTAAAGAAAATTAAGAAAGATGTCAAACGAAGCGCAGGAATTTTATAGATTATTCACACAGACATCTATGGTCCGTTTCCTGTAAAGAGTGTGGATGGTTATGATTCATTCATAACATTCACAAATGATTACTCCTGTTATGGCTACATTTATCTAATCAAAGAAAGAACAGAAGCATTGGATAAATTTAAGATATTTAAGGCAGAAGTTGAAAACCAACACAATTTAAAGATTAAGATAGTCAGATCCAACCATGAGGGGGAGTACTACGGTTGGCATACCCCATATGGCCAAGTTCCTGGACCTTTTGTAAGGTTCTTACAGGAGAATGGCATTGTAGCCTAGTATTCTACACCGGGCGAACCTCAGCAGAATGGAGTAGCTGAAAGGCGCAATCGTATCCTGATGGATATGGTACGTAGTATGATAAGTTACTCCACCTTACCGATGAGCCTGTGGATGGAGGCGTTAAAAACCATCATTCATATTCTCAATAGAGTACCAAGTAAGTCGGTGTCCAAAACACCATATGAGTTGTGGACAGGAAGAGTACCCTCACTAAACCACTTACGTGTGGGGGAAGTCCTGCTGAGGCTAAAGTATTTAACTCAAACATTGGGAAGCTAGATCCCAAAATAGTGAGTTGCCATTTCATTGGTTACCCAGAAAAGTTAAAAGGTTTTTGTTTCTACTGTCCAGATAGACATACAAAGTTTGTGGAAACGAGACATGTTGTCTTCCTAGAGGATGAAATGACAAGGGGAGCATGGTAGCTTGAGAAATTAACCTTGAAGAGAAGCGGGTGTATGCGCCCACTCCAATGATTTATGAGCTATTTTTTTCACTACCTGCTGTCGCTGCACCAACAGTACAAGATACTATGGTGCCAGCACCTGTTGTTATTCCGCCTATGGCAACAATAAATGATGATGAGAAACCTGTTCTTCAGGATCCTATAGAACCTATTGCCACACATGAGGGGCAGCAACAACAGCCTCAAACAAAAGATGTGTCAAATATGGAGGCTCCTAGAAGATCTCAAAGAGTTAAAAAATCAGTTATTCCTACTGATTATTGTAGGACACGTGGACGTCTAAGAGGGGGGGTTGAATTAGGCAACTTAAAAGTCTAACTCTTAATTATGGCCTCTTTTTCTACCTCTAGCAAAACCTATGCATAAGATAATATATCTAGATGTGCAACTACGGTTTTGCTAGTGTGTTGCTATCTCTACCACAAATAATAATAATATGATCAATGTAAATGTGGAAGCTTAAAGGGCAAGATAGAGATATGCAAACTCCCGTTGACGACTCCGGTATTTTTACCGAGGTATCGAGAAGCGCGTAAGCTTCCCCCTAGTCCTCGTTGGAGCCCCTCGCAAGGAATCTCTCGCAAGGGCCAAGCTCTTGGTCGGGTAACTCCGTGGATAGCCTCGGGCCTTCCCCACATGCAAGTGGGTCTTCGACGTGCCTTTCGGCAAGCCTCTCCCGGATGCTCCCCACTATCTTCACTATCAAGCTTCCAGCCGAAACGCCGCGGGCCTTGTTCCCTCCGGTACACGGTGGCGGCCACACCACAAACACGGTTGGTGTGATCTCGCAAGACTTTAAGCCCCTCCGATGCACAACAATGGTGCGCGCAAGCACCGAGTGGTAAGATGTATGCAAATCTCACTAAACACTAGGCCTAAACCTAGAGCAAGCGCATGAGCGGTGGTCTAATCAACTTAAGCACTTCGCAAAGCACCTACGCTAATCACCTAATGAATCACTAAGCTCTATGCAAGTGGATATCACTAAAATAGTGTATCAACACCCTTGATATGTTTTCTCAGCTCCACACTACTCAAATGGCCGGTTAGGGATTGTATTTATAAGCCCCACTGAGAAAGTAGCCGCTGGGGACGAAATCCTGCTTTTCTGCTACTGACCGGACGCTGAAATCGTCCTGACCGGACGCGTCCGGTCGTCCCGACCGTTGCAGCTGCGAACTACCGATCAGACGCAGCCAGCGTCCGGTCGCCTGCCACCGGACGCGTCTGGTCGCAGTTTCACGCGCCTGGAACCTCTCTGTACTCGATCGGACGTTGATGCCCTGCGTCCGATCGGTTGCCACCAGCGTCCGGTCCAGCGTTCGGTCGCCTGTCTGCCGAGCCACCGGTCCAGCGTCCGGTCGCGCTTCCAGCGTCCGGTCTAACGTCCGGTCGCCTCTGCGAGCTCGTTTCTTCGCGATCTTGCGTATGGCTTGGTTCCAATCTTCATGCTTGGACTTTGCTTGATATCTTGGGTCTTCTCTTGCGCTTCTAATGTCTTGCTTAAGGTGTTGATCATCGGATCATCACATCGCCTTCGTCCAAGTCACGTCTTGCACCCTATTGGACTATAAAACAAATACTTGCAAATTCATTGGTCCAATTTAGTTGTGTTGGTCATCAAACACTAAAATCCAAAGTAAATGGGCCAGGGTCCATTTTCCTTACAATTCCTACTGATTATGAAGTATACAATACCGAGGAATTTCAAATGGAGGATGATCCCACCTTATTTAAAAAAGCCATGAGAAGTGATCATTCATCAAAGTGGCTTGAGGCCATGGAAGATGAAATGAAATCAATGAATGCCAATAAAGTTTGGGACTTAGAAATAATTCCTAAAGGAGCCAAAACAGTTGTTTGTAAATAGGTCTACAAAACAAAACTTGACTCTCAAGAAAATATAGAGATATAAAGCTCGACTTGTCGCAAAAGGCTTTACGTAAAGAGAAATAATTGATTACAATAATCCCGTCGTCCCCTCCTCCTCCTGGCGTAATCCCGTCGCCCCCAAATGATGACCCTTCCTCGCCGTCACTCACACCTCCGGCGCCACCATCGCCATCAGCTTCAAATTGGACTGTGATCGGCGTCTCCGTCGCAACGGTGGTCGTGCTCGGCCTCATAGCCGGCCTCATCTACTGCTGCTTCAAGAAGCGCCGCCAACGCCGCCGCAGCTCTCCGTCCGGTACGTATGCCAACACTCCCATACCGCCATACATACGCTTGACACGCTCTGGCTTGGCCGGTGCACGCGCACCACCGCAGTAGCTAGCAAGCTTTAGGTTTGTGCACGCGCGTGAGTGCGTGAGTGCGCGTGCGCGTCAAGCAACGTAAGAAATCGCGTGCCCGCAAGCGGGGCCCGCGGCCGGCGGCTCGGACGACGCATCACGACGCGCACTCGCCATTCGTGCGCCGCCGGCGTCACAGGAACAACCTTTGCCGGTGTTGGTGACAATGGCGACACGTACACCATTGACCAGATAGCTGGTTGTTGTCCTGTTGAAGCTGAACGGCCGGCCGACCGGTTTTCAGGATAAACCGTGTGCTCTTGCTCATTGTGCCTATTCAAGCCTTCTTTTTCAAGTGCGTGACCCATGGCAACTTGCCGCGTAAAAGTCGATCGTTGATGAACTCGTCGACGGAAACGGCAATGCCTATACATACAAGTGTATACAATCTAGAGTTCTCTGCGTCATTTGGCCACTTTATGTGTTTGATTCTTGCATACTGCTTTTCTTGTTGCATTTCTGCTTCTAGGTCGACTAGACTGTTAAGTCGTCGTCACAAATCATGACCGCCCCAGTGATGACTGTGACCAAAAAAGGTCAAAATTCCACAAGTTGGTGTTTCGTGACACTGCAATCGTCAACGATTTTTTCAGCTTTTAGCTATCTGCTGCTGTTGTTCTAACATCCTCTCAGGCAACGTCTACGGCCCCCGGCTGCCGGTGTCGTCGTCGCACCAGCAATCAAAGCCGCCGTCGTCAGCGAAGCTACAATCCACGCCGCAGTCGTACTCGCAGCAGATGGTGGGCGGCCAGTCGTGGCAGACCGGCAGCGGCAGCGGCAGCGGCGCGCTCTCGGTCTCGGGTCCCCTGCGCCCGCCGCCCCCTCCTCCTCCGCCGGTCACGGGGGCACGGTGTCGTACGCGGAGTACGACTGCTTAAACAACCATTAACCAAAACAGTTCAGATGACCAAAAACTGTCTTTTAATAAAGAGAAACCAGCAGTCTCGGGCGGTTCATGATGCGGCTGAAGCTGCCCAACGGCGTGACGACGAGCGAGCAAACGCTGTACCTGGCCAGCGTCATCGAGGCGTACTAGCTGTTCAACTTGGCGCATGGATGCTGAGCAGCGGAGAAGGTGGTAGGCTCGCGGCGTGCATGCACGGTGATGAAGCCGCTGTGGCCTTTACCACGCTGGTGCGTGAGCCTGAGACGGCACCAAAGATTCCTGTATACCCGTGAGGCGTTCTGTGCCGGCTGCTTGTCGACCTGTGTCACGCGTTGGCCATGTCGCAGCGACAGAACTAGCAGATCTGCGGGGCGACGCTCCCGGACGTCCCGGCCATCCTGGACGGCCTCCGCGCCGTTGGCCTCACCAATCATACGGCTCAGAATCCGGTTGTTTTCAACTTCCAAAACAATCGGTTAATGTATAGCATATCTGATATTTTTTTGTGCAGTCAAGGCCTAGGTGTTAGTTGATCTCCACCAATCCTTGCCTCTGCGTCCTGATCGGGGGCGCCCAACCCTAATAGGTTGGTGGGCCCCTGTCGCACAGCACATATAAAAAGATAGGTGGAGATCACGGCTCAAGTAACGAGGTTGGTCTGAGCCACCGTGATCCACCGATAGAAACATAATCCCATCTACAGTGTGCTGTCAGCGACGGGATGCCCCACCACACCGTCACCGCCTCTGCAGGGTCACCATCGTCGCCGCTGGACATCCACGGCATCGCCACCACGACGCCTACAACGCCACAGTACCGGCGTCTATGCCGAAGCTGCCACGACACCGGTGGCCATGTACCAAAAGGGTGACCCATACGAAGGTACACCAACTGTTTTTCCCATCTAGTAGAGGCTCTACTCCGAATCTATGGTCTAGAGGTCCACTGTGATGCTTACAATGGTACCAGAGCCAAGGACTGTATCGGGTAGAGCATAGAAAAGAAAGAACATGGGTTAAATCCATTTCGGATTGAAACTCTAACCCTAACCGGGTAAAAGAAACTGAAAAGAAACCGGGGGTGGCGGACGTCACTGGAAACCCGGTCACCACCGCCACCGCGCGGGAAAAAGTGTCGCACCACCGTCCTCGCAGGCGCACGGCAAGCAAAGAACAGAAAAGAACTAATCCAGTACGGATCTGAGAACATAGAAGGCTCCCCAACCCTAACCCTAACTGGGTGAAGAGGAAGGGCCCTCGGCTCACGAAGCCGAACCCCAACCCACGAAAAACCATGAGGAAGAAGAACAGACCGTGGGGAAGAACAACAGTGAACCCGATTCGGATGAACTAACCCATCCTCATCCCAATCGGAATCAAAACCGTGAAAAGAAAATCAAAAGAAAAGGTTCAACCGAACCCTAACCCTAACTCGCTGAAGAAGGGGAAGGGAACCGATTCGGATGAACTCCGAAAAGAAAAGAAATCAAAGAAAAGAAAGGAAATCCAAAGAAAGAAGAAGAACAGGGGTCAGAACCCGAACCCTAATCCTAGATCCCGATTCGGATGAACTCCGAAAAGAAAAGAAAGAAGATCTAAAGAGAAGAAAGGCAAGAGGGGATGGGGCCTATCTCGAAGATCTTGAATCAAAACCGAGATAAAACCAAATCGGTTCAAAAGAACCCTAACCCTAACTCGCGACGAGGAAGGGGAAAAGAGTGATTCGGTACAAATAGAAAAGAAAAGAATCAAATTAATGAGTTGAAACGAATAGAACAAACCCTAATTCCCCACACCAGTTCGGAAAAGAGAAGAACAACTCAAATCCGAAGGGGAAGAAGAAAAGGAACCCTAGATCCAAACCTTAATTCCCACACCAGTTCGAAAAAGAGAAGAAGATCCAAATTGGAGAAGGGGAAAAGGGGATCGGACCTACCTCGCCGTGCGTCGGGATGGCCCTTCGCCAGCACGGGAGAAGAAGGCCGAGCCGGGGTAGCGTTTCGTCGGGCTCAGCCAAGGGGGCGCCGCGGCCAGGCCGCTCGACGGCGGCGCACTCACCCGTTGGGGAGCACGCGCGCCGGCGAGGGGGCCAACAACGGTGCCATGTCTGCCTCGCTCCACCGCTTTCGCTCGCTCTCGGTGTCTCACTATGGCTGCGCTGAGAGGAGAGGAGAGCAGCGAAAGAGAAAGCGAAGAGAGAGAAGCAGGCAGAAGCGAATGGGGCTAAGGTTTCCAGCCGACGCTGGCGAGTGGGTTTTTGACCCCGCGAAGCCTGCGGGCGACCGTCGGATGCGATCCGACGGCGGAGCGCGACCAGCCCAGCGATGAGGCCCAGGCGGGCACGCGCGGCCGAGCGACTTTGCCGGCCCAGGCCTAGGTTGCGGCCTAGGTGCGGCCGGCGTCGCGCAAGGGAGCTGGGTCGGGCTATTTTGCTGGCTACGCCGACAGTGATAATTCTCATTTTTCTTTTTTCTAGTAAATGTTTATTTCCTGGAAATTGATTAATGGCTTAAAGAAAATAGAAAAAGTAATTTTTTCCTGTGAGTAAAATTGAAGAAATTGAGTATACGTTTTCCACTGCTAAAGAAATGGTTTATTCTCCAGTTAATTTATACCAATGTGATATTTAATTGGAGAAAAAGAGAGTTTTTCCGCTGCTAAAGAAATTGTTTATTCTCCAATTATTTTGAACCAATGTGATATTTAATTGGAGAAAAAGAGATTTTGACATGATTATGATGTTGTTATTTTCTGACCAATGTTGTTAATAACAATATCATAATTTTAATGATTTATGCATTAATTCTATTTCTGTCCAACGGTGATGTAGAATTAGTGTATGAGAACAGTTGTGAATTTTAATGATTTTATACATTAATTCTATTTCTGCCCAACGGTGATGTAGAATTAGTGTATACGAACAGTTGTATGTTTTAATTTTAACCAACGTTGGAATCAAGGCATGCAAATAGTATCATTTTTATGTTAAGAAAATGTTTGTCCTGATTTTCATCTTGTCTAAGGTGAACTGGGTAGTCATCTCACCGTGTTCCACTAAGTCTGTGGCATAGGTGAGGGAGACAAACGAGGCTGATGTCGTTTGGGCAACTAAAGAGAGGGATTTTGAATCCCAAAAGATGTTATATGCCCTTAAGAATAGGAAGTGTGTCACTGCCAACAAGAAATATTTGGCTGTGATAAAGAATACGATTGAGCCTGCAATTGTGGGCTCAATCCCAGAGTGTGACACGGTCACCGAGTACCTTAATAGAATAAAGAGTCAGTTCACTGGCTCTTCAAAGACATATGCTACACAGCTGATAAAGCAGCTGGTGACAGAGTGTTACTCTAGAAATTGTGGTATAAGAGAGCTCACGATACGTCGTCAAAATTATGGTACTATCGTTTAGGTCATATTTCGATGGGAGAATAAAAGACCAGTTAAGAATAATATTCTTCCTCTATTAGAGCTCTCAGATTTAGAATAATGCAGAGAATACATAAAAGAAAAGTATGTAAAGAAAGTTAAGAAAGATGTCAAACGAAGCGTAGGAATTCTACAGATTATTGATATAGATATCTGTGGTCTGTTTCCTATAAAGAGTATGGATGGTTATGATTCATTCATAACATTCACAGATGATTACTCCCGTTATGGCTATATTTATCAAATGAAAGAAAAAACAGAAGCATTAGATAAATGTAGATATTTAAAGGCAAAAGTTAAAATTCAATGTAATTTAAAGATTAAGATAGTCAGGTCTGACTGTGGGGGAGTACTACAGTCGGCGTACCCTAAAAGAATGGCATAGTAGCCCAGTATTCTACACCGGGCGAAACTCAGCAAAATAGAGTAGCTAAAAAAATCAATCGTACCCTGATAGATATGGTGGGCAGTATAATAAGTTACTCCACCTTACAGTTGAGCCTGTGAATGTAGGCGTTAAAAACCGTCATTCATATTCTCAATAGAGTACAAAGTAAGTCGGTGCCCAAAACACCGTATAAGTTATGGACAGGAAGAGTACCCTCACTGAACACTTAAGTGTGTGGGGGAGCCCTGCTGAGGCTAAAGTATTTAACCCAAATATTAGGAAGTTAGATCCTAAAATAGTAAGCTGCCATTTGTTTGGCTACCTAGAAAAGTCAAAAGTTTTTCGTTTTCTACTGTCTAGAGTGACATACAAAGTTTGTGAAAACGAGACATATTGTCTTCCTAGAGGATGAATTGACGAGGGGGAGCATGGTAGCTCGAGAAATTGACCTTGAAGTAAAGCGGGTGTATGCGCCCACTCCAATTATTCATGAGCTATTTTTCTTACTACCTGCTGTCGCTGCACCGACAGTGCTAGATACCGTGGTGCCAGCACCTATTGTTATCCCACCTGTGGCAACAATGAATGACGATGAGGAACCTGTTCTTCAGGATCCTATAGAACCTATTGCCACACATGAGGGGGAGCAACAACAGCATCAAACAGAAGATGTGCCAAATGTGAAGGCCCCTAAAAGGTCTCAAAGAGTTAGAAAATCAGTTATTCCTGCTGATTATGAAGTATATAACACTAAGGAATTTCAAATGGAGGATGATCCCACCTTATTTGAAGAAGTCATGAGAAGTGATCATTCATCAAAGTGGCTTGAGGCCATGAAAGATGAAATGAAATCAATGAATGCCAATAAAGTTTGGGACTTAGAAATAATTTCTAAAGGAGCCAAAACAGTAGGCTGTAAATGGGTCTACAGAACAAAAACTTGACTCTCAAGGGAATATAGAGAGATATAAAGCGCGACTTATGGCAAAAGACTTTATGCAAAGAGAAGGGATCAATTACAATGAGACATTTTATTTAGTCTCATGTAAAATTTCCTTTAGAATCATAATGGTATTAATGGCACATTACGATATAGAATTACATCAAATGGATGTAAAGATGACATTTCTCAACGAATACTTAAAGGAAAATGTTTACGTAGCACAACTAAAAGGTTTTGTCATAGAAGGAAAAGAATGAATGGGATGTCGCCTAAAGAAATCTATTTATGGATTAAAACAAGCTTCAAGACAGTGGTACTTGAAGTTTGATCAGACAATAAAAAATTTTGGGTTTTAAAGAGAATGTAGAGGACAATTGTGTCTATGTAAAGTTTAAGAATGGGAAGTTTATCTTCCTTGTCTTGTATGTGGATGATATCTTACTTGCTAGTAGTGATGTCAGTCTACTACAGGAGACAAAGAAGTTTTATCCTCAAAACTTGATATGAAAGATCTTGGTGAAGTCTCGTTCATTTTAGGGATCGAGATTCACCGAGATAGAAGAAAAGGGGTATTCGAACTGTCACAAAAGGCATACATAGAAAGAATCTTAAAGAAATTCAGTATGCACAAATGTAGTCCCTCACCTGCTCCTATAGTCAAGGGGGACAGATATGGAGATTTTCAATGCCCCAGGAACCAATATGAGCTCAATCAAATAAAAGTGGTTCTATATACTTCAGCTGTCAAAAGCTTACAATATGCTCAAGTATGTACACGCCTTGACTTGGCATTTGTTACCGGGTTACTTGGCAGATTCCAGAGCAATTCTAGAACAGAACAATAAAATTAGTAAAGAAAGTCTTACATTATTTGCAAGGAACGAAAGGCCTCATGATGACGTATAGAAGATCTAATTCACTCCATATAGTGGGAAATTTAGATTCTGATTATACGAGAGATGATAGAAAATCCATGATGTGATAGTATTTACTCTTGAAAAGGGGAGCTATTTTATGGAAAAGCTCAAATGCAAACCATTACTACATTGTTCACAATGTATGATAGTTTGTAGCGTGGTATGAGGCAACGGAGAAGGTGAACTGACTAAAGAAGTTCATACCCGGTTTAAAGGTGGTTGACGACATCTATAGACCACTTAAGTTATACTACGATTATAATCTGACAGTATAGTATGCTCACAATATAAGTCAAGTGGTGCTACCAAACATATTGACATAGAGTATTATGTTGTGATAGATAAAGTCTGGGATCAAGTCATAAGTCTTGAGCATATAAGTACAGAAAAGATGCTCGTGGATCCGTTTACAAAAGTCTTACCACCCAACGTGTTCAGAGAACATGGTGTTCAGAGAACATGTAACTAGTATGGGTTTAAGGGAAAGCCTAAAATTTTTGGATAAAAGAAGGCCCAAAGATAAGTATCTATTTCAGAACAGAATAGTGTGTTGTAGCTGTTAAATCCATCGGCAATGGACCGTGACGATGAGACATGCTCTATGTGCTAATCTGTAATGGAATGAACAAAAGTAAATGATATGAAATTAAAAGATGAAATGAGATCAAGGGGGAGAATGTTAGTTGATCTCCACCAATAGGCCCTTGCCTCTGCGCCCTGATCGGGGGCGCCCAACCCTAATAGGTTAGTAGGCCCCTGTCGCACAGCACATATAAAAAGATAGGTGGGGATCACGGCTCAAGTAACGAGGTTGGTCTGAGCCACCGTGATCCACCGATAGAAACCTAATCCAATCTATAGTGTGCTGCCAGCGACGGGATGCCCCACCACACCGCCGCCGCCTCTGTAGGGTCACCGCTGTCGCCACTAGACATCTACAGCATCGCCACCACAACGCCTACAACACCGCAGTACCGGCGTCTACGCCGGAGCTGCCACGACACCGGTGGCCATGTACCAAAAGAGTGACCCATACGAATGTACATCAACTGTTTTCCCCATCTAGTAGAGGCTCTACTCCGAATCTATGGTCTATAGGTCTACTGTGATGCTTACACTAGGCTGACAAGAGCTCTCGAAGAGGACAACCTAGACGGGCTGACCGACCCGAGCTTGGCCATCGACTACGATGGCGTCGACATGCGCTGGCTCATCGCCTGCGCCGCCGTGCGGACTATGGCCCAGTCCTGCCCATGGATGAGTCAGGTGACCGATCGATCGTGGCCAAGCTATGAGACACGATTTCATTCACTGCAGATTTTTTGTAGGAAGCTTTGCTAACATCAGTGTTCACGTGCTATTTTCATTCATGGACAAAGCAGATCGTGCGGTTCCTAGAGGGGCAGATGTTGGTGGAGGCCCTAAACGCCGACGTGGCGCCGAGGCAGAGCGAGGTCATGGATGACGGCGTAGCCGAGCAGCTGCGGCGGATGAGGCGGATGGCATTCGTGCTAGGGACCTCCTCTACCAGAGGCTTCCACCTCACTAAGAACGTGAGCAGAAGTTACGTGAGCAAGGCGACTGTAAAAAACGAGAATGCTCAAGTTTTTTTCATTGACAGTGTGTATAGGTACATATACATGATGCCGATCACTGCTAGCCAAGCGATGCTAACTACTTCCTACATGCAAGGATCAGCTAGAGAATAGGACGCAAGCACTAGCAGTTTGACTGACTAACTGAAGCAGCTGATCCTATTGCTATCTAACTGACGCCTGTAGAATCGTTTGCTGACACCCCCCCGCAGTTGCAGCTTCGGTTGATTGAATGCATAAACTATCTCTGAATTCTTTGAACAATGGCGTTGGCAGTCCCTTGGTCATGATGTCTGCAAATTGATGCCATGTAGGTATTTGCAGCACTTTGAACTGTCCCAGGGCAACCTTCTCCCGCACAAAATGTATGTCAAGTTCCACATGCTTGGTCCGTCGATGATGCACCGGATTTTTAGATAGGTACACTGTAGATACATTGTCACAGTAAATCATCGTTGCCTTGTCGATGACCACATGAAGTTCTTAAAGAAGATTTCGTAGCCAGCAGCACTCCGCGGCGGCATTGGCTACCGCTCGGTACTCGGCCTCGGCGCTTGACCGTGACACCATAGTTTGGAGCTTGGATGACCATGACACAAGTGAGTCACCAAGAAAGACGCAGTATCCGGACATCGATCGCCGCGTGTCTGGGCAACTAGCCTAGTCGGCGTCGGAGTAGACCTTGAGTGCAATCGACGGTGTAGCCGAGATCTTGATGTCGTGGTTGATAGAGCCATGGAGGTATCTGAGGATGCGCTTCACAAGGTTCCAGTGCACATCACGTGGGGCGTGCATGTGGAAGCATGCCTAGTTCATGCCGTAGGTGATGTCCGGACGTGTGAGTGTGAGGTACTAGAGCGCACCGGTGATGCTACGGTAGAAGGTGCTGTCAGACGCGAGCTCACCGTTGGTGGTAGACAGCTTCGGCTTGGCTTCGACGGGAATCAATGCAGGTCTGCAGTACGCCATGCCTGCTCTTTCTAGGATGTCCTCGGTGTACTGGGCCTGGTTGAGGTAGAATCCTATCACATCGCGGCGCACCTGGACTCCGAGGAAGAAGTGGAGCTCACCAAGGTCCTTGAGCGCAAAAGCTTGGCACAGTTGGTCGATGACGTGATGTAGAACAGTGGTCGTTGAGGCTATGAGAATAATGTCACCGACATACATAAGGAGATACGCCACTTGGTCGCCATGCTTGTAGATGAACAAGGAGCTATCTGCGCCGGACGCGATGAAGCCCATGCTACGTAGGTGGCTTCCAAGGCGCTAGAACCATGCCCGTGGCGCCTGCTTGAGCCCGTAGAGGGACTTGATGAGCAGGCAAACATGGTTGGGGCAAGTGGGGGTCGACGAAACCTACAGGTTGATGACAATACACGTGCTCAGCAAGATCACCGTGGAGGAACGCGTTCTTGACGTCGAGCTGATGCACAGGCCACCGTCTTGTCGCCGCAAGGTGCAGTACTATTCGGATCATCGCCGGCTTGACCACCGGGGAGAAGGTCTGATGGAAGTCGATGCTGGGGCATTGGGAGAACCCGCGGATGACCCATCTGGCCTTTCGACGCTCCAATGTGCCATCAGGATGCAACTTGTTCTTGAGGAGCCATTTGCCAGTGATGACATTGGCTTGTGCGAGTCGGGGCACGAGCGTCCACGTGCTATTGCTCTTCAGGGCGTTGAATTCGGCCTGCATCGCGGCCAGCCACTCCGGATCACAAAGAGCGGCATGGACACTTGACGGCAGCGGCGACGGCACAGGCATGGTGGCGACGTGTGCATACTTGGGATTAGGCATGTGGATCCCAGCTTGCGCACGTGTGACCATCGGGTGTCGGTGCAGTTGCACGGATGATGTCCCTAGAGGGTCCAGCGGTGCCCTCAATGGTGGAGAGCCCAACGTCATAGAGTCGGGCGCTGAGGACGATGTCGCAGCAGGCAACGACGACAATGCCATAGGCTGCGCGTCCGGCTGTGGGGATGTCACGTTGCAGGAAGCAGTGTGCAACGGGGTCTCAGTTGATTGAGAGTTCATTGCTGGTACGCCGAGCTGCACTACTGGAGCACGCCGTCGAGACTAGCTTGGTCCGATGGGGAGCAGGACCATGTCAGGCAGGCACGACGAGCATGGAGGAGCAACAAACGGTGGCGTCGTGTCAACCTGTGCAAATGGAAAACAAGTCTCGTCGAAATAGACGTGACGTGAGATGAGCACACGTTTGGTAACAGGATTGTAGCACTTGTATCCCTTTTGGTCGAGCGGATAGCCAAGGAAGATACAACGGACAGAACGCGGAGCCAGCTTGTGCGGGGCTGTAGAGGCGTTGTTGGGGTAACAAAGGCACCCAAAAACTCGGAGGTGGTTGTAATCTGGCGGTGAGCCAAAAAGCAGCTCGAATGGGGTCAAGTTGTTACAAGGTTGACACGGCCGCCGGTTCAGTAGATAAGTGGAGGCAGCGAGCATGTCCGGCCAGAAGCTAGGTGGGATGGATGCCTAAAACAGCAAGGAGTGAATGCCATCGTTGAGAGTGTGGAGGATGCGTTCTGCACGCCCGTTCTGCTGGGATGTGTATGGGCAGGTGAGGCGAAGAGTAATGCCGTGCACGGCAAAGAATGTGTGTGACGCCGAGTTATCAAACTCTTTGCCATTGTCGGTTTGGAGACTCATAATGGGCACTTGAAACAGAGTGCGTACAAAGGCATGGAAGGAGATGAGAGTGGGTAGAACATCAGATTTGTGACGCAAGGGAAAGGTCCAAACATAATGCGAGAAATCATCCAAACTGACAAGATAGAATTTGTAACCAGAATTGCTCATTATAGGTGAGGTCCATACATCACAATGCAGAAGCTGAAAGGGAAACTGAGAAATATTATTGGACTCGGTAAAAGGCAGCCGAACATGCTTGCCAAGGCGACAGGCTTCACATGTATGATGACTGGACTTGGAACAAGAAAAACCTATGGAGCGCGACAGGCGTTGGAGAGTGGCATGACCGGGATGACCAAGGCACACATGCTAGAGCGTGCTGTTGTGCGATGCAAGGAGAGCAGTCGGAGGGCGCACTGAGGTGCTGGAGTGATGGCGAAGTGGGTAGAGTTCACCGGATGAATCACATCGGAGCAGAGCCGTCCTGGTGCAGAGATCCTTGATAGAGAAGCCCCATGGATCAAATTCAACAGAAACGGAATTGTCACGGGTTAGAGCATGCACTGAAATGAGATTTTTGACAAGCTGAGGAGCAATTAAAACATTGCGAAGTTGCAAAGGAGAAGAAGTGGTAGGAATAGAGGCGTTGCCAGTGCACTGGGCAGGAAGAAATTGGCCATTACCGACAACAATATGATGATGAACAGAGGGGGAGGGAGCGAAGCTGAGAATACCAGAATTGGATGCCATGTGTGCCGTGGCTCCCATGTCAAGGAACCAGTCGCCGCCGCCGCCGCCGGGGTTGTTGATGGACAGGCCGTTGAGGGCGGAGTAGAGGCTGGCCGGTAGAGAGCCCTAGGTGTCGGCGTAGAGGGTGGGATCGTGCGGAGGCGACGGGGCCGAGAGTGCCGCCATGGCCTGTGGAGGGTTGACGCCTGGCCGCGAGCCGAGGACACCAGGTCGCCAGGCGTTCATTGGCCACGCCTGAACAACGCCTTGCCAAGGGTTGTAGGCTGAGGCCCACGGTGGCGGCGGCGCACTGGCGTGGGGCACAAGGTGGCCGCCGGCTGTGGGGGATATACCCCCGGGTACCACAAGATTGTACATGGGCCGCACCATCCGAGGTTGCCTGGCCCGTAAGATCAAGGCGTGCACATCAAGATTACAAGTTGTACTAGATATTGTAATAGTACCAAATTGGATACTTTACTTGTAACCTTGTCTCTTCGGAGTATATAAGGAGAGACAAGGGTCCCCTAGAGGATAGGTTAATCTCAATACAATACACCAAAGACACAGGACGTAGGGTATTACGTCGACCAGACGGCCCGAACCTGTCTAAATCGCTGTCTCTGCGCCTTGTGTCACCATCTGGTTCCAGATCACACGCATCCTACCGATAATCTGCCACCACGGGCACCCCCCTCGGTGGACTGCCGACCATATTTCATCGACAGTGGCGCGCCAGGTAGGGGCTGTGCGCTTGATCCATGGCGAGCCAGATGGACCTCAAATCAACAACGCGTTCTCGTCGTCAATCTCGTGGAGATCCATCCCGGTCCACGATGACGATTCATCGCTGCTACACCAGCCCCTGCGACAGCAGATCCGATCTTGGAACCACCTCCGAGGTCGTCTTCACCAACGACTCACCGCCGCTGCTCTCGTCAGCCCTCGTCGATGACTAGCCGCCGCTGCTCTGGTTGGCCCTCGTCGACAACTCGCCGCCGATGCTCTCGTCAGCCCTCGTCGACGACTAGCCGCCGCTGCTCTGGTTGGCCCTCGTCGACGACTAGCCGCCGCTGCTCTGGTTGGCCCTCATCGACAACTCGCCGCCGATGCTCTCGTCAGCCCTCGTCGACGACTAGCCGCCACTGCTCTGGTTGGCCCTCGTCGACAACTCGCCGCCGATGCTCTCGTCAGCCCTCGTCGATGACTAGCCGCCGCTGCTCTGGTTGGCCCTTATCGACGACTCGCCGTTGCTGCTCTCGTCAGCCCTCGCCGACCACTCGCCGTCGCTGCCCTCATCAGCCTTCGCCGATGTCCCTCGTCGTCGACTCGTCGTCACCGCTCGACGGCCTTCGCTGACATCGTTCGTCGACGTCCCTCGCCATCGACTCGTCATCACCGCTCAGTGGCCTTCGCTGATGTCCCTCGCCGTCGACTCGTCGTCACCGCTCGATGGCCTCCGCCGAGCTCCGACCACGTCGACCACGGACCACGTCGACCGCAATTACGTCGACCACCTCCTGAGCAGCTCCGCCGAGCTCCGACCACGTCGACCGCGACCACGTCGACCACATCTCGAGCAGCTCCGCTGAGCTCTGACCACGTTGACCACGACCACGTCGACCACATCCCGAGTAGCTCCGCCGAGCTCCGACCACATCGACCGCGACCACGCCGACCACATCTCAAGCAGCTCCGCCGAGCTCCGACCACGTCGACCGCGACCATGTCGACCACATCCCGAGTAGCTCCGCCGAGCTCCGACCACGTCGACCGCGACCATGTCGACCACATCCCGAGTGGCTCCGCCGAGCTCCGACCACATCGACCACCAGACCACGTCGCAATGATGATCGCCGCGAAGAACGGCGCTACGACAACCGCGACCATCGTCGTGATGACAAGTCGGAAAGCTCGAGGACCGGACAACTTCATCGCCACCGACCAGATTTTTATCAAAGATAAGTACACTTCTAATATTTATATTTAATATAATTTTCATTACGACGTTTCTCCACAACGTCCTCGTCATGATTATTCTTCAAATAACGTTTGTCCACGTATACCATCTTAAAGATGACATACAACTATACTTAATGCAAATACTCGACCAGTCATGTTGACGCTCGATGTCTCCAGAAAAGGCCCTGTCTCCGGCTCCTCCCTACACGTGCACGAGCGTCTGCCCTCTACGTTATGGGTGGTCGGCAGCGGCTCCTTAGCGACGCTTTGTTCATCCTACACGTGCACGGGCTCCACGCCCCGCGTTATGGTTAACGGGCTAGCTAGGGCTGGAGACTTAGCTACATACTAACTGGTCGGACGATTTATATTAAGTATAAACACAAACTTCACATTAACACTGATGTTTACAAAGCACCAACTGCTTTATCACATCATGCTCATTTGCAAATGACTGTTGAGCGTCATACGCTATTTCTTCACCGCTGATTTTTCTCCGTAATTTATTATTTTGTACATCATGTACTACCTTTCTACATGTTTATATTGTAGTAATTTCGAGCTATGCTCGGGGACTTCGTCGCTCGCTTGTTGACCTACGCTCGGGGACTGCCTCGATCACTCTCCGACCACGGCTCGGGGACTTCGTCGGTCGCTCCTCGACCTATGCTCGGGGACTTCGTCGCTCGCTCCTCGACCTGTGCTCGAGGACTGCCTCGATCACTCTCCGACCATGGCTCGGGGACTTCGTCGCTCGCTCCTCGACCTACGCTCGGGGACTGCCTCGATCACTCTCCGACCATGGCTCGGGGACTTCGTCGCTCGCTCCTCGACCTATGCTCGGGGACTTCGTCACTCGCTCCTCGACCTGTGCTCGGGGACTGCCTCGATCACTCTCCGACCACGGCTCGGGGACTTTGTCGTTCGCTCCTCGACCTATGCTCGGGGACTGCCTCGACCACTCTCCGACCACGGCTCGGGGACTTTACGTCTCGGCTACATGCGACAGGCAACTCGCATACAGTTGGGGATATTTTTTCGCACTTAGACCTTACTACAAGGCTCATACCTCGCCTTCCAGCAAGCTTGGGGACTACATCGGTACGATGCACCTGGCGGTGCATCTCGTATCGCCTGTACGACGATTGGATTCTCAACTTAACTGGGAATTCTTTTTAGACCCTGGCACCACGTGACTACGTCACCTACTACCAGGCTCGGGAACTAAGTGGGCACACTTCACCTTGCGGTGAATGTGCTCGATCTAATGATCAAAGACGCTACGCTTCAAGACGCACTTACATTTCTTTTCAGAAATACAAGTGGGCACACTTCCCAGGACGGAAATCTTTTTCTTTCTTCTTAAGAGCACCATACATTCTTCGGACAACCAACTTCTCCGGCGACAACGGTGGTCGGAGATGTCAAGAACTCAAGCCTCACTGTTCGGAGAAGGTTAAAATGGCGTGTCGCATCAGAATACATGGCGCTCGGGGACTAGCTGTGGGGGATATACCCCCGGGTACCACAAGATTGTACATGGGCCGCACCATCCGAGGTGGCCCGGCCCGTAAGATCAAGGCATGCACATCAAGATTACAAGTTGTACTAGATATTGTAATAGTACTAAATTGGATACTTTACTTGTAACCTTGTCTCTTCGGAGTATATAAGGAGAGACAAGGGTCCCCTAGAGGACAGGTTAATCTCAATACAATACACCAAAGACACAGGACGTAGGGTATTACGTCGACCAGACGGCCCGAACCTGTCTAAATCGCTGTCTCTACGCCTTGTGTCACCATCTGGTTCCAGATCACACGCATCCTACCGATAATCTGCCACCACGGGCACCCCCCTCGGTGGACTGCCGACCATATTTCATCGACAGTGGCGCGCCAGGTAGGGGCTGTGCGCTTGATCCATGGCAAGCCAGATGGACCTCAAATCAACAACGCGTTCTCGTCGTCAATCTCGTGGAGATCCATCCCGGTCCACGATGACGATTCATCGCTGCTACACCAGCCCCTGCGACAGCAGATCCGATCTTGGAACCACCTCCGAGGTCGTCTTCACCAACGACTCACCGCCGCTGCTGTCGTCAGCCCTCGTCGATGACTAGCCGCCGCTGCTCTGGTTGGCCCTCGTCGACAACTCGCCGCCGATGCTCTCGTCAGCCCTCGTCGACGACTAGCCGCCGCTGCTCTGGTTGGCCCTCGTCGACGACTAGCCGCCGCTGCTCTGGTTGGCCCTCATCGACAACTCGCCGCCGATGCTCTCGTCAGCCCTCGTCGACGACTAGCCGCCACTGCTCTGGTTGGCCCTCGTCGACAACTCGCCGCCGATGCTCTCGTCAGCCCTCGTCGATGACTAGCCGCCGCTGCTCTGGTTGGCCCTTGTCGACGACTCGCCGTTGCTGCTCTCGTCAGCCCTCGCCGACCACTCGCCGTCGCTGCCCTCATCAGCCTTCGCCGATGTCCCTCATCGTCGACTCGTCGTCACCGCTCGACGGCCTTCGCTGACATCGTTCGTCGACGTCCCTCGCCATCGACTCGTCGTCACCGCTCAGTGGCCTTCGCTGATGTCCCTCGCCGTCGACTCGTCGTCACCGCTCGATGGCCTCCGCCGAGCTCCGACCACGTCGACCACGGACCACGTCGACCGCAATTACGTCGACCACCTCCTGAGCAGCTCCGCCGAGCTCCGACCACGTCGACCGCGACCACGTCGACCACATCTCGAGCAGCTCCGCTGAGCTCCGACCACGTTGACCACGACCACGTCGACCACATCCCGAGTAGCTCCGCCGAGCTCCGACCACATCGACCGCGACCACGTCGACCACATCTCAAGCAGCTCCGCCGAGCTCTGACCACGTCGACCGCGACCATGTCGACCACATCCCGAGTAGCTCCGCCGAGCTCCGACCACGTCGACCGCGACCATGTCGACCACATCCCGAGTGGCTCCGCCGAGCTCCGACCACATCGACCACCAGACCACGTCGCAATGATGATCGCCGCGAAGAACGGCGCTACGACAACCGCGACCATCGTCGTGATGACAAGTCGGAAAGCTCGAGGACCGGACAACTTCATCGCCACCGACCAGATTTTTATCAAAGATAAGTACACTTCTAATATTTATATTTAATATAATTTTCATTACGACGTTTCTCCACAACGTCCTCGTCATGATTATTCTTCAAATAACGTTTGTCCACGTATACCATCTTAAAGATGACATACAACTATACTTAATGCAAATACTCGACCAGTCATGTTGACGCTCGATGTCTCCAGAAAAGGCCCTGTCTCCGGCTCCTCCCTACACGTGCACGAGCGTCTGCCCTCTACGTTATGGGTGGTCGGCAGCGGCTCCTTAGCGACGCTTTGTTCATCCTACACGTGCACGGGCTCCACGCCCCGCGTTATGGTTAACGGGCTAGCTAGGGCTGGAGACTTAGCTACATACTAACTGGTCGGACGATTTATATTAAGTATAAACACAAACTTCACATTAACACTGATGTTTACAAAGCACCAACTGCTTTATCATATCATGCTCATTTGCAAATGACTGTTGAGCGTCATACGCTATTTCTTCACCGCTGATTTTTCTCCGTAATTTATTATTTTGTACATCATGTACTACCTTTCTACATGTTTATATTGTAGTAATTTCGAGCTATGCTCGGGGACTTCGTCGCTCGCTTGTTGACCTACGCTCGGGGACTGCCTCGATCACTCTCCGACCACGGCTCGGGGACTTCGTCGGTCGCTCCTCGACCTATGCTCGGGGACTTCGTCGCTCGCTCCTCGACCTGTGCTCGAGGACTGCCTCGATCACTCTCCGACCATGGCTCGGGGACTTCGTCGCTCGCTCCTCGACCTACGCTCGGGGACTGCCTCGATCACTCTCCGACCATGGCTCGGGGACTTCGTCGCTCGCTCCTCGACCTATGCTCGGGGACTTCGTCACTCGCTCCTCGACCTGTGCTCGGGGACTGCCTCGATCACTCTCCGACCACGGCTCGGGGACTTCGTCGTTCGCTCCTCGACCTATGCTCGGGGACTGCCTCGACCACTCTCCGACCACGGCTTGGGGACTTTACGTCTCGGCTACATGCGACAGGCAACTCGCATACAGTTGGGGATATTTTTTCGCACTTAGACCTTACTACAAGGCTCATACCTCGCCTTCCAGCAAGCTTGGGGACTACATCGGTACGATGCACCTGGCGGTGCATCTCGTATCGCCTGTACGACGATTGGATTCTCAACTTAACTGGGAATTCTTTTTAGACCCTGGCACCACGTGACTACGTCACCTACTACCAGGCTCGGGGACTAAGTGGGCACACTTCACCTTGCGGTGAATGTGCTCGATCTAATGATCAAAGACGCTACGCTTCAAGACGCACTTACATTTCTTTTCAGAAATACAAGTGGGCACACTTCCCAGGACGGAAATCTTTTTCTTTCTTCTTAAGAGCACCATACATTCTTCGGACAACCAACTTCTCCGGCGACAACGGTGGTCGGAGATGTCAAGAACTCAAGCCTCACTGTTCGGAGAAGGTTAAAATGGCGTGTCGCATCAGAATACATGGCGCTCGGGGACTAGCTGTGGGGGATATACCCCCGGGTACCACAAGATTGTACATGGGCCGCACCATCCGAGGTGGCCCGGCCCGTAAGATCAAGGCATGCACATCAAGATTACAAGTTGTACTAGATATTGTAATAGTACTAAATTGGATACTTTACTTGTAACCTTGTCTCTTCGGAGTATATAAGGAGAGACAAGGGTCCCCTAGAGGACAGGTTAATCTCAATACAATACACCAAAGACACAGGACGTAGGGTATTACGTCGACCAGACGGCCCGAACCTGTCTAAATCGCTATCTCTGCGCCTTGTGTCACCATCTGGTTCCAGATCACACGCATCCTACCAATAATCTACCACCACGGGCACCCCCCTCGGTGGACTGCCGACCATATTTCGTCGACTGTTGTGCTCTGTCCGCCGGAGGCGTTCTGGCGATTTCGACCATCAGCGGACTTGCGCTTCTTGCGACGGTCATTGGCACCGGTGTTGGGTGCCTGTGGCGGAGGTGGGGGCGGCGCCACGGACTGGGTCGTTGTGGAGGTGGTGGCGGCTGCAAGGAGCGCCGTCTGCGCCTCCATCTTTTGAGAGTGCCGCATCCGATGTTCCTCCTACAGCAAATAGGATTTGGTGTAGAGGAATGTGGGCGGTGGAGTCATGGTGGAGAGAACAGCAATGGCCTGGCTGAACTTGTTGTTCAGGCCATGCAGGGTGTTGATGACGAGTGTCGGATCAGAGACGGCGGCGCCGCAGTCGTAGAGAGTGTCGGCGAGGCGCTTGAGATGGCCGCAATACTCGCTGATGTTCATGTCGCCCTGGAATAGGCTGTGGAACTCCTGCTGAGCATAGACGGCGCGCTGAAGGCTGTTGTCGAGGAATTGCCCCGTGATCGCCGTCCATGCGAAGTAGGCGGTGGCGCCCGGCTTGTTGACGTCACTCCAAATCTCCTTGGACACGATGGTGTAGAGCCAAGAGACGATGCAGGAGTCAATCTGGAGCCATTCCGGATCATCGATCATGGCGGCGGCATCAACTGTGCCGTCGATGTGGTTGACGAGGCCGAATTTCTTGATCACGAGGTCGAAGAAAGAACGCCACTGCTGGAAGTTGCCGTCATCAGCGGAGAGGATGACCGGAACGTGGCTGCGGATGTTGAGCAGCACGAGGGTGGAGGCTGGGGGAGGAGCAGGGTCGTTGCCCACGGCAAAGGGATTGGAAGAGGTGGAGCCATGAGGACTGTCCATGGCCAGGAGCAGCGGAAGGTGGAGGTTGGATCGAAACGATCGCTCTGATACCATGTAAAAAACGAGAATGCTCAAGTTTTTTTCATTGATAATGTGTATAGGTACATATACATGATGCCGATCACTGCTAGCCAAGCGATGCTAACTACTTCTTACATGCAAGGATTAGCTAGAGAATAGGACGCAAGCACTAGCAGTTTGACTGACTAACTGAAGCAGCTGATCCTACTGCTATCTAACTGATGCCTGTAGAATCATTTGCTGACAGCGACGAGCGAGTATGGACTACACCCGTCGTTGTCCAGCTCCAGCGACAACGACGCCGCCACGAGCGAGGCGGCGGCCAGCGCGCACGGCGCCACTAGCCGGCCGCAGACCGCCGTGTCCAGCGCCGCGGGGAGGGAAGGACAGAGGTCCGGCGAGATCGGCGCTGCCGAGGGCATGACCCGCCGCACGTGGTCGGGACGCGCCCATGAGTGACGCTTCACGCTTGCAATGGAGCTGAGTTTTTTTTTGCCAGCGGTTGTCTTAAAAGTTTGTTCTTGGGCTTTTTGTTTAACGTTCGTTATTTAGGGGTACACAATACAGGCAATCAGGAATTCAGGTTAGTGGTAGGAGTAGATAAAATTGGTAGTAAATTTTTTGCTCATAGTGCAGACTTTCAGTCAGTTTTGGAGAACACAGGATATTCTAGTGAGACGTAGCGGCTTGATTCGTCTGGTGATCGAGATTAGCTGTATGGAACTTTCTTGTTAGTCCCATGTGCCTTTTTGCTTCTTGTGCTGCCAGAGATTGTTGAATGCCAGGTGGACAGTTAGCATCCACGGGCGTCCACTCAGTGGGTGTTTGGTTACCGCTGCTAAAGTTTAGCTCCTATCACATTGGATATTTGAACACATGCATGCGTATTAAATATAGATTAATTATAAAATTAAATGCACAGATTGAGGCTAATTTACGAGACAAAATTTTTAAGCCTAATTAGCCTTTGATTTGACAATATGGTGCTACAGTAAACATATGCTAATGATGAATTAATTATACTTAATTAATTCGTCTCGCGGAATACTGATGGAATCTGTAATTTATTTTTTTTATTAGTATACGAATACCCCATACGACACCTCATGTGACATCCGATATAACACCTCTTAAACTTTAGTTCGTGCATCAAAACACCACCTTAGTTTAAGCTTTCGATTGCTACATCGGCCGGTCAAATTATCTATCTCTATCCAGACCCCCAACACCATAATAGCCTGAAGTCACATGATTGATAGGCCAGATACTAATCTCCACATCATCCTCACAATACGTGTTTTTACAAATTTTTTGGTAAAGCTTTACCATTATCGACAATAACAATAACTATGTGATTCTATAAAGACTCTAAGATAACATCTAAATTTATATCTAACCTCAACCATTATGGATACTCTCAACTAGAGTACCCTAAATCTATGTCTAAATTACTCACATGTACGGTTAAAAAGAGAGCCTCTAATCATCATCTAAACTAACCATGTATGCCATAATAAAAAATAATCTAAAGTAACCTCTAATAAATTACTCAACTCTGATATTATTAAAATGAAATAGAGCAACATCTCAATTTGCATCTAAATTATACATTTCTAACATTAATAAAAATAAAACATAAATTTGCATCTAAACAACTACATCTAGATCTAACACTATAAAAAAATAGCCCAAATCACTTCAAAAATATTGTAAATAATGTTTGTTATTGTAAACATAGAAAAAATTGATTAAAGTAATAAATGAATAATGTCTTATCATCGTAATCTTTATCTATATCTATATCTATATTTATATTTATATATCTTATAATCTTAAACCCCACTAGAATATTATATCTCCACATTCAAGCCATCTTATCAGCAGTCCACTAGCTCATGTACTTATGGCACATATCTATTCATGCATACCTCACCATTCACTAAAACTCATTCGCGAATCCCACAGCAACGTAGGCACCGTAGGTAAGCTTTTAGTATAAATGTATGTTACAACTTATACACCGCATGATGATATCTACCGCATTATGGATATAAATCTACTGTTCACCAGACCATCCGAGCGAACTGATAAGCGATGATGATATCTACCGCATTAAACACATAATTAACTTAAGTTAAGGTTACAACTAAATGTGCAGTACAGAACAGAAACCTATGGATATATATGAATAAAAGAAACATATAAAGTATCGTATAAGTATAAGTAATAATACGGACGGACAATGATAAGAAATATTTCTATGGGTATTGCATATGTACAAATTAGAGAGAACAAAGATATATAATTTTGGTTATTAAAATTTTTATTAATTTCTAAGACTCATCTCGTAAAATCATTAGCCATGCAAGAATACGTGTTGATGAACTAGTATCTATAATTTTATACGCTCCCTCCATTTTTTTATATTTCCCGTTATTTGAACAAGATAAACTTCAAATTCTTACAATTTTTACAATCAAATTAATTCTAAAGTTTTAGTCTAGACATCACATGTAGATTAGTCATAAAACCTACTTTAGTAAAGCAACAAAAATAAGTTATAATCAAAATATATTTTGGAGGCTAGAATTGTGGAAAGGACCCGAGGATGCAGCATTTGTATTCAGCTTTGGGCTGCTTTGTTGTTTGGCTGTTGTTGCAGGCCGACAGCAAAAAGGAAAAAAATAAAGGCAGCAATCAAGCTGATTAGTTCAAAAAAAATATAGTATTTTTTTTAAAAAAATTAAACAGTCGCAAATAAAACTGATGCGCTTGCTCCCGCTGTGGGCCCTGTGGCCCACGGTGTGGTCGCCACCTCATCACACATGCCGTCCCGTTCCGCGGGTGTCCCTTGCTTCCTTTCCCTGTGTCGTTCCAGCGCCCACCACAAAACGCAACGCATCGCGCGACGCCCAACCCCAACTCCCCGACTCCCTCTCTGGCCAGGTCTACCTCTCGGCCTCTCTCCCTCCCCCTTCCAGTCGCCGCACGCGAGATCGCCGCCCCGGGTGGGCCCTAGATCCCGATGGCATCGCGCCGCCGCACCCTGCTCAAGGTCATCATCCTCGGCGACAGCGGGTGAGCGCTTCGGATCTCCCCTTCCCCCCTGTGAGGGCTTTAGCTTTTGTCTGACCTCTGTTTCCTGTGATCTAGGGTTGGGAAGACGTCCTTGATGAACCAGTATCCTGCGATTCAGATCGATTCTTGACAAGCTGACTTGATTTCGTTTCGTTGATTTTTTTATTATTCTTCTGGTTGGATGGTTTGGCCGTTTGGGCTGTGTTTTCTTTGAGCTGTGATGTAATTCAGATATGTGAACAAGAAGTTCAGCAACCAGTACAAGGCTACGATCGGCGCGGATTTCCTCACCAAGGAGGTGCAGTTCGAGGACAGGCTCTTCACTCTGCAGGTAAGATTGGTTTGGTTCCCCTGGCCATGCTGTGTCGTTATGCGAGTAGTTCGGTTTCTTTAGGTCAACTCCAGCCCCGATTTGTACTTTATTAATTAGTTTGCGAACTGATCAGCTGTGATGTTTAAAAAGTACAGGAGAGGATGTTTGCTGCTGAACACTTGAATGCTTGCTTGTTAGGCCATAGCATCGTGCTTGTTGCTGCCGATTCAGTCTACTCAGTATGCTGTTTTGTTTAGGCAGTTTGTTTGCACTTGAAATATCTAGCTCCTGTTGACAATAAGTCAGTTTCATCAATTTTATTGCTCCATTGGTTTACCGTGTTGGCAACATTGTATTGAAGTATTCCTGCTAGAAAATGTTCCTCCTAAATATTCCATGAGAAAAACACTACTAGTCAAAGGTGTACTCTTTAGAACTTCTAGGCGTCTGCATTATTTTTCATTCTTTACTGGTGAATCAGATTTCACTGCTTATGTTGGCATGATGTTGTTTCTATTAGCATAGGCCATAGGGGCATTTGGCAGCTATATTAGTCACCCTTCTTTATACTTTCCCGTAATCTTGTTCTTCAGTTAATTAACAAATGACTGTTCGGATCATTTCAAACCTTCTACATACAGTCTCTACATATCATAACTGTCTAACTATTTGAAGTGGTTTCTTATGTTTTGTCTGCTTCTTAATAAAGGACCATCTTCATCGAATCTATTGGTTACATAAGGAATCTATGTAGATTCAGATTAATCTCATGTGAAGAGATGAATTTTCTACCAGTCATCTTGTATCTGCTGGTTTATGGTGTTTAATATGTCTTTGCAGATATGGGACACTGCAGGTCAGGAAAGGTTTCAGAGTCTTGGCGTTGCATTCTACCGGGGAGCAGATTGTTGTGTCCTAGTCTATGATGTTAATTCTATGAAATCATTTGATAACCTGAACAACTGGCGTGAAGAGTTTCTAATTCAGGTGAAATATTTCCAATGGTTTATTAGTTCTGTCTCATAACAATCCTTTTTTTTTTGTCTAACTTTGGATGTTTCCCTTTGCAGGCTAGCCCATCAGATCCTGATAATTTCCCTTTTGTTTTGTTGGGTAACAAAGTTGATGTAGATGGTGGCAACAGCCGTGTGGTAAATACCGCTACATGATTTGCTCTCTGAGTAAATTCTTCTCTTGAACTAGATTGTACTGATTAGAAATGTAAACTGCTTTCATTTTAGGTATCGGAGAAAAAGGCAAAGGCATGGTGTGCTTCTAAAGGGAACATCCCGTACTTTGAGACATCTGCTAAGGATGGAACGAACGTGGAAGATGCCTTCCAGTGTATCGTAAAGAACGCTCTGAAGAATGAACCAGAGGAAGAATTGTAAGCACACTGATTCTCCTTTCTCTGCATGTTTGATTGACATTTGACAGCACTGGTTTTATGTGACATGAATCAGTCCAAATACTAGAAAATGGAGCACTGCAGTAAGAGTAGTTATGTTTGAAATATCAATTGGTCCTGTTGGTCTTTTGCTCCAATTGTTAGTCATCAACAAAATTAGTCACCTTTTGCTGATGCTCTTTTTGGTGGTTTGTTTGCATCGTACCAGGACTAGCATCATTTGCTGCAATAAGACTAGAGTAGTAACATTTTGAAAATAGACAACTTTCTGTTGGGAAAATAGACAACTTCTGTTGGTCTCTTTTTCAGTATTATCTATGTCAAATCATCAACCATGTGCTGGTTCTTTTCGTGGGGGATATGTTTGCATAGTTTCAGGACTAGCACCATTCGTTTGTTTCTTTTGTTTGTATTTCTTTCTGCGCCCCCTTTTTTGATCTTATCGATTTGTTCTTGAAGGTATGTGCCAGATACCGTGGATGTGGTGGGTGGCAACCGGGCCCAGAGATCATCTGGTTGCTGTTAAGGCATGAGGCATCACGAGGGCGTTGTGATCATCACCGGCTATGCAGTAATCAAACAATACCTTTGACATTGCTGGCCCTCCATGGTTATCAACGGATCTGTATTCCATTTGTTACCTTTCCAGTCTCCTGCTATGTACCCAAGGGCGCCTGCCCCATGCTGTCAATCCGTGGACTTTGTGCAGTTTCATCAGTAGCGTCATATCTTGTGAATACAATTGGGCAAAATAAGAGCAAGTATAAACTAAAGTTCATCCTTTATGGTTTTGTGTGGGACGAGTATATTGCCCTGTTCGTTTGGCTTAAAAGCTGTACTTTTTCAGTTAATGAACAATATTTTTTTTTCACAACAAATCAGCTAATAGTACTTTGCATGGCTTATTAGCCAAGCGAACGGGGCAAGCCAAGCGAACGGGACAATGAATGTCTGTCTGGGAATCGCCTTTTTCCTGGCTTTCTGCTTCAATGCGAGTTGCTACCCCCGTTCTGGATAGAAAAGAGATGTTAACTGTTAATTCAATGCAAAAAACGCCCTTTACCTGGCTTTGTGCTTCAAAGCGAGTTGCTCCAAATGCCTTCCCTTCTGGCCAGTTGTCACCGTAAATTCAATGCAAAACGCGTCTGCAAGTGTAGCCATCCTTTGAATTTCATTTGGGCCTTGTTTAGTTGGCGATTTTTTTTGGGAAATAGTACTGTAGCACTTTCGTTGTTATTTGACAAGACTTAAAAAATTCGTCTCGTAAATTTCGTTTAAACTGTGTAATTAGTTTTATTTTTTATTTATATTTAATACTTCGTACATGCGTCCAAAGATTCGATGTGACGGGGAATCTTGAAAAATTTTGCAAAATTTTGAGAAGTAAACAGGCACTCGGAGCAAATAGGCAGTCAAGATCCAAGACCCAGAGCGTTCTCATTTCTCAAGTCGAAAGACCTGTGAGGCTGTGAAACACAGACCTGACTCGTTCTCATGCCTGCTGGTTTGCGCAGTGCCCATAAAGGCACGTTGAAAGCGAGGAAAAATGAAGATATTTGTTTATAAAATCGAAAAAACGACGCAGGCCCGTGCACGTCCCGTCCGGCGGCCGGGCGGGCAGTGACCAGTGAGCACGCATGAGAACACGGACGGCGGGCTAACCGGCTAAACGAACGTGAAGGACGCGGCCCGCACACGGTTGTCGACAGATCCTTTGCCGTGCTGCCTAGCTAACCATTCTCCCCACGTTTTCCCTTCGCCCAATCACGCGCGCAAATCCCGCTACGTTACACTACCCTCCCTGTCCCGGCTGTCCCCGGCCCCGGGCATCTCGCCATATATATCACGCGCCGCGCACGGCCGTGGGACGTGGCAGCGCGCATTTGGCACACAATCTCGTAACCGTCGTACGTCGCAGGGCTAGCTGTGAAGTGCAGGCGGCGGCGGCGGCGGTGGCAGCAGCAGGTAATGGCGATGGCGCCGGCAGCAGCAAGCCGAGCTACTGGTGGCTCAGCCCCTACTCGCTTGATCTCCAACCCCAAGAGCAGTTTCTTGGTGCCACCTCCCATTCGGCTGCCACGTCGCGCTGCCGGCGGCGGCGGCGGGAACAGGGCCGTGCCCCTCGGCGTCGGGCGGCGCGCCGACAACGGCTCGTCCTCCTCCGAGGGCGGCCGGCTGGTGGACGAGGACATGGCGACGCTGCGGCGGCGCATCCGCGAGGCGCGGGCGAAGTCGTCGTCAGAGGAGAATGACACTTTTGACGCTGACGTCGATGCCGGCCCCGGCGCCGGCATCCCGCTGCAGACTGAGTGGACGGAGCTGGAGCGGCGGCACCACGGGAGCTACGTGGCCGGCGTGCGCAGCGCGGTCGGCCTTCTCGAGGTGCTCCTCGTGAACACGCGCCCGGGGCTCGGCGCCGGCTTGCTGGCCATGCTGCTGCTCGGCGTGCCGGCGTCGCTGTTCCTCGTTTGCGCGCAGCTGATCCAGGGCGCTGATTCCGTCTGGTCCGGATGAATGGTCACTGCTGCTGCATCGGTGTATAGCCAGATGAAGCTGTAGGTGAGCCGAGCACGGTTGGACAATTCGGCCCAGAGATCCATTATACGCAAGAATGCGTCATACAAGTTTGACTAGATTTATATAAAAAAACACAAATATTTATAATACAAAATAAGTATCGTTGATTAGTTTATAGAATGTATTTTCATAAATACTAATACTATTTACTATAAACTTAGTCAAACTTGAACTAGTTTGACCAACACGGATCCCGTAATTGTATTCTTTTATGGACTGAGAGAGTAGTTATACAGATCTCTAAATTGATTGCACGTATAAACTGTACTCCCTCTGTCATCAAATAAACCAATTCCTAGAATCCGTGCCAGTCAAACTTTAAGTTTAACTAATTTTATGAAAAAGAATAACAACATCTGTGACATAAGATGAGCATATTATAAAAATATATTCTATGATATATCTAATGATACTAGTTTGATATTATAATTCTTGATGTTGTTGTCTATAAATTCATAAATTCGATCAAAGTTTAAAAAGTTTGACTCAGGACAACTTTAAGAATTGATTCTTTCAGGGACAAAGGAGTATTGAAACTTCACTTGATCAATGTAGTTTATAGAGACAGTTCGTGTTCTTATGTTAGGAAGAGCAAGGCTAATAACACAGCCGGCTTGCTGGCTGTAAAGTTCCTTGCAGCCTTCTCTCAGCCCACTCATATAGTAGTTAGCTCTTTACAGTTAATACATGGCTCACTTGTCTCTCTCACAGACTTTCTTGGTTCTCGTACCCAAGCCGGCTGTAAGCTTACAGCCCGCTTCTCCTCTCTCTCCTCCCCTCTCTCCTCCACCTCAGCATTTAGTCGGCTTACAGCCTACTATTATACTTGCTCTAAGCACACACAAATTCCTCTGTTCGATAAAAGGATTGGTTGGCAAATTCTTCAGTTAACAAAAATATCGCAGTATAGTAGGCAAGCCAAGAACACCAAATGATTGATTTTGACAGAAGCACAAGTTCAGAGCTTATAAATAATTTAAACCGAGTCTCAACGGTTTGACTGACCCTAACCCTCATTACCACCACAAGAAAGACAATCGAACTGATTTGTTTTAACATAAAAATTTTCCCACAAGCCGACCGTACCATACCTACATGAAAAATGAACAAACCGTTTTGTATTCGCCTCAATTTGAGCAGCACCCAACTCTCTTCATCGCAGACACGTCATCCTTCACGTTTATCTTCTCCCCTTTGCCTGGGCCAGCCACGCCTTCCTCTGGTGCCTCCACCATCTTCTTGCTCACGATCTGGTATATCTGGGTCAGCACCTCTGAGAACGCGTTGTCCACGTTGGTGGCGTCGAGGGCAGACGTTTCCATGAAGTACATGGACTCGGCCTCGGCAAACTCCTTCGCGTCCTCAGTTGAGACGGCCACCAAGTGGCGGAGATCGGACTTGTTGCCAATCAGCATCACAACGATGCTTTGGTCAGTGTGGTCTCTGAGCTCCCTTAGCCAACGGCCCGCGTTGTCAAATGTAGCACGGCGGGTGACATCATACACAAGTAATGCCCCTACAGCTCCTCGGTAATAGGCGCTTGTGATAGCACGGTACCTGAAAAACAAGCAGAAAACAATGAGAGAAGATTATCAAATGGACACTATCTTTCCTTTCTATCTTCTTGTGATGGTTTTGCAATGAGATCGGACATGTCAATCACCTAGGAGAGAGGTAAACCAGCCTGAATTGCAAATCCACCAAAAAACAGATGTGGACAGCTCCAGAGTTTTTGCAGCTACTAGTTATAACTTATAAGTAGTGACCATTCTAGATCCACTTAATTCAGCAATATGGTAAATTGTAGTTTCAAATAGTGTGCCCATAGTTCCATTAACGAGCCGGAAAACACACACAGGTATTGCTAACCAACCTCTGACAAGGCTGTTCTCAGCTGATTTGTCCAAACTCCAAACAAAGTTCTGGCACAAAAAAGAAGAAAACAATTCCTGATTGAACTAGCTGGATAACATACTGACATTAATCATCTCAAACAGCTTATGAGATGCTAAACTAATGAAAAAAAGGTAAAAAGAAATAGCCACTTATACCACTTCCGATTCATATTCAGTACAACTAACATTGTGATGTGGAGAAGGGATACAGGCTAATTTGTACAATGTACCTTCCAAAAGCCGTCAAACAAAATGCATGAGACCGTTTGCTTATAAACAAACTGTGTAACTGCATGTTTGCTTATGGATTAGAAATGAAATATCACAAAGCAGCAAATTTGTTTATCGGCATCTCCTGTATGAAAATCTGAAGTTGAGGCAAGACAATTCTGAAAATATACAATTCTAGAGCACCCTCAACTTCTCCTGTCTTAAAAAATCAAAATGTAAGTTGTTTTTAGTTTTGTCCAAAGACAAACTTATCTAGCTTTGACCAAGTTTATAGAAAAATGCACCAACATTTAGAGCATAAAAAATCACTAAAACCACCATGAAATATGTCTTAATAACGCATTTATTTGGTATCCTAGATGTTGGTACATTTTTCTACGGACTTGGCCAAAGTAAAATGTTGGACAAAACTAAAAGTTTAGCATGGTTGATTTCAGTTAGTAGCATCAAACTCATTGAGCAGTTGGCATCTAGTTTGCAGTGAGATATCTTGATAACATAGTTCCAAAATATGACAACCTACATAGCCCCTATTTTGTCTGGGAAGGAAGCAGAGCCACAAATAGAATGGATAGACACCAAAGGACAAAGAAATTTACCCTGCTGTGCAGTTGCTAACAAGGTATATGACAGGAAACGACATCTCAACCACCAAAGATCAAAATGTGCCCACCCATCTGCCTAGTAGAAACAGCTAATAGACATCTGAACCACACAAGTGATGGACCACCCCTAAGATCCCGTCTTTCACAAAATCCTGCCAACGCTGGGGGGATTTCTCAGCGATT
The DNA here is from genome assembly GCF_019320115.1 of Miscanthus floridulus. NCBI lineage: Eukaryota > Viridiplantae > Streptophyta > Magnoliopsida > Poales > Poaceae > Miscanthus > Miscanthus floridulus. The sequence goes on from NC_089595.1 coordinate 104,121,641, forward strand.
TTACCCGCGGTAAATATCAGCATATATGGAAATCGCCTCCAGATCACCAATCGTGGCAATTGCCAATATAGCGTTACGAAATTTAGCTCCCTAAACAAGCAACCGCGACCAAACAGTAAGGCAGCCTCCCAAGATCAAGCAAAGGAGCCAAGGAGGCTCCCAAGATCACATTTTGCTCACCACTGGCGGAGCGCACGAGAAAGTAGAGAACAAATCTACACCATTGCATCGCGGACGCCAAGCGAAGACGTTCAGAGCAGATCAAAGGGTACCTCTCCTGGCCGGCGGTGTCCCAAATCTGGGCCTTGATGACCTTGCCGTCGACCTGGAGACTGCGGGTGGCGAACTCGACGCCGATGGTGGACTTGGACTCGAGGCTGAACTCGTTCTTGGTGAAGCGGGAGAGGAGGTTGGACTTGCCGACGCCGGAGTCGCCGATGAGCACCACCTTGAAGAGGTAGTCGTAGTCGTCCTCCGCCCGGTACCCGCCTCCGTTGGCAGCCATCGCTTCCCTTCCCTTCCCCTTCCCAGGCAGAAGTTGGCTGCTGCTAGCCTGCTAGCGTAGGCGAGGTGGGGTTTTGGGTCTGGATCTCGCTGGAGCCGGGTGGTGCAGTGTCACTGGAATTGGGAGCGGTGCCAGTGAGGCGGCAATCAAGTAGTGGAGCAGTACTAGTATTTGTTTGCCAGTTGCCGAAGGGTTGAAGACGGAAGAGTGGTTGACAGTGTTTATTTTCGGTTCTTAACTCTCAAAACTCCTCATGTTTTGGCGATATAGAAACAGGAAAGCTATTTTTTTAAAACATAGAAGATGGACTTTTTGATTGTACACCTAATAAGACCCAACAACTTCACCTTTTACACACAGTTCTAAATAAAAGGTGAAGAATGTCTCTCTCTTTAAGTACATCAGATGGATGCAACCTCGGATTATTTTTATGTTTAAAATGGATCCTTATATGATACTGATATTTAAACCAGTTATTTTCGCTTGTTTTATATTTGATTTTTTTTCAATTTCTCTCATTTTAATCTCATATATGAATCAAGTGCTCTAACCATGAGCTTATTAACAAAGAGTGTTTTCTCCACATGACTAGGGTTAGATTACAACTGATCATGGGCCACCTTGACCACACCTGAGGAAAAAGTGCTGACTTGACTAGTGTATTTGATGAGCTCGGTTCATAATTCTTTACTAGCAACAACAATTAGGTAGACACGGGGACTTAGAACCCAAAACACTGAAGAGAATTAGTCTAAGGCTCGCTCATTCTTGGACTTAGAGGGATACCAAGATGGAAGGATTTCATAGTAGTTACAGTGAATCTAAGAGCATAGAGGCACCTAGGCCGAGGGCCACCACTTGGTAGCACTACTACATAAATTTTTTTGTAGGGACGGCTCCAAATGATTTGTAGAGACGGTTTAGTCAGCCGTCCCTACTAAAGCGTGGTTACAAATCATGCATTTGTAGGGGCGGTTCTCTGACCGTCCCTACAAATCTATTTGTAGGGGCGGCTGGGGACACCAGCTGCCTTTACAAAATCGATTTGTAAGCCGCCCCTATAATACCTATTTGTAGGGACGGTTCAGTCTATAACCGCCCCTACAGTATATTTCCTCATAAAAAAAATTCAAATCGATTTTGTAGAACCGCCCCTACAGTACACTTTACCAGAACATATAAATATATATATGCATATATAATTCAAATCTGACTACAAGCACAAGAATAAACTACCATTACAAGTCCAATTTATAAGAATATATACAATCCATCATTAAATAGACATAATTCACAAGTCTAATTCGTTCCACTTCTCCCTCCCCTATCTCTGGCGCACGGTGCACTAGGTGAATGGGACGACAGTGGCGCAGCAGCTCTCTCTCCTCTCTGTCTTGCGGCGGCGAGCTCGCGTGTTCTCGCGCTAGGGTGGATAGGCAAGACTGCTAGGAGGCTCTACGGCTTCGTGCGCTCACGGCGAGTTCACCTTGGTGGCTATGGCACTCGGCGTAGGTGTCACGGCGGACGGCAGCGGTGTGGGTCGACGGCAGTGACCTAGAGGCGCGGTGGAGTCCACACCGCGGCGAGGTGCTCGGCGAAGCTCCCACAAGGTAAGACCAATGTCAAATTTCATACACATTGTTATCAACGACCTAGAGCTAGCCTTTCAGTCTCACGAAGGTGTTAGTACTAAGGATTTCTACCTAAGTCAGACTCTCGATCATGGTAGGTGCCTTTGACGTGTATAATCTGGTCCAATATAAAGTTGCAAAGGTCGCCGACGAGCTCTAAGAGTTGGTCATCCTTGTATGGGTCTCTTTTTATTTCTTTCTCTTCTTTCCACTATAAGAGAACAAGTTTTGGTTTAGTATTTCATATCATGTGTGATGTTTTTATACTACAGGTGAAGAGGTTCAAACTTACCCTTAAGGGGTGTCTCCTGTAGGCACCGGTGTTACTCATTATAGAACATACATAGTATCCACAATGTACACTCCCAGGCTTCTGCTTGGGGCGCTGTGTGTTTTGCATATGAAAATGTTAAGTAATGCTTTTGACAGCCATGTAATGGAGTACTAAAGTAAGTTACACTTACCGTACATAGTGTTTTTATAGCCAGACTTTCCTTCCTTACTGGATCATGCCTTCCTTTATGTTTATTGACATAGAACCTAAATGCCATGTTCGAATTATTTTAGCAAATACAATTTGTTAGTATCCAAAAGCAAACGTTATAAGTATGTATACAAACATATAAGCTAATGAGGATTGTCGATATGTATACGTCTTGAGAATCGACATGAAGTCTTTGTATGTCATCGGGTTCCTATCTATTGAATCAAAGACCCATACCATGCTCCTCCCGACATCAACGCCTATACAAATCCAGTGGTTGCTACATGGATTTAATCATAGAACTAAATAAGCTCTTTTGCATTGAATAAAATATATCGAACAAAGCTTTAAGTATAGAGTTGAACTCACTAGAAGTTGTATGGTAGCCATATAGTAGAGTGTTGTTGGAGATTTTTAAAAGCCAGGGCAATATATGCCGAAACCTTAAGGGACTCTTGCCTTAGTTTCTTCGCATAGATGTCCTCTTTCTCCCGAAGGGTCTTTCCAGCAGCTAGCTCTTTGTCATCCAGTTTTCACTATCTAGGGTAATTAAAATTTGTTTGTGCTATAGCTTGAGGGTCTATATACCCGGCTTTCACACTTGGCATTTGTTTTACAATGTGCACTTGCATTCTACAAATCACGGCATGGGTTAGTTACAACAAAATCCAAAGATTACATTCATATCATATCGAGAGGACAAGGACTTATAGGCACCACGTGCGAATTAGATTTATTTCTATTGCTTCGAGGTGAAAGCATGCCTGTATGTCATTGGTTCTCAAGCTTGAACTGGTCATGGGAATACCACTTATGCACCGATGAGACGTCTTTCATTAGAACATAAATTGATCTTATGGTGATTGAATGCTTCTTTCGAAGTTCCTATTTAGACACGTCCTCATCTTCTTGTGCATCACTTTCTTCAGGAGACACTCGTTGTTCATGTATCGGCTGTGCTTGTTGAGAACACTGTGGCATCTCATTATGCACTTGCTCAGTACAAGCTAGAGAAGGTTGTGGCTTATCAGGCACATGCTCGCTAGGAGGTGGGGAAGAATGTGGCATCTCAGGAATGTGGTGGTCACGAGACAGTGAAAATATCTCCCCATCCTCAACAACTCGCTCCAAATTTGGGAGAGAGGGAGGTGGCGAAGAAGAGTCAATATAATGTCCTATTTGTGCCAAAGGATGAACTGCCCTATTACGTCTCCGAGTAACACTAGCCCCTTAGGAGTTGCGTAGTCTATCCTCCACTGTATGAACTCAGGCTTCATGGTATGCACCTCGACCCTAATGTTATTATTGTGGTGTAAGCCACCAGGACGATGTGCCATACCCATTGCCACCTCCATCACAATGTTCTACCAACCGCTGAGAAACACCAAGGTGCAACTAGTTGGTTTCCGTATGTGATTGATGGGGGTTGTAGCTGTAGTGGAACCTTGGCTGCTATAAACTTTCAGAGGGCTGCCAACTAATGCCAGTTCTTCCGGTGGCGTTATTAATGTCCGTAGCTCTATAGATAGTCCTTGCTCCTCCAGCGCCTTTGCAACTAGAGCCTTCACTTGGAGCTCAAGATTAGTCTCCTAGTCTATGCCATGTTTCTTGTACATGTGCCTGTCCTCTTTGAATCCATGCTTCTAGGTCATCCTTTTCCCTAGCCCCCTAGTGTGACCTGTGTGCTCCTTGTTTCCTAAGCTAAGGCTAAGCTCGTCCCTCTCTCTGGAAGGATTGAATGAGCCCTTCTCCTTGTCTTCAACATGTTTCAGTATCCTTGATGTTGCCTTTTGGGTCTCCGGCTTATCAAACTTATGATTACCGCCGGATGATTCTGTACTCCTCGTATATATCCAATTCCTTGAGCGTACCTTCAAATTCTTCACATCGATATTCCCAGCAGCTGTAGCCTCTTCATCCATCTTCCTAAACTGCTCTTCCTTGGCATAGTAGCCACTGGGGCCAAGATGGTGGTAGTGTTTGTTCTCCTTCGCTAGCTCAATGTTACATGCACTGAGCTCTAATGCCTCCGGTGAAGTCTTCTGAGCCATGTGCTCCTCCCATTGACTAGGAGTTATGTTGCCGAACTCGTTGAAGGGAGTTAACCCCTTTTGGATATACTTCTTGTTGAGCTCTGACCTCCAACATTAGAATGACTCTCCCATGATCTTGAAAGTATTTTTTACCAACTCGTGTTTACCCTCTAGAAATCTAAAATTGAGCTTCAGCTGTTTATCCCATAGTTCATCCTTTTTCTTCTCTAGTACCTCTTTCTAGTTAAGGATTGCTGGGTTCAATTTATCTCTTACTAGGGCCCTGACTGCATTACAGAATCATCCTCTAAATTCCTTCGGCTCAAGGATCTCCCCTGCTGGTCCGACCTCCGTTATCACATAGTATGCCTTATCTGGATATTGATTCGCTTTTCTATCCCCTCGTTTCTTCTTTGACTTGGTAGTCATGGTTGTGTCTTGAGGTTGTGGAGCAGAGGCCTCAATGTCCGTCTCTGTGGCTGTTGCCTCTGCTCTCCTTTCCTCTACTCTATCTTGTCTGGCGAGATGTTGCGAACGTCGACGTCGTCTTTTTTGAGTTTCAGGAGGGACCTGTATATACAATAGGTTAAAGTGTTAGCAGAGGTAACCTAGCCAAAGCTTTAGTAAAATTTATAAGCTAAGGCTTTATCCCTACCTCCTCATTTGGGTCAAAATCCTTGTCCAAATCTTTCTCCGTTGGCCTCCTTCTAGCTTCACATGGGAAGGGATCCTCGAGACTTACATATCCCTCTTCTGAGTCTTCATCATCCTCTTCTTCTTCGTCTTCAGCAGCCTCTCCTACTCTTGCTTCTGCTCCCCCTTCCTCCTCATCACACTACTACTGAGTAAACATCACTTCTAGATCCTTTTCTAACTCGTTATCAAAATCCTCCTGAGTAAGCTGGTCCTCTAGTGCTTGCTTCTCATAGGTTGGCTGCTCATCATGCTCGGGGTATCGGGCTACACTGTCTGGTGTATGTGACATTATTTCATGCTTTATTCTAATAGATGTAAGAAAGTATGATTTAGGTACGTGAGAAGGTATAAGAAATAAAAAAGGTCTATAAACCAAAGTAGTCCTATAAAACAACAATATATAAAAAAAAGAGTAGTAGCAGTAGTAGAGGCCTCACAAACATGTCAATCATCATTTGATCATGAACTTGGAGCATCAAGGCATCATAACAGAGAAGAGAGGAGAAGGTAATGTAGGGGCGGCTGCTAATGATGCCAAGTTCCTCACAAGTTCTTGATCATCAGCTCATATTCCATATAATGTATGGACTTGGACAATTTCATCATCGGCAAAACAAAGGAGAGGATAGATTTAGCAAAAAAAAAAGCAATAACTGCTTAGCAAACATAGAGCAGCAACTAATGACAAAAATAGCCAAAAAATAGCAGTGGCCCACTGGTCCTATGCCCCCAAGCACGCAGCTGGTAGATCAGCAGCAAGCTAGAAATTAAACAAGAGGATTAATTCCAAGCTGCTAGGGGTAAAGCATATCAGTAGGGATCAAGATGAAGAAAACATGGATTCCATTGCCAGCATTTTAAATTTTTATATGCACAAAGAAAATAGTTAAGTTAGCAGCTGCAAAAGAATCACACAGTAATACAATCTCAGCATAATTTTTCAACATATCTACTGTAATGACTAAAAACAATGTATCAACATGAGCTCCAGGAAAAAAAAAGATGTTCCACAGTTTTTCCTCAGCTTTACAAAAGAAGTCAATTAAAGTGGCAATCTAGTTTCAACTGTTTTGGACCAAGCCAACTTCTGAAGCCAAATAGCTAGTTTGTTCTGGTTCTGGAAGACTAGAATAAATCTTTAAAAATATGGCTATGCCTCTAACAGAACATTAGGATGTTTTTTGTTGGTCATTACAAAAAGAGCACAAAGACAAACTAAACTGACTGGGAGACCATTAATCATATTTTGGTTTATAATGCTTAAGCCCGAAGTATATATGCCAAATTTTATGGTACTTCAAGACTAGCATGGATTGTGCATCTAGTCTGCTCTCAAGGGCCATGACTAATGAGATACTACTGATTCAATGGTGTGAATGTGACAATGCACCTTACACCTGGATGTGAAAAAACATTTTAGAAGGCAAACAATGCATACTGTTTACTGATCTACTTAGTACTAACACACAGGGTGGCATAGAGCTACAAGTGCTAAACTAATTAAAGAATACAATTTTAGAGGACATGTCATTTTCATAGCTGACATCAAAGATGTGATCATAGAGGCAGGTCATAAAAAAATGAAAGTCCACAAGTTATTCAGAGTTTCAGACATTCAGTTACTGGTTTTGCTTCATGTTGTAGAGCATGTTTGGCAGAGCATAGAGCTGAGGCACGTGATGGTGTCTGGATAGAGCTTAGAGCTGTAACCTTGCCAAGCAAAGCTTATATACTTGGTGGATAGTTTTATACCAGATCATGTTGCTGTTATTGCAATGAGCGAAATATCTGGAATGCGAACTAAGTGCTTACTATTTTTATTTAAGTAAAAGTGAGAGAGGACATGTATCCTGAGAGACAGCAAAACACTTGTTCTATTTCTTTGGCTTTGGTAAAGAGTGCAGAAAAGTGATCTACAGTTTGAAGAAGGCAAATTAAACAATAGTATGATGCCAGAAATAAACCCAATAAAAATGACAAGTATCTGTCTGAAAAAAGCACTCTTGCATCTGACATTCCACAGCTTATAGATGCATCATGCATCATTATTTGCAGGCAAGGAATGGATAACATATTGTATCACCCACTACATCTACAAAGTGTCCAAACTGCATTCAGAATCCTATTTCTGGAAAAGTTGTAGCTTTAAAATGAAATGGGTGATGTGCTTACTCTAAGGATAGATGATGGATTATGAAGTAATCTCCTAAAGTATATTATAGCTGTTTAGCAGCCAAAAAAAGCACGATCATATTACCCTTGTACCATGCATACTGAAATGGAAAAATGAAATAAATTACTGAAATTACAAATTGATCAGGTACAATAATGGTCCACTTTTTTGTATTTATTTGTAGCATATAGGACCTCAATACATATGCTTGTAGTTCATTGTCGGATACCAATTCTAGATAGGTACTTTGCTTGCAGATATTAACACTGTCCAGACTCTAGTGGTCAGTGAACCTTTTAGAGTTTTCATCCTACTTCTTTTCCTAACCAAAAGTTAAGTCTAATCTTCTCTCCTGGTTGCTTCATATCTCATGCCATATCAATGTATCAGTGCTTAATGTTCTTTGTCGAGAAAGGAAATGTCAATGTGCACATGTATTTTTTTGGTTACTGGACTCAGCACACTTGTTCTAATATAAAGCTTCATTTGGAAGTAACTAATCATTATCTTCCATCACAAATCGGTTATGTACTTAGCTTTTCCTAGAGAGCTTCTATAACTCATTTCTCATATAAGCCCACTCTAAACTAGGAGACAGTTAAGCTAGGCACGCAAGCCTAATCTTAGGCAAAGCTCTCCACATGCTAGCACATGATATTTCTACCATTGGGTGATAAATTAACAATCATTCCTTTTTTTAGATTAAGGAATAAAACATTCCAGCCTTCACACTCACAAGTGAATGCTTAAGGCTTAAACTTACAAGAACGGGACATAGCCTAGAAATCCGCTAAGCGGGCAGTCAAGACAATAACCTAGAGCCTTAACTATAAACTGATAAGGTACAATATGAGGGATTCATAGCATGCAAAATAATTTGGCAGCACGCTTCGAACAAGAATAGAAGAAACACCCATTATGAAAACAAGCAGCCAACATAATGGGTAAACAGAGCAAAGCAGAAAAAGTATACGCAGAAGATAGCCCATGTTGGGTCTCCTAAGTCCTAAATGCCTCGATGATGCGACCAAGCTATAAGAGCAATCACGGCATGGATAACTTCTTGCCTTTTTAGCAGTTCTAACTCTTGCTCGTGTTGCAACTGTAGCAAAAGTTGTTTCACCATAGCATTACTCTAGAGATACACAACACATTCCTAGCTTGAATACACAACAATTCAAGAAATAGTGGACCAAATAAAAAGTTCATGGAGATGCACACGGCACGTGTACCAAGAAAGTACTTAACAAACAAGCTAACAGAGCCCTAGAAGTGCTCCAATAAACGACAATCGCAAAAGGATGAGACAGATCAAGCCAGTACCGAGGGCGGCCATGAGGGCGCGAAGGGGCGGAGGGGTAGTCGGTGGTCGAGGGCTGGGGCAATCGTGGTGCTTCGATGTCGTCCTGTTGCCCCGGGCGGCGACGCTCTCTTGCGGCAGCGGTTCGGCAAGGCTCACGATTGTCCTGTTGCCTTAACCATGTATGCACAAATATATATAAAAACAATTGTAGTCAAAACAATATAGTAAAAAAATTAAAAATTTAAATTTTAAAACTTTGACTATAATTTTAGGACATTAAATGATCTAAAATGAAAATTTTGTAAACATAAAAGTTGTCATCAACATGTACAACTTTTATTTTGGTCATCTTGTCATGTGACTTTGTTTGAATGATTTAAAATTTGAAATTCAAACAATTTCAACGGGAAACAACATTTTGAAAGAGTAAATGATTTCAGCTGAAAAACTCATGAATACCAAAGTTGTTGAACTCATCAACATATACAACTTATATTTTTGTAATCTTTTCATTTGATCAAATTTGAACAGTTCAAATCTTGAATTTTAATAAATGTCAACTTCAAATAAGATTTTAAAACCTTAAATGGTTTCAAATAAGAAAGTCATAAACATAAAAGTTATTGAATACATCATTATCTACAACTTTTATTTTGATTATCTTTTCATTTGACCAAATTTGAATCGTTAAAATTTTGAATTTCAATAAATGGCAACTTCAAACAAGATTTTAAAAACTTAAATGATTTCAACTATAAAAGTCGTGAACATAAAAGTTGTTGAACTCATAACTATCTACAACTTTTGTTTTGATCATTTCTTCATGTGACAAAGTATCAGTAAACATTATTCATAAATTCACATATGACTCAGTTTCATGAACTATACGAGAGACATATTGATTTGTGAACAATATTTACTATCACTTTGTCAGATGAAGAAACGACCAAAATAAAAGTTGTAGATCTTGATGAGTTATATAACTTTGGTATTCATCACTTTTTCAGCTAAAATCATTTAATGGTTGAAAATCTCGTTAAAACTTATTATTTTTTAAAATTTAAAAATTTAAAATGCTCAAACTTTGTCAAATGAAAAGAATTACCAAATCAACACAGTAACTTGATAGGGCATGATTTTAGAAAATTTTAGAAAAAAAATCATCACATTTGGAGTTAGTATGAGGAAGAAAGACTAGTTACAAATTTTACCCAGAGATTAAAAAGAAAAATCACAACTGTTCATGATGATCAATGATGAACAAGTATGATTTCTCTTTTTAATCTATGGTTGAAACTTGTAACTAGTTTTTCTTCCTCATACTAACTCCAAATGTGATGTTTTTTTCCTAAATTTTTCTAAAATCATGCTCTATTATTTTAGTCTGGTCATCTATATTTGTCACTAATTTTGGACAATTCAAATTTTGAATTTCAGAAAATAACAACTTCAAATCTGATTTTCAACCATTAAATGATTTCAGCTGTAAAAGTGATGAATACCAAAGTTGTATAACTCGTGAAGATCTTCAACTTATATTTTGGCTAGGCCTTTCGGTCGCGGAGACGGGCCAGGGTCGAAAGTGAGCGTTGTTTCTCTTTAGCGAGACCTTCTAGTCAGAGATTGGATCGCTCTTCTCGCCTTTTGTTTAGGTATTTGGGCCGACCCATGAGTTGCGCATCGTTGAAAGGTCTTAATATGGCTAGAGGGGGGGGGGTGAATAGCCTATTTAAAAATCTACAAATCAACTAGAGCAATTTAATTAGTATGACAAATAGCGAAATTTAAACTTGCTCTAGCTCTACAAAGGTTGCAAGCCACCTATCCAACAATTCTAATTGCAATGATTGCTAGGCACACAACTTGTAATGTTACTACTCACTAAGAGCTCTCAATCTTGCTACTCTAAAGAGCTGCACTAGATGAACTTAAAATAACAAACCAAGCTCTCAATTCTAATTACACTAAAGAGCTTGCCACAATTAGTTTGCAAGAATATAAATGAGTGAGTAGGGTGATTATACCGCCGTGTAGAGGAGTGAACCAATCACAAGATGAATACTAAATCAAACACTAGGAGAATACCAAAGGGCAAGAGACAACCAATTTTTCTTCTGAGGTTCACGTGCTTGCCGGTACGCTAGTCCCTGTTGTGTCAACCAACACTTGGTGGTTCGGCGGCTAAGAGGTGTTGCACGAACCTCGTCCATACAATTGGATACCGCAAGAACCTACCCACTAGTAAGGTAACTCAATGACATGAGCAATACACTAGAGTTACCTTTCGGCTCTTCATCAGGGAGGGCACAATACCCCTCACAATCACCACGATCGGAGCCGAAGACAATCACCAACCTCCGCTCAACGATCCTCACTGCTCCAAGCTATCTAGGTGGCGGCAACCACCAAGAGTAACAAGTGAATCTTGTAGCAAAACACGAATGCTAAGTGCCACTAGATGCAATCACTCAAGCAATGCGCTTGGATTCTCTCCCAATCTTACAATGATGGTGAAACAATGATAGAGATAAGTGGAAGGACTTTGGCTAAGCTCACAAGGTTGCTATGTCAATGCAAATGGCCAAAGGAGTGAGCTTGAGCCAGCCATGGGGCTTAAATAGAAGCCCCCACAAAATAGAGCCATTGTACCCCTTCACTGGGCACAACACGGGGTGATCGGACGCTTCGGTCAGTCTGACCGGACGCAGGACCTCAGCGTCTGATCGCCCAATGCTTGCCACGTGTCATCGGCTTCAAACACCGATCGCTCAATCTCAATGGTCAAGTGATGATCGGACATGTCAGTTAGAAAGTGACCAGACATAGAACCCCAGTGTCCGGTCGTTTCCAGTAAGGTTCCAAATGTGAAATTTCATGGCTGGATGCTCGACCAGACTCACTCGGCGTCCGGTCACTCAACGTTTCCTCTATGCGCCTCATGTCAGTGTATGTCAGCACTGACCGGATGCACCCAGCCAGCGTCCGGTCACTCTTCGCGTTAGTGTCCGGTCACAAGACTGAGACATATGCTTACTGCTTCTACTGACCGGACTCTAAACCCAGCGTCCGATCATTGCTTCACCAGCGTCCGGTCACTCCGTGAAGGTCTTTTCTGTATAGGGCACCGGTGAAGTTTCTAACCCTTGCTCAAATGTGCCAACTACCAAGTGTATCACCTTGTGCACATGTGTTAGCATATTTTCACAAGCATTTTCAAGGGTGTTAGCACTCCACTAGATCCTAAATGCATATGCAATGAGTTAGAGCATCTAGTGGCACTTTGATAACCGCATTTTAATATGAGTTTTATCCCTCTTAATAGTACGGCTATCTAACCTAAATGTGATCACACTCGTTAAGTGTCTTGATCATGGAAATAAAATAGCTCCTACTATTTATACCTTTGCCTTGAGCCTTTTGTTTTTCTCTTTCTTCTTTTCCGATTTCAAGCATTTAATCATCACCATGCCATCACCATCGTCATGATCTTCACCATTGCTTCATCACTTGGAGTAGTGCTACCTATCTCATAATTACTTTGATAAACTAGGTTAGCACTTAGGGTTTCATCAATTAACCAAAACCAAACTAGAGCTTTCAGTCGTTTGCAACGTTGTCTGTTGGGTGAGCCTTCGCTAGTGAAACCGGTCCATGAGGGACCCCAGGTTTATGAACCCGATAGTAGCCCCTGAGCCCTCGGGCAATTTGGGTAGAATCATCTAGGGGATTTTTTTCTTGATGGTAGGTGCGCACGAGCGCACCCATGGGTGTAGCCCCCGAGCCTCTAGGCGATTCAGGTAGAATCATCTAGGGGTTTTTTGTGTTGCCAGTGGGGGAAGTTTTGTTTTGTCAGTGGGTGCACTCGAGCGCACCCGCAGGTGTAGCCCCCTCCTGGGGTTTTTATAGCGATTAGTTTAGGGATTGGGTGAGACGGAGTTCGCGGATCCTAGCGTCAGGCGCAGCCGAGACAGTTTTAGGGATCGAGCGAGACAGAGTTTCATGGATCCTAGCATCGAATGTGCCGAGGCAGTTTAAGGATCGGGTGAGATGGAGTCGTGGATCATGGCATTGGGTGCAGCCAAGGCAGTTTCAGGATTGGGCGAGATGGAGTCGTGGATCCTAGCGTCGGGCGCAGCCGAGGCAGTTTAGGGATCGAGCGAGATGGAGTCATGGATCCTAGCATCAGGCATAGCCAAGGTAGTTTAGGGATTGGGCAAGACAGAGTCATGGATCCTAGCATTGGGCGCAGCTAAGGTAGTTTAGGGATTAGGCGAGATGAAGTCACGGATCCTTGCGTCAGGTGCAGCCGAGGCAGTTTAGTGATCAGGCGAGACGGAGTCACAGATCCTGGCGTCGGGCGTGCTAAGGTAGTTTTAGGTGTCTTGAGCCCCTGAGCCCTATTAGGCTTGGTAGGGGTTGATTGAGTTTTATGCGTTACCCCATCTGTGGTTTCTCGCAACCGGAGGGGCTGAGCTAGCATCGCTTGCCTCGATGGCTCGAGTGACATCTGGGTCCATCGTTTGTGATGGGGTTGGCATAGCCCTCATGTGACATTCCACTACTCCTTAACCTGCAACCTGGTAGATGCCTGGGTTGTTTTGAAGACCGACCCAGGTGGTCCGATGGCCTCCCCTCGATGGAGATTCTATGGGTTTGGTAGAGGTTAGGATTGAACAAGAAGGTTGAGATGACCCTATCTACTTCAGGGCAGACTGGGCGAGGGCCACTCAGGGCTCATCTGTGTTTTCTCCCCTAGCTCTATTTGATGCGAGGTGACCTTGAGCCCTTTGTGGGCCAGCCTTCGAACCTCGGTCGGTTGTTGCTCATGTTGAATGAGGCGACTGCCACTTCGTGATGCAATACGGAGCGTTGTGATGCATTTAACTACATATGCAATGACTCGGATGTATGAAATGAATGAATGCATGTATAGATGAATGAATGATTATATAAAGAAATAGTGGGGGTTTGTAATGTTACCTTGATGACTCAAGTGATGGGGTTTGAGGAGTTCCAATTAGAAATATCCGACTAGGATCCACGCTCATCGTTCATGATGGAGTCAGCATGGCGCACATGGGGTGTCCTGTCTCTTGGCATTTTCCTGAGTTGTTCGATTGACTTAGGAAGCCCGATGGTCTCTCTTGGGCAGAGATCCCATAGTTGGGCCTTTCTAAGTCCCGCCTAGGAAGGTGGAGGGCCGCCTACGCGTGGTGGCACTTTGTTTCTCACGCCTAGTCATGCGGTAGTGGGGGCCCATACCAAGGCCATGTCCTATCTGACCAAGCATTGTTCCATTGGGTAGGGTGCATCCCATCGGTCAGGGTGTGTCCCATCGGTCAGGGCACATCCTGTTGTTTCCCATCAACATTGAATGGGGGAAGGGAGAGGGTTTTTCACCCCGATCCTTTGCCCTCCTTCAACTGTTGTATCTCCTTCTTAAATAGGGGAAGGGAGAGGGAAAAGAGAACTCATAGACCCGTTGAAAGGTCCTAATATGGCTAGAGGGGGTGAATAGCCTATTTAAAAAATCTACAAATCAACTAGAGCAATTTGATTAGTATGACAAATAGCGTAATGCAAACTTGCTCTAGCTCTACAAGGGTTGCAAGCCACCTATCAACAATTCTAGTTGCAATGATTACTTAGGCACACAAACTTGCTATGTAACTACTCACTAAGAGCTCTCAATCTTGCTACTCTAAAGAGCTCAACTAGATGAATGTATATAATAAAGCAAGCTCTCAATTCTAATTACACTAAAGAGCTTGTATCAACTAGTTTGCAAGAATGTAAATAAGTAAGTAGGGTGATTATATTGCCGTGTAGGGAATGAACCAATCACAAGATGAATATATAGCCAATCACCGGGAGAATGCCAAAGACAAGAGACAATCGATTTTCTTCTGAGGTTCACGTGCTTGCCAACACGCTACGTCCCCATTGTGTCAACCAACACTTGGTGGTTCGGTGGCTAAGAGGTGTTTCACAAACCTCGTCCACACAATAGGACACCACAAGAACCGACCCACAAGTGAGGTAACTTAATGACACGAGCAATTTACTAGAGTTACCTTTCGGCACTCCATCGGGGAAGGTACAACTCCCCTTACAATCACCGGAGATGGCCCCGAACAATCACCAACTCATGCCAATCCTCCACCACTGCTCCAACCATCTAGGTGGTGGCAACCACCAAGAGAAACAAGCAAAATCCGCAGCGCAACACGAATGCCAAGTGCCTCTAGATGCAATCACTCAAGCAATGCACTTGGATTCTCTCCCAATCTCACAATGATGATGGATCAATGATGGAGATGAGTGGGAGTACTTTGGCTAAGCTCACAAGGTTGCTATGTCAATGCAAATGTGCAAGGGAGTGAGCTAGAACTGGCCACGGGGCTTAAATAGAAGCCCCCATGAAATAGAGCCGTTGTACCCCTTCACTGGGTACTGATCGAGGTGACCGAACGCTCCAGTCCAGTTGACCGAATGCTGGATCCAGCGTCTGGTCGCCCGATGTAAGCCACGTGTCATTCTAAGTTAAACCTAAGCCGCCAGATCTCAACGGCTATTAACTGACCGGATGCTCTAGTACAAGTGACTGGACGCTCAGACCCTAGTGTCCGGTCATTTCCAGTAAACTCCCAAAACCATCTTTTGCCGACCGGACGCATCCGGTCATGCTTGACCGGACATAGATCAGCGTCCGGTGCTTAACCCTAGTCATTGTGCCATCCGACAACACGACCAAACACAGCCCTTCAGCGTCCGGTCGCTAGGTGATCCAGTGTCCGGTTAGTTGACCGATGCTAGCATCTTTGCGACCAACTCCATTTCACTTCAAACTTCTTCACCCTTGCTCATGTGTGCCAACCACCAAGTGTATCACCTTGTGCATATGTGTTAGCATATTTTCACAAATATTTTCAAGGGTGTTAGCACTCCACTAGATCCTAAATGCATATGCAATGAATTAGAGCATCTAGTGGCACTTTGATAACCACATTTCAATACGAGTTTTACTCCTCTTAATAGTATGGCTATCTATCCTAAATGTGATCACACTCACTAAGTGTCTTGATCACTAAAACAAAATGGCTCCTACAATTTTACCTTTGTCTTGAGCCTTTTGTTTTTCTCTTTCTTCTTTTCCAAGTTTAAGCATTTGATCATTACCATGCCATTACCATTGTCATGATCTTTGCCATTGCTTCATTACTTGGAGTAGTGCTACCTATCTCATGATCATCTTGATAAACTAGGTTAGCACTTAGAGTTTCATCAATTAACCAAAACCAAATTAGAGCTTTCAATCTGCCCTTTTTGGTAATTGATGACAATCCTTTCACAAAGATATGAATTGAGATTTAATTGAATTCATGTTGCTTGCCCAAGCATATCTACCATGTGTAAAAGAGTATGAACAAGTTTCATGAACTCCAAATGGTAGTAATTGCTCCCCCTACATATGTGCTAAGAGTTTGGATTGTAGCTTGCACATAAGCTTAGATAGGAAATATAGGAGTCAATTTCTACCAAATGATGCTAAGGTATAAGAGATGGACTTTTGAAGCGTGATACCAATCGGAGTGCACCATTATACCATCCTTAGCACCATTAGTAACTAGACATACACAGAAACTAGAATACCCCATGAGATCAACATTAAAAGTAAGGGTCTAGTTTTCATAATGTGAGCATGAGTCTAGTTACTTAGCCTATGCATGCTAGTTTTTCATTTTATCACTCAAACCTATAACTAGCATACACCACACAAGCATGGATATAGAAATTTAGAACTTGTGCTATGCAAGCAAATATATGAAATGCACATCAAAATGCAACATACAAGTTTATGAGCTTGCTCCCCCTACTTGTGTGCTCAAAATTTTAATTGACCCCTTTCCTTTATCATATCTCTCCCCTATCACTCATATCTTTGTTTCTCTCCCCCTTTGTCAACAATTAGCACAAAAGGTGAGCTCAAATTATAGATAGGTTGGAGTCAAACCATGTGAAATGAGGATTATTTTCCTAATTTGGTTCAATCTAGATTACTTGCAAAAGATATTTAACTCAGTTTGATCCAAGGACAAGCTTCTTTACACCTCCAAATAAGGGTTATCTTGTACCATGTTGAGTTAAACACTTATAGCTCATTTTCTAAATTAAACACTAGGTTTACAAGCCCACAAACATATCATATGCTACCACTAGATCATTTCAAACATACAAGCAATAGTGGTACCATACAAGCATCAAATTTATTTGATTTTCATGAATGAGCCTATTCAAATGTGAAATGTGTCTAGATGCACTAATCATGTCCTTAGCAAGGATGCATGCCATGCCAATCGACTTTACCTTGCTTGGCTCGAAGGAGAGGCATGTCATATAGTGGGGGTGCATCAACACATATTGGAGAAGTCAAGTATGTTCAATTCATTCCTTAGCTTGCCAAATCTCTTCTCATCAAGTGGCTTGGTGAATATGTCGGTAAGTTGATCTTTGGTGCTCACACTCTCTATGCAAATGTTCCCTTTTTGTTGGTGATCTCTTATGAAGTGATGACAGAAATCTATATGCTTTGTTCTTGAGTGTTGAACCGGGTTGTTGGTGAGCTTTACGGCACTTTCATTGTCACATAGCAATGGCACTTGCTTGAACTTGATTCCAAAGTCACTCAAGGTAGCCTTCATCTAAAGTAATTGAGCACAACAACTACCGACCGAAATGTACTCCGCTTCGGTAGTTGAAAGTGCTACACTATTTTGCTTCTTTGATGACCAAGATACAAGTGATCTTCCCAATAGTTGATATGTGCCCGAAGTGCTCTTTCTCTCAACTTTGCATCCCGCATAATCAGAATCCAAATATCCAATCAACTCAAATCTTGCTCCTTTGGGATACCACAATCCAACATGTTGTGTATGCTTCAAGTACCTCAATATTCTCTTAGTTGCCTTCAAATGACTTTCTCTTGGTGAGGCTTGAAATCTAGCACACATGCATACACTAAACATCACATCCGGTCTTGATGCGGTCACATAGAGTAGGCTTTCAACCATAGACCAATACATCTTTTAATCCACCATGTTGCCACTAGCATCACTATCCAAGCTTCCACTTGTCCCCATTGGTGTACTAATAGCTTTACTCTCATCCATTTCAAACTTCTTGAGCATGTCCTTGATATACTTGCCTTGACTCACAAATGTGCCATTTTTCATTTGCTTGATTTGAAGACCAAGGAAGTAACTAAGCTCTCCAATCATAGACATCTCAAACTCACTTGCCATCATCTTGCCAAACTCCTCACAAAATTCTTGATTTGTTGATCCAAAGATGATATCATCAACATAGATTTGCATTACAAACAAGTCATTTCCAAGCTTTTTGGTGAAGAGAGTGGTGTCAACCTTTCCCATCTTGAATCCCTTAGAGAGTAGGAAGTCTCTCAATCTCTCATATCATGCTCTAGGTGCTTGCTTCAATCCATACAAAGCCTTTCTCAACTTGTAAACATGGTTGGGTTTCTTTTCATCTTCAAAACCGAGAGGTTGCTCAACATACACAAGCTCATTGATGTACCCATTGAAAAATGCACTTTTCACATCCATTTGGTACAACTTGATGTTGTGGGCATAAGCATAGGCTAACAAGATCCTAATTGCTTCCAATCTTGCAACCGGGGCATATGTTTCTCCAAAGTCAAGACATTCAACTTGAGTGTAACCTTGAGCCACTAATCTTGCTTTGTTCCTTATTACTATCCTATCTTGATCTTGCTTGTTCCGAAAGACCCACTTGGTTCCAATCACATTATGATCCTTAGGCCTCTCAACTAAATCCCATACTTGATTTCTTGTGAAGTTGTTTAGCTCTTCATGCATAGCATTGACCCAATCAACATCCCTTAAAGCTTCATCTATTTTCTTAGGTTCAATGGATGACACAAATGAGAAATGCTCACAAAATGAAGCCAATCTTGACCTTGTTTGCACACCTCTTGAAATATCACCAATGATAGTGTCCAATGGATGATCTCTTGCAACATTGGTTGGTTGAAGCACTTGCACTTAATTGCTAGCATTTGATTTATCACTTGGTTGAGACGATGAACTAGCCATTTGTTGATCTTGCTCATTGTCATCACTAGTGCCTACTTGGATTTGATCATGAGAACCATTAGCTTGCACATTTGAGTTAGAGAGTACTCGATTCTTGTCATCTTCAACATCAATCACCTCTCTAGGCCTTATATCACCAATGTCCATGTTCTTCATTGTATTGACCAATTGAGTGCCTCTCACATCATCTAGATTCTTATCTTCCTCTTGGGAACCATTTGTTTCATCAAATTCCACATCATGAACCTCCTCAAGAGTACCACTAGCCAAATTCCAAACTCTATAAGCCTTGCTAGTAGTGGAGTAACCAAGCAAGAAACATTCATCACATTTCTTTTCAAACTTGCTCAATCTAGTGCCTTTCTTCAATATATAGCATTTACAACCAAAAACCCAAAAGTATGCTATGTTGGGCTTTCTTCCATTTAAAAGCTCATAAGGTGTTTTCTCCATCATAGGGTGACAATAGAGTCGGTTGCTATAGTAGCAAGCCATGTTGATTGCTTCGGCCCAAAATGAATGACTCACATTGTACTCACTCAACATTGATCTTGTCATATCAATTAAGGTTCTATTCTTTCTTTCAACTAGCCTATTTGATTGAGGAGTATACGTGGCCGAGAATTGATGTCTAATTCTAAATTCATCACACAACTCATTAATTCTAGTGTTCTTAAATTCACTACCATTGTCACTTCTAACTTTCTTGATTATTGTTTCAAACTCATTGTGAATGCCTTTGACAAATGATTTGAATGTTGTAAACACATCACTCTTGTCACAAAAAAAACACCCATGTGTATCTAGTGAAATCATCTACAATCACAAATCCATATTTGTTTCTACCAATGCTAGTATATGTGGTTGGTCCAAACAAGTCCATATGCATCAACTCAAATGCCTTAGATGTGCTCATCATGCTCTTTTTAGGATGTGTGTTACCAACTTGCTTTCTGGCTTGACATGCACTACATAGTTTATCCTTCTCAAATGTGACATCTTTTAAGCCTCTAACTAAGTCATGCTTAATCAACTTGTTCAATTGTTTTATTCCAACATGACCAAGCCTTCTATGCCATAACCAACCCATGCTAGACTTAGTGATCAAACATGTTGACAATTGAGCTTCTCTAGCATTGAAATCAACTAAGTATAGATTCTCATATCTAAATCCTTTGAATATCAAGTTAGAGCCATCTACACTTATGATCTCTACATCATCCACACCAAATATGCATTTGAAACTAAGATCACATAGTTGAGCTACCAACAATAGGTTGAAGTTCAAGCTCTCTACTAATAGCACATTAGAAATGCTCAAGTCATTAGATATTGCAATCTTACCAAGCCCTTTGACCTTGCCTTTGCCATTGTCACCAAATGTGATACTATCAATCCCATTGCTCTTGCTTTCATTGATTGAATTGAACATTCTTGGATCACCGGTCATATGTTGTGTGCACCCACTATCAAGCACCCAATGCCTTCCTCCGGCTTTATAATTGACCTACAAAAGAGGATCAATTCCTTTTAGGTACCCAAACTTGCTTGGGTCCTTGAAGGTTAGTTGTCAAGGTCTTTGGTACCCAAATAGCCTTCTTCTTTGGGCCCACAATTGGTGTACCAATGAACTTAACCTTCACACCATTGGCACCCTTAAAAAGCATGTAACAAGAATTAAATTTGATTGAGGATACATTAGGTAGCTTGTTCTTGTTAGTCTTGCAATTTTACTCTATGTGCCCAACTTGTTTGCATCTATTGCAAAATCGACTATTGCCCTTCATAAAGCTAGCTTTGGGAGTGACAAAGGCCGCCTTGCCTTTCTTGGGGGTATAGCCTAATCCCTCTTTGTTGAGAGAAAACCTTTGGCTACCCAAGCACTTTAGCAAGCGGGCATCTCTACCATAGGCATTGCCTAAGGCACGAGTGAGCTTATTCACCTCCTTCTTGAGGGTCACATTTTCCACTTTTAGTGACTTTTCACAAGTGAGACCATCATTCAAGGGTGAAGTGGAAATGGTAGTGCTACAAGAAGTGTTAGTGGGAGCAACAAAAATAGATTCATCAATAAGATCACATGTTAGTCCCACATCATATGTTATGATCACTTGCTCCTTCTTGGTTTCCTCCACTTTGACTTGCTCAATGAGAGAGGAGTGAGCCTTTTCAAGCTTAGAGTGAGCTTTGCCAAGCTTCTCATGGGCTTCCATTAGCCTCTTATGAGTGGCATTGAGCTCATCAAGGGATTGCTCAATAAATTTGACTTTCTTATTCAATTCCTTACACTCCTTTCTCTTCATCTCAAAGCAAGTATGCACTTGCTCACACATATCCATGAGCTCCTCCTTGGAGTACTCCTCATCATCATCATCACTCCTACAAGCATCACTTTCACATTCATCATCATCACTCACATCATATTTTACCTTGGTAGGTTTTGCCATGAGGCATGTCAATAGAGTGTCGAAGATGGAGAGCTTCTTGTTGATGGCGATGCTTGCTAGTGCTCTCTTGATGGATTTCTTGTCATCATCACTAGAGCTATCACCATCCGATGAACCATCACTATCCCAAGTGACTACATAGCCTCCACCCTTCTTCTTCTTTTGGAAGGTCATTCTCTTCTCCTTCTTCTCCTTTTCATTCTTATCTTTCTTGTGCTTCTTCTTCTCATCTTCATCATTATCACTATTGTAGGGACAATTTGCTACAACATGATCGGGGCTCTTGCAATTGTAGCATCTTCTCACATACTCTTTGCTCTTGGTGTGATCTCTTCTCTTTCTTGCACCATAGCCCTTCTTCTTCATGAATTTTCCCATCTTGCGGACAAAGAGGGCCATAGCTTCATCATCAATATCACTAAGATCATCATCGTCACTTAATTCTTTCTTGGACTTGCCCTTGTTCTTGGATGATGATGAGCTAGCCTTGAATGCTATACTCTTCTTCTTCTTGTCTTCTTCTTCCTTCTTGTCCTCCTTGTCATCCCCCTCCCTTTCCACATGGTATGTCTCTTGAGTCATGACATCACCTAGTACTTGGTTGGGGTTAATCTCCTTCAATCCTCCTCTTATGATGAGCAATCTCAACATCTCAAATCTTGGAGGTAGGCACATTAAGAACCAATGAGAGACATCATCATCCTTGATCTTCTCTCCTAATGCCTTCAAATCATTGACAATCACTTGCAAACAATGGAACATCTCCGGAATGCTCTCATCTTCCTTCATCTTGAAGCTTGTCAATTTATCCTTGAGGATATACAACTTGGCACTCTTCACCGCCGGTGTGCCCTCATATGTTTCCTCCAATCTCTTCCACACCTCATTTGCTCTTTCACAATCCTTGATTTGCTCAAACACCTTGGAATCAATGGCATTGTATATGGTGTTGAGAGCCATTGTATTGCATTGCTTGTTGATCTTATCTTGGTTGGTTTTATCATTGGGATCAATGATAGCATAGTCATTCTCGGTCACTTCCCATACTTGATCATTGATTGAACCAAGATACATCCTCATCTTTCTCTTCCAATAATCATAGCATGTGCCATGAAAGAACGGTGGTTTGCCCCCCACATGGTTGAACACAATTTGAGCCATAATTTGACACCAAGGTTGTTAAGCCTTTAATCAAACAGTGACCACGGCTCTGATACCACTTGAAAAGTCCTAATATGGCTAGAGGGGAGGGTGAATAGCCTATTTAAAAATCTACAAATCAACTAGAGCAATTTGATTAGTATGACAAATAGCGAAATGCAAACTTGCTCTAGCTCTACAAGGGTTGCAAGCCACCTATCAATAATTCTAGTTGCAATGATTACTTAGGCACACAAACTTGTTATGTAACTACTCACTAAGAGCTCTCAATCTTGCTACTCTAAAGAGCTCAACTAGATAAATGTATATAATAAAGCAAGCTCTCAATTCTAATTACACTAAAGAGCTTGTATCAACTAGTTTGCAAGAATGTAAATAAGTGAGTAGGGTGATTATACCGCCATGTAGGGGATAAACCAATCACAAGATGAATATATAGCCAATCACCGGGAGAATGCCAAAGACAAGAGACAATCGATTTTCTTCTGAGGTTCACTTGCTTGCCAACACGCTACGTCCCCGTTGTGTCGACCAACACTTGGTGGTTCGGCGGCTAAGAGGTGTTTCACAAACCTCATCCACATGATAGGACACCGTAAGAACCGACCCACAAGTGAGGTAACTCAATGACATGAGCAATTTACTAGAGTTACCTTTCGGCACTCCACCGGGGAAGGTATAACTCCCCTTACAATCACCGGAGATGGCCCCGAACAATCACCAACTCGTGCCAATCCTCCACTGCTGCTCCAACCGTCTAGGTGGTGGCAACCACCAAGAGATACAAGCGAAATCCACAGCACAACACGAATGCCAAGTGCCTCTAGATGCAATCACTCAAGCAATGCACTTGGATTCTCTCCCAATCTCATAATAATGATGGATCAATGATGGAGATGAGTGGGAGTGCTTTGGCTAAGCTCACAAGGTTGCTATGTCAATGAAAATGTGCAAGAGAGTGAGCTAGAACCGGCCATGGGGCTTAAATAGAAGCCCCCATGAAATAGAGCCATTGTACCCCTTCACTAGGTACTGATCGAGGTGACCAGACGCTGGATCCAGCGTCCGGTCGCCTGATGTAAGCCACGTGTCATTCTGAGTTAAACCTGAGCCGTCAGATCTCAACGGCTATTAACTGATCGGACGCTCTAGTACAAGTGACCAGACGCTCAGACCCCAGTGTCCGGTCGTTTCCAGTAAGCTCCCAAAACTGTCTTTTACCGACCAGATGTGTCCGGTCATGCTTGACCAGACACAGACCAGTGTCCGATGCTTAACCCTAGTCACTGTGCCATCCGACAACATGACCGGACGCAGCCCTTCAGCGTCCGGTCATTGGGTGATCCAGCGTTCGGTCAGTTGACCGACGCCAGCATCTTTGCGACCAACTCCATTTCACTTCAAACTTCTTCACCCTTGCTCATGTGTGCCAATCACCAAGTGCATCACCTTGTGGACATGTGTTAGCATATTTTCACAAATATTTTTAAGGGTATTAGCACTCCACTAGATCCTAAATGCATATGCAATGAATTAGAGCATCTAGTGGCACTTTGATAACCGCATTTCGGTACGAGTTTCACTCCTCTTAATAGTATGGCTATCTATCCTAAATGTGATCATACTCATTAAGTGTCTTGATCACTAAAATAAAATGGCTCCTACAATTTTACCTTTGTCTTGAGCCTTTTGTTTTTCTCTTTCTTCTTTTCCAAGTTTAAGCATTTGATCATTACCATGCCATTACCATTGTCATGATCTTTGCCATTACTTCATTACTTAGAGTAGTGCTACCTATCTCATGATCATCTTGATAAACTAGGTTAGCACTTAGGGTTTCATCAATTAACCAAAACCAAACTAGAGCTTTCACCCATTCGTGATTTTTGAGCGCAATGTCGAGCTAGAGGCCATCCAGCATAGATAAGGTGGTGCTGGCTGCCTTTGCCGACAAGGGGCTGCTCTCGTTGAAGGAGGTGGCGCATTGGAGGGTACTGCACATCGCTAGCTTCATTACTGTCTCGAGGCTTTCATTGGGATGGAGCCACACATGGACTCCTTCCAGCGAGTATTCTTCGAGTGAGCCTTGTTGGAGAGGAAGACGCTTAGGACTGCGTCGGTGGGAGCTTTTGCCCTTGTAGCTGCTCTGGTTGTCCAGTTCATAAAGTTTGATGAGACATCTTCTAGGCATGGCGGCCATACCTCGGTGGGCGATGTCCCTACCTAGGAGCTGCCTCGACTACATGAGAAGGTCAGGAGCTCCATGCTCTTCTACTGAGCAACTATGGGTGCGACGCCCTTGAGGTACCTGTTGCGCTCGCCAAAGTCGAGGGAGCGGAACCAGGTGGGGCCCTTGAGGTACCTGTTGCACTCGCCGAAGTCGAGGGAGTGGAACCGGGTGGGGCCCTTGCGGCGGTGGTTATGTCCGACGGCATGTGATGTGGCCTCTCCTTTGGCATCAGCCAATGCCACCGAGCGGCCATAGTAGTATTTAGAGTAGAAGTAGTCAGCAAATGTAATCATTAAGTTCATGGGGGAGCCCGTGTGTGAATAGTTTTTGTATCAATGAATACATCAGCTCTGTTTTGTGATAGAATCGCTATCCGTTCCTTGTTTTTTATCCTAGCATAGCTTTGTTTTTATCCTTTTTTTTTGCACTTGTCCGTTCGTTTCATAGGCTACAACTTTTAAGAACCTAGGCATGGCCCACAAGGCTTGGCTATTCATAACCGTAGGTCGTGGTGGGGTGCACTCGGTCGGGAGTAAAAACAAAGTCACATAGGGTAATCAAAGGAATGGAATGCGCTTTCGTTCGGGCAAAAAGTTTTTACCATGTGATAGTAAAAAAAGAGGTAGTATTTAGTATTATACCCTCATGGAGCCCCCGAGCAACCCAGGCTGAAAGAGTTTAGGCTAGGGTGCTTTATAGGAGCAAGTGTTGAATAAAAGCGGTAAGACCGAATTTAAGGGAAAAATAACGTAGTTGTTCAATGTTCCAAGTGTTGGTGAGAATGTTGCCGTTGTTGTCTTTCAGTCGGTAGGCACCCGGTTGTATCACCTTGGTCACCGTATAGGGTCCTTCCCATGGTGGAGAGAGTTTGTGTTTCTCCTTCATTGATTGGGTCCTCTGGAGTATGAGATCACTGACTTCGAGGATCCTCCCCCTGATCTTCCTTTTATGATACATGCAGAGAGTTTGCTGGTAGCGAGTGGAGTGGATGACGGTCGTCTCGCGGGCCTCCTCAAGTAGGTCAACTGTGTCTTGCTGAGCCTCCATGGCTCAGCCATGGTCGAAAGCCTTCACTCTTGGGGCGTTGTGGTCAAGGTCAGAGGGCAGCACTGCTTTAGCTCCATAGGCTAGGAAGAAGGGTGTGCACCCTATGGATCGGTTTGGGGTCATTCTCAGGCTCCATAGGATCACTAGGACCTCTGCAACCTATCACCCGGTGTACTTGTTGAGTTGGTCGAAGATACATGGCTTAAGTCCTTGGAGGACCATGCCATTGGCACACTCGACCTGATCGTTAGTACGTGGATGTCCGATCGAGGCCCAGTTGATCTTGATGTCGTATCCATCACTGAAGTCCAGGAACTTCTTCCCGATGAAGTTAGTCCTGTGGTTAATGATGATGCAGTTAGGAACACCGAACCGGTAGATGATGTCGAGGAAGAATTTGACCACCTCTTCCAAGCGGATGTTGGTGATTGGCTTAGCCTCTATCTACTTGGTGAACTTGTTGACCGCTACGAGCAGGTGAGTGAAGCCACCCAGGCCCTTTTTGAGGGGTCCTACCATGTTGAGGCCCCAAACCGCAAATGGCTAGGTGATGGGGATGGTTTGAAGCTCTTGTACCAGCAAATGAGTTTGTCGAGCGTAGAATTAGTATCCCTTACACCTGTGGATGACCTCCTCTGCATCTCATAGTGCGGTGGACCAGTAAAAACCTAGGCAAAAGTCTTTTCTGACCAACAACCTTGGGACCGCGTGATGTCCATAGATCCCAGCATGGACCTCGAGGAGGAGCTGCTTCCCCTAGTTGGTAGGGATGCACTTCGTGAGCACCCCCGATGGACTCCATTTGTAGAGTTCATCATCGAGCACGATGAAGGTCTTGGCGCGTTGAGTGATCCATCGGGCTTCAACCCTTTTGGGTGGTAGAACCTCCTCAAGGAGGTAGGCGAGTAGCGGCGCTCGCCGGTCGATTTGATCGAGTGCCAACATGGCGATGTCAGTAGGTCACATTATCTCTGAGGCACTAGGGTCAGAGCCCCCAAGCACTGGCTTAGCATTGGGGTTAGAGCCCCCAGGCATTGGCTTAGTGTTGGGGTGTGTAGATCAAACCTTCTAGGACACAGTCGGATGGCTCATGGAGATCATTGATGAAGATCCCGCTTAGAGATGGATCTTGCCTGGTGGCCAATTTTGTGAGAAAATCGACGGCATCATTGTCCTTTTGGGGGACATGATGCAACTCAATCCCCAGGAATTTGTCCTTGAGCTTGCGCACCTCCTGGCAGTATATTGCCATGAGGGGGCTTTTGTAGGAGGACTCCTTCATGACCTGGTCAATGACCAACTTCGAGTCACCGCGGACGTAGAGTCGCGTAGCACCGAGCTCGATGGTGATGCATAGCCCATTGATGAGGGCCTCATATTCCATGGTGTTGTTTGAGGCTGAGAAATGGAGGTGGATGGCGTAGCAGAGCCTACTCCTGTCCGAGGAGATCAGAACCACTCTAGCCCCGAGCCAGGTGCCATTATGGACCCATTGAAGTACATTGTCCAGTACTCGTGGGTGACGTTCGAGGTCGGTAGCTACACCTCCGTCCATTTGGTGATAAAATCCACAAGAGCCTAAGATTTAATAGCTGTATGGGGGATATACCTGATCTGTCCCATGGCGTCGTGGTTGCGGATGATGTCCCTGAGAGGGTATAAAGTGACGACCATGACTTCATGGTCGGTGAAGTAGTGCAGGAGCATCTAGGTCACCATCAGCATGGCGTATAGGAGTTTCTGCACCTAGGGGTACCAGACCTTAGGGTCGGTGAGTACCTCCTTGATGAAGTATATGGGCCACTAGATCTTAAGGTGGTGTCCTGGCTCCTCCCTTTCGACAACCAGGGCGGCGCTCACCACATGGTTGCTTGCCGCGACATAGAGGAGGAGGGTTTCTCCCCGTTCGGGAGTGACAAGGATTGGGACCGACGTCAGGGATGCTTTGAGGCTCTCTAGAACCTACTAAGCTTCCTCAGTCTAGACAAAGGCGTCCGTCTTTTTGAGGAGCTTATAGAGTGGCATCCCCCGTTCTTCAAGCCGGGAGATGAATTGGCTAAGGGCAGCCAGACAGTCAGTGATCCTTTGTACGCCCTTGACATTATGTATAGGGCCCATGTTGGAGATGGCCATGATCTTTTTGGGGTTGGCCTCGATGCCATGCTTGGACATAATGTACCCTAGCAGCTTCCCCTTTAGAACCCCGAAAACACATTTCTTGGGATTCAATCTGATGTTGAGCCTTCGAAGATTCACAAACATTGTGGCCAAGTTTGTGATTAGGTCACAAGCTTGAGCCGTTTTGACCACTATGTCATCAACATAGACGACGATTGTTGGTTTTGGCCGCTCGTCCTGATCAGGCTGATCGAGCAGGTCGATTTGGTTGGCGAAGCATTGTTGCATGCACCTTTGGTAGGTGGCTCCAGCGTTCTTCAGGCCGAAAGCCATGGTTATGTAGTAGCATGAACCATATGGGGTGATGAATGAGGTTGTGAGCTCATCGGACTCTTTTATCGCGATCTGGTGATAGCCCGAGTAGGCATCTAGAAAGGAGAGGATCTCGCAACCCGAGGTGGAGTTGACTATCTGGTCTATGCGCGACAAAGAAAAGTGATCCTTTGGACATGCTTTGTTGAGTCCAGTATAATCAATGAACATTCTCTATTTCCTGGTCTTCTTTTTAATGAGAATGGGTTTAGTAAGCTAGTCAGAGTGGAATACCTCTCTGATGAATCTGGCTGCTAGGAGTTTGGTGATCTCTTCGCCTATGGCCCTACGCCTCTCATTGTTGAAGCGATGCATGCATTGGTTAGCGGGCTTTGAGCCTAGGATGAGGCGCAGTGCGTGCTCGGTGATGTCCCATGGTATGCTTGACATGTTAGATGGCTTCCATGCAAAGACATCATGATTAGAGCATAGGAAGTCAACGAGCTCGCATTCCTATTTGGCGGGGAGCTGGGTCCTAATCCACACCATCTTGGTTGGGTTAGTGGGGTAGATCCCCACCGCCTTGGTTTCCTCGAGTGGATGGAGGGCCAACGAGGAGGTTGGTTTATTGTAGTCCAGGACTGCTAGGGTCGATGACTCCCCGAGCTACAGGAGCTCGGAAGAGTTAATGATCGCAGTGGCGAGCTTGAAATGCTCACGGTCGCACATGAAGGCATGCGAGAAGGCGCTGCCCACGATGATGATGTCGTTCGGTCTCGACATCTTCAGCTTGAGTTAGATATAGTTGGGGATCGCCATGAATTTGGCATAGCATGGCCACCC
The DNA here is from genome assembly GCF_019320115.1 of Miscanthus floridulus. Classification (NCBI taxonomy): domain Eukaryota; kingdom Viridiplantae; phylum Streptophyta; class Magnoliopsida; order Poales; family Poaceae; genus Miscanthus; species Miscanthus floridulus. Next base: position 104,150,757 of record NC_089595.1, read on the forward strand.
CAAGATGACATGGTAGGACCCTAGGAAGTCCACCACTTCTAAGGTGAGGACCTCCGAGCGGAAGTTGGCTCGGTTATCAAACATGATGGGTAGGTCGATCTACCCAAGCAGATATGCCTATGCTCCTAGGATCACACCATGGAAGGGAGAGCCCACTGGACGGAGTTCTGACTGGGGGATGCTCATGGCGTTGAGGGTGTCGATGTAGAGGATGTTGAGGCCGCTGCCTCCGTCCATCAGCACCTTGGTGAGGTGCTTCTTGCGGACGATGAGGTCGATGACGAGCGAGTAGCGTCCTGGTCTAGCGATGTGGGAGGGATAGTCCCTCTGATCGAAGGTGATCAGAGATTCTGACCAGCTAAGGAAGGAGGGGATGGTCGTCTCGGCGGTGCATGCCTCTCTGTAGCGTACCTTGTGCTGGCACTTGGAGCAGATGGCATCAGATCCCCTGAAGATCATGATGCATTCCTCAGGGTCGGAGAAGCTGTCCCCGTCCTTGCCTGCTGCACCTCCTTTCTTGGCTGCCGCCTCTTTGTCATCTCCTTCTTTTGGCCCGCCGGCCTATCGTAGGAAATGTTTGAGGAGCTCATAGTCCTTGTAGAGGTGTTTGACAGGTTAGGCATGGTTGGCGTATGAGCAATCCATGAGCTTATTGAAGTGGTCAGGTAGGCCCTGCTAGGGCTGCTTGCCCATGCAATCAGCTACGGCGACCAACATGGTGTTGTCCAATCGGCGTCGATCCTTTTTGTTCTTCTTGCCCCTCTTTGTGGAGGGGCCCTCATGTTGGTCCCCACGCTTGGCCTCACCTTTGTTCCGGCCTCCGTTGAAGACCACTCCAACCATCTCCTCGCTGGAGGCATGGTTAGTGGCGACGTCAAGTAGGTCACAGGTGGTACGAGGCTTTAGGCAGCCAAGCTTCTAGTTCAAGGACTCGTAGGTCATCCTAGAGAGGAATGCGCTGACGACGTCTGCATCGACGATATCAGGGAGGGAGTTGCATCATTTGGAGAACCTATGGATGTAATCCCACAGGGACTCGCTGGGCTCCTGCTGGCAGCTCTTGAGGTCCCAGGAGTTACTAGGGTTGACATACGTCCCCTGGAAATTTCCGACAAAGACCCTCTTGAGGTTCGCCCAATCACGGATGCTATCACGCGGGAGGAATTCAAGCCACGCCCGAATATGTCCCCCCACATAGATGGGGGGATATTGAATGATGAAAAGGTCATCATCCACCCTCCGACTCGATAGGCGAGCTAAAAATCTTTCAGCCAAATACTAGGGTTCATCTCCACGGTATACTTGGTGATGTTGGTGAGCGGTCGAAAGCGCTGTGGGAATGGCGCTCTCTGGATACGCTGGCCAAAGGCCTATGGTTCTAGGCCCTCCGGGCTGGAACTTTGGTCATCTGGTCGACGACCATGCCTAGGGCGCCTTTCATCGCTCCCCTCGATGGTTTGGCTAGGACCCGTGTCGCTTCCCTCATCACCGCCCTGATGTAGACTAGGCCTGATCTTTCGAAAGGTATGATAGCATCGATTGATGGAGACTCAATATTCATGATCTAGGCTTCAAACCAAGACTGATTTGGACCCCTGCAACCAATGCACCATTGCTCCATTGGTTATCAACCATGCGAACGCGATTGACCTCACTAAGAAGGCTTTCCTACAAGCAAATCGAGAACACAAGCAAGAATAGGATGGACGCAATCTGAAATTGCAAATAAATATGAGGCTTATGATAACAAGAAGGAGTGCAAGTCTTTATTCGAAAGGACTAATCGCCACAGGCAAACAAGATCAAGAATTGGGGCCCTAGTTCATAGCAAGCAGCCTTGGCGGCACAGTTGCAGCAAAATGATGTATGTTTCACGAGGAAATCAAGAACTAAACAAAACCCAAACCCTAAGGAGAGCGATGGTGGCTATTTATAGAGTCTTGGGCATCACCCCCTGGACGCGCCCTCTAATGGGCCCAAACACGATACACGGTCCAACAGACCAAAAGACAGTGTCGTAGCACCCTGGCAGATTCTAGATGCTGAATTGTTTCGATGATTCCCATTGATTCCTAAGGTATTTTGATGTGAGACCACTTGGACTGGCTTCCTTATCAAATTAGCTTTCGAACCAAATGTGCATCATCGAAAATGGAGTTTGGATGCGTCCTAGGTGACTAGTTTAAGGTAGACTAGTCCTAGAACCTAAGATGGGCTCCAACTTCAGTTGGACTAGGCCTCCACCATGAGAAAGATGAATTGGACACCTATGCTGGTCCTACTCCTCTCCTTGGCTTGTATGTGATGAATAAGTGATGTCCTCATCATCCTCTCTTTCTTAAATTGAAGTCATCCTCGACTGAAGTAGATCGTCTCCTCCATTGGATGACAGCAACGATGGCTCTAGAAAAAGACGTTCATCTTGGCGCCCAATCCTTCGCAAAGGCAGCTGCCATGGTGGCTTCCCTGCTGGGAATTCATCCTCCTCCTGCAAAAGGTTAGTACCAACTAGAGGCATAGCACTAGAAGCAGGACAGGCGAAGTACAAGTTAAAGCATAACAAGGTTTATCATGATCAGCAAGAATAGATTTAAAAGCAAATAAAACTTCTTTCATGTTACTTGATGGTTCATTTGTTGGTTTGCTAAAGTCTTTATCATGGCCTTTCATTTTCTTTTCAGCAAGTTCCATTTCATATTGCACAATTTCAGCAGGAGTTAAAGGAAGTAAAGTAATGGTCTTTCCCTTAAATATAAAAGTATATCTATTTTGCCTACCATGACATAGAGCATTATTATCATATTGCCAAGGGCGGCCTAACAAAAGTGAACAAGCTTGCATAGGCACGACATCAAATTCAGCATAATCATGGTATGATCTGATAGAAAAATGCACACGAGCAGATTATGTTACCTTTGCCTTATCACTATTGTTGAACCATTGAACATGGTATGAATGTGGAAGAGCACGTGTAGATAAACCAAGAGTCTTGATAAGCTCAGAACTTACCAAGTTATTGCCGCTCCCTCCATCAATTATAGCACAAAAATGGAAATTATTGACAATGAGGAACATTTGAAACAAATTATGGCGTTGTAGCTTGTCTTCTGGCTCAACTTGTGTACTCAAAACATGCTGAACAAGGATTGATTTATGGTTTGCAGTGCATGTCACACTATCAATTACCTCATCAGGATCTTCAGCACTATCTGCAAATTTATCTGCATAAAGATCAGTTGCAAGTGCAAATTCATTCTCTTCATCACTAACACTAGCATACCCACCATCATCAGTAGCAATATATGCACGTTTGCTAGGGCATTCTTTAGCACTATGTCCCATGCCCTTGCAGCGGTGGCAAATAATTTTAGAAGAGCTGCTAGAGGAAGGTGTAGCAGATCCACTGGAAGAATATGTGATAGAAGAACTCTTCTTTACATGCGCTAGTGGTGTCTACACATCAGAAAATTTACTCACCTTAGTTGGACGTGAAGGAGTGGACGGAGTCATGGAACGCCTAGGTTGTCGTCCCTGTACTTCCCTTTCAGCTTTAAGAGCATAATGATATAATTGAGAAAATCTAGTCCATTCTTTATAGTCAAGAACATCCTGTATTTCACGACGCAAACCTCCAAAAAATCTAGAACACTTATCCATTTCATCCTCTTGTATGTTACTACATGCTAGACCAATTAAAAGATCCTAATAATATTCCTCAACAGTCTTACTACCTTGACTTAAACATTGAAGTTTTAATCGCAGATCACGCTGATAGTATGGAGGAAAAAATCTTGATTTCATTCATCATTTAAGTACAGTCCAGGTTTGAGGTATTTAAGCATTAGCATTAGCATTAACATTATTGCAAATATCATTCCACCAGAAAAGAGCAAAACTAGTAAACTCACTAGTAGCAAGTCTAACTCTATATTCTTCAGGGACTTGATGGGAGCTAAATTTTTGATCTACAACAATCTCCCAATCTAAATATGCTTTAGGGTCAGCAAAACTAGAAAAAGGAGGTATCTTAAACTTGGTTTTAGAGAAAGGATCATTATTACCTTGGTTATTACCTCCCATACCGCGTCGGTTAAAGTTCAACCGATTACGGTTACGTGTATCCTCAGCACGTCGTTGAGCTTCAGCTTTAGCCTCTGCATCGCCATCATCCTCCTCAGAGAGATCATCATCATCATCTTTAGGACATGGTCTAGGATGTCATTGTTCAACATCTTCAATCCTCTTGGCCAAGTTGGTGATTTGTTGAAGGATCTCATTGAACTTGTCATCAAGAACGGCACGAAGCTCATTCTTAGAAACACAGTCATTGAAATCTATAGGTGTGTCTCTGTTTCCTTTGCCACTTCCTTCCGCTTTTCCTGACATGGTTAGTAGAAAGAAGAAGACAATATAAATAGTATTATCCCTACCAACTACTTAGGTTGTGGACAAAGAAAAATAAGGCACTTAACTCTCAAGCGTCTTATCACGGTCTTACAAGTGTTCTTACCAAAGCAACAAGTGGTGCAATCGGTCGATGACTATGATACCATTGTAGCTTGAGTGTAACAGTTGCAAGGTGAACCTGTACTTGGTTAGAAGAAAGTGGAGCTTGGACAGGCATAATATAGTAGCAAGGAATAGCAAAATTCACAACTAAATAGCAAAGCTAAATAAGTATCCCAAGTACTTGTCTTAGTTGCTGGCCTACACATGATCCAAGTACCAGATGTATTAAGTGATGTGAACAACAGGAATATGATTAGGAATAAGGCAGAAATCAGCACACGCAAACACATCTCAAATAGCGCTCTCTATGTGCTCCTCTAGATATTGTTCCACTTTTGCCCCTCTTTTTTCTCTATTTTTGGGTTGTCGTTGTTTTTGGGATTCTTTGACTTTTTCTTTTTCTTTTTTGATATTTTTTCTTCACTTAGGAGCACAAAAGAAGTAACCATAGAAAATATGAGCTTAAACAAGTGAAAGATGTGGCATGTGGAAATTTCAGAAGACGTGCTCAAAATCGACAAAAGGCTTATGACCACGAAAAGAGGACTTGTGACCAGTTTTTGACCAAAATAAAATCTCTGACCCTGATAGAGCAAGGGATGGATGGATCCAAAAAAATTTTCTGGTCGATTTTGATATATGGAACGTCAAAATCCGAGTTCGTATGCGAAAGCTAGACCAGTTTTACGAACTGACTCCGAATTATAGGACAAAACGGGAACAATGCGTGCAAAATTGGTCACGGCAGCAAGGATTTGATAGAAACAGTGAAGACAAGTATAACAAATTAGATGGCGTGGACTAGGGTTTGATGGATACAAAGGAAACACAGCAAGACTTGAATGTGTTCATGGATTATGATGAAAAACAAGGGGAAAACACAAACTGGACTAAAAATGATATAAAACCAGCAACCAGAGCTTGACTTAGGGCACAAACTCAACCACGCGACACAGAGATGAAATTGCACGGCACAACGAAACTATAGGATAGGGAATATGTGGCGGTGTTTTTTTTTTGCTTTTTGTGGACTATAGGTAATGCAAAAACAGTAATAATCTAAAGGGAAAAACAAAGTTATACCTAACGGACAACAAGGGCTCTGATACCACTTGATGTAGACTAGGCCTAATCTTTCAAAAGGTATGATAGTGTCGATTGGTGAAGACTCAACGTTCACGATCTATGCTTTGAACCAAGACTGATTCGGACCCCCACAACCGTTACACCACTGCTCCGTTGGTTATCAACCACGCGAACGCGATTGACCTCGCCAAGAAGGCTTCCTGTAAGCGAATCGAGAACACAAGCAAGAATGAGATGAACGTAATCTAAAATTGCAAATAAATATGAGGCTTATGATAACAAGGAGTTCAAGTCTTTATTGGAAAGGACTAATCGCCATAGGCGAACAAGATCAAGAATTAGGGCCCTAGTTCATAGCAAGCAGCCTTGGCGGCACAGTTGTAGCAAAACGATGTCTGTTTCATGAGGAAATCAAGAACTAAATAAAACCCAAACCCTAAGGAGAGCGATGGCGGCTATTTATAGAGTCTTAGGCGTCACCGCCTGGACGTGCCCTCTAATGGGCCCAAACACGATACACGGTCCAACGAACTAAAAGACGGTGTCGTAGCACCCTGACAGATTCTGGGCGCTGACTTGTTTTGATGATTCCCATTGATTTCGAAGGTATTTTGATGTGAGACCACTTGGACTGGCTTTCTTATCAAATTAGCTTTCGAACCATATGTGCATCATCAAAAACGGAGTTTAGACGCGTCCTGAGGGACCAGTTTAAGGCAGACTGGTCCTAGAACCCGAGATGGGCTCCAACTTCAGTTGGACTAGGCCTCCACCATAAGAAAGATGAATTAGATGCCCATGCTGGTCCTACTCCTCTCCTTGGCTTGTATGTGATGAAGAAGTGATGTCCACATCATCCTCCCTTTCTTGAATTGAAGTCGTCCTCGACTGAAGTAGATCGTCTCCTCCATCGGATGACAGCGACGATGGCTTTAGAAAAAGATGTTCATCTTGGCGCCCAATCCTTCGCAAAGGCAGCTGCCAGGGTGGCTTCCCTGCTGGGAATTCATCCTCCTCCTACAAAAGGTTAGTACCGACAAGAGGCATAGCACTAGAAGCAGGACCAAGTGGACATATAGGCGAAGTACAAGTTAAAGCATAACAAGGTTCATCATGATTAGCAAGAACAGATTTAAAAACAAATAAACTTCTTTCATGTTACTTGATGGTTCATTTGTTGGTTTGCTAAAGTCTTTATCATGGCCTTTCATTTTCTTTTCAGCAAGTTCCATTTCATATTGCACAATTTCAGCAGGAGTTAAAGGAAGTAAAGTAATGGTATTTTCCTTAAATATAAAAGTATATCTATTTTACCTACCATGATGTAGAGCATTATTATCATATTGCCAAGGGCGGCCTAACAAAAGTGAACAAGCTTGCATAGGCACGACATCAAATTCAGCATAATCATGGTATGATCCGATAGAAAAATGCACACGAGCAGATTGTGTTACATTTGCCTTACCACTATTGTTGAACCATTGAACATGGTATGAATGCGGAAGAGCACATGTAGATAAACCAAGGGTCTTGACAAGCTCAGAACTTACCAAGTTATTGCTACTCCCTCCATCAATTATAGCTTGAACACAGAAATTATTGATAATGAGGAACATTTGAAACAAATTGTGGCGTTGTAGCTTGTCTACTGGCTCAACTTGTGTACTCAAAACACGCTGAACAAGGATTGATTTGTAGTTTGCAGTGCATGTCACACTATCAATTACCTCATCAGGATCTTCAGCACTATCTGCAAATTTATCTGCATAAAGATCAGTTGCAAGTGCAAATTCATTCTCTTCATCACTAGCACTAGCATACCCACCATCATTAGTAGTAATATATGCGTGTTTGCTAGGGCATTCTTTAGCAATATGTCCCATGCCCTTGCAGCGGTGGCAACAATTTTAGAAGAGCTGCTAGAGGAAGGTGTAGCAGATCCACTAGAAGAAGGTGTGATAGAAGAACTCTTCTTTACAGGCGCTGATGGTGTCTGCACATCAGAAAATTTACTCACCTCAGTTGGATATGAAGAAGTGGATGGAGTCATGGAATGCCTAGGTTGTCGTCCTTGTACTTCGCTTTCGGCTTTAAGAGCATAATGATATAATTGGGAAAATCTAGTCCATTCTTTATAGTCAAGAACATCCTATATTTCACGACGCAAACCTCCAAAAAATCTAGAACACTTTTCCACTTGGACTGGCTTCCTTATCAAATTAGCTTTCCAACCATATGTGGATCATTAAAAATGGAGTCCGGATGCATCCTGGGTGACCAGTTTAAGGCAGACTGGTCCTGGAACCCGAGATGGGCTCCAACTTCAGTTGAACTAGGCCTCCACCATGAGAAAGATAAATTGAACGCCCATGTTGGTCCTTCTCCTCTCCTTGGCTTGTATGTGATGAAGAAGTGATGTCCTCATCATGCCCGGTGGACGTCATCATCATGTCAGGCCTAATGCTGGTTGCTAATGACGCTACGAGCGTCTTGGTGTGGACTGAGCCATTCGTGTACTGGCGGTCGGTGTGGAGCAGGTGCTAGGTTGGACCGTGGCATAGCCGTAGCCTCCTGTGCCACGCTTGACGACTATAGTAGTGAATGGATGGAGCAATCTATCTAGTGCGTCCCCACTCCCCTGGTGGGGAGAGAGGCCATGAGTCAGAGTCGTGATGCGAAGCTTTCCGCTTGTTGAATGGCGGCAACTTCCACCAGTGCTCAGAGGTTCTAGTGGATCGCCCTCTCCTAGGGGTCGACAGGCTCGGGAATGCCACGCAGAAGCATTGCCGCAGCGGTGATATTCTAGCTAGCCCAAGCGAACTGTGGGGGTCATTTCCCTCGTTCATGATGTCACGCTAGACCTAGCAGGCGTGACCCCGCGCGCCGCTCGCCGGGCCACGTGCATGGGGCGCAACGTGCTGCACCGAGCGAGTCGGCACAGGTGGCGGCTAGTTCTGCCACCATTGTCGTAGCTACTCGGCGTTCTCTTATGCGAGCACGAGGGCCCCTACATGAGGGTCCGAAGGGGTGTGAGTCTGCGAAGACTCCGCTACCACCGGTGGCTATCCCAGAGTGTCCACCATAGCGCACTCCTAGGACGGACGGTGGCTAGGCACCACATCGCCAATGCTGGAGCCATCGCTCTCAACCTTGTCATCCAGGAGTTCATGGAAAGTGGTGGGAGCATAGCTCGCCATTCCCACAAATTCGGATGTGAGAGGGGGCGGCGTCAGCGTCCTTCGGAGCCCCCGAGCATCCATGTCCATGAGGGACGTGAGGCTACAGGGGAACCAATCATGCGGTGGTTGTGGTGTGGACAATGCAGTCCCTCTAGATAATCGGCGGGAGATAGTAAATAGGGAGTAAATAATAGTACGTACATTACTCATAGTAGGGTTTGAACAGAGAGTTTGTTTGGATTGAAGCGTAGGCACCTCATCATTTAAGGCATCGGGTGTTTTGGAGCTGATGGAGGGCGCCCCTCCGATGGGCGTCGAACAAGTGCCTCCTTGTGGAGGTGTAGTACGCCGAGCCGATCAGCGATGAAGTCTAGGCTTCCAAAGAGTAAGGTCTAGGATAGCTTGAAGATGGGTGGAACCCACATCCCAATAGGTGGGAGTGCGGAAAACTCTAGCGAGCCGAAGCGAGTCATATCGCTCGAGCCCACCATGGCGAAGGTGGTGGAAAAGTGGGCCATCTGATGACCAAAAGTGTGAACACACAGCGTCTTCCCCATGGACGATGCCAACTATTAGTGCAGAAAGTGACCAACACATAAATATTTATGGTTTTGTTGTACGTTGTGATCGGAGGTGGCCTAGCACTCAATGACACAGGGTTTATACTAGTTTAGGCAATATGCCCTACGTCCAGTTTGAGTTGGTCAGTGACTTTATTCCTGAGCCTAGGTGCTTGAAGTTTGTTGTGGGGTTACAAACGGAAGGGAGAAAGATGTGGGGTACAAGAGGAAGGGCCGAGAGTGATGAGAGCTCCGCTATGTGCTAAGTGTTTGAGCGTGTGCTTGAGGTTTGAACCTAGTGGTTTCTCTTGTTGAGTGTGTTGTTCGAGTTGTTGTGTATTGATCGATCTATCTATTGGAAGAGAGCGCATCCCCTTTTATAGATGAAGCGGATGGCCTTACAAGTGAGAGGGAGAGAGTGTACGTATGCTAAGTCTTGTTGCCCATGTCATTGGGTACAAGATGATTATAGACGGCCATAACACTATTAATGTTAGATACATGTGGGAGGTTGTGTCGTCTTCTTCTGGTATGGCAGACATCGGTGCCCACCATACTGTTGATGCCTAGAGGTATGCAGGGGGTTTTACCATGTTTGCCTAGTATGGTAAATGCCGGTGCCCACAACACTGTTGATACCTAGAGGCATGTGGAGGGAGCCTTACCGTGTTTGTCTAGTATGGGAGTTGATGGCACCCACAACACTGTAGGAAAAATGTTGATGCCTACAACACTGCTTGGGTTCTGCCATGCTAGGAAGGTCGCAGGGTACTATCCGACAGGTGTACAGGGTATGGTTCTTGGTATTACGGTTGACTTGAGTGCCATACCTTACATTCTTCGTCTATTTCCTGGTCCTTACTGAGCAGGTTTCCTCGGTCGGTTGGTCTCAATCAGCTCTGATTGCGCCAGTCAGAGAGGAGCTGTAAGTAGGGGTTTGGCGCATTCCTGGTCGGAGAAGTGGGTTGGAGTCAGAAGTGGTGTTTGGCCAGGCCTTTCGGTCGTAGAGACGGGCCTGAGTCGGAAGTGAGCGTTGTTCCTCTTTAGCGAGGCCTTCTAGTCAGAGATTGGATTGCCCTTCTGGCCTTTTGTTTAGGCATTTAGGCCATCCTATGAGTTGCGCGTCATTTGCAACATTGTCTGCTGGGCCAAGACTTTACTGGTGAAGCCGGTCCATGAGGGACCTTGGATTTATGAACCCAACACTCACACACATACATAAATATATAGTCTCACACACATACATAAATGAAGTCTTACAAACACACACACACTTACATAAACACTCCACGTTCAACAACTAGCTAGCCTGCTGTAACGACTTTTCCCTTGACACATTTTCGTTCTCATGGCAATATGTCTTTGGGTAGGTTCTTTTCCACAACACTAATCTTCTTAGAAAAGTCTGTGAATGGTGGCATCTCATCGTAGTTATTGTAAGCTTCAACATTGTCCACGCCATCAACTCTGATAATGTGCTGTTTTCCAGAGACAACCACATGTTTTGTCTTCTTCTTTGGGGGGAGGTTACTTTGTGGGTCAGGCATTTAGAAAACTTGTGCGACACATGAAGCGAGCACCCAAGGGTCATCTTGGTAGCCTAGATTCTCGAGGTCTAGGACTCTCAAACCGATTTCATTCAGTTAGTGTTGTTTAATCCAGCAGCATCAAAACAGGGCCACCGTTATCTCTTCAATGATGCCAAAGTATTGGATCTTTTGCCCCACTCCATCGAGAGCTTCTATTCAAACACCACTGTTTTGGTTCACATATTTACTGTCCTTTGCGTAGATATAGTATGTATACCCATTAATGTCATAAGCTTTCCAACATGTCACTTGTCTCAATGGCCCCTTCGCCAACCTACTGATGGTAATAGAGTCTATGGTTTCTCTAGGTGGTATGTTTTGGTCCTTCAACCATGTAGTTAGTCGTTGCTTGTACTGTTTCATGACCCAATCATCTGAACAACCATTTCTCTCCACCATAATTATAGCCAAGTGTTTATCAATGTACGGTTGCATCAGTTGTGTACTCTGCAAGACACTGTAATGCGGCCGACTCACCTCTTTGTAATCATGGTCGATGAACACTTTTCTACCACTGGTGCCCTTCCTAGCTAGCCTACCCTTATGATGAGAATCGGGTATTCAATCCCTTTCTGTACTTTTAGGTACTCTTGACAGCACTTGATGACTTCTTCAGTACTGTAACCCTCTACCATGGAGCCCTCTGGGTATGCTCGATTATGCACGTATCAGCTTAGAACCAACATGAACTGCTCGTAGGACCACATTTCATGCAAGTAGCAAGGGCCCAATGCCTGTATATGATGAACCATGTGAATCATGAGATGTGGCATTATATAAAAAAGCGGGAGGTAAACACATCTCCAGTTGGTTTTGTGTCTCCACCACAAATTCATGTAGGTCACTCAGCTCTTTCTTGCCAATCATCTTCTGTGAGATCTTTGAAAAGAAGTAGCATATGCAGGTGATGGCAATTTTTAAGAACTCTGGCTTTATAGCTCTAATTGTAATAGGTAGAAACACTGTCAGCATCACATGACAATCATGAGCTTTGTAGTGTGTTATTGACAAGTCCTTCATCGACACTAGCTTCTTCACATTCGTTGAAAACCCAGTCGAGACTTTGACCCCCCTATGGAAAGTGCATATAGCTCTCTTCTCTTCTAGAGTTAGGTTGAAGCACGCCATGGGCAGTGTATTTTTCATTAGCCTCAGGTACCGGGTGAAGCTGTGGCATCACGTTTAGCTACACCATGTCTTTCTGTGCTTTCAGACCATCCTTTGACTTGCATGTGTCCATCAAAGTAGCAATGAGACTCTCAAAGACATTCTTCTGCATGTGCATAGCATCAATGGCATGGGGGACCTCCAAGTCTGGTCAATAAGGCAGATACTGAAAGAAGATCGATTGTTTCTTGAAAGGTACGCCTTCGATAGGAGGTGTGTTTCTATCTCTGTTTGTCCCATTCGGATTCTTCTTTCCATTGACGATGCGTATGTTTTTCACCATTCTGTACACATGTTCTCCATTATGACGTCTCTTTGGAGGGGGTTCAATCTCTGGGGTGTTGTCATAAAATTTAAAGAACAATTTGCTATGGTACTTGTGACTTGTATTTAAGAAGCGTCGGTTCCTTAGGTAAACTATCTTCTTGGATGCATCCAGGAACACCCATGTAGTACCATTCAAGCAAACCAAGCATTTCATCTTCCCTTTGATCTATCAAGACAAAGCAAATAGTGTGGGGTAATCATTGGTAGTAACAAATATTATTGCTATACATATGAAGTCCTTTTGGAACACATCATACATTAGTTCCCCATGCCTCCATAGCCTCTCCATTTCTTGCGTCAAAGGCTCGAGGAACACGTCTATATCAATGCCTGGTTATTTAGGGCTAGAAATAAGAATAGTGAGGAGAAAGTACTTTCTCTTCTGACACAACCATGTTGGGATGTTGTACATGGTCAAGATCACTGGCCAAGTGCTATGGTCGCTCATCCTCTCATTGAAGGAATTCATTCCATCTGTGCTCAAGCCAAACCGTACATTCCTTGGGTCATCGCTGAATTCTTTGTGCTTCTCATCGATCCTTTGCCACTAACTACAATCAGCCGAGTGTGCAATCTTATCATCACCCACCTTGCGCTCATCATCCCACCATGTCATGAGTGCGGCTTCTTTAGGGTTTAGGAAGATACGTCTCAAGCGGTCGGTCACTGGCAGGTACCACATTACCAAGGCAGGAATTCTTCTCTGCTTTGTATCGTTGCCTAATGGAGTGTCCTCTGGAGGCTAAGATTCTTGTACCATCTTTTTTGTATCCTTCTTATTCCTCTTTTTCCCCGTGGAGGCTTCGTCCCCACCGTAAAGGTCATTATTCTTGTACCGGCTGACCCCACACCGGGGACATTTATCTAGTGACTTGAACATTTCGCCATAAAAAATGATATAGTGGTTGGGGCATGTATGGATTTTTTCAACCCCCATTGTCAATGGACTTATGACCTTCTTCACTTGGTATGTGTTGGTGGGAACTAAGTTTGGCTGTGACAGCACCCATGATAGGAGACGTAATAGATCATTGAAACTACAGTCTGACTAGCCGTACTTAGCCTTTAGGATGAGTAGCTCAGGCACAAAATGTAGCAATGTCCAATGTGTTGGACAAACCTTTTCAACACCATACACAATCTCCTTCGATGCTTTTATCATCCTTTCTAAATTTTCTAGACCTTTCGGGCTCTTTAGTAAAATCTTTGGTCCAAGGGCTCAAATCATGTCCTCTAAATCATCTTCATCCCCGACACGTGCTCCACCATCATTATTGGCACCACCTTCGTCATTACCATCGCAACCACCAACATCACGACCTTGTTCATTGCCAAACTCGGGATCCATTCGTGCATCAAGCTCCACTGAATATTGGGACAGGGATTCTAGGGTTTCGTCATCGTATTCCTCCTCATCCTCGTCGTTAACAATAACCGTTTCACCATGATGAATCCACACTGTGTAGTCCTCAACAAATCCTCGCATAATTAAATATGATTTGATGATAGTCACATCTGTCCATGCCATACGGTTCTTGTAATCTTTACAGGGACAAATAATTGTATCCTCATTCTCTGTCAACGTCGTTGCATGCTTCTCTACGGCTTCAATAAATTTATCCACCTCTTCACAGAAACCTGCTTTGAACCTTAACGAACCATACATCCAAGAGTTCTTGTACTCCATCTTTTGCAACAACAACAAAACAAACATTAAAGGACTACTTATATATATACATATATAAATGAATCAAATTAATAATTACTTGAGAATAATTGTATATACTTCAGACATATATGAATATAAATCAAATATAATTACATGAAGCATACAAACACACCATGGTAGAGGAAAATTAATTAATGCTCATTTATCCATAAATAATTAAAAATACATATTTATTGATTACAATAAACAATTTCAAAGACAACAATTAGCAACAATTATATTTTACCCAATATCTTTCATGCAAACCTTAGTCCAATTTCATCAAACATAAATTACAAAAAACAAAATTAATAAAAAAACAAACCCTAGATCTAGATCTACATGCACATGAAATATCCATAAAACTAACTAATTGTTCACTAAAATCAAGAAACATGTACCAAATAAGGGTATGATCTTGTTCCCCTACCTAATTGACCCTAGTATATTCAAAACTTGGGTCTAATTTGCTTTATAAGTAGCTCAAGCACCATAGAAAAGAGAGAAAAGCAAAACTCTAATTACTTATTCACCAACCATTAAAACTTCAAAAAAGTGTGGAATAATATTTTCTTACCTTCTACAACCTCTCCACCAAAGAATTTGAGACCAAAACCTTCCCCCCTTAGTAAAGCAATTTTTAGGAGGTGCCCAAGGCCTCCCTACCTTTTTTTGACGGGTTGGAGTGAGTGACCCGAGAAGGAAGAAGGGTGCTGCAGCCATTCATACAGTGGACATTTGTAGGGACGACTGGGGATTGAGCCGCCCCTATAAATCGAACAGTAGGGGTGCCTGGTGATTGAGCCGCCCCTACAAATCAAACAGTAGGGGCGGCTAGTGAGTGAGTCGCCCCTACAAATTGACCCATTTGCAGGGACGACTCGTATCACCCGTCGCCCCTACTGTGCCATTCGTAGGGGCGGCTAGAATCATGTCACCCGAGCTCACCCACTGTAGGGGCGGTTGGTAGTGGAGCCGCCCCTAAAAAAACCCCGTTGCTAAAAATCATTTTTATAGTAGTGTAGGTGTCGTGGGCATTATGTCAATAACTCAGGTGAGCCTAGCTAGCATAATGACATCAAACAATGGCCAATATAGAAACATGAGTCGCTGGTGAGATAAGTAGGGGGTGGGCATTCAGTTTGACCGAACCGATCAGTTCGCTTTTTGGTTTTTGACTAAATTCGGTTATCTAGATTGGTTACCTAGGAAACTCAAGACCGAACAATTTTAGTCTTGGTTAATTTGGTTTGATCTCGGTTATGACAGAACTGACCGACCAATATATGTAAAGTCCATAAACAACATAATTTGCAGGAAATTTTGACATCATTTCACATAATTATATCACATAGAACTATAGAAGACAAAGATAGCAACTAAACTTGACATTAACAAAATGACTAAACACAAGTTCGCAAGTCTAAAACACAACACTACATTTGCAATTAAACTTGACATTAACAAATGACTAGACACACGTTCGCGAGTCTAAAGCACAACACTACATTTTTAGAGTTCCACTAGCAGCACATAGCTATATTTTAGCTATTTTGGGTACCCAAGGGCCATGTAGATCTATCTGTTAGAGGACGTGAGATATCCATCTTTGTCAAGCCATAGTTGATGCAACGAGTGTCCTTCGTACGCATGCAACAGCGGGGAAGCCTCCTCTAGCAATCGCAATCGTCCGCTTCTCTTTCCTCTAGTACAGAAATCCTCGATAATTTTATCTATAGCACCGAGAAACAATTTTGATAAACTTTGGTTATATTTGAGTAATGGAGAAATGTATTTATTAGACATGTCTCGATCTCCCTTTAAGGTGATGAGACTTCTTTTGTTCCAAAATATAAGTTGTTTTGATTTTCTAATGAAAAAAAAACAAACTTCTATCATATTTACCAAGTTTATTGAAACACCAAACAAATGAGATATTCTAGGTGGATGTAATAATAAAACTAATTTAACGACAGCATACTTGATTAAATCTAGATAAATTTGATTCTGAAACAAAACTAAAGCATCGTCATTTACTCATTTCGTAACGGAGGACGCAGGAATTAATAAGCAAAGAACATTGAGGCCAGGCCAGGTGTACATTCGTTTTTGCTCGTGTCGTCACAAGTGTTCGCTGGGATCGTAGGTACTATCGCTGTATAAATCGATACGACAGCACTCGGCTGTGCCTGCTGCGAGTTTTGATGATCGTGTACTCGTGCGCCTATTGTCCATGAGCGCATTTCAGCGTGCTAGGTTGGATCCGTATCGACAGGGTTTGGATGTGGCAAACTGGGAAGCTCTGCCTAGCCGGACTCTGTCTGTACTGTCAGCCTGTTCGCCTGGTATAAGCTATGGCCGGTTGCTCGGCTCGGCCGGCGTCGGCGTTATCCTCGTGATCTGGGTGTTGCACCCGCCTTTGGCTCGCCCACCCGGCCACCGCACCGACGGTGGTGGTAGACGGGAGAGGGACTCCCCATCCGAACGTTTCTGACAGCCGCGCGTGCTGATGGCGTTGGGCCATCTGCTGGTTCAGCTCCCTTGCTGATGGTTGGGTTGGGCGCTGGCCCATCAACGAGAGGACGAAGGCCCATAGACAGAGACCACACACAGCCTTCTCTTCAGCTGGGGGTCTTCCGGTTGTCCTTTGTTGTCGATTGGATCGATCTTACGCCAGTTCTGATCAAAGACTATATAAAATAGAATAGCATTCCGGCTATAATTCTGGGAACCGTTCTCTAGCAAACGAACGGGTCCTAAGGCTCCGTTAAGTTAGGGCTATACGACACCGGGAACCATTCCATCCATGGAAAACTTATACAAATTAAAGTAACGATTCCGGCTGGCAATTATTTCTGGGTCGTTTCCCAGGAAGCGAACGGGGCCTAAACTGACGATGCCGCCGCCCCAAGCAAATCCGTGACTGTGCCAACGCCCGAGCCACCAGCTCCCGGTGCACAACACAACAGCAAACAACAAAACAAAACAAGGGCGGCACAGCGTGATTCAGATATTTGAATTCTAGAAACTGGGGAATTTTGGAATCTACAGCCGCCACTGCCATGCAGCATGCTACAGTATGCCGCCACACCAGACAATTTGAGATCTCGCGCTGGACTGTACCTCCAGCTCTACTTAAATCCATCGACGCCACGCCTCAATGCACCGCCGCCGCACGCGGACAAGAAAGCACCTCAGGCTCAACCGCTCAGGGCGCGCCGCACGTGCCGCCGGGCGCCGGCGCAACTTGGCGCACGCACTCATACAGCCGGCTACACTACACAACAACCATGGCATGGCAACCGACATTTGAATCAGCTCTGCGTGGGACTCTGATGCCGACGGGCCAGTGGGAGTCAGGGAACGCGTTGGCAATGGCAGTGGCAGGTGCATGCGCCGTGCCGTCGTGTCGGGTGATCAGCAGCGCCGTGCCGTCGGAAGGCGTCGTCTCCCGCCGGCCTCCAGGCGGGGCAGCAGGTTCACGTACTCGAACCAGACCTGGCGGAACACCTTGACGATGCAGTCGTGGTGCTCGTCCGCGTTCAGGGACAGGTAGCACGCCAGCAGCCGCTCCAGCTCCTCGGGCCTTGGAGGCACGGCGGTGGGCCCGCCGCCGCCGCTCGCGGTCGCGATCATCTCCACCATGGACTCGCGGAACGCGCGCTGCGGGTCCCGCGTCCGCCGCACCACCGCGAGACCCTCCAGCTCCGCCGGCGCGGCGCGCCGGGGCGACCGTACGCGCACCCGCGGGGGCGGCATTCTCCCGGAGAAGGACGGCCTCCGGCCGCCGCTCACGCTGAGGCGCCGGCTGCTCCGGCGGCGCCGGTGCCGCCTCGCCCCCGCCCTGGCGGCGTCCGTGTCCGACGGTGCCGCGGCGGCTCGCGCGGGGGAGGAGCCGCCGGCGAGGAGGGAGAAGGGGATCAGGCGGCCCAGCGGCGGGAGCTCACGGTCCCCGCCGACGGAGCAGTGGCGGCGGCCGTGCCGGCGCGCGGCGACGGAGTCGGCATTGTCGTTGCCGACGGACAGCCGCCGCGGCACGGCAGCGTCGGCCGTGGAGCGACGCGGCGGGCTGGACGAGCCTGGCGTGACCGTGACCGCCGCAGGGCTCGGGCTGGTGCGCTTGGGGAGGCACGACGACGGGAACGCGGGATCCGCCGCGGCGGTGTTCTGGGGCGTGGGCGTGGACGCGCGCTTTGCGGCCGCACTGGGCTTCTCCTTGGCCGCGAGCTTGGCGAGCCAAGATAGAGGGGAGAATGAGAACCCCTTGCCCTTGCCCTTGCTCCCTCTCTCCTCTGCATTTTCTCCCTCGCACCGCGCAGACGGCGCTGCATGCTGGCTCCGAATGCCCCATGTCATGGCTAGATAGTTCGTGCTACAATCACTTGGCTACTTGGGCGAGCAAAGCTTGATGAGCGTAGTGCAGGGGACAGGGGACTGGGGAGGGAGGCGTGTGCGATTTAAAGCTCGTGAGTTTTGGTGGTTAGGTGCAGTGCCGGCGTGCCGGTATTGGGACTTGGCTCCTTCGAGCTTTCAAACACTCGCTCTCCTCGCAGGACAAAGGCAGACACAACAGTGAGTGCTACGGCGTAGGAGCAGTACATGACAGAAGGCAGCATCGGAGAATGGAAAGCAGTGAAACAAAGGAGAAGAGAGGAGACAGGCGTGATCTGAAGTTCATGTCTGCACTGCACGGCAAAGCATGCCTGGGTTTTCGAAAGGCCCTGGCGCCTGCCGGCTTCAGGGTTCTCGCCTTCTCGGAGTCCGCCGGCGCCGGCCCCCACATTCAGGCAGACACACACTCATGATGCACCCATTCATTAGTCCACAGTCCACCACACCTTTGCGTGCGTCCTTGTACTTTCTGCCATCCTCTCTCCCTTCAGCCGTTCACCACTGTCGTAGTCCAAGCCTGAGCATGGCCGTGCAGGGGCAGGCATGGCTTGTACTCGTACTGAGCCGGCCGACTAGGAGAGGAGAGCCAAAGGAAGGAGACAAAGCAGGGGGGGGGGGGGGGGGGGGGGGGGGGGGGTCGGAAAGTGGCTTGATGGCTGAAAGCTCGGGACCCGGCTCCAGCGGGAGCCGGCGACTCCGGCAACTGGGCCTGTAGTGCTCGTAGGCTGGTACGTACGTAGTACCATGGTCGCTTGCTTGCTTTTGTGCCAATTGTGCTTGCCTGTCTTCAGCAGTCAGTACCGCTGCCTCCTCCTCCTCCAGCTTCTGTTGCTGTTCATCTTTCTTCAGTCGTTTGAACAAAGTCCCCGCCACCGACTAATGCCTTTCGTCCACTGCACGCCGGAATCACCAGTTGCCACTCTCTGACTGACGGCTACCAAGAAACAACTGTTGTTGTAAAATTCTGCAGTGATCACTTTTGCATTGGGATGTACTAGTACCACTAGCAATTTAACTTGTACTAGCGCTGTGTAAAGCATTGTTGACTGTTTTTTTGGCACAAGAGCTTCAGATTTGAACCGAGGTCTGGTCTTTTTCTTCTTTTACTTTTGCCGTTGCTCCAGGTAGGCGTGCCTGTCCAAGGTGTCCGGGATGTACGGCAGGTGAATACACTGTCATGCTTTGTAGTAGGACACTAGGGACCTGGCGTTGCCCTTGCCCTCCATGCTGCTCTGAATCTGAATGGCTGACTGAATTAACAATCTGAGCGGCACTCTTCCTGAGATGGAGCGTGTCCTGTCCTGCACGATGCCGTCCACGATGTCGCGCTGAGAATTGGCCACTTGGGTGCCTTGCTCTGAACTTGCGATGGCTGCTCGTTGTTGAATTCCAAAAGGGAAGGCCCTTTCCTTCATGTGCTGTTTCGCCACCAGTCTGAATTCTAAGCTGTGTTGCCCAAGGTAAACGTGTCTCGTTCTAAAGAGGAAACGGCGCGACCTCTGAATCATTCATTCACTTCACGGGCCATTTTCGCCATCGGCGAGGGCCGGGCCTTGTCCGAATCCTAATCTGTGGCCCTGGTAGGCGTATGTATTGCTTCCCTCGTACAAAAGTTTAGTCCTGTCACGTCGAATATTTAGATATCAATTAGGAGTAAAACTAATTACACAGGTTGAGGCTAATTTGTGAGACGAATCTATTAAGTCTAATCGGTCCATGATTTGTCAATGTGGTGCTACAGTAAACATTTGCTAATTATGGATTAATTAAGGCTAATAGATTCGTCTCGCTAATTAGTCTACTCCTGTGCAATTAGTTTTATAATTATCTCATGTTTAATCCTCCTAGTTAACATCTGAATGTCCGATGTGACACGACTAAACTTTAGTTCGTGAATCAAACATAATCATTTGGAGATCTGAAGGTGATACGCATCTGGTAGTTGAAAGTGAAGGGAAACCATGCCAATTAATCCTTTTCCCCACACCGGATGATTTTTTAGGCCGACATGTGACAGAATTCTAACCGGTGAACATTGAACAGTAGGCGGTTCTCTCGTTTCATTCCTCTGACACACATCTCACCGCGAACTAGCTAACTGAAACATCAGTGCAGGTCGTCCTGTGCTGTATCCTTCTACTGCAATTTGTGCTGCAGGCAAATTCAGAGATTAACCAGCTCGAGACACCCTACCTCATAGACGTTGACAGATTAACCAGCTCGAACCATGTAGGAGTAACATGAAACGTTGTGCTCGGACTTTGAGACACGAACATGTCGTTTCGATTCTCCATCGGTCGATCCGATAGGAAAATCTGTCTGAACCTGGAATCATGCAGCTCGCTGTTGAAATCTGAAAGGGACGGGAACCAATCTGCTGCCCGGCCGGTATCATGGCATCAGGCCTACAAAGAAGACGAGCAATGGCCAAGACGGGACAAACGACAAAGGGGCGATACTACTACGTAACCCGTGGTCCCTTTTCCAGATCTGCTCCAGTGTCTTCGAGAGTGCACGCAACCCTTTCGAGCCTCTTTTGGTTTCACCCTAATTTCTAAAAAGTTGCTGCAGTACCTATCACATCGAATGTTTACGGTCTATGCATGAAGCATTAAATGTAGACAAAAAAAAAACTAATTGCACAGTTTGGTGGGAAATTGCAAGACGAACGTTTTGAGCCTAATTAGTCCATGTTTGAACACTATTTGCCAAATAAAAACGAACGTGCTACAATAGCCTCAAAATCCAAATTCCTACGACTAAACACAGCCTCAGATTTGGCCATTTTTATCCACACTGTAGATGCTGCCGGATGAGCACTGTGAGTGACTGTCAACTCATATCTCTCGCCCGGCCAGCTCCCCCCAAGTGCCCAGCTAAAGCCAAACGCACTCGCTCTCGCACGCACCCATCCGGTGCTTTTTAGCCGATTGGGACAGCGGCACGGGTCCAACGACAAAGCTCCCCGACCAAGTTGGCCAAAAACATGCTTATAAAATATCTCGTGTTCTGCTTAGGCTTAATAATTTTCAAATCGTCTGAACAGTGCAAGTTATGTTGAAACATCTTTGTCATGCATATATAAACAAGGGTGTGTTTAGTTCGTGAAATGAAAATTTTTAAATGTCACATCGGATGTTTTAGGACGTCGGAAGGGGTTTTCGAATAGTAAATAAAAAAACTAATTACATAGCTCGCCTAGAAACTACGAGACGAATTTATTAAGCCTAATTAATCTATTATTATCGCGTGTTAGTTACTGTAGTACTTATGACTAATCATGGACTAATTAGTCTTAAAACATTCGTCTCGCGATTTCCAACCAAACCGTACAATTAGTTTTTTTTATTTTCGTCTATATTTAATACTCCATGCATATATCGTAAGATTCGATGTGATAGTTTGGGGTGAAAATTTTTGCGAACTAAACCAGGCCCAAGCTCCTCTGTCTAGTTCCATAATTCTGATCATGCTGGATGACGATACGTTACGGTCTTCAAAACGTAGACTATGTTTTGTTTATTATAATATATGTCAAAAACAATAAATATATACTTCCTCTGTTCATTATTTTTCGATGAGTTCATCCATTTTCAAGTTTGATCATATATATACACAAATGTACTAATAATATTTATGATTCACGATATGAAATATATGTTTATAATAAATTTATTTAGAAATACAAATGTTGAAACTGTTTTCTATAAATTAGTACAAACCTCGGATTATATATTTTTTATTTAGGGGGGATTAAGCTAGCAGGTTATTAAAATATCTATACATGTTATCTTAGTGTCTTAAAACTTATTCGTAGCCAAAACATCTTCTAACCTAGAACGGGCGGAGTACTCCTAATATATTTTATGGGCAACCTTCTGCAGTCCATCAGGGAAAAAATGTTATAAAAGTTTGGCTATAGTCTTGTATAAATTACAATAACCAGGGAGCAAGAGGAAGCATTTGGTTAGCATGTTCAGAGAGAAAAAAACGCTTTCGAAATCTTTGGGGCTCTAGGGGATTCAGCAGAGCCAAAAAACTATTTCTGATCCTATATAAAGTATCTTTATTATAACCTACTAAAGTTGCACTTGAGTACTAGCAGTTGCTTCTAACAAACACTTTGATATACTAGAAGAACACTTTGAGTAGGAGCTAATCACATGGATAACACAACCGCAGCGCCAATTGGCAGTGGGCCCCACACGGCGACTACTCTACCTTCATTCATGGAATCATGGCACAGCAATGGGGGGATTCCAGCCACCAGAAAAGCTTGACCAGTTGGCCATGCCCATGGCTCGCTCCTATTCGCAGTCAAGTGGCGCTATTGGATAGGGTAGGGTAGGGTAGGACACTGATGGTGGAATTATATATTTATATTTATACTACATCCGAATAAAATCAGGATATGCCATGCGCCTCTCCATGAGGGTCTGGTTGGGGGCCCGTGCACCTCACTCTTAATTGCCCCCGGTTAACCTCGCTTTGCTTGCTCATCATCTCAGATGACAACCTAGACTAGAGTGGCGGTTGGCTTTCTGCTTTCTGCCGCTGCGGTTGCTGTGCAGCTGCAGGAGTGTTTTTTTTGTTGTTTGTTTGGAGGTGTTTTTTTTTTTTTTTTTTTTTGCTTGTGGTCTTGTGGATAGAAATAGAAATAGAGGCCTTGTGTTGGATATAATATGGGTTTGGCCCATATAATATTTAATAATTAAATAAAATTCTATGGTGCATAACATTAAGTGTTGGATGGTTTAATACCATACGAGATTTTGACTCAACGCTGACTCAACTTATATGGTTGGAAATTATTCATCTAAATTGAGAAACTGAGAAAAGGATAAAGGCGTGCCACACGCGCGCGCCGCCGGCCGGGCCGTGGCCGAGGGTAGTCTTTTGCCACCTAAATCCACAATCTTTTGCCACATAAATCCACATTATCACGGGAGTTTTGCTCCTTGATGGTGGAGGTGAACTGACTGCGTCAGTTAGGGCCGAGGGCGTGGGCGCGGGCGTGGCCAGTCTTTTACCACCTAAATCCACAGTCTTTTGCCACATAAATCCACATTATCACGAGAGTTTCGCTCTTTGATGGTGGAGGCGAACTGACTGCGTCAGTTACCGTCCCTTCCGCTTCCGCTTCCCGTCTCCTGGGATTCTCCGCTGCCTTCGTCTTCTCTTCACCGTCAGCAGCATATATCCTGTCTTCCGTCAGTCCAGATCCCATCTTCCGTAACCACTCCCGAAAGAACCATAGATCAGCAGCCTTCTCACTTCCCAGTCCCGTAACTCTGCGCGCACGGAGTCGCGGGAGAGCAGATGCCTCCGGAACCCTCGTCCGCCTGAGAATCCTGCACGGGGTGAGCGGCGATTAGGTTTTTGGGGAGACTCCTCGTTCATCTTCTTCCTGGAGATCGCTCTTGGATTCATCCTCTCCCTAGAACGTCAAGGCGTCTTCTTCCTGGTGATCCTTTCGTGGAACTGCACTGCGAACATTTTCCTACATCGACTGTGGTCCGTGACTTCGAGCAATGCACTATGTCTAGTGCGAATGGAGCCTCCGATGCCCTCGACATGGGACCCTCCGCTGGGTACAGTCTAATCTCTGTGATTACTGTATTTTGTATTCTTACTGTATCAATCAGTATGTCATCTATGCATGCTGTAGCGTTCATAAAAAATATATACATGCACATATATGCTATCACAAACCTGCTGATGTTATATTTCTGGATTAAACTGATAATGAAAATGCCTAAATTTCTAACAATTCAAAAACCTAATAATAGGCAATATTCTGTCAGTGGATTTGCTACCGCTTTGAAGTAGACTGCACAGTTTAAGAACATGCAAGAGAACAACAATACAAAGCCTAAGCAGACTGCATAATTTAAGAAGAAAAACAATAAGAAAGATGGAGGATGCTTTGTTTACGAGAGTGATGAGCATTGGATAAGTGCGTGCCCAGACCACAAATATAAGCAAGCAAAGAAATCAGCAAATGTGGTCATTAGCAAGACTGGAGGAGGAACATCTGGGTATGGTAATTCTTTACCCTTTGTTCTCTCAGTTTGTCTCTTCACCTGAGTGGTGGATGGACAGTGATGCTAATATTCATGTGTGTGCTGATGTTTCTTTGTTTATTTTCTATCAGGCCGGCAGGAGTGGAGCCTTGCTGATGGGAAACGGTTTGTATGCGCGTGTTCTTGGTGCTGGTACGGTCCTGTTCTGAAGTTTACTTCGGAAAAGACGGTGCTATTAAAGAACGTGCAGCATGTCCCCTCCATCAAGATGAATCTTTTTAGCGCTTCTCAGATGTATCGCGATGGTTTTAAAATTGTGTTTGAGTCCAATAAATATATTGTGTCGAGACATAGAACTTTTGTTGAAAAAGGTTATGATTGCGAAGGCTTGTTCCGCTTATCTTTGCTTGATGATGTGTGTAATAAAGTGGTGAACAATGTTAATGTTTTGGATGAGTTGAATATATAGCATTCATGACTTTGTCACATTAATTTTGGTTGTCTCACGCGGCTTGTAAATCTGAATTTAATCTCAAAATTTAACTTAGTCGAAGATTCTAAGTGCCAGGTGTGTGTGCAATCGAAGCAACCGCGCAAGCCTCATAAGGCTGCTGAGGCGAGGAACTTGGCACCATTATAACTCGTTCATTCTAATTTATGCGAAATGAATGGTGAATTGACTAAAGGCGGTAGACGATACTTCATGATATTTATAGATGATTGCACTAGATTTTACTACGTGTATTTATTAAAAACTAAAGATGAAGCGTTGCATTATTTTAAAGTCTATAAAGCTGAGGTAGAAAATCAACTTGAGAAGAAAATCAAGCGTTTGCGATCTAATCACGGGGGAGAATATTTCTCAAATGAATTTTCTGAGTTTTGTGCGGTGCATGAAATTATTCATGAGAGGACGTCACCATACTCACCACAGTCTAATAGGATTGCAGAGAGAAAGAACCGCATTCTAACTGATTTGGTTAATGCCATGTTGGAGACTGCAGGACTATCTAAGGAATGTTGGGGTGAGGCTATTTTGATAGCATGTCATGTCCTGAATAGAGTGCCCACAAAGAACAAAGAAATTATACCATTCGAGGAATGGGAGAAGAAAAGATTAAATCTCTCACCTGCGAACTTGAGGTTGTTTGGCAAAGGTGAATGTGTCAATAAACAAAAGCGAAAGCTTGGACCAAAGACTGTTGATGATGTTTTTCTTGGTTATGCTATTCACAGCGTGGGTTATAGATTTTTAATTATAAACTCTAGTGTTTCTGAGATAGTTGTTGATACAATCATGGAATCTAGAGATGCTATATTTTTTAAGAATGAGTTTCCTATGAAAAATGCACCTAGCACAACTAGTCATGAATTTATAATTCTCCATGAGCATGAAAATTTTACTCCGATAGAACAAACTGAGGAACCCTATGTGCAAAATCCTGAGGAGGATGACCTATAGTCACTAGAAAAAGCAAGAGACAGAGGACTGCAAAGTCTTTTGGTGATGATTATATTGTATACCTTGTGGATGATACACCAATGACCATTGAAGAGGCATATTCCTCTCCTGATACTGACTTATGGAAGGAAGCAGTGCGGAGTGAGATGGATTCTGTTATGTCCAATGGAACTTGGGAAATTGTTGATTGCCCCTATGGGTGCAAGCCTATAGGGTGCAAATGGGTGTTCAAGAAAAAACTTAGGCCTGATGGTACTATTGAGATGTATAAGGAAAGGCTTGTGGTCAAGGGTTATACTCAAAAAGAAGATGATGATTTCTTTGATACTTATTCACCGGTTGTCCGATTGACCACAATTCGAGTATTGCTTTCTCTAGCAGCCTCTTATGGTCTTATCGTTCATCAAATGGACGTTAAGACAGCTTTCCTAAACGGAGAGTTGAAGGAGGAGATCTATATGGATCAGCTTGATGGGTTTGTAGCAAATGGTCAAGGAGGCAAGATGTGTAAATTATTAAAGTCATTATACGGCCTAAAACAAACTCCTAAGCAATGGCATGAGAAGTTTGACAGAACTTTAACATCCGCTGGCTTTGTTGTGAATGAATTTGACAAATATGTACTATCGGTATGGTGGGGGTGAAGGAGTCATTTTGTGTTTATATATTGATGACATACTGATCTTTGGATCCAGCCTCAAAGTGATCGAAGAGGTGAAGAGATTTTTAACTAATAATTTTGAGATGAAAGATTTGGAAAAGGCTGATGTTATTCTTAATATCAAGTTTCTAAGAGAAGATGATAGTGGGGTAACTCTGTTATAAACCCACTATGTGGAAAATGTGTTGAGTTGCTTTGGGTTCAGTGACTGTGCACCTACTCCTACACCTTATGACCCTAGTGTGCTATTGAGAAAAAAATCGAAGAATAGCAAGAGATCAGTTGAGATATTCCCAGATCATTGGTTCGCTCATGTATCTTGCTAGTGCAACAAGGCCTGACATTTCATTTGCAGTATGCAAGCTGAGCCGATTTGTGTTAAACTCGTGAGATGATCACTGGCGTGCTCTTAAGAGAGTAATGCGCTACCTAAAAGGGACCATGAGCTATGGTATTTGTTATACCGGACATCCAAAAGTGCTAGAAGGCTACTGTGATGCTAACTGGATTTCTGATGCTAATGAGCTTTATGCCACAAGTGGATATGTGTTTTCGCTTGGAGGTGGCGCTGTTTCCGGAAAGTCTTGCAAGCAGACTATCTTAACAAAGTCTATAATGAAAGCAGAACTCACAGCATTAGACACTGCTGGATCTGAGGCTGAGTGGCTTCATGATCTCCTTATGGATTTATCGGTTGTTGAAAAACCTATACCGGCTATTTCTATGAACTGTGATAACCAGACTGTGATTACGAAGGTTAATAGTCCTAAGGATAACATGAAGTCCACAAGGCATGTTAAGAGACGACTAAAATCTGTTAGAAAATTGAGAAACTCCGGAGTATTAGCGTTAAACTATGTTCACATGTCTAACAATCTGACAGATCAGTCCACTAAGGGTCTGTCACGCAATGTGATAGAAAGTGCATCGAGAGAGATGGATTTGGGACCCACTTAAAATTTACTATAGTGGTAACATGTTCTATGTGATCGGAGATCCCGTGAAGTAGGACGGTGAAACAAGCTAGTAGTAAATTGTGAGGAAAGATCCTTAGTAAGACTCATTTCTGATGCATATCTTTCCTTTCTGTAAGGCAGGTTGACTTTTGCCTTAATATGTTCCAAGTGGCTTGTCAAAGCAAAGATGTTGTCCTACAGAACATCTTTTGAGAAACATACCTATATGAATCAGACTGCTGGTCACAGTCTATGAGATTTGGGTGATCTCTAAATACTCATGAAAGGCACTGAAGTATGACTTATATGCTTCAAATAGAGGGGATGTCTTTTGCTGCCCAGTATCAGTTAAGGACTTTAGTGACATTCACCTCACATAAAACTGCCAATTTAAGGCTTAGTTCATTGTTCAGTTGTGACTGAGTGAAACTATTGTTCTAGATGAATGTTCAACTTAACAGTCTCCATCGAAACACTGATATATAAAAGAAATGTGGTTCTTAGACTACTTTGTTACAAACCCTAGAGTTTTGTGGGGATTGTTGGATATAATATAGGCTTGGCCCATATAATATTTAATAATTAAATAAAACTCTATGGTGCGTAACATTAAGTGTTGTATGGTTTAATACCATATGTGATTTTGACTGAACCCTGACTCAGCTTATATGGTTGGAAATTATTCATCTAAATTGAGAAGCTGAGAAAAGGATAAAGACGTGCCACACGAGCGCGCGTGCCGTCACCGCCGGCTGGGCCATGGCCGTGGCGTGGGCGTGGGTGTGGGCACGGGCCGAGGCCGTGGCGTGGCATGGCGTGGCAGGCAGGCGGGCGGCGAGCGAGCGGGCGTGGCCAGTCTTTTGCCACCTAAATCCATATTATCACGGGAGTTTCGCTCCTTGATGGTGGAGGCGAACTGACTGCGTCAGTTACCGTCCCTTCCGCTTCCGCTTCTCGTCTCCTGGGATTCTCCGCTGCCTTTGTCTTCTCTTCCCCGTCAGCAGCCATATATCCTGTCTTCCATCAGTCCAGACCCCATCTTTCGTAACCACTTCCGAAAGAACCACAGATCAGCAGCCTTCTCACTTCTCCGTCCCGTAACTCTGCGCGCACGGAGTCGCGGGAGAGCAGGTGCCTTCGGAACCCTCGTGCCTCTGAGAATCCTGCACGTGGTGAGCGGCGATTAGGTTTTTGGGGAGCGATCCGCGACTGCTCGTTCATCTTCTTCCTGGAGATCGCTCTTGGATCCGTCCTCTCCCTGGAACGTCAAGGCGTCTTGTTCCTGATTATCCTTTCGTGGGACAGCACTGCGAACATCTTCCTGTATACTTCGAGCAACACATTATGTCTAGTGCGAATGGAGCCTCCGATGCCCTCGGCGTGGGACCCTCCACTGGGTACAGTCTAATCTCTGTGATTACTGTATTTTGTATTCTTACTGTATCAATCAGTATGTCATCTATGCATACTGTAGTGTTCATAAGAAATATACACATGCACATATATGCTGTCACAGACCTGCTGATGTTATATTTTTGGATTAAACTGATAATGAAAATGTCTAAATATCTAACACCTTATTCGATTTATCCTATATTCGACTTGTTTAACTTTTTTTCAGTCAAAACAGTATTTTTCTCTTATAATAATTTAGCCAGAACACAAGTTTTGGACCGATGAACGGACCGGGAATGATGCTGAGTCAGAGCCTGGCCAGCAGGCGTTGGTCGACGCGTCCGTGGAGACATCCAGGGGGACGGTCCACGTGGCCACAGCCGTACCGGTCAGTGGCGCGGGGCTCCAAGTCCAACCCCCGATGGCGATTACTCACTGCCAGCTTGCCCTATCTATCACGGCTTATGGCAGTGGCTGCATTTTCCCTCTTTTTTCTTTTTCCAAGTGTACAGGTCCGAATGTACTCGAAAACGATTTCTTGCCAGCAAAACGTAATCAAAATTAATTACGGTTATAATCTTAGTCACGTGTGTCGTTACTCTCACGGCCCCATGGCCCCCACCGCTACGCGACACGTGCTTCACGCCTGCCCGGTGCGCCACCGGCCCCGGGCCTCTCAGTTTGTTGCGGGCTTGCTGCTGTGCGCCTGTGCCTGTGCTGGTGCAGTGGTGCGTGGTGCCGTGTATCACGGAGAAAGACGACGACCACGGCGGCTCAACCGCCGGTCAAGGAGAACGAGGATTTCTAAAATCCACAAGTCGGCGGGGCCCGCCGGCCGATCGGGGCCGTCCCGACGTCCGTCCCGGTAGGTCCCGCGGCGTCAGGTGGCAGCGCGGCGCCAGCTGGCGCCGGTGGGGGCACGCACTACCTTATCCTCTTTTCCCGATGCGGCACCTCCCCAAACGCGGCCCACTGGACCGGCAGCGTCCGACGGAAGCGTGGGCCCGCGTGTCGGTGACAAGGCGTCCACGACACAGCGCCGTGAGCTGGGTCCGAGCCGCTCGTGGAATATACCGTGGTCGTCTTCCTCGCCGCTCTCCCTTCCCCCCACCCCAAACTCCACTCCCCCCCCTGTATTCCGGAATCGAAACGCCGAGCCAGATCAGATCAAGGCGCCGCGCACCACGAGCCTAGGGTTTGGTTTGGCTGCTGCTTTAAACCTCCCATTTTGCGGGTCGAGCGGGAGCGGGGTAGGGTTTCCACTCGAGCGCGCTGCGGCTGCTTCAACCATGATGTCAAGGTCGTACACCAACCTCCTCGACCTCGCCGCGGGCAACTTCGCGGCGCTGGGCCCGTCGGGCGGCGGGAGGCGGCGGCTGGCGTCGTTCGGGGCGAAGCGGATGCCCCGGGTCATGACGGTGCCCGGGACGCTGTCCGACCTCGACGACGACGACGACGAGCAGGCGGCCACCAGCAGCGTCGCCTCCGACGTGCCCTCTTCCGCGGTCGGGGAGCGCCTCATCGTCGTGGCGAACCAGCTCCCCGTCGTCGCGCGCCGCCGCTCCGACGGTGGCTTCGGCTGGACCTTCTCCTGGGACGAGGACTCGCTCCTCCTCCGCCTCCGCGACGGCGTCCCCGACGAGATGGAGGTCTTCTTCGTCGGCTCGCTCCGCGCCGACGTGCCGCCCGGGGAGCAGGACGAGGTCTCGCAGTCGCTCATCGACGGCTTCCGGTGTGCCCCCGTGTTCCTCACGCCCGAACTCAACGACCGGTTCTACCATCACTTCTGCAAGCGCTACCTCTGGCCGCTGTTCCACTACATGCTCCCCTTTGCCTCCCCGCTGCCACCGACGGCGGAGGCGGCCGCATCCGGCGACGGTGGCCGGTTTGACCGCAGCGCCTGGGAGGCCTATGTGCTCGCCAACAAGCACTTCTACGAGAAGGTGGTTGAGGTCATCAACCCAGAGGATGACTACGTCTGGGTCCACGATTACCATCTCATGGCGCTGCCCACCTTCCTCCGGCGACGCTTCAACCGCCTCCGGATCGGCTTCTTCCTCCACAGCCCGTTTCCCTCATCGGAGATCTACCGCACGCTCCCTGTCCGGGAGGAGGTTCTACGGACACTGCTCAATTGCGATCTCATCGGCTTCCACACCTTTGATTATGCCAGGCACTTCCTCTCTTGCTGCAGTAGGATGCTTGGTCTAGAGTACCAGTCAAAGCGCGGATACATTGGATTGGAGTACTTTGGCCGCACTGTTGGGATCAAGATCATGCCCATGGGTATCCATATGGGCCAACTGCAATCGGTGCTGCGATTACCTGAGAAGGAGGACAAGGTTGCTGAGCTCCGGCAGCAATTCCAGGGGAAAGCTGTGTTGCTTGGGGTAGATGATACAGATATCTTTAAAGGGATCAATTTGAAGCTTCTTGCATTTGAGAATATGCTGAGGATGCATCCTAAGTGGCAGGGGAGAGCTGTGTTGGTACAGATAGCCAACCCTCCTCGTGGGAAGGGCAAGGAGCTGGAGGCCATCCAGGCTGAGATCCGAGAGAGCTGTGACAGGATTAATAGGGAGTTCGGCCAGACTGGGTATAGCCCTGTCGTCTTCATTGACCGCAATGTGTCAAGTGCGGAGAGGCTTGCATATTACACAATAGCCGAGTGTGTGGTAGTGACGGCTGTGAGGGATGGAATGAACTTGACGCCTTACGAGTACATTGTCTGCCGGCAGGGGATACCTGGCTCAGAGTCTGCACCAGAGGTGAGTGGACCAAACAAGAGCATGCTTGTTGTGTCGGAGTTCATTGGGTGCTCGCCTTCATTGAGTGGTGCAATTCGTGTTAACCCTTGGAATGTTGAAACAACTGCTGAGGCATTGAATGAGGCCATCTCGATGTCGGAGCAAGAAAAGCAGCTGAGGCACGGAAAACATTACCGCTATGTCAGCACCCATGATGTTGCATATTGGTCAAAGAGCTTTGTCCAGGATCTGGAGAGGGCCTGCAAGGACCACTTTAGGAAGCCATGCTGGGGTATAGGACTAGGGTTTGGATTTAGGGTGGTGGCGCTAGACCCACATTTCACAAAGCTTAATTTGGATACAATCATCATGTCTTACGAGAGAGCAAAGAGTAGGGTCATATTACTTGATTATGATGGTACATTGGTACCACAGACTTCAATCGATAAGAAACCAAGTTCAGAAATATTGAGAATCATCAATACCCTATGTTCGGATAGCAATAACACTGTTTTCATTGTCAGTGGGAGAAGTAGGGATAGCTTGGGATCAATGTTTGCATCATGCCCTAAGCTAGGAATTGCAGCAGAACATGGTTACTTCTTAAGGTACAATTTTCACATGTGCATTGTTCAATCTCTTGTTTGGTGCTAGAATGTACTTGATGCAGTAGTACTAGATTTTAATGTTTGTTCTAACTTGTCTTTGTTAAGCTAATATATTTTTAGTGCGTTAGTGTTTCTCTCAAGAAATGTCAAGCATGATCGTTTTGTGTATTGCTCAGCAGTCAAATAGATTCACTATTTGCTGCCTTCTCACAGCAATAGCAGTGTGTCTAAAGGAGTCAGAACTGAAAATATTATGTTCTTTTATTCATGTTAACCTTGGAATATTAAGATACTGCATTTCTATTAGGTTGTTTTTTAATTGTTTAAAATGAAGTGGATGATGAAATGCTATGTTTCACTGTAGGTGGACGAGAGATGAAGGGTGGCAATCGAGCACCCATACCTCAGACTTTGGATGGATGCAAACGGCGGAGCCAGTGATGAATCTTTATACAGAATCAACTGATGGATCCTATATTGAGACCAAAGAAACTGCTTTGGTATGGCATCATCAGGATGCTGACCCAGGCTTTGGGTCTACCCAGGCCAAGGAGATGCTGGATCACCTGGAAAGTGTACTAGCAAATGAACCAGTCGCAGTTAAGAGTGGCCTGTTCATTGTCGAAGTGAAACCTCAGGTTTGATATTTATCGCTTCCAGTCCTTGTTATTTTACTGATGCATTGCCAGATTTTTGCGCCTTCAACAGAAAAACAAACACATGTTTTTTTTTATGATACAACCTTCTCCTGATTCTTCATTCTGACTTATGCATTAATGCACAACTATTAGTTTCTTAAATTATCTTCCTTTGCCGCAGGGTGTTAGCAAAGGTCTTGTAGCTGAGAAGATACTTACATTGATGAAGGAGAAAGGGCGACAAGCAGATTTTGTATTATGCATCGGTGATGACAGGTCGGATGAGGACATGTTTGAAAATATCGCTGATGTCATGAAGAGAAACATTGTTGCTCCAAAGACACCGCTATTTGCATGTACAGTGGGGCAGAAACCGAGCAAAGCCAGGTTCTACCTCGATGATACATTTGAAGTAGTCAATATGCTGAGCTTGCTAGCAGATGCTTCGGAACCTGACCCTGTAATAGAGTTGGAGGAGGATGACTTGGCTACATCTGTCTCGGCCATAGATATCAGCGATGAACCACCACAGCTTGGTAATAGAAGGGATGAAGGATCTTAGGCTTGAACTCCCAGAAACTACATGCTATGATGATTGACTTTCAAAGTTTTTCTTGTTGATGGATCTGAAGTTGTGGAATATCGAATGAAAATTGACAGCGGGGCTAAAGATGCTCTGCACAACACATCAGCAAGCTAATTGATTCATTATAGATGATAGTCTGTTTCTCCAGGTGAGCTGGTGACGAAAACCTACAGCAAAAATCCTAATTCTGCAGATATTACACTAGCAGCTTCAATGGCCTCATTCTACACTTGGTTCGGGCATCATGATCAGTTGGTGCCAAGGAAATTCATCTGTCCATAGCTGATTCCTTGCGTTCTTTTGAATTTCGTCGCTCCACTTTTTTCTGCATCAACATCATTGGAATATGAAATGTAATAGACACGTGGTAGGTGAAATGTAAGGGAGCCAGGCTAGTGAAATGCATTGGTTAGAGCCTGCAAAAGGGACACATGTCGCTGCCACATGTGGTTCAGTGTTTGCTGACTTTGTTAACAGCTAGATTGCCTAGTCAGGAAAAACATGTGATTTGTTCGTTTTGAATTGTAATAGTGTGGTAATGTGAAGGATGTTGCTTGATTTCATCATTTGATGGCCTAATATATATCTTTATTTACCTGGCTATTTTGTTGGTGTTGTCATCAAACATGATCAGTATGGATCTTATTCCGTGTGTTACGGCTGCGGTCATACAAGAAGGGATCTAGTTCGGAACGATGATATACGTGATAGATTAGAGGTGCACCAATTAAAGAAAAGTTTGTCCAACATCGGTTGAGATGGTTTGGACATGTCTAATGGAGACCTATAGAGACACCGGTGCGTAGTGGAATTCTAAGTTAGGATAGTAACGTGAAGAGAGGCAGAGGAAGACTGAAGTTGATTTGAGTAGAGGCAATAAAATGAGCCTTGAAAGGATGAAATATATCCAAAGACTTAGCCTTAGATAGGAGTGCTTGAAAAACAGATATCCACGCGCCTGAACCTTGATTGCTTCCGTTGGGTTTCAACCTTACTCTAGCCTACCCTAACTTGTTTGGAACTTAAAGACTTTATTGTTGTTGTTGTTTGTCATAGGAAAGTTTCTGCCAAACAACACTGTTTGGTGCACTGTTTTATCTTGTTTTTGTAAGAATGCTCCAGTGCTCAACTGGCTGTTGTGATAGGTGGCCCTTTGACAATGGTTCTGTTCGCTTCGCTAAAAAACCATGACTTCTTGTGGTAGGTGACCCTTTGATAATGGCCCTGTTCGCTTTGCTGAAAAATCATGGCTGAAAGTACTGTTTACTGATTTTTTGTGAGAGAAAAACATTGTTCCTTCGCTAAAACAGTACGGTTTATAAGACAAGCGAACAGGACGATGATCGTTTGACAACATTTTACTTAGTATTTGATGTTTGATGAATCATGTTCGGATCTGCGCGTAATTTTATCGCTCTTTTATTTATATTATATATATATAGGGTGACCTGTTAAGAATGGTCTTCCTTCTTTATCTAAAGTATCCTTTTGAAGTGTTAAACTGGTAACCAGTCACCTGCTCGAGCGCGGGCAACTGTAGGAGGGGTTTCTCGGCACTCGCTTTATATGTTTTCTAGTACTGTCTAATGGGATATTTATTCATATTCATATATTATGTGTCAGACGTCTAACATTAGTCTCATTTTTTTCTGAGTATGTTTTGTGTTTCTAGGCTTGTTAATGAATTAAAGGAAAAATACAGGTATGGACTTATTTATGCCTTCTTGACGAGGTGCTTCTGGGTATGAACTCGAGTGAAGTGAAGATTGCGAGAAGACAAGCCCCAACATGGCACACAACCTTGTTCGAACATTACCACAGCAGCACCTCTAAATGCCACCAGCTCACCACAAGGTTTACATGAGAGATTCAGCGAAGCTCTGCACGAAGATCACCGCTAAAAAAAGTTTGCCATTGAAAGTGTGAAATCTTTCAGGTT
The DNA here is from genome assembly GCF_019320115.1 of Miscanthus floridulus. NCBI lineage: Eukaryota > Viridiplantae > Streptophyta > Magnoliopsida > Poales > Poaceae > Miscanthus > Miscanthus floridulus. The sequence goes on from NC_089595.1 coordinate 104,186,289, forward strand.
GTAGTTAAAAATCAAGCAACATGCAGGTACGGTTTTCGTGTTTTTTTATATAATGCCACATGTTTTCTGAAAAACAAGAAAAATGTTTGAACAATTTATACCAATTATTAGTAACAATTAGGGAGGTCTCTGCGGAGGCAAGTGTACGGATAACAAAAAGGAAAACCTTCACAGTTCCATGTAGGACCAATACACTCACAATACAACAACAATAGCAATGCGATGCTGAGGAATCCGATACCATCTCAAGAGAAGTTATACACCTCGTCAGAAGATTTCCTACAAATAATCCATGCACAAATTTAGCTAATATTTGGAGGATACGAATGGAAGCAGTTGCATTGTACAGAAACATAGATGCTCACGAGGTTCGAAATCTGGAGGTGTAGTTGTCAATTAGGTTGTTCAGCACCTTGTCCGTGGGAGCCCTGTTCAGGGACCTGCGAGCTTGGCTGATTCACGTCAGAGCAAAAGGTGAAAAGTGAGATGAGGTAGCCACAATAGGGTGATTAGCAGAAAAGTGGATGTGTACTTGGCTACTAATTTGTGGTGTGGTTTCCAACAGAGATAAAAATGATCAGCAGATCTACAAATTGCTAGATAAAGCAGTGCCAAGTTGAATGTAGAAATGTAAGGTGAGAACCACAAACCTGACAAAATAATTGGCAAAATGTTGTCACTTGTACTGCATCTTCACTGTGTGGAGTCATCGGCTCCCCCCACTCAAAAATGGCTTTCTACATTATATATAAGCGAGGGCAAACTTATAAGCTATAAGTCCATCATTTTAAACCATTTTTCTGAGGCAGTCTGATGCATCATCCATACGATTGTGGAACTCCCTATAAAAATTATAAGAGAAATTTGCATACCTCAGGAAGCCACTGCGTGCAGGTGATTGGGTAATTCTTTGCTTGTACAGTTGAGACATAGACCTGTCTTGACAAAAAAGAATATCAGCTTGTGCAGCGGAAGATTTCATGAGCATTTACCCAGACAATCACTCAAGGAAGAGTTTTCAAATTCATCAAAACTGTTCTACCTATACCACTGAACGCCTTCTACATGGGTTATGTGAAAAATAACATTTAAGACTAAGAGTATAAACATGACATTTTGTACCTTGCCATTTTCATCAGGTGACGTGGTAAGAATCTTGAAGAAACTTGATAATGCAACATTTTCTTGCAATCTCTTTGGTGATATACCATGCTTTGACCAAAAAGAAAAAAACCCCTCTGTTATGGAACTTGTATTTGTAGCAATTATTCATTGTTCTGTGCAAGGATGCTTTTCAGAATTTCTATCCATGTAATAGAACTGGTATTAGTGCATGAAAGTTGGTATGGTGTTGTCGTAGAAAAAAAAAGGTAAGCAGAACCAAGGTTGCCATACTCCATGATTTTGCATGACAAGGCAGTCAGTGCTCAGTTTCTTGATGAGTTCATGGTTAAACCTGTGAATTTCAATCATCATTCAGTAGTGAGGCTACAAAAAAGAAAAATTAGGAATTCATGAAGAGAACACGTAGAACATTGATAAAGGATCACGGACAGTGAATCTTTGGATATAAGTGTCAGTAGTTAGCCTAGTGTTCATGTTTTTCAGTTACCTACTATAGCTATTTACTATTCACTATCATGTATTTTTCTGTTTCCTTGGCAACCAAGTTGATCATGGTGCCTTGGCAGCTAAGTAGGAATCATAGCATCTGCTTTATGCAGTTAGAATATGCTAAGGAGTAGGTACACCACTTGCTTATATATGCAGTGGTTAGCATCTTTTGTATCCAAGTTGTTATTTTGCAATTCAATACAATCCAAGCGGCCTGCTGGCCAAGCTGCCATCTGGCAGCCCTAATTCGCCAACAATTGGTATCAGAGTCCGAGGTTGAGAGAAAGGGAGAGGCATGGCCACCTCCGCAGAGAGAGCAGCCGCCGCCGCCGCCGCCGAGCAGCGTGCGCAGCGTCTGGCCGCGGCAGAGGCCGCAGCCACGCAGGCGCAGCAGGCCGCGGAGGCCGCAGCAGCAGCAGCTCGGAACGCGGCCGCCACGGCCACGGCTCTGCGTCGAGAGTTGGTGGAGGAGGATCCGCTGCGCGATCGCCGCCCGCCTCCGCGGAGGAGCCCGGAGCGCGAGCGCAGGCAGACGTGGTCGCCCGATCGGGATCAGGATCGCCACCACGGACGGGCCAGGGGCCGCTCGCCGGTGATCCAGACCGTGTACAAGGATTCTGGCTCGAGCTCCACCTGGCCGATGCTCACCAAGTCCAATTACCATGAGTGGGCCTCGATCATGAAGCTGAAGCTCCAGGCGCGGCAACTCTGGGACTCGATCGAGTACCAGGACCTGCCGTACCATGAGGACAGGCGCACGGTGGAGGCGATCATCGCCGCTGTACCGCAGGAGATGCAGATGCCGTTGTCCGAGAAGGGATCGGCCAAAGAGGCCTGGGACTCCATCGCCATCGCGCGGATCGGCGTCGATTGGGTGCGCTGCGCCACGCTCCAGCGACTCCGCAGCGACTGGGAGAAGCTCGCCTTCCGTCTGGGTGAGCAGATCGAGGACTTCACCCTCCGCTTGATGGCCTTGAAGCAGCAGCTTCTTCTCCACAACGACAACGACATCGATGAAGAGCACGCGGTGGAGAGGCTCCTGCGCGCCGTGCCACCGAAGTACGCCCAGCTCCGGATCGCCATCGAGACGCTTCTCGACTTCTAGGACCTCACCATCGAGGAGGTGTCTGGGCGCTTGAAGACGGTGGCCGACATGGAGGCGCTGGCCGTGGAACCGGCCACCATCGGTGGTCTGCTGCTAACAAGGGAGCAGTGTCGTGCCAAGGAGAAGGAGGAGGCTGCCGCTTCCGCGTCAGGCAAGGAACCACGACGTTGTCCACGCGGCGGCAAGAAGCAGCGCGGGAAGGGCAATCGCGGTGGAGGAGACAGAGGCGGTGGCGATGATTGCGGGGCGGATGACGACACCTGCCTCAACTATGGTGATCGCGGCCACTGGGCGCGCGACTGCCGCCAGCCGTGCTGTGGTGGTGGTGACCGCGGCGGCAGCGGTGGTGGTGGCAACCAACGCGGAGGAGGCAACCGCGTTGGAGGTGATCGAGGTGGACGGCGCGGTGGTGGGCGTGGCGTTGTTGCACACGTCGTAGAGGCGGAGGACGATGATGGTCCTCTGTTCCTCGCCCACGGCTTCCTTGAGCTCGATGAGAAGACCGAAGCCGTCTGCTCCAAGGCCACGGCCTCCCTCGACATCAATGAGCCGCGTGCACGTGTCGTCCTCAACACCAGCGCCAACGAGGAGGCGCTCGATGGCTGGTACCTTGACAGTGGGGCCACGCATCACATGACCGGCCACCGGGAGCTCTTCACCGAGCTCGACACCACGGCACGCGGCACGGTGCGTTTCGGTGACTCATCTCGAGTGGAGATCAAGGGGACCGGCTCCATCGTCTTCCAGGACAAGAACGGGGAGCAGCGCGTCCTCCATGGTGTCTTCTACATCCTAGCGCTCCGGAACTCGATCATGAGTTTGGGGCAGCTCGATGAAGGAGGCTCTAGAGTGGAGATTGAACATGGAGTGCTCCGAATCTAGGACCAGCGTGGTCGTCTTCTCGCCAAGGTACATCGCGGGACCAGTCGATTGTACATCCTGCACTTGGAGGCCACACAGCCGGTGTGTCTTGCCGCTAGGAAGGAGGACGAGTCATGGAGGTGGCATGAGCGCTACGGGCACCTCAGCTTTGAGGCGCTGCACCAGCTCGGCAAGCAGGAGATGGTGAGGAGGATGCCAGTGATCAAGCATGCGGAGCAAGTCTGCGACACCTGCGTCACCACCAAGCTCCACCGCAAGCCGTTTCCGCAGCAGGCGCAGTACCACGCGCAGGCGCCCCTGGACCTCGTTGATGGCGACTTGTGCGGGCCGGTGACGCCGACGACGCCAGGAGGGTGCTGCTACTTCTTGCTGATGGTGGACGATGCCACCCGCTTCATGTGGGCGGTGCTTCTGCCGACCAAGGATGCTGCTGTGGATGCCATGAAGTGGGTGAAGGCCAAAGCAGAGAAGGAGACCGGCCGTGAGCTCAAGGTGCTGTGGACCGACAATGGAGGAGAGTTCACCGTTGGCGAGCTGGCGTAGTACTTTGCCACCGAAGGAGTCAAGCGGCACTACTCTGCACCACACTCACCGCAGTAGAACGGTGTGGTGGAGCGGCGCAATCAGACGGTCGTAGCGACCACACGCGCGCTCCTGAAGCAGAGGTCCATGCCGGCCAAATTCTAGGGGGGAGGCAGTGATGACGACGGTGCATCTGCTCAACCGCGCGCCGTCGAGAAGCTTGCAAGGCAAGACCCCCTATGAGGCCTGACATGGACGAGCGCCGGCGGTGAGCTATCTACGTATATTCAGCTGCGTCGCCTACATAAGGGAGCTCGGGCAGCTGCGCAAGCTTGATGACCACGGCAAGGCTGGGGTCTTCATCGGCTACGCCGTGGGTGCCAAGGCCTACCGAGTCCTCGATCCGGCGACAGGACGCGTCAAGGTGAGCCGCGACGTGGTGTTTGATGAAGGGTGCTGCTGGGATTGGTCCAATTTGGCCGCCGGGACGTCTGCTTCCGCCTCCAGCGACTTCGACATTGAGTTCTGGGGAGTCGACGTAGACGGAGCTCTGCCGCGCACGCCGTCACTAGCTCAAGGGGAGCACGATCCACCGGCCTCCTCTGCTTCACCAGCAGCGGAGACCGAGTAGGCGGATCTAGTTGAGTTCGCGTCACCACTCGAGGACGACGACGATCGCCTTGACGCCTCCTACGACGGCGAGTAGCTGCGGTACCGTACCATGCCCAACATCATCGGGGATGCGCCCACACCACCACCGGCTTTATGTCTACCTGTTAGTGTAGTTAGATTACAGTTAGCTATGACAATGGTAGGTTCATAAATTCAAACTAAAGAGCTTAGTATTATGTAGATTAATATTTGTAGGAATTTTTGTGGTAAATTGGTGTTAGCTATAGCTATGAAAATTTTACAGTAGGCTTATTAGATTATTATGTACTTGCTGTAAATTTTGTAGCCCTAGAGTAAGTTGATAAATAGAGTAGCTATTATCCTTACTTTATCATATATAGCGTAAATCAGCATTAGGAGTAAGAATACCTGTAGTTGCTATAATAATGTATGCCATACTTCATACTTGTTATTGGTAATAATAGATAACTTAGTACCGTGGTCGGTAGCACTAGCTTAGTAGTTAGACAGATGTACTTTTATTTTAAGAGTTGTTGTTGCTATATTACTAAGTATTGCATCATCATTTCATGCATGGAGATCACGAGTTGGTAGACTTCATGCCCATCGATGAACATGAGTACGAAAAAGTCATCGAGGAGTACGAGGAGGAGATCCTCACGCAGGAGGGAGCCCCAGAGCCTTTTGGAGCTGACTTTGCTGACCCGTCGCCAGCCCAAGGCAAGCCCTAGGGCATAACCCCTATATATATGATGCACATTTAAGTTACTGGCATTTTATGGAAACTACATGCATAAATATATCTATCCATGAGTCCTACTAGTATAGGTCGAGTAGTTGCTATGCTCAAGATTTCGGTAGCATGAGTAACCTGCCGTTACTCGCAAATAGGTGATAAATATGATCACTCATGATAAAATGGTGAAAAGGAAAATGGTGACCGGGCACGGATATGATTTGGGTACTGGTGGGTGTAAAGGGTTGTGTCCTACGACCAACAGGACATAGCTCGGTTACACTTTTTTCCCGCCTGTGTCAATTAAGGACCGGTCGTTGCATAAGGCATCGTGGGCAAGTCACAGATTTATTATCCCGAGCACATACTTGGGTATGAGCGCAGGGAAGACTCGTTGCTCTCTTGTCGTGGATCCGGCTCTTTCTGGATCAATTGATTGGAGGCAGGGATGGTGAAGGTCCTTGCACCGCACTGAGTTTGGAACTCAGGAGTGGAGGCTTGGAGTCCAAGTTTGGACGGGAACCTAGACACCTAGGACAGGAGGGTGATGGGTTAGTCCTGCTTGTGCCTAGAGTGCAAGCGGGGCATGTGTTTTTGGGGTACCCAGCTGGGGGCATTGATTCATGAATCGCTGGGCGATCCGGTACGGCTTGTTTCGTGTCTAGCACCGTAGTAAGAACTGAAAGATGAAAGGTGATGAAATAGAACTAATTGCTCAACTCTTGCTTGAAAGTAGAACATATGCTTATATAGACTGGATAGATAATAACTTAATATGGCTGATAATAATAACAGAAATAATGACTCACTATTAGTATTGCTTTCTGCTAAAAGAAAACCAGCAAACCATAAAGCTTATCATATTCCTTAGAGTCAGAAAATTATTCCCACTAGTCGAATAAGTCTTGTGAGTATATTATGTACTCAGGGTTTATTTACCCCTGTTGCAGGTAATGCATGAGAAGTACCTTTGTGTGGAGGATTCTTCTAGTGGGCTCAGATGGATCCTCGTTCTTATCGCTAGATGTTTATTTTAAATTCCATTGTTTATCATTCTGCACTCTGACATTTGGTAATGTAATAATGTAATTTTTAAGAAACTCTGATGTATGAAATGGATAAGTATTGTAACTCGTTCTTATTATTGGATCCTTGGAAAAAATGTGGATCTTTCGGGTTCTCCCTTAGGGTGTGCTCGATGGATACCGCCCGATGTAGCTTGCTTTTGGGGTATTTAGTGTCTAGCGGAAGGCGAGCACCTCCGTAAGCAGGTTATTTTGGGCGGTTCTGCCACACTATCGGACTGCTCCAACTCAGACTACGAGTCCATCTCCTCTCTGGTGCTGTAGCCATCTTACCTCGACGCCGTCCGTAGGGGCTCCTCGGCTCAGAGGGCCTTCGTAGATAGGGTAGGATCCAGCTCCCACCCTGGCACCTGGGTCATCGAAGAGTAGCCGGTGGAGGCGGTCTAGATCTCGGCTGTCACTAGGCGACCGGGCACGAAGCGCCACCGGAGGAGGAGGGGGAACCACGCTATCGGCGACGGCCGTGGGGCAAACACCACACCGCGTGCCAACTAGGAGCGCGTCCCTGTGCACTTGAGGTTGGGGAATCGGGTCGACGACGGCTCTCAGTCCGACGATGAGCGCGTCCCCACCTACCTCAGGCTTGGCCATCGTGTGCCACCTCGTGGCTGTCTCTGGATCTTAGCACCCAATGCCAACAGATAGCAGGAGGTCCTGTCTCATAATCCTGTTGGCCAGCGGAACGCCACCGCCGCGAGAGCACCTCGGCCACATCGACGTCGCCGCCTCCCAGACATGCTACACGACAGGTGGCTCAACTGCCTGTCATACACCCACAGTGTTGCCACCTGCCGTCTGCTGCCGAGATGCTCGCACTGCCATGAGTTCTGTTACCTAGCTAGGGACTACTGTAAGGTCGAGATGGTGACTAGAGGGGGGTGAATAGTCATTTCTAAAACTTAACCACGCCGGCTAACCAAAACAAGTGCGAAATTAAAACTATCAGTTTAGCCAAGACTACATCCCTCTATCTATGTTCTCTAGCACCTAGCAAAGATCCCAATTAAGCAACAAAGGTGCCGGGCTAGCTAGAGCTCACCTAACCAATTCTAGAAGCAAGGTCACACAAACCTATGCCGCTAGTACTTCAAGCAACAAGGGAGCTCCTACACATGCTAGTAAGCAAAAGCACAAAGCCATCTAAGCTCACTAGCAATGCTCAATAACAAGGCAACCAATGCTAAATTAGAGAGCTCAATTACTTAGCTAGACAAACTAAGCAATGTGACTAACAAGGTTACACAAACCAAATTAGCCACGCAAGAGAGCTACTTCTATGCTACACAAGCAAGAAAGTAACTAGTAAGCTACACAAGCAAACTAATTACAAGGGCAACTACACAAGCACAATGTATATGAAAGTAATTATAAGCTTGTGTAACGAGGATGCAAAACAACAGGAAGAACAAAGTTGACCCGGTGATTTTTCTCTCGAGGTTCACGTATTTGCCAACACGTTAGTCCCCGTTGGGTCGACCGCTCACTTGGTGGTTCATTGGCTAATTGGCATCACCCGCCAAGCCCGCACATCAGGCACCGCAAGAACCTACCCCAAAAGTGAGGGTAGCTCAATGACACGCTCAACTAGAGTTGCTCTTCATGGCTCCTGCGGGGCGAGCACAATGCCCCTCACAAAGCTCTTCTACGGAGCACCGCACAAGCTTCTTGCGAGCTTTGACAGAGACCACCACCAAGCCATCTAGGAGGTGGCAACCTCCAAGAGTAACAAGCACCACCGACATGTAACTCGATCACCTAGTGCCACTCGATGCAACCTCACGATGCAATCGCACTAGAATCGCTCTCTCACACAATCGGATGATCACTATAAAGCATATATGAGATGGAGGGCTCCCAAGCACTCACAAGCATGGACACAAAGTCCCCCGAGGTGCTCCTCAAGCCATGGCTGAGACCCCCTTCTATTTATAGCCCCACGGGCCAAAATAGTCATTACCCCTTCACTGGGCGTTTTTCGGGTTAGCCGGACGCGCCGGTCATATCGACCGGACGCAGGACCTCAGCGTCCGGTCAACGGATGCTCACCACATGTTGCCTCCGTTCAACCTTAGTCGCTGGATCTCAACGGTCAAGTGATGACCAGACGCAGCTGCTCAAAGTGACCGGATGTAGGACCCCAGCGTTCGGTCACTTCTAGTAAGCTTCCAGAGGTGAAAATTCATGACCGGACACGTCTGGTCAGTCACGACCAGATGCAACATTAGCGTCCGATCATTTCTCCTCTTCTCTGTGCTGCCGTGTCAGTGGGACTGAACGCAGCCACCCAATGTTCGGTCAAAGACTGATGCCTGCGCCTTCACTGCTGCCACTGACCAAACGGAGGACCCCAGCGTCCGGTCACTGTGTGACCAGCGTCTGGTGCACACCGTGAAACCCTATCTTTTCTATATAGGGCACCGGTGGCACCGTCGGACTGTCCGCACTCCGCCGGTGGAATTTCGAACCTTTCTCGCCTCCGTTCCATCGCCGAGTTGATCCACATCAACTCCAACTTCATCTCCTTTGTAAATGTGCCAATACCATCAAGTGTACACCACCATGTGTATGTGTGTTAGTATTTTTACAATCATTTTCCAAAGGATTAGCCACTCAACTTGCCACGCCACTCAATCCTAGCGACGATGCAAAGTTAGACCACTCGAGTGGCACTAGATGACCGATATGCAAACAAGTTTGCCCCTCTTGATAGTACGACCATCTATCCTAAACTCGGCCATCAACTTCTCTACACACCTATGACCGGTGAAATGAAATACACTAGGTTATACCTTTGCCTTGCGCATTCTATTCCATCTCCTCCAATGTCGATGCAACACATACACCAACACGATTAACAATGATATGATCCACTTCATATCATCAAGTGATCATATTAGTTCATCGATCTTGACTTCACTTGCTTTTCACCGTTGCCTTAGTCCATCGGCGGCAAGTCTTGCTCAAGCTTCACCGCCACGCGGTCCATCGCTCCAAAGCCTCCAACTTGCCCTTCACGCTTGCAACCGGTCCATCAAGCCAAGTCATGTCTTGATCTTCTCCACCTTGATCACATGACTCAATGTCATGTCTCATTTGCAATGAGCTCCTTCATCATCACCTGTGTGAGCTTTGCAACATCTCCAAGCCATTTTCATCTTCATGGCATATGTTGCTCACACACATGTATCTATGGACTAATCACCTATGTATCTCACATAAACACAATTAGTCCACCTAGGTTTTCACTCAATTACCAAAACCGCACAAGGACCTTTCAACTGCAAGCGGCCTCGTTCGTTGATGAACGATGGCAACAAGTGGCCACAGCACGTCGGCTCTGGGAGCTCGAGTGATGTCGGCGTTATGGGTCGTCGGCCGCGCCCGGTTCATGCCAGCAACTCGAATGCTCGGCCAGCGGACGGTGGTGGCCAGCGACGGCGGAAGCCTCCTACAGCTACCGGTACAGGCGACCGGCCACGACCGCTTGCCCGGGACCTTACCCCGGCCACCCGCCCACGGTGGTCCGGTGGAGGCGAGTGGAGCCGCGCCTGCGTCGACTGCTCCTGCATCTGTCGACCATAGGCGGCGGCGGCGGACAAGACGCCGGAGACATCCGGTGCTACACAACACCGACTTCCCCGGTGACACTGCAGCCGACCACGGTGAGGCCACCGGCACCGCTGCGGCGCCGGAAACCACTGCCACAGGCGACTGTGCTACCAGGGAGGGTCACAGTGAGCCCACCACAACTCTGATGCTCGCCCGGCGGAGCATGGTGCTTTGCGTGGCGCTTGTGAGACCGTGCCGGACATCATCATTCCTGCCAGCAGCGACCAGCAACACCAACAAAGAAGGCGTCTCTGGAGGTTGGCACGGGCTGCTCCGACGGCGCCAGGTGAAGCCTCTGACGTCGCTGCTTCCTGCTTTCCTGTGCTGGACCCGCTGGTCTTGGAGCCCTACGCGGGTGTGGGGCCTCCCGTGTGGGTTGACCCGATGCTGGAGGAGCTCACCGCCTCGCTCGTCGTGAGCCGGTCATCGGGACCAACAACGCCTTGGTGCCCCACTACTCCGACGGGCGCCTCCCTAACAACAGATCCACCCCCGTTGTCGCCTGAGCTAGAGATGTCACAAGTCACGCCACCACGGGTGGGACAGCACGACTTTGCGGATCAGGCGGCTGCTTCTACGCCAACGCGGGTGGCCATCCGGGCGTCGACAACGTGGCGCCGCCCATATCGATGGCCGAGCTAATGCACCAGCCGATGGCCTCTGTGGCGTACGCTGGTGAGATCTCGCCATCATCGGTTGACTTGGCCCCACGTCACTCTGCTCAGGGCAGGAAACGGTCGCGGACACCTCTGCCGGATTTGCAGGTTACAGAGCTTGAGCTGTTTCGATTGTTGATGAAGGCCACAACGCTCAACCTCTATCGGCTGAGGTGTCCCTGTTGGCACAATTGGAGGCGCGGCTATGCATCCCGCTCGAGACATCGTTGCTCGGCAAGTCGAGGCTGAGAAGGTCCAGGACACCTTCAATGGTGATGTCAGTGCGTCGGAGTGGGAGGCTGGCTGCTAAGACCAAGGCCTCCAACCCGACTGTCCAAGCACAAAATGTGCTCAAGCAAAAGCTGGGGATCACAGATATGCCGCAGGGTTCGGACCCTGTGGCTTTGGACAGTATCAAGGCCTTCTTCGTTGCGCCGTTGTCGCCCTCCAAACAAGAGGCTCTTCAGGCGCTCTTCGCTCTAGACTTCGATCCGGTTGCGATGGAGTTGAACCTCACTGGCTTCCAACATGACGCTCTTTAGCCACTGAGCTCATGGCCTGCTGGGTTTTGTCCCTATATCCTTCTCTTGGTCGCTAAGTATTTTCTTTTGTAAATCACAACTGTGTGATCTCTGTCGGTGTTTGGCTTGGTAATCACAAATTACCGTCCCAGCTTTAATTTGTAAAACTCTCCTTCTGCTTAATGAATACCGTGCCAATGGCACGTTCCAGAAAAACAATCATGCTTACAAGCTCAAAGCCTAGACACTCGGCATGCAAAGGAAATGGATCTCCTGCATCATTCCTGTCCAAAACATACTGAGGAAAGGAAATCATGAAGACTCTTATGGAGGCTTATTATTATACAGTAAAATAGCTACTGCAAAGTCGTGAAACTGAAACGTGGTGCCACATGCAATCAACTACGGGAGTACAGTAGAAGTGAAGGGCCATTTCTTACAAATGTAGCAAACTATATGAATCGATGTTCATGATGTACCTGGAAAACTCTTTTGATAGTCTCAAAATATGAACCATTCTTGTGTGATCCACCAGTAAACAGCACGCCATTCACCAACCCCAGTTTCTGCAGGAAATTAAAAGGGGCAAAGACCAATAAGGAATGAGCAAACAGTGCAGTTGCATATTCAGGCAGGACGAGAGCGAAAGAGAAATGGCACTATGGCAGGCAGCTTCCGAAGCACGCACCTCGAGGAGGCGCTCGTCGGGCTCGTCGTAGAGGAGCGGGACGACGCGGGCGCCGGCGGACTGGACGAACTTGACGTAGGAGGCGGCGATGTAGGAGCCGGGGCCGTGGGTGCGCATCTCGCAAGTGCCATCGCCCGGGTGCGTCACGATGCCAATGACCGGCCGGTAGTACTCGTACACGGCGGGGTCCGCCGGCGCGGCGGCGCAGGCCTGCTGGGCGTGCCCCGCCGTGCTCGGCAGCCGGATGGCCTCCGGCGTCGGCGAAGAGCGCATGGCAGCGGCGCCGAGGAGGGAAGCGAGCAGCTGGGGAGACTCCAACTCCATTGGGACTTGGGAGGCGTTGCCAGCTCGGCTCTTGTCTGGCCTCAGGTTCTTGAGTCTTGACTTCGATCACACACTCCGTCTGTCGTCTCCATCTCATCCGCCGTGCTTTGGCGCATGCTGTAGGGACTTTGGAGTTGTTGGCTCATCACGCCGTATATATATTTATTTATAAAAAAAACATCACTTTCAGATTTAAATTCGCTCCTCTTCACGTGCCTGATAAAATACTATGTAACCGCTTCCTCTTCTTGAAAAAATACTGTACGTGCGTAGCACGTTCATGGGATTACAGGGGGAATTCCGCTGTCCGTTTTGTTCTTCTTCCGTCACCGCGTGCCGCTGCATGCTACAACGGCGCGGCCATGCTGCTTCGTCGCGCGGGCGCACCCGTTGCCTACTTGCCTGTGCGTCAGGGGCCAGAGACGCCCAGACCTCAAGACGGCGTCGTCAAAGCCGCGTTCGCGGGGCGCGCAATCGCGCGAGCATTCTTGCAGCCGGCGCAACGTTCGCCGGTTGAGCCCACGGCCCCGTTCGTTTCGAGGAATTCTGGAGGTCGAATGAAACTGAAAAAATTTGTAAGAGGAAAATACTATTTTAGATGAAAAAAGAAACGAATCCAGTCACGTTTAAGAGCACGCGAGCCCATGTCCGGTAACCAGCCTATTGTCCTCAGGACGACCGTTTGCAGTTGCAGACAAGCCAAGGTGGACGCCGGCTACGGTGCGTCCCACGGTCCCCACCTACGGTCCACGGACGGGCGACAACACTGAACCATCCATGTGAAGGAGGGTTCCATCTGAAAAGAAAATTCGAAGCGTGTAGAATATATCCATTCATTAGAAGGAACACTACTAAAACTTGGGTTTATTTATATTTAAAAAACTGAAGTTTCAAAGGTAAGAAACCAAGGTGGTTTGCTGAAACTTGACTAAAACTGACTGAAAAATACTGTTCTGGCTGAATTGTTGTGAAAGAAAAATATTGTTTTAGCTGAAAAATCAAGCTGAATAATGCCGTTTTTAAGATAAGCCGAACGGGGCCCAAGAGTGACAGGCAGCAAAAGGAAAGGCGTGTAGTGTTTAATCAATTTCTGGTACATTTCCACATAAAGATGGTGGGTAGACCCAGAAATAACCCCAAATGAAGTATTCCCTAACTTCAAATGTATAAATAAAAGGTTACAGCCTACAACAACAAACCTGATAAAATGATTGGCAAAATGTTGAGTAACCTGTACTGCATCTTCGCTGTGTGGAATCACTGGGTTCCTCCACTCAAAAATGGCTTTCTGCATTAAGTGAGGGCATTTTTATAGTTATATAAAGTTATTGATATGGTAGAGGCTAGAACTTTGTTCCCTTATTAAAAAAAAGCCATTGGTATTTGGTGAGCGGCCACAATTTGATATGCTATGAATATTGATTCAAGAAAATGCAGTGCACCGAAAAAAGGCAGATGCAATAAGAACATATAATATGAAAACTCCCAAAACACCTACAACTAAAATACCTCAGGGTGCCACTGCGTGCAAGTGATTGGGTAGTTGTGGGCTTGTACAGTTGAGACATAGACCTGATTTTATACAAACAAAAGAATGTTAATTTACGCATTGGAAGAATTGATGAGCATTAACCCAGAGAAGCAACATGGGGAACATTAGAAAAAACTCACCAAACACTACCGGAGGCGGCTTCTTTGCCGAGTGCCTAAAGCACTCGGCAAAGGCCGATATATACGGTAAATAGTTTATTAGCAAAGACCTCTTTGCCGAGTGCACTTTTTCCAGCACTCGGCAAAGAAAAGTCGCCGTGACGGC